>NC_136915.1:139779402-140979402 GCF_949752795.1 Hyperoodon ampullatus | reverse complement strand
TCTCCTTCTAGCTCATTTCCATAAATCCTAAAGATATCACCCTCTGGGGTCAGGTTTCTGTGTCCTTAATGCTTCCCCCAAGCCCAAACCCTCACTGGGGATTTAACTCAATTTGTGCTCCCAAGGCACCCTTCTAATTCTCACACCGTTGTGTTCAGGGACTGGTAGAAAAAGGTGAATGTGGGGCTTTGGAGGCACAATTGAAGAGACTGACATCCAAAAACATAAGCTGTGTGAGAGCATTACTGTTCTAGCGTTAGGGACCCCAGGAAGTGGCCAATATATGCTGTAATGGTGGATAATCCACAGGACTGAAAAATTAGATCATTGCATGGAATTGAAAGATTGTTAGGAAGAAGTTGGGTAAGTAAATGTCCCTTTAGCTGTTCTTGGCATTAATTGTTTACAGTTCCTTTATGGAAAAAATCGGAGGTTAAATAAACATTTAACCTAGCTCCTCTTCATTAATAAATACATGTAATACACATCATCAAGTAGATCCCAGTAGGTTTAGAACTGTGCTGCATATAAATATTTTTGAATGAGTAATTCTAAACATCCTTAACTGGATTTATTGAGTTTTGTTGGCAGTCCCAACTTTAAAAAGCCCCTTCAAGTACCCAATATTGTCTACTCCATATCTCCTCAGGGATCCATTGCTCCCCGATGCTCTGGGCAGCGAGTAGGTAGCCTGAAGCCCAAAGGTCTTTCTCTCACTTCCCTGTGGACCTTGAGCACAATGCAAGCACCAAACTGCTGTCCCATGCTGAGCACTAATAATTAGCCTCATCTCCAGGCTGGAGACCAGAGAGAGAGAAGCCAGTCTGCCTTGACCCAGAGCCCACGAATCTCTCTGTGATTCCTGAGAGTCGGTTAACATACTTGTGGGTCAGGAGTGTGAGGACACAGCCTGAGAGTTGCTGCAGCCAAGATGCTCCCTGGTTGCCCACATTGTTGCTATTTCCAGTACAGGTGATGGTGGCCATCTGTCCTGGGCCCTTGGATGCTGAGGGTGGCTAAGTCAGCCCTGCCTGGGCCAAAGACCCTAGAGGGAGAGAGGGAAGAGTGAGCCAAGTGAATGAGGGTACAGTGCAGAACTGAGGGGTCCCCCACAAATATTCCACCCAGAACAGGTCAGCCCTCACCTATGCAGAGAGGGAGGAGAATGATGAGGAGAGGGGTGCAGGTCATGGGGCAGGTGCTCAAGATCTGTGCTGCCTAAGACTCCAGTGGGTGCTCCCCTAAGTCTCTCTTATTCTGAGGCACCCATTGGAGGAAGGAGTTCCTACATTCACATGTGTCCCTGTTCCCCGACACGGTCAGCCCTGGACAATGTCTCTGTGGCAGGTTAATGGCCCCTCCAAAGATGTCTATGTTCTAATCCTTGGATTCTACCCAAATGTTGCCTTATATGGGGAAAGGGAATTAAGGTTGCAGATGGAGCTAGGCTGCCTATCAGCTAACATTAAAATAGGGAGAATATCCTGGATTATCCAAGCGGTCCCAACATCATCACAAGGGCCATTAAAAGTGGAAGTGGGAGGCAGAAGAGTCAGTGTCAGTGGGATATGAGAATGACTCCGTTGGCCATTGCAGGCTTTGAAGATGGAAGGGTGGCCAGGAGGCAAGGAATGCAGACAACTTCTGGAAGCTAGAATGAAGGAAACAGACTCCTACAGCCTCCAGAAAGGAATGCAGCCCTGCTGACATTTATTTTAGCCCGGTAATGCCCACATCAGACCTCTAACTCAGAGTCAGGAAATTCATTATTCTTAGATTATATATTATATTGCTGCTTAGGCCAAATTCATTCCTAACCTACTCAGTAATGTGAAACTTAGGTACTATGATACACTGGAGAAAGTTTATCTATAAGCCTTTGGAACAATAAAGCTTTCTCCTAGGAATATTTTTTGTTTGTTTGTTTGTTTGTTTTTTTTGTGGTATGCGGGCCTCTCACTGCTGTGGCCTCTCCCGATGTGGAACACAGGCTCCGGACGCACAGGCTCGTGGCCATGGCTCATGGGCCCAGCCGCTCCATGGCATATGGGATCTTCCCGGACCGGGGCACGAACCCATGTCCCCTGTATCGGCAGGCGGACTCTCAACCACTGCGCCACCAGGGAAGCCCACTTTCTCCTAGAAATATTTGATACCCAGTTTCCTTCATCTAATTTATAAAGGACTAGTAGACTAATAATGTCAGATGGTGTCCTGGTCACAATATTTCTATTCATCTTACAAAAGCAACAATTTGTTCTAATCAGTAGATTAAGAAGCCTGACCATATTTTTAATAACAAGACTGAATTCAGTGATTTTAACATGAATACCTTTATTGAATCACATTTTAAATTTATAATTCTAGCCATTATAGTTTTGTGAATAAATAATATTTGTATTGCATTTATAAGAAATGTTCAGAAAGTCCTCATTACTTTGAATTTGTTCCAAGTGATTTTTGTAGCTCTCTAAAAATGTACTACCATAAATGTACTATCATAAATCAAATTCTAGCTTTAGAAAAGAATGTGTTATCTTTAATCATGGAGACCATATCCTATATTATATTTATCATTATTAGCAATACAGCTAGGTAGGACGTTACCTGGATTACAGCATATTTAAAAGACTTGTTTTAATTTTATTTCTTATAAGATGGGTTCAAATTGCAAACCTAAATTGATTAACCTATAATCAAAGCAATTATATTGTTTTTAAACATATCCTTTCTGATGTATTTGAAGCCCCCTAACTACCCCACCTCAAAAAAAAAAAACACTCTAGGAGTATAAGAGAACAAAAGTTTCACACATTGTTTATTTATGTATTTATTTATTTATTTATTTATTTATTTATTTATTTTTGGCTCTGTTGGGTCTTTGTTGCTGTATGCGGGCTTTCTCTAGTTGTGGTGAGCGGGGATTACTCCTCATTGTGGTGCACGGGCTTCTCATTGTGGTGGCTTCTCGCTGTGGAGCATGGGCTCTAGGCATGTGGGCTTCAGTAGTTGCGGTGTGTGGGCTTAGTAGCTGTGGCTCGCGGGCTCCAGAGTGCAGACTCAGTAGTTGTCATGCCCAGGCTTAGCTGCTCCGCAGCATGTGGGGTCTTCCCAGACCACGGCTTGAACCCGTCTCCCCTGCATTGGCAGGTGGATTCTTAACCACTGAGACACCGGGAAGTCCCTCATATTGTTTCTTAAGTCTATTTAAAGATAGTTTTAAGTGGAGAGAGAAAAAAAATGTGTCTGCTTTCAGGAAAAACATGATAGCTTCATTTAAACAACTTATTCAAGACTTTCTTCTGATGATGATACAGCTAACACAATAATGTCACACTTAGACATGCACAAGAGAATGAATTAAACAGAAATGCTAACAAAGCCCTTAATTTACCTTCTTTGTGGAAAAGTGACAAAATATTACATTCCTGAGCCACCAACTTCTAAATCGCAAAGCTCTCCTTACTGCAGCTCCACCAGAAAAAATTCAGATTCCCATGCAGGTACAAAGAACAAACTATTTCATACATAGGTTGTTTCTTTCATACAAAATATTATACACAAATAAATTCCCATTTAATTTTGCCACTTTTATGTCTTCGCTGTCCTTGAGAAAAAGGATGTTACAAAAATAAAGTAGGTATGATTTTCCAAGTAGAATTTACTTGTTCATAGATATATATATTCTCCATGTGACTAATGACCAACCTTTTTTTAAAAATTGATTTATTTATTTTTGGCTGCGTTTGGTCTTCATTGGTGTGTGCAGGCTTTTCTCTAGTTGTGGTGAGCGGGGTCTACTCTTCATTGTGGTGCACAGGCTTCTCATTGCGCTGGCTTCCCTTGTTGCAGGGCATGGGCCCTAGAGTACGTGGGCTTCAGTAGTTGTGGCATGTGGGCTCAGTAGTTGTGGCTCGTGGGCTCTAGAGCACAGGCTCAGTAGTTGTGGTGCATGGGCTTAGTTGTGCCATGGCACGTGGGATCTTCCTGGACCAGGGCTCGAACCCGAGTCCCCCGCATTGGCAGGCAGATTCTTAACCACTGCACCACCAGGGAAGTCCCCCAACCTTTACAATTAGAGCAGCATTGCTTGGAGTACAGAATACTCAGGCATGTTTAATCATAAAGTCCTTGTAACACATTTGAGAGGTAAATTGTAAAACAAAACTCTCACTGTCAGTTCTCCCGCCTGGAGAAGAGAAGCCTCATGTTAAGTGAGTGGTAGTATTGAAAATAGCATAACACACTTGGAGTCTCATCCATGTCCAGTCAAGAATGGTTTTAAACTCTGATCGTGCATCTAGGAAAAAAATTTCAGATGTACAGATGCAGAATGAGAAAATAAATTTACAAATTGTGGTTTTCAACATCCCATCATGCTTTCTTCTCTATGTTAAAGGTAAAAGAGACTTTTGACAGAGATCCATGTGGTTCTTGGTGAAGACTCTGGCCCACCAGGTAAGCCAGCTTATGGGCATAATGGCAAGGAGCAGGAACTCGGATGATACCCTTTAGAAGAAAGATCAACTAAAAATTTTTTTTTACCTTTATGTCTACTTTCCCTAAGTTTAAATTTTTATGGATAACCAAGGTTCAAAAAGTAGATTCAATTTTGAACAGTTTCACAGATCTGAAGGAAAATCAGTATCAAAAAATACCATAGCCACTATGGAGAACAGTACGGAGCCTCCTTAAAACTAAAAACAGAGATACCATATGACCCAGCAAACCCACTCCTGGGCGTACATCCAGAAAAGATGAAAGGTCTAATTGAAAAATATGCATGTACCCCAATGTTCGTAGCAGCACTATTTACAATAGCCAAGACACAAAAGCAACCTAAATGTCCATCAGCAGATGAATGGACAAAGATATGGTAGGTGTATACAATAGAATAGTACTCATTCATAAAGAATGAAATAATGCCATTTGCAGTAACATGGATGGACCTAGATATTATCGTACTAAGTGAAGTAAATCAGAGACAAATATTATTTGATATCACTTACATGTAGAACCCAAAAAATAGCATACAAATGAACTTATTTTTATTTACAAAGCAGAAACAGACTCACAGAGACAGAAAACAAACCTATGGTTACCAAAGAAGAAAGTGCAGGGGAGAGCGATAAATTAGGAGTATAGGATTAACAGATGCACATTACCAAATTAAAGAAAAAGAATACTTACTAAAAAAGTGTAATACATGTGGCATAGTATGTAAGTTAGACTCTGTACTGCATCTGGGCTCAAGTAAAGCATGTCATGGATGACATTATAAAGAGTGGGAGTGACAGTGCCAGTGCCTTTTTTCACAGACTGACTCACAATAAAAAAGTCATACCTAGAATTATAGAACATAATTGGTATCAAGCTTATTTTAGAAGAAAAACAATGTAGCAAACCTAGTCTTTGAAGTAACAATTTACAGAAATCTATGATACAGAGTTTCCTTTATATTTAGAAGCCTGGCTAAATTTTGAGCAATGATTTGCTAAAGCAAATCCACAAAGGACAGTGAAATCATTGACAATTAATAACGCTCATGGGATTTAAACTCACAAGCATATACACTGATGCCTAGAGGCAGCAAACATCAAATTATCATGTTAGACATGGTCATAGGTAATGTGATCCAGAGATTCAGGGAAAGATCGGAATATCCATCCCTGCAAATCACCAGAATATATTCAAACTCCCTAAATTATATAAGTGGTAAGGTTAACCAATTTATTGTAAATATTGAATGTTTATGTCATTTTATGTTATACTTTATGTTAATTGTACTTTTCATTTGCTTTGTTTTCTTCAATCCTTTCATGGCTTCTACTAGAAAAATCAATGTTTCTGCCTTTCTTCAAATTTAGTTCATTTCTCCCTATCTGTTGGTATGAATGCCCTGTTTTATTTCTTGCTGTGGTTTTGCATAACTTTCTTATTTGCATAATTCACTTAGAAGTCTAAAGTTAACCAGAAGTTCTAGCCTTCTTCCTAACAACTGAATCATCGTAGAACAATCAATAAATATTTGTCTGTTTTTAAAATTCTCTGAGAAACAAAATGATTGAAGACAGAAAAAAATATCATCTAATATACCTATCATTTTTAACCTTCTTTAGGTCAATTCTTCCTTTCTCGTCCAAATCATGCAAACCTTAAAAAACTCTGTTACTATTTAAATAAAAATGAATCTTTAAAATAAAGAAAGATGGCTTACCATTCCATCCTAGTCACCTCTAAATCAATAACCATTCCTGGAGATGGATTGTCAAGTCTTCATCCTTTTCAATAAAAAATCTGATGTTTGTTTCTTCACCACGATGAAAGTTAGTCTGACACTTAAAAGATTAAGATCAATGTCGCTCTGTTTGCTCTGCATTATCTCAGAAGCATTCAGAGTGCCGAAAACAGCCCGCACATAGGAGCCATTAAAAGGAGTCTGCAGATGGTATCTCTCCACACACCCCAATTTTATTGTCTTAGCTCCAAGAGCCTGATTCAGGAAGTAAAGGAGGAGGTTTCTATTCATAGCCATTCAGATCCTAGGGGAAGGGTCCCTTCCTCCCAAAGTCAGGATTACTAGTACTGTCTGTGCTGGGCACCAGGCTTCACTGACAAACAGGTGAAGCCAGAGAAGGGAACTGAGAGGAATCCCCAGTCCTGGGACGTACAGAACTCCAGGATAAAGGAGCTGGATAGTACAAACCATTGACAGGCTATGTTCATGGATTTTTAGGAATATCTGAGGTTAGCAAGCCCTCCTCCATCAAGGTTTGGAAGGAGATTAGAAAAAGAGAAGAATCATGTGGTTCCATATGGGGAAACAACCTGCTACTGCAAGGCTTCAGTTCTGCTTTCTCCTCTGACATGGGCATGGAACACAAAGTGGGAAGGGTCTGTTTTTTTCTCCCCACCCATCCACTGAAGCCCTCTGTATCCAGCTTTCCAATTCACACATCACAATTGTTGTAGATATTTCCCCCTGCCCCCGGAAACTAAAATGTAAAGCTTACAAAATCTGCACTTAATGAGTAATATACCCACTTTTGTCCTCTGTAAGGATTTTCTAAGTAGGACTCCATCTGTTTTAGTTCTTGGTCAATCAGTGCTTGAAGCTGTCCATCTCCCACTCCATCTCGATGCACAATGGTAGAATGTGGCAGAGATGAATTTTGTTCATACCAGAGTTTCAAGGCAGCTGAAAGGAAGTCAGAAACACAAATAAATAAACCATAACTTGGAACAAAGTGGCCACTGTTTTTGACAACTTCTATGTTCATTTGTCAACATGGTAGCTTTCAGGACACTGCTTAAATCTTCAGTCTAGCCCATACTTAACAACAGTATGAAAATTTTGAGCCAGATAATTCTTTGTGGTGGTCAGGGACAGGGAGTGTTGCTGTCCCATGCATCGTAAGACATTTAACAGCATCCCTAGCACTCTATCCCCATTGTGACAACGAAAAGTGTTTTCACTCATTGCCAGATGTCCCAGTTAGGGGGGGCAGTATCTCCACCAGTATAGACTCAAGCCCTCCAGCTTCCACCAGGCACTGACTATGCAAACAGGTCGTCAGCCCATTGACAAGCTCCTGCCCCGATTGCTGGATGATGCATTGAGAGAACCACCTGTATGGAGAAAAATAAGCCATTAGTTTGGAAAACAAGATTAATTCAGAATCAAAATGATGAAATTAATCCATGACCAAAAAAAATTCACTATCAGTAGTTGAGGACCCAATTAAAGATCCATTCTTCATCCTGCTGTAGAGATCCAAGTATTGGTCTCTTCACATATCTTAGGCATTTTGTAAAATTTTGAATGCACGCAAAGAGTAAGAATGGAAACATTTGTTAACATTAACTACAAATTATACATGCTTTGAATACATATGACTCATATTGTTTCAGCTCCTGGGGAATTCCACAAAGTGCAAACCCAGTGTTTTTCTGGAGACTCCTACTTCTAGTTCAATGTCTTAAACAATGGTTCATCCATATGAATCTGCTTTGGAGGGAGCAGTTTGCTTCAAAACAGTAATAGCTATTGTGACCACTGCTCAACGTATCAAGTAAAATCACCTGTTTGTCTAGAGTTTCTATCCCCTTATTGCATTTTTGTTTACTTCAGAGTATTAGGATGACCTGATAGGGTATGATGTATGTTTGCCTCTTCATCTGAATCTGTACTCCGATGGCTCCAATGGATGGGATCAGGTATTTTGGCTTTACATTTTCACTGCTGCATTCTCAGTATTTACACATAGCAAGTGCTCAAAAATACCTATTGCATGAATGCAAGCTTAACTTTTTACCTATTATCACAACATTTTCTACTAAAAAAAAGCAGAGTAAATCCATGTTACTGTATTTAGAGTATGACTGGAAAAAAAAAGATCCTTAAAGGATACTGTGGGATTATACTTGGTGGGCCACAAACAACACTGAACATAGTGGTGGTTTGTGACTGTCCCACATACCATAATGCACAAGAGAAGAATATGCAAACCCATCTGCACTATGGGTTTTATTTTCTACTCTAAGCACAGAAAATAAAAGGTCCCTGGAGAAAAGGAGAATCATAGGCTATAGAAGCACATCTCCTTATTCAGGTACATTATATACAAATGTATGAAGACAAGATCTTATGATACCTACAGGCCACTGGGTATGTTCCCATATGTGTCTTCACCCACGTATATCCTAAGTGCTTCCTCATGTGTCCCTATGCAGAGGCTCACTGATCAAATCCTGCGGTTGGCAGAATTCTACCTGTCCTCATCCTTGGAACTTGTGAACATACTGAGATCTAGCCCCTGTGATGATGTTATATGGCACAGTTGACTTTAGGATAAGGAGAGTCTCCAGATGGATGATATCCGACCTCATGAGCTCCTTTAAAATCAGCAAGTTTTCTTTGGCTGATGACAGAAGAGGAAGATGGAGAGATTCAAAAGAGAACAAGAGCACAGTGTGAATTGGCGGGTTGGAAGTTGGAGGGGAGGCAAGGAGCACATCAGAAGGAATGTGGATGAAACTCTAGAAGCTGAGACTAGCTGTAGGTGACAGCCAGCAAGGAAGTGGGATCCTCTGTCCCACAATCACAAGAAAATTGGCTCTGCCACATCGAAGTATGCTGGGAAGAGGATCCCAAGCCTCCAGGTGAGAATGTGGCTTCTGTGACACTTTTAACTTAGCCTTGGGGCTTCCCTGGTGGTCCAGTGTTTAAGAATCTGCACTTCCTCCTCAGGGGGCATGGGTTCGATCCCTGGTCGGGGAACTAAGATCCCACATGCTGTGCAGTGCAGCCAAAAAACAAAATCTTGGCCTTGTAAGGCCCTGAGAGACACGCAGTGCCCAACATCTGACCCACAGGACTGTCCATGGTCATGTGAGTGTCGTCTTAAGCTGCCATATTTTGTCATAGTTGTTAGGCAGCAATAGAGAATGATCAGAGGCTTCCATACAGAATGTTCTGGGAGCCTGACTTTGCCAGAAGATCAGGAGAGCACATCTCTAAGAACAACTTGCCCATGGAGCTTGCCAACAACGTGTGTTAGGTCCGCCTCTCCTATCTGGCCTCCAGATAGCTCCTCACTAAACACTGTCTGCCAAAGCTTACCCACCGCATCAAGTCTGGATCGATGCTTGCCACAAATCCTGTGACTGACTTCCGTCGATGTACAATACCGTGGAAACAATCGATAACGATGAACATTGCATTCTGCAACTTAAATTTTAAACCAGGTAGCAGCTTGAGTTATTACACAAAGCAAATTTCCAATTAAATAGGACCTTAACAAATTCTACCAAAGACAAATGAAAGCAAGAGAAGGCAACAAAATCCCCACGTACTTCTATATCCACCTTCCAGAGGGCACCTCCTAGCTTGCAGTTCATCTGCAGGGCAATCTTTGTAGCGATGGTCTCTCTAAGGTCCGTTTCAACACACACTGGCTTGGAATAGGGTAACTGACACACAGATGTCTTTTTATGCCTTCATAAATTTCTTTATTTTCAGTGGGCAGCAAGAAAAGGACCTTGAAAGAAAGCAAACATGACATTCCCCAAAATGCAAGAACACAGTGATGTGAGAAATGGATGCGTGTCGAGGAAGCTATATAGGTGGAGAACTGACAAAGTAGAGACTATTTATTAAATAGATATCTGAATCCATGAGGGTGAAGGGTCTAGAATCACACTGCATTCAACAAGTGTAAGTGTGAGTGTATGGAAGAGACAGGCTGTGAGACAGGCATTTGGAAATATGCATCAATCCTTTAAACTTGCAAAACCCTTTCATCCTAGTCATTCCATTCCCAGGAGTCATTCCATTTCCAGAAGTTTATCATGAAGTCAATATGGGTGGGTTAAAAACATAGACTGATCTATACCGTCCTCAGGACAGTCACCATCGATGGGATGATCGCTCTGTGTGGGGCACTTCCCAAGCATTCTACTTGATTCAGTTAATTCTCTCACCAGTCGACTGAGATAAATACTATTATCTGCCCCCACCAGCAAACAAGCTTGGGGGCTGTTATGGAAACTGCCTGATTTACAAGCAGCAGAGCAAGTTTCGAAACCCTCGCCAGTACCTTCAGTAGGACACTGAGCAGTTAGGAAGAGAGGCTACTGCTTGGCTTGTTTCTGACTAATGGGAAAAATCATCAGTATATTCTTTTTAACATAATGATGCTTATAGAAGTTTTTGGCAGACGTTCTTTATCAGATTAGGATAATTCTTTTCTCATTGTAGATTAAGTGAGTTTTTCTTTTCACATGAAGAAGTATGAGATTTTATTAAATGCATTACCTGCATGGACTAAGAAATATTCACCACACTATAATTCACCACACTAACCAGTTTTTTGAAAAATATAAACAACCTATTTCGAACTTAGTGACCCACTCTAGCCCATGGTGTTCTCCTAATATTTCCTTAACCACCAGCAAATCTCTAATAATGAATTCTATTTATTCCTAGTGTTGTTGAGACTTACTCTTTTTCTTTATTCTTGACAGTATCTAATTTTAACTTTTCCAAAGCTTTAGATTTATTTGCAAATTGTTTTCTATTTAGTTTCTCTTTTTACTGTTGATTTCATTCTATTTTACTTTGGTTGACTTGGTTCTTGGTGCATTAAAATCCAGACTTCATTCCCAGTGTATTCATCAGGGGCTGTTGGTCTCATTTCTAGTTTGCTGTGTCACCCACGTTTTGATGCCTAGTACTTATTTATATAGTCCCTCGGTTCCTCTTACTTTATTTCCCCTAAACCCTAGTCTCTGCTTCCAGTAGGGAAAGGCATCTTCTAAGACATCACATACAGAAGTTCCTATCCCTAAGGCAGCAAATTCTTGTACAACAGAGTGACTTTACTCCCCAACACAAAGTGGAGATTCTTTGTAGATCTTCCTAAGCTGCTTATTAGCAAGGTCCTCATCAATAAGTTAACCACATGAATTCTGGTATCATCTGTCATTTAAGCATCTGAGAGCTTCAAAAGGAGTTCCAACTTTGGGCAAGAAGACTTCAAATCGAGGTTTCATGGCTCTTTTCTTTTCAAGCTGAGCGGCTACTATTAATTCTCATGCTACTGTTGCAGATTATATATTTTTTTCCTTCAAGCACTGTAGTTATTTGAAGGCAGCTAAGATTCACCTCCTATTTCCTTGTCCTATACCCTTCTTTAAGGAGGGCACTTGTGCAGGTATATACATGCATGTAGAATCATGGCATCATTTTAAGCTTCATCCACAACTCCTATCACCCAGTTTATCAAAGCCTTTGGACATGCTCTTCCTCCTATAGAGAACTTTGGAAATCACACTTCCCATTTCTTATAGCTTTTGTAAAAAATAAACAAACCTCAATTAAATAGAGTCAGGAGGGAGCTCTCATACCCTGCAGTGATAGCAGAGCCCAACAGAAAGACTTCTCTTCTTCCCAGGCAAGACCTTGGCCAATGAAAAGCCATGGTCTCTTTGTTTACTAAAGCCCTTCCAACTTCCTTTTCTCTTCTATGAAAGGGTTCTCCTGTCCTCCTCAAGTGGGATTTGCACATGGCTCACCAGGGTTGCAGACCCCAAATTGCAATTCTCCACTTATCCCAAATCAACCCATCTTTGCTGAAGAAGAAACCTGCAGTCTATTGTTTTAGGTCCAAAAAACAAATCAGTCCTGTTGTCCCTATTTCCATTATTTGAAAGGTAGGATTGTGCTTACTTTCTAATGCCTCATCTATGAATTCAGCAGTTTTTACCAGATCTCATTATGAGACTCTTATGAGACTCAGTTCCTACCAGGGCATCCTGAGACTACCCTAGTCATTCAAATATTTCAGCACATCCATTTCACTCAAGTAAATCTGCTGGAACCATTTTCTTATGTTTACATGTAAGACTCTATATATCAACACATGCCGAGAAGGTAGTTTGCCTTAATGTGACACACTCTCTCAAATTATTACTAATCCCACTACTCTCTGATGCTAACATGCATGAATTATCTATTGCAACCTATGTGTATGAACTACTATGTGTCAGTCATGGTGTAAGGTATAAGATATATGTATTGCAAAGAGCAGAATCATAGCTCTCCTAGTCCTATGAAACTCATAGTCTATTGGGGAGGGGAGAGATTTATAAAAATCACCCAAATATATAGTTACAAATTGGGATAAGTGTTATGAAATACAAGTACATAACAGAACAGGGTGACCTCACAGAGGCCTGATGTTGCAAGTCAGTGTATGCATGGGAGGGAGGGGTACTGTTGGGATATCCAGAATGGCCCTTTTAAAAAAAAATGTATGAAGTATTGTTGATTTACAATACTGTGTTAATTTGTGCTATATAGCAAAGTGACTCAGTTATACATATGTATATTCTTTTTCGTATTCTTTTCCATTATGGTTTATCACAGGATATTGAATATAGTTCCCTGTGTTATGCAGTAGGACTTTGTTGTTGTTCCATCCTATATATAATAGTTTGCATCTGCTAATCCTAAACTCCTAATCTTTCCCTCCCTGACTCCCTCCCACTTGGAAACCACAAGTCTATTCTCTGTACCTGTGAGTCTGTTTGTTTCATAGATATGTTCAGTTGTGTCATATTTTAGATTGCACATATAAGTAATATCATATGTCCATCGACAGATGAATGGATAAAGAAGTTGTGGTGTATAAACACACACTCACACAATTGAATATTACTCAGCCATAAAAAAGAATGAAATAATGCCATTAGCAGCAACATGGATAGACCCAGAACGGCTCTTCTTAGTCAAAGATCTTTGAGATAAAATTTGTAGGATGAACAAGCAAACAACAGCCTAGGTGGAGGAATCAGCACACATAAACTGAGAAGGAGAGAGGTCCTTAAGTCTCTCACAGCCTCACCTCCCTTACTTCCCCAGCTTGCATTCCATAGCCTGTCACAATCACGTCCTCACAAATGCCATTCATTCCTTCACTATGCCTTGATCATGCTACGTTAGCAAGTCTCAAACCCTGGTAAAACCCAGCTGTCTGTTCTGCCCATGCAACCAACAACCAAACCCTGCTGACTGGTTCTAGAGTTAGTCTGCCACAATCTAAAAGGGGTGTTCTGTTCAGATTCCCTAGTTATGCTTCCTACCCATTCAAAAAACCAACATTTCACACTTTCTCATCTCTTCTCAAATCTGCTA
This sequence comes from Hyperoodon ampullatus, assembly GCF_949752795.1. Taxonomy (NCBI): domain Eukaryota; kingdom Metazoa; phylum Chordata; class Mammalia; order Artiodactyla; family Ziphiidae; genus Hyperoodon; species Hyperoodon ampullatus. The sequence continues at coordinate 140,965,706 of NC_136915.1, read as the reverse complement.
TACATCTCCCTCATCGCTGCCCATCAACGAACTCAGCCAATGATCTTGCTTCATACTCACTGAGAAGTGAATGTCTGAGGATTCAGACAGGAATACACTTATATTCTGCCCAGTGTTTGCCTTCTCTCTACACATATGTATGTTCTTCTTGCCCTCTGATTACTATGGAGGATGTGTCCTGCTCCAGAAAAGGGTCTGTAATCTCTACTACAGCTATGGATTCTAACCTCTTCTTTCCTTCAGGGATTTTGTTCCTATCATTACCCCTCATTTATCTTGCCTTCTGTATTAACAATTTCTCCTTCTCTAGTTATACCAGGATAAACACATACTGTAGTATACTCTGACTTAAAAAAATCCTTCATCTACATAGCATTTCTCTTCCCTTCTATGCAAACATTGCTAAATTTTTCCTTCAGTACCCTCCACCTGGACTTCAATGCCCACCATTACACAATTTGCTCTTGGCAGTGAACTCCATGCTATGAAACTCAATATACTCTTCACTGTGTATTTTTCCCCCAGCTCTATTGAGTTACAATTGGTATACAAAAATCTGCCCATAATGTGTACAGTTTGGTGAATTGGGGCATATGTATACACTCTCATTTAACCTCATCTTAACATCCTACAGAGACGCATATCCTTCTTTCCTGAAATATTACATTCTCTTGGTCATCTATATATTCTGCCTAGGTGACTGCATATCAAAATCCAAGACTAGGTAAGAGCTAATAATTCCCAAAATGAAAACTCCAGGCTTTACACCGTGGGACTCCAGACTCATCAGCATGCCCAAAGAGCATACTTTATTTACCCCCTTTGTCAGAGAGATGATACTGAACTCACCACATCTGTACACGAAAGAAAAGAGTGCCCACTTAGGTAGGTTCAGGCTATAGGACTGAATTTTAACAAAGAAATATGAGTGAAAGTAGTGCATCAGCCTATCACTTTCAGTCTAAGGGACCTAAGAGCCAGTATGCTGCTTCTACCTCTTTTCTTCTAACATGACAACCTTGGAGTCCTCTTGTTGAGATGGTAGAGCCACAAAATGGTAACAGATGAGATCACTGAGTCTCCCTGATGCTCATTAGACTTTATTCAAGCCAGAAATAAACCTTTCAAAATTAACTTACTGATATTTCAGTTTGCAATTCCATCTGTGCCTATCTCATCCCAGAACAATCTTATTACACTTATTACAACCAAGCCTTCACTATGTCCTCTCCATTTTCACCCACTTCTCCCATCCTGCTCCAGGCCACCATCATCACTTAAGTCAACTGATTTAATAACCTCCTCACTGGTTTTCCTGCCTCCATTTTTACCCCCATACAGCCCAGTCTCTGTATATTAGACAGAAATCTTACAAATATCTACATAATATGATTTTTTTTTTCTGTACACGGGCCTCTCACTGTTGTGGCTTCTCCCATTGCGGAGCACAGGCTCCGGATGCACAGGCTCAGTGTCCATGGCTCACGGGCCCAGCCACTCCGCGGCATGTGGGATCTTCCCCGGACCGGGGCACAAACCCGTGTCCTCTGTATCGGCAGGCAGACTCTCAACCATTGCACCACCAGGGAAGCCCTACATAATATAATTTGACAATAAAATCCAATTTACTTCTCTAGAGAGCACTCCAGCCTAGTTTGGGCTCTGGGTACACCATGCCCACCCCAAAAATAGTGCCTTTGTTATACCTCTTCTCCCTCATCCGCACCTAGCTTGCTCCTTGCTGCCATTTACATATCAGCTTCGCAGAGAAGATATCCATGACCTTGCAGACTAATAGCCACCAGATGTTCTCCATAGTACCACCCAATTTTAATTATCTCCATATCCCTTATAACTATTAGAATAGTTTTCTTCTTGTTTGTCATCTCTCTGTCTGCCATGAGAATGCAAGTGCCTTAATAGCTGAGAACTAAATTGTCTTACTAATGTGTACCCAAGATATACAATAGGAACTCACTAAATGCTTCTGGGATTGAATGAACAAGTAATAAGTGTGGAACACAAATAAGGATAATGTCATAATAACCCTCCCTTGAAGGGATGTCAGAGGGTTATGTACCTGCAATTGTTCCAAGTAGCTATGTTTTGACTCCCAATATAATACAAGCTTTCTTAAAAAAAAAATCCATCTATAAGTTCTTTCCATTTGCCATAAATATCTGCCATTCCTTCAATTACCTTTCTCTCATCTGCTAAAGCTAGAAAACCAACCTCACCAACTGGCCTGAGTTTATTTGTGAGCACTCAAATTAAAAATAGAGGAGGGAGGGCTTCCCTGGTGGCGCAGTGGTTGAGAGCCCGCCTGCCGATGCAGGGGACATGGGTTCATGACCTGGTGTGGGAAGATCCCACATGCTGCGGAGCGGCTAGGCCCATGAGCCATGGCTGCTGAGCCTGCGTGTCCAGAGCCTGTGCTCTGCAATGGGAGAGGCCACAACAGTGAGAGGCCCACGTACCACAAAAAAAAAAAAAAAATTAAAAAATTAAAAATAAAAAAAATAGAGGAGGGACTTCCCTGGTGGCACAGTGGTTAACAATCCGCCTGCCAATGCAGGGGACACGGGTTCGTTCAGTGGTCCGGGAAGATCCCACATGTCGCAGAGCAACTAAGCCACCATAATGAGAAGCCCACGCACCGCAATGAAGAGTAGTCCCTACTCGCCGAAACTAGAGAAAGCCCGCACACAGCAACGGAGACCCAACACAGGCAAAAATCAATAAATAAATAGAGGAATCCATGAATTATGAGATTTAGCACATAACAGACATCAACTCAGATTGTAACAGGTCATTTTTTCTTCTTTTTGAACCAAGTTCTGTAGGGCTGAAACTCCTACATAAAGTTCTCATTTCTGAAGTCTTACCATATTTTATTTCTACCTAACAATCCATCTACATGTTCAAAACATCTATAGCCACTTCTAAGCCTGACAGGGAGGGCCATCTTGGAGCCATTCTAATTATGTGACATTACTCTATACACAAAACACTGAATACATGGATAACAGATATAAGCCACGCTGTAATACCCCAAAAGGAGAATATATACAAATACATATATATGTGTCTAACTAAGACTTGAGAAATATACTTAATTGTATAAAATGAAAAGTTTTAAGACAAATATGTTTGAAGAAATAAAATTTCATAACTCCCTGTAATAGTCTACAAAGGAGGTTTCACTGCCATCCGATCTTGTAAATGGAGAGCTGGGAGACTTCTCCCAAGTAATACCATCCACCCTATAGGTTCTGTTGTCATACCTGTGGAATAAATGTAATATGTGGTATTATTCCTGACGTTATTGCATGAAACCATGTAAGAAAGAAGTGGTTTAAAATCCTACAGGTAATTGCAGGATATATAGCTTTGTTGAGATTAATTCACATAACATGCAATTCACCCATTTAAGTGTGCAGTCCAATGGTTTTTAGTATACTTACCGAGTAATGCAATCATAACGCGATTTTAGAATATTTTCATCACCCAAAGAAGAAACACCTGAACCATGAGCAGTCACTCCTTGTTTCCACCCAATTCCCCCAGTCCTTAAACCACCACTGGTTTACTTACTGCCCCTATGCATTTGCCTACTCATCACATTTCATATAAATTGAGTCAAATAATATGTGATCTTCCCTGACTGGCTTCTTTCACTTAGCATAATATTTTCAGGGTTCATTCATGCTGTAGCATGTATTGCTACTTCATTCCGGTTTATTGACAAATAATATATCATTGTATAGATATACCACATTTGTGTTTATCCGTTTACCAGTTAATGAACATTTGGGTTGTTTATGCTCAAGCTATTATGAATAGTGATGTTGTGGACATTCATATACCAATTGTGGTGGATATGTTTTTATTTCTCTTGGGTATATAACCTGGAGTGGAATTGCTGGGTCGTATGGTAATCCTATATTTAGCACATTGAGGAAATGCCAGACTGTTTCCCAAAGAGGCCATACATATACCAGCAGTGTATAATGGTTGGTTCCAATTTTTCACATCCTTGCCAACAGTTGTTAACATCTTCCTTTTTAAATTTTAACAATCCTAGTAGATAGGAAGTGGCATTTCATTGTGGCTTTAATTTGCATTTCCCTCATGGCTAATGATGTTGAGCATCTTCTCATGTGATTATTGGCCATTTGTATATTTTATTTGGAGAAATGTCTATTCAGATCCTTTGCCCATTTTTTAAAGTTGAGTTTCTTTTATTGAGTTGTAAATATTCCTTATGTATGTAGATACAAATTATTTACTACATGTGATTTGCAAGTATTTCCCCCTGTTCTGCCAGTTGTCTTTTCACTTTCTTGACAGTATACCTTAAAGAACAAACATTTTATTTGGTTAAGTCCAATTTACTTGTTTCTTTGGGCATTACTTGTGCTTTTGGTGTCTTATCTAATAAGGTTTTTGCCTAACTCAAAGTCAAAATTTACTCTTATGTTTTCTTCTAAGAATTTTATATTTTTACCTCTTTTAGTTAGGTCTATTTTGAGTTAATTTTTTAGTGAATTTGAGTTAATTTTGTGTATCCTGTGATGAAGGGGCAGGTGAATATCCAGCTATCCCAGCAATACTTGTTGTAAAGACTGTTCTTTCCCTGATTGAATTATCTCCATACACTTGTTCAAGTCAACTGACTATAAAAGTGAGGGTTCATTCATGGATTCCCTATTCTGTTTCACTGACTTTTAGGTCTATACTTATACCAGCGTCACACTGTCTCGGTTACTGTAGCTTCATAATAAGGTTTGAAATTAGGAAGTGTGAGTCTTCCAACTTTGCTCTTCTTAAAGATTGGATTTAAGGTTACTTAGCCAAAACATCCTCTTATCAATTTAAGATTTCTGGTGTAGAGGGAGATTAAAAATAAAAGCTTCCTTCGAATGGAAATTTTCTAGTAGATTGTAATTAAACACCAATTTTTAAAAATAGCTAGACAGAGAAAGGAAAAGAGAAATTTGGAAGATACGTACTCTCTTGATTGCAAGTGAGCATTCAGAGCCAACAACTGAGTTAACAGTAGGCCTCACAAGAGCCTCAGAGTTTACAACTGACACATGTTCCTCTCCCATGCTGTACAACCAGATGAGAAAAATTATCCAGTGATTCTTGCCATTTTCATGCTATTTCTACTTCTGAATGTCTACATTTAATCATTCAAAAACCCTAGGAACATCTCTAATGAAAAACAGTCAAAGTGATTGGATAGATTTCCAAAAAGCAGACTTACTTTGTAAGAACAGATGACCCAACTAATTTTTTAAGAATTTCTCTTTTGCATCTTCTCCTCTGGCTTTTTCATGAGTGTGTGATATTAAATCATAAGCAGTTTCCATTCGGAGCAGTTTATGGCTCACATCAGCACAGAGGGTAAGACCAGTTTCATATGGAAGAATGGAAGTAATATAGCCAGGCCAGATTTCTGATCTGCAAATAAGTTAGATGTGGGTGTCAAGATCCCAGCTCTGGATGTAAATCCAAGTATTAGGGAACCTAAACTCACTGTCTAAAATTGAGGCTTTTAGAGTCAGTTTTAATCTCTTATTTTTAATAATCATTGGTCTTTTGAAGGACTTCAAACAGAGATTTTTACCAGATACACTAGTTATAAGTAATACATCATCTTTGTTAAACCATTTTTATTATCGCCTATGGGCTTAAACTATTATCTATACTCAAATGTGAGGATATATATGATACATACATATATAAATTATATACACGTATACCAAGGAGTAATACATACACATAGACATAAGTGTTATGATTGACAATATTTTCAGAGAAATTACCCAAGTAATCAACCAACATACCTGCTCAATTTGAAGACCCATAAAGGACTTTGGGGCATTAGTGTGAAGAGGGCTTCCTTTTGCATTTTGTGTATGTGTGTTATTTGCTTTGATACTGCGGTTAGGCTAAAGTAGCACTATTCTGGGTTTTCATCTTTGGCAACTATTTTCTCACCAAGAAGCTTTTTTATTGGGTTGATGCCAAATGAGTATTTGCCTGATTCTTCCTGTCCTGATTCTTTAACTATTTTCCTAATTTGGACAGCCACAATTTCGTTAGTATGTGTTAATTTCACCCTTCAACGTGGACACACTTGAAGCGAAGTGAACTCCCACCACACTGATGGTAGACTCCATCTGAGCATGCTCAAAAGAGCACAGAAGTTTGTCCATGGGGAGGGTACTATCAGACGCTGATTGACAGTATCTGTGTGGTAGACCAACTTAAGGGAAAACACATACGGTTCTTACCCTTTGCTGCTCCTGATAATAGGCAATGGCAGGCTCTGGATCACAATGTTTGAACCCAGCAGGAATAGTTTTGCACTCTATGTGGCATGACTAGGATAAGGGGTATATGTATCTTATCTAGCTTGTATCTTCTTTTCTATGCTACACAAATGCAAGGCTGTCACTTTCTGAGACAATAAACTTTCTCTGGTTGTGACAGATTCAAAGCAGATGCCAAGTTAGAAACATTTCTGAATTAGGTGATTTGGGTTCCTTGACCAGGTTAAAAAAACAAAACTGTTTTTCTTCTTGGTTTCACATTTAAACAATATGTGTTAGTCTAAACTATATGACCAAAAAATAGAACTACTAAAATAACAGGCCCTGGGCTTCCCTGGTGGCTCAGTGGTTGAGAGTCCGCCTGCCGATGCAGGGGACACGGGTTCGTGTTCTGGTCCGGGAAGATTCCACATGCCACGGAGCAGCTGGGCCCGTGAGCCATGGCCACTGCCCCTGCCGTCCGGAGCCTTTGCTCTGCAATGGGAGAGGCCACAACAGCTAGAGGCCCGTGTACCGCAAAAAACAAAACAAAATAAATAAATAAAGAATAAATAAATAAAATTACAGGCCCTTATCATTATTATTTTGATATAATAAATAATAGAGAGATATTGTTTTACTACTAATTACCAGCATTTAGTAACGACAAGCTAAACATTAAGCCTTTAGGAAATTTGTGAACTCCTTCATTTCTTCCAATAAGTGTGTCAGATTGGTACCAATATTTATCACCATTGATGAAGAAACTCAGCTTCAGAGGAAGACACTGAGGCACAGAGAGGTTGAAAGGAACTTGCCCATAATTGCCCTAGCTGCTATGCTAGTCTGCTTCATCAACCACTATCACCACTATCACATTTACTTAATTGGGCTCTAGATTCAGATAAACAACTTTTCCTGGTTGCAAGGAAATCATTTAACAAGCACAGATTGCAATGCTTGAAATGCAAGTCTGAGCCCAAATCTTAGAACCCAAAACCATGTGATCACTAAAAATACTGAGTATCTATTCTGTGCCGTATAATAGGAGTTTGCTTTTAAAATAACAGGTCCTATTAGGAATAAGTGTACAAAAGACATTCTAGGAGGGAATATATCCAACAGGTGTTTTCAATTCCTTTAGTGGCAATGAAAAAGTATGAAGGCATTTCCTGCAATACTAAATGAGCTGATTTGCTTTTGGTGGGTGAACACTGAACTTTGTTTACAAAACTTAACCTGAAAGCATTTTCTAAGTATCCTGCTACTACTCTACTAAAAGTTAGCCTTGTTATCTCCTTTAACAAGCAAGAATGGTAAGACACAGTCTCAGTTAGTATAGTATGGATAAATCATTTTCGGTGTTGGGTAAACTTGTACCTTAATGAGTGTCTTCAATTTTGGGAAGACATGAATTCAGAATTGCAATTCTCTATGCACATTATTGCCATCTAAACTAATTCCAGCAAGACATAGCTATAGTTAGGTAGATCCTTTCATAAAATGATGCAGTCACTCAGGAATACTTTATAACGTAAAATGATTGGACAGTCAGTAACCAATGAATTATCCTAATGCTGATTCATCTGAGAGGTCCTTTATTCCAATGACTGCTGCTGCTATCCTTCTCTTTTCCTTTTGGGATTAAGAACTATGCACAAAGTCTTATTTACTCTAAGGTTCACCTTGTACCTCTCCTGTCACACAACTCATCATTTTCCCCATCATATGCCACCAAATGCCAAAAAAAATCTGAGCACTCTGCGGTCATGGCACAGGTATTTCTAAAGAGATGAACACCTGTTCAAAAATCATTAATCTGAGAATAAATATATGGGGAAATGATTGGAATCAACTGAAACTATGAGAGGCCAGCAGGCCAGATATGTGTGTCTGTATGTGTCTTAAAGAATAATGTTCTCTATGAGAAAAAATGCTTTAGTGCCCCCAAATTTAATCCAATTAATATCCTGGAATATATTTCAAGACCACTTGTATATATGTGCATGTACATAATTTCAGCATTGTATATTGTTTGTGTTATGTTCTCCCTTCTATTCATGGGAATATGTGGCCTTTAAAGCTTAACTTTTCTTGTCGATTTTGTACATGGATGAAGTTTCACACAATAAGATAAGTTCAAGGATTTCTTTCTCCAATACCATTGATATGAATTCCTATTACTTAATTTCTTTTTCATAGCTTTGCAGATGACAGTCCAAGATAGTTCTGCCAATGGAAATCACAGGACTACCAAGTACGGCAAAGACTTTGGAACAATTAGAGTGTGTTTTCATGGTCTGCATCAGAATTCTACAGAAGGCTTTTGGCTGAATTGGCAGTGAAATGAGAATGGAAAGTTAGTGTATCAGTTACTTTTCAGTTTGGTATTTTTTCTTTTCTAGTATTCTACTATGTATTAGAAATTACATAAAAATCAGGAGAAGAGAAATGGTTAAGAAAAATATAACCTGTCATGTTAACGACATTCAGCACTTACCTAGACTCACAGGTATCACGAGAGAACATGAGAGCTGGCTTGTGAGAGCTCACTTTGTTCTAATTCCCTCATTATATTCATGAAAAGCTTTGAGGCTCAAAGAAGGAAGTGACCCTGCCAGAAGCATACCATGAATCAGTGATGAAAGGGAGACTCCTTGGCTTCTGTAGAGCCATGTCTCTGTGCACAAGGTATTAAAGAAGCATTAGTTAAGTGCCCCTTTACCTAACAACGTGGAGCTTAATCATTGGGTTTGGGCTTCTTGTCTCTTCTTTTCTTTTGCTTTCTCTTTTACATCCTTGGGGGCCTTAGGTTTTAGTTGCTCTCTTGAACTGGATTTAGAAGACATTTATTTTCACTAGCCCTTATTTTTTTGGATTGTTGGCTGAATTTTTAAGAAGTTGGGGAAGGATACTGAACTGCCAAAAGTTAACAGATTATTGGCAAAGAAATAACAATAATTATAATGCCAATTTCTCTGGGTATTCCCTGTGTACTTTAGGGGTAGAAATAGTATTTGAAAAGTGATTTCAAAACGTGCAAATAATACCTGTGGGACATAACCTACTGGTTAAGACCACTAACTCTGAAATTAATTTGCCTGGATCTTTTTTCCCCAGTTTTACCACTTATTAGTGGTGGGACTTCAGGAGTGTTTCTTCTTTGTTTCACTTCCTTTTTAAAAAACAAGGGGTTAATAACCTCACCCATTTTACAAAGCTGTGGCATGGAGTTAATACATGTAGAGTGGTTAGGAATCTATGCCACTCTTAAGTCTTTTAAAATCAACCTTACTATTGTTGTTACTATTATTATTATTTCGTTAGCTGTCCTTGAAACAGTTTGCCAGCAGTACTCACTTGTTTTTCTTTTTGTTGTATATTCTCTAAGCATTCTACCAAACCCTAAGTGGCTGGTTTCAGATATTTTGCACCTCTTTACCTGTTTGTCACCACAAAAGTAAAAGGAGTTTGGCTAACGTTGATCAAATGAACCAGAACTTTGGTTTTCTCCCATTCATACACACTGGTAAACAGATGTGAAAAAGCGACTCCATGGGGCTTTCAGTCTGGAGCCAAACATCCAGGCTCTGTGTAACTCGACACTATTATGAACACATGTTGGTCCCTTAGGTCCCAAAAGAATCTCAGCTAAGCCCATCATTATTTCAGGAATATGAAGAATGCTTTTTGTGAAGTAGTTGAACATAACAGAAATACAAGAAAAGGCAGAGATGTTTCGTATCACAGCTTTTTGAGAAATGCTCAGAGCTCTAAGATGTAGCTGACAATTTCTGCATCAGGTAAAGCTTTCAAAGTTACCAAAAATTTCACCATAAATATGTTTTTTCATCAATGGCAATAATGCGGTGACTATATTCCTCAATTCCACACAGCATCAGCATTAAATACAAGAAAAGGGTAAGTTAAAATATCTGTATGATTGCTTCTGACATAACCCTGAGATCTCTTTTATTTAGGTACTCCATCAGTTATAATGTGGAACATTAAGACAAATTATTTCTAAACACTAACAAGCAATGTAGCAATAAGTGGCAGACAATCAAGGGGAATTTTGCCATAGCACGGTGTTTATTTTGGTACAAGCAGGAATGCAAATCCAAAGGATGTAATTTAGAGGAAACTCTGTCCTGTCTATTCTCTAGGAAATAGAACAGGGAGAATGAGAAGATGATTGTGGGTAAGTCAAACCGTTTTCTCCTAATTACAGCTGAATAACTGGGAGCAAACTCCCATGGAAGGTTGTGATCTGCTTGAAGAGAACTAGGAGGGTGCCCTGGTTAGGGTCTTCCATATACAGTTATTCAAGCTCAGACTTGATCATCTGTCAGGGATGTTACAGTAGGGAGAGTTTTGCTGTAGCTGTGAGACTCAGCAAGATAACATCCAACTCTAAAACCTACAATTTGAATCACCAACACCAGCCGTCATTAAGCACACCCTCAAATAACTCCAAATCTGTTCATCTACTCACATCTTCTTTACACGGTCAACAGACCTCGAGTGATTACTACATGCCAGACACAGTTCTAAGACACAGAATAACGGATAAGAAAAGTAACAACCTCTGTCACTGTGGGGCTTGAGTTCTTTGGGAAGAAGTTCATCTAAATACAAAGAGACACCAAAGATAATATTTGTGTTTTTTTAATGTTTTTATTTATTTATATACTTAAATAGAAGTATAGTTGATTTACACCATTGTGTTAATTTCTGATGTACAGCAAAGTGATTCAGTTATACAAACATATATATATATATATATATATATATATATATATATATATACTCTTTTTAAAAAATTTTTCTTTTCCATTATGCTTTATCATAGGTTATTTTTTTCTGCTTGATAACAAATTTAATCAGTTATACATACCCATATGTTCCCATATCCCCTCCCTTTTGCGTCTCCCTCCCACCCTCCCTATCCCACCCCTCCAGGCGGTCACAAACCACCGAGCTGATCTCCCTGTGCTATGCGGCTGTATCCCACTAGCTATCTACCTTACATTTGGTAGTGTATATATGTCCATGCCGCTCTTTCGCTTTGTCACAGTTTACCCTTCCCCCTCCCCACATCCTCAAGTCCATTCTCTAGTAGGTCTGTGTCTTTATTCCTGTCTTACCCCTATGTTCTTCATGACATTTTTTTCCTTAAATTCCATGTATATGTGTCAGCATACAGTATTTGTCTTTCTCTTTCTGACTTCCTTCACTCTCTATGACAGACTCTAGGTCCATCCACCTCATTACAAATAGCTCAATTTCGTTTCTTTTTATGGCTGAGTAATATTCCATTGTATATATGTGCCACATCTTCTTTATCCATTCATCCGATGATGGACACTTAGGTTGTTTCCATCTCCGGGGTATTGTAAATAGGGCTGCTATGAACATTTTGGTACATGACTCTTTTTGAATTATGGTTTTCTCAGAGTATATGCCCAGTAGTGGGATTGCTGGGTCATATGGTAGTTCTATTTGTAGTTTTTTAAGGAACCTCCATACCATTCTCCATAGTGGCTGTACCAATTCACATTCCCACCAGGAGTGCAAGAGTGTGCCCTTTTTTCCACACCCTCTCCAGCATTTACTGTTTCTAGATTTTTTGATGATGGCCATTCCTACTGGTGGGAGATGGTATCTCATTGTAGTTTTGACTTGCATTTCTCTAATGAGTAAATATGTTGAGCATCCTTTCATGTGTTTGTTGGCAGTCTGTGTATCTTCTGTGGAGAAATGTCTATTTAGGTCTTCTGTCCATTTTTGGATTGGGTTGTTTGTTTTTTTGTTATTGAGCTGCATGAGCTGCTTATAAATTTTGGAGATGAATCCTTTGTCAGTTGCTTCATTTGCAAATATTTTCTCCCATTCTGAAGGTTGTCTTTTGGTCTTGTTTATGGTTTCCTTTGCTGTGCAAAAGCTTTTAAGTTTCATTAGGTCCCATGTGTTTATTTTTGTCTTTATTTCCATTTCTCTAGGAGGTGGGTCCAAAAGCATCTTGCTGTGATTTATGTCATAGAGTGTTCTGCCTATGTTTTCCTCTAAGAGTTTGATAGTTTCTGGCCTTACATTTAGGTCTTTAATCCATTTTGAGCTTATTTTTGTGTATGGTGTTAGGGAGTGATCTAATGTCATACTTTTACATGTCCCTGTCCAGTTTTCCCAGCACCACTTATTGAAGAGACTGTCCTTTCTCCACTGTACATTCCTGCCTCCTTTGTCAAAGATAAGGTGACCATATGTGCGTGGGTTTATCTCTGGGCTTTCTATCCTGTTCCATTGATCTATCTTTCTGTTTTTGTGCCAGTACCATACTGTCTTGCTTACTGTAGCTTTGTAGTATAGTCTGAATTCAGGGAGCCTGATTCCTCCAGCTCCATTTTTCGTTCTCAAGATTGCTTTGTGTATTCGGGGTCTTTTGTGATTCCAAACAAATTTTGAAATTTTTTGTTCTAGTTCTGTGAAAAATGCCAGTGGTAGTTTGATAGGGATTGCATTGAATCTGTAGATTGCTTTGGGTAGTAGAGTCATTTTCACAATGTTGATTCTTCCAATCCAAGAACATGGTACATCTCTCCATCTATTTGTATCATCTTTAATTTCTTTCATCAGTGTCTTATAATTTTCTGCATACAAGTCTTTTGTCTCCTTAGGTAGGTTTATTCCTAGATATTTTATTTTATTGTTGCAATGGTAAATGGGAGTGTTTCCTTGATTTCATTTTCAGATTTTTCATCATTAGTATATAAGAATGCCAGAGATTTCTGTGCATTAATTTTGTATCCTGCTACTTTACCAAATTCATTGATTAGCTCTAGTAGTTTTCTGGTAGCATCTTTATGATTCTTTACATATAGTATCATGTCATCTGCAAAGAGTGACAGCTTTACTTCTTCTTTTCCGATTTGGATTCCTTTTATTTCCTTTTCTTCTCTGATTGCTGTGGCTAAAACTTCTAAAACTATGTTGAATAAGAGTGGTGAGAGTGGACAACGTTGTCTTGTCCCTGATCTTAGTGGAAATGGTTTCAATTTTTCACCATTGAGGATGATGCTGGCTGTGGGTTTGTCATATATGGCCTTTATTATGTTGAGGAAAGTTCCCTGTATGCCTACTTTCTGCAGGGTTTTTATCATAAATGGGTGTTGAATTTTGTCGAAAGCTTTCTCTGCATCTATTGAGATTATCATATGGTTTTTCTCCTTCAGTTTGTTAATATGGTGAATAACATTGATTGATTTGTGTGTATTGAAGAATCCTTGCATTCCTGGAATAAACCCCACGTGATCATGGTGTATGATCCTCTTAATTTGCTGTTGGATTCTGCTTGCTAGTATTTTGTTGAGGATTCATCTATGTTCATCAGTGATATTGGCCTGTAGTTTTCTTTCTTTGTGACATCCTTGTCTGGTTTTGGTATCAAGGTGATGGTGGCCTCGTAGAATGAGTTTGGGAGTGTTCCTCCCTCTGCTATATTTTGGAAGAGTTTGAGAAGGATAGGTGTTAGCTCTTCTCTAAATGCTTGATAGAATTCGCCTGTGAAGCCATCTGGTCCTGGGCTTTTGTTTGTTGGAAGATTTTTAATCACAGTTTCAATTTCAGTGCTTGTGATTGGTCTGTTCATATTTTCTATTTCTTCCTGATTCAGTCTTGGCAGGTTGTGCATTTCTAAGAATTTGTCCATTTCTTCCAGGTTGTCCATTTTATTGGCATAGAGTTGCTTGTAGTAATCTCTCATGATCTTTTGTATTTCTGCAGTGTCAGTTGTTACTTCTCCTTTTTCATTTCTAATTCTATTGATTTGAGTCTTCTCCCTTTTTTTCTTGATGAGCCTGGCTAATGGTTTATCAATTTTGTTTATCTTCCCAAAGAACCAGCTTTTAGTTTTATTGATCTTTGCTATCATTTCCTTCATTTCTTTTTCATTTATTTCTGATATGATTTTTATGATTTCTTTCCTTATGCTAACTTTGGGATGTTTTTGTTCTTGTTTCTCTAATTGCTTTACGTACAAGGTTAGGTTGTTTATTCGAGATGTTTCCTGTTTCTTAAGGTGGGATTGTATTGCTATAAACTTCCCTCTTAGAACTGCTTTTGCTGCATCCCATAGACTTTGGGTTGTCATGTCTCCATTGTCATTTGTTTCTAGGTATTTTTAAATTTCCTTTTTGATTTCTTCAGTGATCACTTCGTTATTAAGTAGTGTATTGTTTAGCCTCCATGTGTTTGTATTTTTTACAGCTCTCTTCCTGTAATTGATATCTAGTCTCATAGCATTGTGGTCAGAAAAGATACTTGATACAATTTCAATTTTCTTAAATTTACCAAGGCTTGATTTGTGACCCAAGATACGATCTATCCTGGAGAATGTTCCATGAGCACTTGAGAAAAATGTGTATTCTGTTGTTTTTGGGTGGAATGTCCTATAAATATCAATTAAGTCCATCTTGTTTAATGTATCATTTAAAGCTTGTGTTTCCTTATTTATTTTCATTTTGGATGATCTGTCCATTGGTGAAAGTGGGGTTTTAAAGTCTCCTACTATGATTGTGTTACTGTCGATTTCTCCTTTTATGGCTGTTAGTATTTGCCTTATGTATTGAGGTGCTCCTATGTTGGGTGCATAAATATTTACAACTGTTATATCTTCTTCTTGGATCAATCCCTTGATCATTATGCAGTGTCCTTCTTTGTCTCTTCTAGTAGTCTATTTTAAAGTCTATTTTGTCTGATATGAGAATTGCTACTCCAGCTTTCTTTTGATTTCCATTTGCATGGAATATCTTTTTCCATCCCCTTACTTTCAATCTGTATGTGTCTCTAGGTCTGAAGTGGGTCTCTTGCAGACAGCATATATATGGGTCTTGTTTTTGTATCCATTTAGCCAATCTGTGTCTTTTGGTGGGAGCATTTAGTCCATTTACCTTTTAAGTAATTATCAATATGTATGTTCCTATTCCCAATTTCTTAATTGTTTTGGGTTCGTTATTGTAAGTATTTTCCTTCTGTTGTGTTTCTTACCTAGAGAAGTTCCTTTAGCATTTTTTGTAAAGCTGGTTTGGTGGTGCTGAACTCTCTCAGCTTTTGCTTGTCTGTAAAGCTTTTAATTTCTCCATCAAATCTGAATGAGATCCTTGCTGAGTAGAGTAATCTTGGTTGCAGGATTTTCTCCTTCATCACTTTAATTATGTCCTGCCACTCCCTTCTGGCTTGTAGAGTTTCTGCTGAGAGATCAGCTGTTATCCTGATAGGGATTCCCTTGTGTGTTATTTGTTGTTTTTCCCTTGATGCTTTTCATATGATTTCTTTGTGTTTAATTTTTGACAGTTTGATTAATATGTGTCTTGTCGTATTTCTCCTTGGATTTATTTTGTATGGGACTCTCTGTGCCCCTGGACTTGATTAACTATTTCCTTTCCCATATTAGGGAAGTTTTCAACTATAATCTCTTCAAATATTTTCTCAGTCCCTTTCTTTTTCTCTTCTTCTTCTGGAAACCCTATAATTCGAATGTTGGTGCGTTTAATGTTGTCCCAGAGGTCTCTGAGACTGTCCTCTATTTTTTTCATTATTTTTCCTTTATTTTTCTCTGCATCAGTTATTTCCACTATTTTATCTTCCACCTGACTTATCCGTTCTTCTGCCTCAGTTATTCTGCTATTGATCCCATCTAGAGAATTTTTCATTTCATTTATTGTGTTTTTAATTGATGCTTGATTCATCTTTAGTTCTTCTAGGTCCTTGTTAACTGTTTCTTGCATTTTGTCTATTCTATTTCCAAGATTTTGGATCTTGGATCATCTTTACTATCATTATTCTGCATTCTTTTTCAGGTAGACTGCCTATTACCTCTTCATTTGGTAGGTCTGGTGGGTTTTTATCTTGCTCCTTCTCCTGCTGTGTGTTTTTCTGTCTTCTCATTTTGCTTATGTTACTGTGTTTGGCGTCTCCTTTTTTCAGGCTGCAGGTTCGTAGTTCCCGTTGTTTTTGGTGTCTGTCCCCAGTGGCTAAGGTTTGTTTAGTGGCTTGTGTAAGCTTCCTGGTGGAGGGGACTAGTGCCTGTGTTCTGGTGGATGAGGCTGGATCTTGTCTTTCTGGTGGCCAGGTCCACGTCTGGTTGTGTGTTTTGCGGTGTCTGTGGAGTTTTTATGATTTTAGGCAGCCTCTCTGCTAATGGGTGGCATTGTGTTCCTGTCTTGCTAGTTGTTTGGCATAGGGTGTCCAGCACTGTAGCTTGCTGGTCGTTGAGTGAAGCTGGGTGCTGGTGTTGAGATGGAGATCTCTGGAAGATTTTCGCCGTTTGATATTATGTGGAGCTGGGAGGTCTCTTGTGGACCAGTGTCCTGAAGTTGGCTCTCCCACCTCAGAGGCACAGCACTGACTCCTGGCTCCTCAATTTGGGATGATTTGTTGTCTATTCATGTATTCCACAGATGCAGGGTACCTCAAGTTGATTGTGGAGCTTTAATCCACTGCTTCTGAGGCTGCTGGGAGAGATTTCCTTTTCTCTTCTTTGTTCTCACAGCTCCCGGGTCTCAGATTTGGATTTGGACGCACCTCTGTGTGTAGGTCGCCAGAGGGCGTCTGTTATTCACTCAGACAGGACAGGGTTAAAGGAGCAGCCACTTTGGGGACTCTGGCTCACTCAGGCCGGGGGGGAGGGAGGGGCACAGAGTGCATGGTGAGCCTGCAGCGGCAGAGGCCGGCGTGACGTTGCACCAACCCGAGGCGCACCGTGCGTTCTCCCAGGGAGGCCGTCCCTGGATCCCAGGACCCCGGCAGTGATGGGCTGCACGTGCTCTCGGAAGGGTGGCATGGACAGTGACCTGCGCTCGCACACAGGCCTCTTGGCGGCAGCAGCAGCATCCCCAGCGTCCCACTCCCGTCTCTGGGCTCCGTGCTTTCAGCCACGGCTCATGCCCATCTGTGGGGCTCCTTTAAGCAGCGCTCTTAATCCCCTCTCCTCGCGCACCAGGAAACCAAGAGGGAAGAAAAAGTCTCTTGCCTCTTCGGCAGCTCCAGAGTTTTCCTGGACTCCCTCCCGGCTAGCTCTGGCTCATTAGTCCCCTTCAGACTGAGTTCTTGCTGCCAGCCCCAGTCCTCTCCCTGCGCTCTGACTGAAGACTGAGCCTCAGCTTCCAGCACTGCCCGCCCCAGCGGGCGTGCAGACAAACCTCTCGTGCTGGTGAGTGCTGGTCGGCACCGATCCTCTGTGCGGGAATCTCTCCGCTTTGCCCTACCCAGGTATGTGGGGAGTTTCTTGCCTTTTGGGAGGTCTGAGGTCTTTTGCCAGCGTTCAGTAGGTGTTCTGTAGGAGTTGTTCCACGTGTAGCTGTATTTCTGGTGTATCTGTGGGGAGGAAGGTGATCTCCGTTTCTTACTCTTCCGCCATCTTCCGACAACCACCTCCTTGCTTAGTCCTCACATGGTGGAGAGAGCAATATTTGTTTTTATTATTACTCTGTGACAGAAGTAAGGTAATCTGATAAATTGGGACTAAGTTAGGGTAGTAGGACAATCATGGAAAAAATATCTTTAAGAGATGAGTGCCAAAGAATAGAAAGGAATCATTTACGGAAAATTTTTCTGGTAATAATATTTCCAAAACTTGGGAACAGCAAATACAAAGGCCCTGAGGCAAGATGAAGCTTAACTCCAATCAAGGAACAAAAAGAAGCTAAAAGGTTAGATCAGGAGATAACCACACAAATTTACACCAGCTGGTCCCTAACTTCAAGACTACGTGGATATATTCTTGAGCTGAGTTAGATGTATATATCATCCAAAAAACAAAAAAAAAGTTCACTCGAAAATTACCCTTGAAATTCTGAGTGAGACCCTTGACAAAGGCACCACCATCTTAAAGGTCACAAGCATCATTCTCCACAGCTTCACTCTGGCCATCACTTGCAGGCATTTAACAGGGGTGTTTAATATCCTCTCTAAAATATTGTGCAGGGAGGACAAACATCCTAGCATGTCTGCACCATGCACCTCATGTCTCACAATTGAAAAGTAGCTGGAGCTCACCCTGCTGATGGCTTTGCCAGCAGTCCAGCATTTAAAGACTTGAGTTCCTGTCCGTTCATCTGGAGTTGTATGTCTCTCACTGAACACACTTCCAACAGTATGTCAACACACTTCTGTGATTCTTTGATAAGTGAACGTGCAGGTGTTATGTTTGTCTCTGCCAGGGACTGTGTCCATATCTGGTGTTTATTGTTAAAACAGACATCTTTGAGTATTTGAATCATGGCATGTGCCATATTTACTCTTGTGTGGGTAGGCCAATTTTCCTCCAGCTAAAGATTTCTCCCTTCTTACTCCTCCACTTTCCCCCATTGCCCATGCTAAATAATTCAGCTCACTACTCCAGAAGTGACTGTTAGTCACCCAACCCATCTATATTCTTTAAGGGTTAGAGAGAAGGTCAAAACATGCAGAAAAAGGAGTCTACATGCAACAGACATAGAGAAAAACTCCGAAAAACTCTCAACAGATTAAAATAATCACTTCGACTGTACCAAGATTTCATTTTTGTTTTGATCTCATTTCCTGGAAAAGGCACACAATTTGGGAAGACTAGTTAGGAAAGGGAGTGAACAATTCATCACAGCTAGCCTGTTTCTAAAGTCTCCTCTGAAGCTCAGGTTTTGAAACCTTTGCAATTATGAACTGGAAA
This sequence comes from Hyperoodon ampullatus, assembly GCF_949752795.1. Taxonomy (NCBI): domain Eukaryota; kingdom Metazoa; phylum Chordata; class Mammalia; order Artiodactyla; family Ziphiidae; genus Hyperoodon; species Hyperoodon ampullatus. Next base: position 140,946,680 of record NC_136915.1, on the reverse strand, counting down.
TCCATGTGTTATATAATGCATTTCTGGAAAGATGCCCATGACACATATGTACTCTACAAAGTGCTAATACTAACATTAATCTAATGAATGGTAGGTTACAAAAGTGATTTGTGTACATCCTAATGCAAAGCATATTTTCTGAGCAAAGCTTGTGGACTGAAATGGCCAAAAAGAATCCATCCCCTAAACAGAGCTTCCAGCTATCGCATCAACCAATAAGATAAGTTGGTGCACCTTCACAGAATGCTGAATGATCATGCTTCTTTCTGTTGTCCAGGGGAAAACAGGCTCTAAATCTTGTGCAGGTGTCAGAGAGAGACTACTTAAAAGGAAAGAAACTGAATGCTCCTGTTTGAGCCTCTGGATGACTCTTTTCATATAGAAGCTTGTTTTTGTAATATCAGTTCAGTTTTCAAATGCAGCAAACTCCAAACCCCTGTTTATCCCAGGGGGTTAATTGGGTTAAATTTGATCCATCACATTGTGACTGCCCTCATATTTTACTCCAAAAGGCATAGCATCTTTTATTTATAGAGATCTTCATATTCATTTCTCAACTGAGGCAAGCATTTCAGGGTGAGCTTGCATTGATCTCTAACCTTTTTTTTCTCTCTCTTTGTAACGTACACTTTTTGGGTCTTAAGAAATAGCTCTGATAGAAGTTTTTTTTTTGTTTTGTTTTGTTTTTTTTTTGAGGAAAAGCAAGAGTTTGAGATTGCTGATTTTTTTTAACCTCCTGAAAAGAAAATCAGCCTTTGTCCCCCAGTAGGTGACTTGGCTTTAAATAAAATCTGCGTCCCACTATTTTTTTAAGTGCATTTGTCTTCAAGAGATGGAGCCTGACTTGAATGTTTCATGTAGCTGACTTCTGATTATTAACAGGTGAGAGTGAGGACAGATCTAAAGAGAGGCTTAAAGGACGTAGGAGATGAGAAATTAAATGCTCTTTTCCAACGACAAATGAGTTCATGGGTAGAACCTAGAGTCAAGGCCAATAGATGCGTAATTGCATTTTAAGGACTCTAAATCCCACCAGGTTGTCCTGAGAAGCAGCCAGAAGGAACCTCAAGTCAAGGTGGAGAGAGAACTCAGCTGTGCGGCCACCACAGCAGCCCTGTGTCCCCTGTCTCATGCTGTCAGTAGGGGTGGAGTCCAATTTACAGCTGGACATCCCAGGACTCAGTCACTTAGGGGTTGAGCCATGCAGGTTAATGCACACCCATCGTGCACCAGAGCCAGCAGCTGAATTTAGGCTTTTAGATTCAAACGAAATTAACCCATGACTTTTCAACTTCAGCTCCCATTTCGAGGTCAAGTTGCTCCCCTTAAGGCCTTATTTTCTCCACAACCAGTGTTCTCCTAATACAAGCGGCATTTTTCTTTTCTTTCCCAAAGTCCTTCTTGGGCTCCACATATCTTTTTGAGTCTGATCATCTGTTCCGTTTCCTCTTCCCCAGGAGAAACGTGGGTAATGTCCTCTGTTATGCTTCAGAATCAAAGGTGCTCTGCAATATCTGTCTAAAGTTATTATCACGCTGCATGTAGATCTTTGGTCTTGAGTGCATATTAAAAAAATACCCTCATCTTTTACTGCTTCTGGCATGATTACAAATTAGTGCTCTTCTAAGGGAAGGCCTAGAGAGCACAAAAATGATAGTTTTATGAAGAGACTTTGTGATAGGAGATAGCTTGATAAAAAGGATTGAGCATTGGAACTCAGATCCATTAGCAGCTCCGACACTGGCTAGCTTCAAATATTTGAGCAAACCACTTAACTCTCTGGTCCTCAGTTTCCTCATGTAAAATAAGGTGTCTAGGGATGAATAATTTCTGCCATCTCTTCTAGCCCTAAGACTCTCTGCCACAGAAAAGAGAAGGAAAACTATTTTGTTAAGTCTTTCTCTAGTAAGAGATCCTTGCCACATTCCAGCACCATCTCTCTTTCTCAGACTGGATTTCCAGCAAGGTGGTGGAAGGCCCTTACTGAGCTAATTTACTTCGCTTTTGGTTTAGATTCCTCTGGCACATTGTGTCCAGCCTTAATATTTTACATGGTAAGCCATGTCATCTTTTATGTTTTATTTATATTGATCCTCATATTAATTTCTTAATAGCAGCTTGTGAGGCAGGAGGGACAAGTCATTGGTCTTCCAGTGTATCTGCTACTCTTACATATCCTGAGGTCGAGGCAGCCTGGGGAGATTGATGGAGCCCTGGCACCCGCCCAGCAGCCGTGTCTTCCTCATGCATGAAAATCAACCACAGGAAACCAAAATTTGACAACTGGCAGCAATATCAGCCACCTCTGTACTAAATATAACAGGCCGTTCTTTAATAATTGAACGGGTGTCTGGGATTTGGTAATGAAAAAGGGCCTGTATGAGAGTGCCAGTAGAATTCTGGACTGGCCAGAAGCTGGTAGATTTGGGGAGGGGTGTGGAAGTGGGGAGGCTGTTTTCAGATGTCAGCTTCTCATACGGCAAACATTCTTATTCCTCAATTCTAAAGCAAGTCACGATATAGAGGAAGCAATACTTTTCACTTTTTGTAAAGCCAAATACTTTTTATGAAATATTTTTTTTAATTCTGCAAGAAAAACAACAGATCCTCCTCAGATCATGTTATTGCTCAACAATGGGAAAGGAAATGGTCCATGGAGCTGCATACACTACACTGGTCACAGACCACAGGTGAACATACCCAACGTAGCATGTGAGATCCATTCTGTAAATATAGTTTTAAAAATAATGCCTGGGACTTCCCTGGCAGTCCAGCAGTTAACACTCTGCGCTCCCAATGCAGGGGGCCTGGGTTCGATCCCTGCTCAAGGAACTAGATCCCACATGCAATAACTAGAAGATCCGGCAGGCCACAACTAAAGACCCGGCACAGCCAAACAAACAAATAAATATATAAATATTTTTTAAAAATAAATAAAATAAAATAATGCCTTAGGAGTTAGGAAAAGAAAATATTAGAACCTATTTAGCTTTGTATCATTTAAAAATATCTGTGTAGTTTATAATGTACATAAATTATATGTATAGAACTTTGTGTAGATAATTTGTTAAAAAATAAGATGCATATTAAAAAGTTTTCTTAGCAGTTGCCCAGTCAGGTTTTTGGAGACCATTGGAGGACAGAATGATGAAACTTAGAGCCTCAGCAATGATAGAATTTAGAACAAATTCCCTGACTTAGAAGATAAGGAAAATAATTCTTAGACATAACTGTTCAAAAACAGGTCATCCAGTGGCTGGAATCTAATCACTGACTGACTAGAATGTGGGTCACTGGACTTGTAAAGCAGAACTGACTGTTTAATTTCTCAGCTTGGCTCTCCTTGCATATATGCTTGATATGTGTGTGTGTAAATCTCTGACATAATAAGCCATACTCAGTAGGCACACCCTGTTTCCTTATTGAAATATCTTAACTTCATCCCATTAAATCATTGAAGTATGAGACTATCAGAAGGCATGAAGCAACCTGGGCTGAGAGTCTTCATTCCAGGAGACCTGATCTTGGCTGTATGGCTGGTTTGAGGTGCATCACTCTGAACTGCAACAAGCTCATTGGTGACCTGGGTGCTCGTGCTTTTGCAGAATCTCTTAGTGAGGATTTATGGCTTGGAGGTAAATTCTAAAATGGAAAATATTGAATTTTTCATATAATATATGCTTAGCTTTTGGCATGATACTGTTGTGATAGGATTTTTTTAAGGCCTCATTTTTCTGATAGCTTTTATGTTGCTTTTAAACTTTCTCTAAGAGTTACATATATACTTTACAGAAAATACAGAGAAACAAGAGAAAAAGTCCCTATACATTTAATACCCAGACATAATCACTGTTCACTTTGGTGTATATATTCTCAGTCTTTTTATTGTTTTCTATAAATATATTTGTACACTTAGGGATTACAAAAATAGAATTGTAGTATACTTGCTATTTCATATTCCTGCTTTTTTCACTTAATGAGGTATCATGTAGTATTCCATCCTATTGATGTCATATAGTTTAATCAATTCTTTGCAATTAGATTTAGACAGTTTGCTTTTCCCTGTCACAAACAATGTGAATATGTTGTATATACATCTCTGTGTCCATCGGGATTACTTCTGTAGAAGAAGGTACTACAAGTGGAATGACTAAGTGTGACATATATTTAAGACTTTTGATACACATTGCTAAATTACCACCCAGAAAGTCTATGCCAATTTGTAGTCCACCCCAAGAGTGGATGTGAAGCCTGCCTCTCACAAACACTGGCTGGTAGCACTTTTAAAAAAAAACTGTAAGACTACAAAAATGAGTATCTCTCCCTTTTTTATGCAAGTGGGATTACTCCAAATTTTATAACTTTTTTCAGTTAATTCAGTATGACCATCTTAGCAAGTCAGTAAATTTGCATCTACTGCATCTTTTTTTTTTTCTTTTTTTTTGCGGTACGCGGGTGTCTCACTGTTGTGGCCTCTCCCATTGCGGAGCACAGGCTTCGGATGTGCAGGCTCAGTGGCCATGGCTCACGGGCCCAGCCACTCCACGTCACGTGGGATCTTCCTGGACTGGGGCACAAACCCAGGTCCCCTGCATCAGCAGGTGGACTCTCAACCACTGCGACACCAGGAAAGCCTTACTGCATCATTTTTTGGACACTTCAGTCTTCCATTATATGAATATGCCACAGTACACATAGCTTATCCAATCTTGTATAAAAGGTATGTCCAGTTTTTCAGTTACAAATAGTACTCTGATTATATGCTTACCTATATCTCTTACATATATAAAAAAAATCTATAAAGAATATTACAAGAATAGAATCACAGGTCAGTTTCTCTTTTGAACATGCATGCAAAATGTGTAAACAGAAGCACAAACTGTATCATTGGTATGTAAACCAATCATATATCAGAATCAAAGTAGCTTTATTCTGGTAATGAAAGGTTGTTTTAATGTTCAAACATGAAACTGATCCCAGGAATGAATTAGAGTGGGAAAAAAAGTCATTTAAAACAGAAGCCTTGGGAATTCCCTGGTTTTCCAGTGGTTAGAACTTGGTGCTTTCACTGCTGGGGCTCTGGGGTCCAATTCCAGGTCAGGGAACTAAGATCCTCCAAGACATGAGGCAGGGCCCCGAAAAAAGAAAAAAGTAAGAAAAAAACGACGTCTTAACCAGGAGAAGCACAAGATCGAATAAACATAACAGATAACACCTTATGAAAAGTAGGTGAAGATTATGGAATATTCTAAAATTTAAAACAAAAAGAAACTTTTAAAGATTCAAAAGGATGTGACAAATATTGTACATAAGGAAAAAATAAAATGAAATAAAATATACAAATGACGGGAGCCCAAAAATCCAGATGCCCAAGTCCTGTCTCTGAAGATTCTCATTCAATGGGTTCTGGATTTCCTCTATGTTTCAAAACCTACAGGTGATTCTGATACAATTCACAGACACAATGTAAAGCTTCTGCTTTACAGGAGAGAATACCAGATTATTTTGTTATTTTATAGTTATACTAACAGGTTGTACTATTGACGGATAAGTCTGATGTCAAAATGCACTCCCCACTAGGGATAAAAAAGGAACTAGTAGTCTCTACTGCTACTTGGGGGCAGCATGCATGTATTGCAAGGGCAATTATTGTAGGAATCCAAATTAGTGGAACATTTTAGAATTGGAAAACTACATACAGATCATCTAGTCAAGCTTCCAACTATTATAGTTGTGAAAACTAAGGCCCATATAAATGAAATGATTTATCTCCAAAGAGTGTTAGTGAAAGAGTATGAAATAAAAAATATCTCTGAACTTTTAATTTAGTGCTGTTTTTATTAATCTCAAGTATTAGCTTAAACTTCAGTGTGACAGATTTGTGATTGAATTGTTGCTCAAATGTACTGATTGCGTGCCTTTTAGTAAGTTACTAAAACACTTTTTAAAAAATAAAGTTATTTATTTATTTTTGGCTGCATAGGGTCTTCATTGCTGTGCGCGGGCTTTCTCTAGTTGCAGTGAGCGGGGGCTACTCTTTGTTGCAGTGCACGGGCTTCTCATTGTGGTGGCTTCCCATTGTTGCTGAGCACGGAGTCTAGGTGCGTGGGCTTCAGTAGTTGTGGTTCACGGGCTCTAGAGTGCAGGCTCAGTAGTTGTGGCACACGGTATTAGTTGCTCCGTGGCATGTGGGATCTTGCCGGACCAGGGCTCAAGCCCATGGCCCCTACACTGTCAGGTGGATCCTTAAACACTGTGCCACCAGGGAAGCCCTACTAATACATTTTTAACTTCGCTTTTCTCTTATGTAAAATGGTGAGCCTTGACTGATATAGAATATGAGATAACCTAGCACTGTTCATAACACATACATGTACTTAAAATTTTTTGGCTCTCATCCCTCTTAAACAGCCTCTATCCTCTTAATAATGAATGTGTCTTTCAGCTAGCAAAGCACCCCAGAGCTGACCACATTCTGGCAAGAGATATAGGATTCTTTTTCTTACTGAGGGTTCTTTATACCTGATATTTGAACTGCACTTAAAAATGAACATCTCTTATTTATACTTTAGTAATGGATTTGATAGATGAATTTTAAAAAGTAATATGCAGGAATTGAGCTGCCTTACTCTCAAGAAATACATTTCGATAGTGGTGGCAAGAAAGATAAACAGTGTTTGGACAGGGAGTCCATATTGGATGTGAACTTCCTGTCCTCCCATTCGTCTATTAAGAATAAATAGAATCCTTTCAAAGTCTGTTTTAAAGGGCAATTATTTCTTTCTGCCTCATTTAAGTTACCTGCAAGAAAAAGACAATCTCCTGAATCCTTGTTTCAAAGGCTTTTAATATAAAGCAGATAATTTTTTGCAACATTTCCCAAACTTTTCATTATCAAATTGGCTGAGGCTTCTCAATGATGATCATTTCACCTTCTTTAAATGAATTGGTGTAATAGATGTGCCATTAAAACAGAGCTTCACTTTCCACATATTTTTAATTTTGTATTCAAACAGTATCAAGAGAACAGGATCAGGGAATTCAGCCATAAAAGTGAATGGATTACTGATACATGCTACATCATGGATGCAACTAAGGGAAAGAAGTCAGGCACGAAAGGCTACATATTGTATGGTTCCATTTATATGAAATGTCCATCAGTGGCAAATCCATACACACGGCAAATATTATACATTAGTGGTTGCCAGGGGTTTGGAAGAGAGAGAAATAGGGAATGACTCCTTAAAATGGGTGTAGGTTTCCTCTTGGGGTGATGAAAATGTTTTGCAGCTAGGCAGTGGTGATAGTTGCACAACATTGTGACAGTGGTAAATTCCACTGAATGGTAGAGTGAATTGTCAAATGATCAAAATGGTGAATTTTGTGTTCTGTTCATTTTACTACAATAAGAAGGAGAAAGAATTAGGGAAAGACTTAGAGTTTGGGAAACTAAGGTGAACTGGTCAAGCAAAAGACAGCTCTACTGTTCAGTTTTCTCTCAGCTCTCCCAGTGCATTAATCCTCAGCAAAAAGTAGCCTGAACTTGTAGATGACAGTCATTCAACACAGTCCAGGGAAAAATAAATAAAATAAAAGCCAACTCTTCTTCTTTAGCACATCTATGAAAGGTTAACTTCCTGCTCAGCCACATGGACATTCATGAAGACGTTTCACTTCAGGTGTCCTCTACTTCAGTACTTTACTCACAGCCCATTCACACATGTAGGCAACAGCATTCCTTAATTCGATGGACTCTACAGTGCTGGTTGTGATCAGTCTCATGAAAAGAAAAGGAAAGGTGGCACAGAAGCCAAGGGAAGAGATGTTCAAGACAGAGACGTTGTTTAATATCTAACTCGGCTTGGTGGTCCCATAGCTAAGGATTGAGAAGTAGTCCCCTGTCAACGGAGAAATCATTGGGGGCTTCAAGGAGATCAGTTTCATGAGAGTAGTGGGGCAGAAGGCAGATCGCAGTGTAGATGGGAGGAAAGCAATTGGGGGCAAGTCAAGAAATTGATGGCAAATGGAAAGAAGGGAGGGGTGGATAGAAGGACAGGAGAATAGAATGGAGGAGGGCATTTCCTTGTGGCTCTTTAACCTGGCTGGGAGGGGCCAACAGAGAAGGAGAGCATGAAGATGTAGGAAGAGAGGGTGGCATCCCGAGCCCAAGGAGGACTGGCCCCTGTCTTCAGCTCCAACCAGCTGGATGTTCCCTTCCTCTAGCTTTCCACGTAGGCTGTGGAAGTTGCCCCTTGCCTCCTTGGATCAGCTGCCCTTGATTCGTTCGTCCTTTTCTTATTTCTCAGCACAACTTGTTCATATATTATGTGAAGACAAACAAATCACTACTGATGGGTTAATTTTCTTGAAAAATACCCCAGGCAGGTACTGTTTTGGAGAACTACATATTGTTCCTCAAAAAGCCAAAGTAGCCCATTTTTCCTCTCTCATTGGGAGAGATTACTGTTTCTTGGAGAACCCGATGAAGAGGGTGACTCACACTTAGGAATAACGTTGCTTGAAAAGTGCAAAAGCTGAGGTAGTTTGGTTATGAGGGGCCTCTGAGGCCTGAGACTTCCTGAGAGATGGCAAACTCACAGCTCCCATTTCCCTCTGACCCTGTGCTATAAGCTCATCAAATGAGATGGTAAATAAAGTCACTGACATGGTTGAAAGGATAATTTTGTTCTCTCTTTTTCATTCAGAGAAAATTTAATGGAATTTGTATACAACATATGGATGAACTATCCACACGATGGCGCTTGGCTATATCCTCATGATTCCCCTTCCCTTTTCTACATCTGGACACCTTAGCTCTGCAGACTAACCCCACAATCAGTGCAACCAGTCGGCCCACTGAGTGTCTCTTCCTCCTTCGCATCTGGTCGTCGTCATCACCTTGTTTTCCACTATCGCCTCCTGCAGTAGCTGTTAGGTCCAGAGAGGTTGGTTCACTGTGAGCAAGTAACTGTCAACTCCATGGACAGGTGGAAATGACTTGGCAGCCGGAATGCGCCCACCCTGAGTTAATTATACCAATGAGGGTCAAGGAGAATGAGGATGCAGCTGGTCTGCAGAGCCCCGGCAGTTCTGAGACACATGCTCCTGGATCCATGTGTTGCTCCGTATCCAGCCTTGCCTTTCTTTGTTCTCTCTCTTGACTCCATCCAGGTTTCTGCTCTCCTTGTCCCTTTGGGGAGGGGGGTCAGTACCAGCCCAGGTGTAGTCCCCAAATGCTTCCTACTTCCAGGCACTACGTAGGCTTGTATATCCACTTGCTTGGGTTGCCCTGGCATTTGCAATAACAAGTTGAGTGGTTTCTGCCCTAGGCTCTCTTTTCTGGCATCCTTCCTTGCTGAAATGTCAGAGGAGGCCATTGAGAGGGCATAATGGCCAGTTGACCCGAGAGCTGGACCCGGGCAATCAGAGACTCCTCACCCCCTCCCCTGACCTTGGAATATACATTTTGCCCACCATTCCCACAGTGGGAACCATTTTCAAGAACTCAGCCTTGAGAGAGTGATGTGTTCCTGTGACCATGTGGACAGTATACATGACTGAACCCTGTTAAGGTCTCTGTGTAAACTCAAGATCCTGGCGGGTGGGTGCTGAGGTCTATTCGTCTTTCAGCTGACTGAGACAAGCCTTGTAAGCAGGTTCCCTTGCTTGTTAAAACTGCCACTGACTAGTCTGGAGGGGGCTGCCTCTTTCTTCAGTCTCTCGTTGCCCTCTGTGTATAGGGGCCAGTTTGCACACCAGCAGATAATCTTAATGCTTTGTTTTCTTCCAAGTATGTACAAATCAAATAATGCTTTTGTGATGAAAATTATACAGCATTATACAGAGAACCAAACATACACTTTCCATTACATCGTTGATGTACTAGTTGGTGTTAAATTGCCATGTTTCTTTCTTTTTTTTTTAACCCTCATTCTTCCCCTGGCAGGATAAGAAAGTTCTGGTTGACAATTCAACATTATCCAACTGCTCCCCATATTATATGCTTTGGAATAATCTGTTGGGGGGAGGCGGAGGAAAAGGTAGGGCCAATACTTATTGGAGAGAAATTAACAATGGTGGTGGATGGACGGAAAGTGCTGACCAAGTACGAGTGCCCTGGTGGGTAAGTTTAGGGGGTGCTGAGTGAGAAAATGAGTACTCTGGGAACTATAGGGTATAAAAGACATGAAACACTAGAAGACTGTAGAAAGGATTTAAAGAGTGATCTTGGGGGTTACAAATGAGACCTCTTTTAATATTCTTAGGGATAACTTAATAAAGATTGGAATCATTTTTAATTGCTTTGACTGTGGGACTCTATTTTTTCGAGTGAGATACCACAGAGACTGGATGTTTAGATGCCACATTCAGAATCCAGGGAACATTTATGGATAAACACATTTAGTCAAAATTGTTCTGACATCAGTAAGGATTCATTAAGGAAGTGTTTTCCAGAGGGAACCATGTTAGGGTAAGTAAATGCCTTAATTAGCGTTCTACACAGTACAATGGAAAGACAACAGTGTCTTCCTTTTTCATTTCTTGCTAGTGAGTTTATCTTCCCTGGGAAGGAGTGGCATGGGGTGGTTATTCAGCCACGCAGAACCCCTTGTTTTAGCCCTGTTCATTAGACCTCTGTGCCATGTTTCTTCACCCGTGTTCTTTGGACTGTTTTTTTCATTCGTGTCTGTTTTTCTTCAGATGATTTTCTAGTAATTGATACAAATATGTGAATCTGGATAAACTAATATATTTTACTCTCAATTTCAGGTTGCATCCTTTGCTCTCCAACAATCATTGGAGTGCTGTTTTCAATATGTCCATGCAGGGATTCAAAATAACAAAAATGCTTTTGAAAAATAATGTTGTAGGTTGACAGAGTGGTTTATAAATTATAGCATACGCTTCTGCTCTTAATTCTTCCTCACAACCCTGCGTATCATGGCTGGAATTGCTGCTACACCTGTGGGGTCAGCTGGGGGCTGGCTGTAGCTGGGCTGGGGGCCTGTCTGGGCCACATGCCTCTTATGCCCCAGCTTGTAACTGGGGCTTGTGCTCATAGTGGTAGCAGGGCTCCGAGAGGCAGAGTAGAAGCATCATGGGACCTAGCTCAGAGCTGGCACACCATCATTTCTGCTGCCTTCTATTTGCCATGGCAAGTCACCTAAATTCAAATCAACTCTGTCTCTTGATGGGAGAACTTGGAATGTCACACTGCAAAGAATGAGGACACAAGGAGTCAACCTGGAGGCATTTTTGCAATTTGGGATGGTGCTTGGTGCCTTCCTCAAGGAGGTCGTCCAAAACCACTTTTCAAACATCCCAGGTTCCTATAAATCTCCACCTCTGGTTTGGCGGTCCCTAAAAATTCCCAGTCAGTTTTGGTGAGGGGACAATTGGTGACAGTGTTGTCTTTCGAAATGAGTAGTTCCGTTACCGACATTACATTGCTCCCCATACATTATTTATAAGGTTTCCCTGTTTGTATGTGCAAAATATTTCTGTGTATATTTTGAGAAATACATTGTACAGGCCTATTTTTTTTCTTTCACAGACACTAGAGATGTTATAGAGGCAATAAATGTGTCCAAATTTTTGAGAAATTGGAACAATCAAGAGTTACCTGTATGGAATGCTGTTAACGACGGCAATTCCTGCTACAGTACCTTTCATCTGAGACACTTAGGATCTGTTAACACATTAAAAGTAGGGAAAGACGCCAATCGAGAGAATTTTCATTACATTGTGCTCTGAAAACTTTGATTTTCATTGGTTTGAATGGGCCTGAAAATAGTGGGGGCATAGAAGCCTCCAGCGGTATTCTTTTTTTTTATTAGTTTTTTATTTTTTTGTTTGCGGTATGCGGGCCTCTCACTGTTGTGGCCTCTCCCGTTGCAGAGCACAGGCTCCAGATGTGCAGGCTCAGTTGCCATGGCTCACGGGACTAGCCTCTCCGCGGCATGTGGGATCTTCCCGGACTGGGGCACGAACCCGTGTCCCCTGCATCGGCAGGCAGACTCTCAACCACTGCGCCACCAGGGAAGCCCTCCAGCGGTATTCTTAATAAAGCAAGGTGAGTTATAAGCAATCATCTGATGGAGGGTAAATGTACCACACTCCATTTTAATAAAAATACAATATAAAAGTCTTACCATGGAAGAAAATCTTTATATGATCTTTAAAAAAAAAGCTTCAAAAAAATAAAGACATGGCACCATATTCAGTTTAAAGTCAGTGACTTATAGGCAAAGCAAAGACAGTCTGATTAAGGCTGTTGCATTGTTCTGGCATTTTTTAGGTCTCACCCATTTCTGTGGCCTTTGTAGAACCTAAGCTTCTAAGGCACAGAGAACTTCATCTTGACGTAGGATCGAGCAAATGCATGGAGAGGTTCTCAATAAATAGGCATTAAATTCGAAGTCCAGAAGGGGCCTTGAGATGCCGTCTCTCTACTCCTTGGTAGAACTGTTTTAACCAGCCCTCCAAAACACATTTCTTTCCTTAAATCTCAAACTTGAGAGATTCTACAATCAGAACTTACTTCTCATATTGCCTTGTGGTCTGCTGTGGGCATCTGTTGAATGGTATGAACTATGCGTGGGGACCCTGGCCTACCCTCCAGGCCCACGGTTTGGGCTACTGTGGTGCCATGCTGTGCTCAGGGGCCTTCTTCTTTGGAGGCCTCAACTCCAGTGAGCCTTGGTCATGCTCTTTTATGGAACCTTCGGTGCTTGACCACTCTGACCCTCAGTCTCATTTGCAGGTTCTGGGGAGGATTAAATGAGCTCATGTGATATCCAAGTGACTGAGGCAGAGTAGGCTTGGGATGAATCTTTGCTTGGTTTCCATTAGCTGCGGAGAAGAGGATGACAGCTTGGTGCCTCTCCAACTTTAATATGGGTATGCCTCTCTTGTGGATCTTGTTAAATGCCGGCTGGTATTCAGTAGTTCTGGGTGGGGTCTGGATTCTGTCCTTCTAAGAAGCTCCTAGGTGATGGTGATGCTAAGGGCAAGGGTCCAGCTCCTGCGTTTCTCCCTTTCTGGAAGAGCAGGACGTCTGGCCCCGAGAGGAGAAAACATCCACAAAGTGACTACTAGGCACCAGCTCCCTTTACAGGCAAGGGACCTTTACCACTGCTCCCAACCATTGTGTCTGAGGCGCAGCAAGCCAAAACACTGAGATGCTGAGGTTTGCAGCAAAGAGGAGGTTTATTCACAGGGCAGCCATGTGAGGAAGTGAGGTGAGAATAGGTCTCAAATCCTCCTTCCCAAAGGCAAAGGGCTTGGGGTATCTGTGGAATAATAATAAAGAAGCAGGGCAGTATGGGTCATGGGGAGCTTGAGGCAAGGTGATTGGAAAAAGATGTGCTCCTCATTGGTCTGAGCTGGTGTAATAGGCTACAGGGCTCAGCACATTCTCAGGCTGGAGTTTCTGGCCCTCTGATGGCAGAAGGTCAAAAGGCACTTGCCCAGGTGGAAGGTCAGTGGTCCTCTCCACTCTAAACCAGCTCCGCCTAACTAGGCACAGCTGATTCCAAGTTCCTGGACAATATCGGGGCAAACATATTTTTGCTCATGCTACATGCTACTTGGAGGACGTGCAAGTGTTCAAGGTACCTTGATGAGTGAAGACAGGATTTCACTAATCATGACACATGGTTTCACTTCCAGGTGAGCAGAAGAGACCTGTAGGCTGAGTCTGGCTCCTGGCACCTGGAATTGGAGGCAGATGGTTTAAAAACGGGCTCCCCCACCCTCTGTGTGATCTTAGGTAGATAGACTATTGATCCTATTCTCCAATTAAAAGGTGTGACTGGAAACACACTTAGTGGCATGTCTGATACACAGTAGTTATGCTACCGTAGGTCATTCTTGGAAACTGAAGCCGTGGTTTTGAGGGATCATCAAAACCAGTACAATGCTTGCCATGTTTCTCCTTGTTCATCCTGGTGACAAACCTGGTAGAGAGAGCTCCATCCTTTCCCACAGGACCACACCCCTAGTACTTAGAGTGAAGTGGTTATGTCTCACTTAAGGCACCTTTTCCTTTTCCTTCCTTCTTTTTTCTTCATTAATCTTCATCCAACTGGCCTTTCTAAATTTTACACAAAACAAAACCATTTCTCAATGGATTCAGATACTACCCCAAGTTACTATTCCAAACAAGTTCTTGATCTTCAGGGTCTCATCACCAGAAATTTCTGAGCCTAAATCTTCTCTAGTTTCTAGGATCACTCATTTTCTCATTTCTGCCTTCTCCTTTGAGTTCAGAGTCTTGCCAATTTAGTCCCTTCCCTAACCACAACTTATAATAAGGTGACACAGCAAAGTGATGAAAGTCAAGAAGGTCTGGTTTTACTCCTGGGTTTTTGCCACCTACTTACTGTGTGGCATTAGGCGAGCTATTCAATGTCGCTGGGCCTCAGTTTCCCCCCAAAAAGTGAATATTATGAATATTACCGGCCGGGCTTCCATAGTGGTGCAGTGGTTGGGAGTCCGCCTGCTGATGCAGGGGGCACGGGTTTGTGCCCCGGTCCAGGAGGATCCCACATGCCGTGGAGCGGCTGGGCCCATCAGCCATGGCCACTCAGCCTGTCGGTCTGGAGCCTGTGCTCCGCAAAGGGAGAGGCCACAATAGTGAGAGACCTGCGTACAGCAAAAAAAAAAAAAAAAAAAAAAAAAAAAAAAAAAAAAAAAAATATTACCTGCCTATAGGGTTGCCATTATGTGGAATATGTGAGTTAATATTTGGTAAGAACTTAGAATAGTACTTGTGATAGTCTAAGCACTACAGTTATGCTTCTTAATAATAATAAATGAAATTCCAAACGTATACCTTACTCAAATTTCTGTCATACCATTGAAGTTTTGGTCTATCTGTTGGGTCTTGCCAGCGTGGAAAGGAGGTGAGGTGTCCGTAGCTTTGGTGTCAGACGTGCTGCCTGCCGAAGCCCCGATGCCCACCAACGTCATGACCGTCAAAGCCGTGAACGTGTGCTGGAGAAAGCAGCAGCAGAATGGAAGATGGCGGCGTGGGAAGGAAATGTGGTGTCCATGGCTGCCATATCAGAGCTGCTGCGTGCCTGATCTGAGAGCAGAGATTGACAGTGGAGAGCTTCTCACTCCTTTTATATCTGACGGCTCCGCCTGCCTCTGTGACATGTCCATTGTATGTGTCACAGAGAAAGGGTGGGTGGGGCAGAGGGTGAGGCAGGGGGCACATGCGAGCCCAGCTGGTGGAGAAACCCCAGCCCAAAGGCTTCTTTGGGATCCTTCTGGACATTCTAGTGGCTGGGTCTTCTTGCTCTGGGTGGCAGGTGTTTGGCACGGGACGGGCCACCATGCAGAGACTGTTGGGGACTGTGGAAGCCTTCTCCTCCAGAGCTCACTCTGCCTGGGCACTGGCTCTGCAGGCCCCTCAGCCATGCATATGTATCGGCCAGCCCTTCACCACCACGTGGCCCAGAGACCAGAGCCTGCTCAGAGCTGAGGGCAGGAGGCACCCAGAGCTTGCTAGGGTTTGGGCCACCTCCTCCAGGGACCTCCCCAGCTTCTCTGCAAGGCCTGGAGACAGGATCACCTTCTCCAGGGCTGCTCAGCTGCCAGCATCACCGTGAGCCAGGTGGCGAAGGTTTATGAGAAGGAGATGCAGAGCCCTGATCCGACTGGATGCTGCACCCCACGATGTCCCTCTGGCAGGTAGGTCCTTTCTTCACTTTTTTGAAATTTGGTCAAACAACATTTAAACCTTGGACTGTTCTTTAGGTTGTATAGATATGGTAGTGGCTTAGCCGGGATTCGAAGCAAGCCTGTGTGTTTCCAGAGCTCATGCTCTGGACTGTGGTGCCTCCTTATCATATATGCTTCATGTGTTACTTGTTTTTCATTTTTTCTTGTAGTCCTTATGGTACTTAGCCCTAAGTGCCATACCTGTAACGAACAGCTGCACTGCCCTGTAGGAGGTCTTCTTTCGTTCAACACGTGAATTGGTCATCCACCACACTGTGTTCTAATCTCAGAAGATACAGGTCAAAGACCACCAGTTGTCAGCTGGTGCTACCATTGGTGCTGCCATTCCACATTTCTAACTGAGGCTTGAAGGCCGGATTTTCCCTTTGTCTAGTTTGAAGGATCCAGATATGTAAAGATTGTAGTCTAGATAAATCATGGGCTATCCTGAAAGAAATTCACCAGTGAATTGTTCCGTATGGATTAGAAGCCAGTTTCTCTGGCTTTCCTGGAGTATATCCAGCAAGGCGTCTCATTCATGTCTAGAAAGCAAATATATCCTTTATTGCAACTTCAGCATGGAGCGATGTATTGCTTTAAAGTACCATCAACACAATTTGGTCATTGTAATTATGCCAGCTGGGTCCACAGTTTATTACACATATGTAACTCGAGAGATTCTTATGCCCAAGAGAGGAGACGTACTCTTGGGTGTCCAGGACAAGGGAAACATGTGTTGTTATTCAGGAGCTGGAAGATTCAACATGACAGGAAAGAATTGAACAATCCTGGTCTACACATCACTTGACCTTGTTTAAAACTTGTGTCTTTGGCTTGCTTCATTGGAGTGTTTTCTCTCTCCTGGGGCTGACATTGTGTGTTATGTATCACACAGGTGATGTGTAGAAGTTTCAGAACCCAGAATCCTAGAGATCAGTCAAAATGTATTTATATATTTTTGTTCAAAATCTATTGAAAATAACACTGGGCATAATTCATATATTCCAAAATTAGTTGGACCCTCTGCTCATGAGATTCTTTTTATGGTATGTCACAGCAAATTTGGACTTCCATTCAAAATAAACTTTGGGGTTGGAGGACACAAACAACTTTTGCTCACACCTAAATTATGTCTGAAAAAGAAGGGTAAATATTATAAGCCCTTTCTAACCTCTCCAAGAGCAGAAATGATTTACATCTGTGGCATTGAACCCTAATTCCTCGATCTCATTTGAGAAGAGTTCAGTAAGAAACAATGTCTTGATTTTTGTTTGTTTGGTTTCTTCCCTGTTTTCTCATCTTGCTTACCAACAATCCATTGTAATTCATGAGTTAGTATGACAGCAGGCTGAGTGTTCCCTGGAGCTCATGAAATGACCTTTTTTTTCCTAAACTGATTTTTGTCTCCTTGTTTTCAGCCCCTCTTCTTTCCTCTGCTCTTTACTATAACCAGAGCTCAGCAAAAGCTGACTGGCTTTGTACAGACCTTACTTAGGGTTAGTCTTTTCTTCATTATTTTATTCATGGCTCCTCCATTTCATTGTTTGCCTTTTCGAAATGTGTTGAAATCTTTCTGTGGTGGATGACTTCCAAAGTGTCTTGGCTTTGATTGGTTGATTAATTTTGGTATTTCTACAGTATTGTTTAAATATGGTTTCAGGAGGAACAGAAAGTGAATATGTTTCCTTGTCTGCCATCTTGAGCTGAAAATCCCTGTGGATTTTAGAATCCAATGTTCCCATGGGAAAAAAACCCAACCTTGGCATTAATAGATGTGACACTCAAGATTTCAGCTTTTCTTGAGCAATCACTGAGGATTTAATATGTGGTCATTTCTAAAGGGAAAATAATAACTATCTCATGGAGTAGATTTGAGGATTAAATTAGAGAATGAACATGAAAATGCTTTGTAAGGCTTAAAAATCTATAAAAATGTTTTTTGTTATTATTTGATTTGTTGCTATTTCAACTTTACTCGACAGTTGGTTATGACCTTGCTTATGTGAGAAAATGCCCTCTGGTTTATTGTTTTGAGAGTCAGAATATATTTTTCAATAGCTCAATGGAAATGGCATCATTTGTGTAGGTTAAGGGTGAAGGGATAAATGTTTCTTGACACCTATCACTTTACAGTGTTTTCAGGAACTAATTGACACATGTATTCCTCTTCCAAATTTTGTTGAGCACCTCCTACGAGCCACATGCTTTACATCAGGTGTTGGAAAGCATTTTCTGGATTTTAAATATCTTAGGCTTTGTGGGCCATATACAGCTTCTGTAGCTTCTCCTCTTTCTTCTTCAACAAGCTTTCTAAACGTGAGAACTATTATTAGCTGACAGTCTCACAGATCCAGGCTGAGAGCCTGATTTGATTTGTGGCCTTTATTTGCCGATTCCTGCTCTGTGTCCTCACTGAGGAGGGGGACCATGTTTGAGTAATCAGTTCTTTGAATCAACTCTTGGTCTTCTGGGGCTTGTCCTTACTCTCCTACACTCTCTAATCAACATGGCATCCAGAGAGACCCTGTTAAAACATAAGTCAAATCATGTCACTCAAATCTCTTCAATGGCTTCTTCACAGAAAAAGCAAAGTCCTCAAAATGTCTCCACAGCCCTAGAAATGTTGGCCTCTGTTTTGTGTCTGACTGTTTCCATCTCCTCTCCACTTTGCTCGCTCTGTTTTCCACACACTGACATCCTTTCTGCTCCTTGGATACTCCAAACCCACTCTTGCCTCATTGGCTTTCCATGTGACTGTTCCCTCTACTTGTACTATTCACTTCCCAGATATGCTCTTTGCTCCCTCTTAAATTTTATCTTCCCCAGAAAGCCCTCAGGGATCACTTAGTTTCAGCTCACAGCCTCCTCCTAGCAGCTAACATTCTCCATCTCCCTTCCCTGCTTGCTGGTTTTCTCCAGCACTTACCTGATATACTAGATATTCTATCCATTTATTTCATTTCTATGTACATATTTATACTTATGATTTTATATTTGCTTCATTACTTTTGTCTCCCGCCTCAGCTCGAGAGAGGATATATTCATGTGTGTTAATCACTGCTATGTTTCCTGAACATACTGAAGAATGGTGCCTGAAATTTGGTAAAGGATCAATCAATTTTCTTGGCTGAATGAAGAAATATGTTGATAAATGAATGAACAAATCTCCGGGTGTTCTGAATTGATGAGTAATGGGAAGAGGAAGGCAAAGTGTTGGGCCAGGGTACTGCAAGAAGTAGTATTTGGTTGACTCTGATAACTATCGTAATAGATACGATTTTGTTCATTTAAGTAGTTTTTTTGTTTGTTTTTTTTTGCTGTACGCGGGTCTCTCAATGCTGTGGCCCCTCCCAATGTAGAGCACAGGCTCCAGATGCACAGGCTAAGAGGCCATGGTTCACGGGCCCAGCCGCTCCGAGGCATGTGGGATCTTCCCGGACCGGGGCGCGAACCCGTATCCCCTGCATCGGCAGGCGGACTCCCAACCACTACGCCAACAGGGAAGCCCCATTTAAGTAGTTTGAATGAGAGAGCTGGGAACTAGGGACACACAGCATCAAGAGTTTTATAATGCATTCTGTAGAGTTCTTTTTACGTGTGTACAAATATCATTGAAAATATATGCACGCATATACACCTCTGTTACTTAATTTAGTGCTTTACAAGAACCCCTCAGTGAAGGGGTAGTAGCAACTCTCAGTATCCTTCCTTTATGATGAACTTAATTTATGCAAAGTTACATCATAATTTATTTGTAACTGAGAAACTAGACTTAGTTATTGAGTAGACCCTCCCTAGAAACCTATGACATTAATAAAACCAACAAAAATTTGTTCAATTTCCAATGATACACACACTACAGACTGAATTATGGGCCATCCATTTTAATGAATGGAAGAAGTGATTTAACAAATACAGAGCAAATGGAATATGAAGTTTTGTCCTCCATTAATATTAGTAATGGATAAAGTGGGCTTCAGCACCTTCAAGGTAGCTGGAGACCATCATCTCTGTGTCACGGGCAGAGGGATATTCAGCTAGGATGTCTTTCTCTGTCACTGAGAAAAATTTCCATAATATATAATGATACTTACTGAAACAGATATGGGGCATTTGGGTAATTAGGAATCCGTTAGTATATTTTTCCGGAAGCCTTGACTACAAAATGAAGACAGTGGATTTGGACACTTTCAGCTATGAAGAACTTGTTTGGATATTCATCTTTCTGCTGAATGAAATATGCTTATTTCATCTCTGCAGCTTCCCATATACCATTTCGCAACCTCTGTATTGTGTTTAGAAAGACTTTTAGAAATTAAAAATCAAGTTAAAAAGTAAGTGACAACTTAAATGAATATTTTGCTGAAATTAAATATGACACAGTTCAAATGTTAATTTTATTTTAATGTGTATATTGGGGTGGAGTCTTGAAGGTGCCAGACAACAAGAATTCACCCATCCTCTTTGGAACTGCAGCACACACACACCTTCAGTTACCAGTTCTGTTCATGCCACAGAATCATCTTCAGAAAACATACTATTTTCTGTGTACCTGGTGTATATCTCAATTAGTTTGAAGAATTTCCCAGTTATCTCTTAATATGTAGTGCTCCAGTTCTAACCTTGCCATGTCCTGGACCAGTGGCATAACACAGTGGTGTTGTATTTCTCTTTATTTCTCTGGGTTGTTCAGAACCCAAGGAAAGAACAGTGGAATGGGATCAAAGAGATCAGGGTTCTTGTTCCAGATTTACCATAAAATAATTGTGTCCTCTTGGGAAAATTATAGTTACTCTAGGCCCCTTTCCTTTTCTTTACTTTGACAGAGCTGCACTAGATGACCCCAAGTAACATTGCACTCTTTCAGTAGTAGCTTAGATGTTATTGGTATTCTGAAACAAATGAAGACAATGACACATGAAACTGTGCAACATCTCTGTAACTATGTTTTCTTTGAGTTGCCTCCATTTTACAGATGATAAGATGACTGAGCACAGAAGTAGATGTTTGGAACCAGAGGTTCCAAAGTAAATGGAGCTAAACCACAAGTTTCCTTCTTTCCTGAAGCTCACTTAGCCAAAACCTAGGCTGCTGAATATTAAGCTGTAAAGCATCTTATCAGTCCATTTTCAAAGAAGCTATTCTTCTAGGATTTCCAATTAATAGCAAGAGATTTTGAAATTCTTCAAAGATCATCTAATTTTGTGAGATTTACAGCTGTATTTTCCTGTCAGGAAAGTTGTATTAGTGCCAGATAATCATGTGAGCTTCTTGATGCTTCTCTGAACCTCTTGAAGTTTTCTTCTTGCTACCTGAAATCCATGCCAGATAAGCCTTTTTCTAGAGCGTATGTACAGACTTGTGTATTTTTATATAGGAAAGCGATGCAGTGAGTCATGTCGGGGGTCAAGCCTTCAATCTCAGAGTGGTATTGAGCTCCTGGTGAAATATAATCATTAATTCCTCAGAATCGAAAAGCAGTTATGTCTAGTTTTTAATCCCATTAACTATTTATACAATTACGTATGATACATGTATTTATTGTACCTACTAGGTGTGTTCTCTTTGGGAAGTACAAAGTTTTTTCAGACATAGGTTATTCATTTTTTTTGTTTTCCCACAAATACTGTGACCTTTTGAGCAGGAAGGTCTATATTTTTCTAACATGTAGAACCAGCAGTTAACACGGTGTCTAAGATGTAGTCAATAAATATGAAATAGATAAAGGAACACAGTTTTAAGGAAGGGCCAGGACATGAACAAATAGAAAATTTTCATTTTCAGTCACAAAGCAACCACAGACATAAAAATGATACAGACAACAAGTGCTACGGTCATTCAAAGAAGGAATAGAATAGACACAACAAGGATCTCCTCTATGGCACAGGGAACTCTACTCACTGTTTTGTAATAACTTATAAGGGAAAAGAATGTGAAAAAGGAATCACTGTGCTGTACACCTGAAAGTAACACAACATTGTAAATCAACTATACTTCCATTAAAAAACAAACAAACAAACAGACAACAAGAACAACAAAACCCCAAAGAGGTCATAGAAGTTCTTATGAGATTCCATAAGAGAAGCCAAATGAGGACAGGAGAGACGGCTTTTGAATCAATTCAGAGGAGAAGTCACAGAGAAACTTGTCTTTGACCTGACTTGAGTTTCCATTAAGATTGCAACACAGGGATATTACAGATCAAGGGAATCACATAAACTTACTGTACTGAAACTTGCAGAGGTTATGAGTGTTGTTCAAGATCCCAAAGCAAGTGCATTGTGGAATCAGAATTTTAAGTGAGACCTAATGAACTAAAAACAAACAAAGAAACAAGCCCTTTCTGTGATACCATGTTGCCTTTGACGTCGTTATTTTGGTGGGTTGGTAGAAACTGGTTCCAGTGTTTCTGGCAGGAATGACTAGTTCTGTCCCCGCCGCGGCCCCCCACCCCCGAGTTGATCCTCAAAGTTTCCTTTAGAATGGACTTGCTAAAATGCAGACACGCAAGTATTCATGACGCCTGTGTCCAATCATTTCTCCTGCCATTGCCTACTTCACTTCTGGATTATATGAAAAATTCACTGCCTTCTTGTATGCTTTTCCCTCCTCCACGTATTCCTTTCTCACTAAGGGGCACCGGGGAACCCCACTTCATTTTTCAAACCTCAATTTACATATTATGTCTTTTGTGCAGTCTTCTTTGTAGTGTTGTGATCACACGCTCTTTTTTGCTACCCTTTCACTTATGCATGCCTGATTGCTGCACTCCCTACACTGTATTGTAATTGTATTTTTGACATATCTCTGTCTTCTCCTGGGCAACATTCCCTGGGGCCAGGGACTACCTTTTTTCATCTATTGATGTTGCCTTAGCATGTTACTTGTTGTGAAGTAGTCAGTTATAAAAATGAGACGATTAAATTGAAAATTGTTATGTACATATTAGTTATTATCATTTACAGATATAACAGGAAAAACTATTAATGTTGGTGCTGAAAGTTCACTTCTAGTAAATGATGGTGGTACTTGACTTGACTTATATTATTTTCCCCACTATTTTATATCTTTCTACCTGATATCTCTTCTTTACTTCCATCTATGTTTCTTTATTACTACATCAAGAAAAACAGGGATGAAGGTAGGGCTAGGCCATACTTGTCTAGAATAGTAAAGAAACTCTGTGGGGTTTTGGTGAGAAAATCATGAAGCATACAGGTCTGCATCTTCCCTTTGAGGCATGTGGAGGGTTCTGCTTCTAAAGACTTTTATTAGCAACTAATCAAGATGCTTTTTTTTTTTTTTTTTTTTGCAGTACGCGGGCCTCTCACTGTTGTGGCCTCTCCCATTGTGGAGCACAGGCTCCGGACGTGCAGGGTCAGCAGCCATGGCTCACGGTCCTAGCCGCTCCACGGCATGTGAGATCTTCCTGGACTAGGGCGCGAACCCGTGTCCCCTGCATCGGCATGCGGACTCTCAACCACTGGGCCACCAGGGAAGCCCAATCAAGATGCTTTTGCAGAAGGCTCCTGATTAGCTGTTGGTATGCTAATAGTAAATCAGAGTTAGCGTAGTTTCTGATTTCTTTTACATTGTCAATGTGGATGATCATTTTTTACTGCTGGGGGTGGTGGTGGTGGGGAGTGAGGGAATGCTCCTTTCCTGCTCCTGATGTTTCAGTCCTGTCAAGAGAGCTCTTCGGGTCATTTCAAAGCTGCTTCTTTACTGACTCTGCCCCAGGGTGATCAAGTGACGTATGTAGAAAGCTTGAAAAGAATTAAGTGAGCATGCTTGCCTTGACTAATTCTGTTCTCTCCCTTGAGAGTGTGAGTGGGTGTCTTCTGTTTCTCTCATTCTGTGTATTACTAGTTAGTAAATCTGCCCATTTCTGGGGTTCAGTTATGTGATCATTTCATTCAAACTGGATTCTCAAGCCAGGGTTATCAACTGTAACAGGAATATTCAGCCCTCCATCTTTTCTCTTAGTTCCTAATTTATGCCAAACCAAATGGAATTAAGGCATTGTAGTTGCTGAAAGGTAATTACAAGACCCTAACATTTGGTGCATTACCTGGGAATACTGAGAAATAAAAAGAAAGGAGCAGACATTTTGGAGAGGAAAATGTTCATGTGGAAAATATTTTGGTACTGCCAAGGAAGGTAATCCAGTGCCTTGGTCTTTAATGTATGGTGGAATGTTGGGACATTTGACTGTTTGAAAATACTTAAGTTTGTGCAGTAAACTGCTGAAGCCTAGAAAAGGTTTAAGAAAGACATGCTGTATTATTCTCCCGTGCTTGTTGTCACAGACTACCACAAACTTGGAGACTTAACACAATAGAAATTTACAATCTCACAGTTGTAGAGGCCAGAAGTGTGATATCAAGGTGTCAGCAAGGCTGCTCTCCCTACAGATGCTTTAGGGGAGATTCTATCCCTTGCGTCTTTCAGCTTATGGTGGTTGCCAGCTTCCTTGACTTGAGGCCACATCACTCAGTTTTTGTCTTTGTCTTCACATCACACCCTTTCTGTGTCTGTATATTCTCTTTTGTCTGCCTCAAATGTCCCTCTGCCCTTCTTGAATAATAAGGACAATTGTCATTGTATTTAGGACCCATCCAGATAATATAGGATGGAAATCCCATCTCAAGATCCTTAATGACATTTGCAAAAACCTTTTTTTTTTTCCAAATGAGGTAACCGTCAAGGATGAGGGCATGGATATATCCTTTTGGTGGCCACCATCCAACCCACTATACCAGCCGTAAGATACTTTGATTTTGGCTGATGGCTGCAGCTTATGGTGTGGGAAAGTGGCTGCTTCTTTAGAGCCACTTAAATAAAGGTCTGACCTAAAGAAAAGGGTTGTTAGGGAGTTGCAGGTGACTGAGCAATACCTGGAGTGGAATGAATAAGGCACCTGGAGGGTCTTTAGTATACAGAGACCTTTACCTGGCACTTGATTTGAGAGTGTGCAGGAGTTTACAGGGTAGAAAAGTCTCAGACAGCTGTCCACCTTGCCTTACCCTTCAGGTACAGTTTTTCCCAAGCAGGCTTGACTGAGACAAAGACTCAATTGTAAGGAAAACATGTTTTATAGAACTTGTCGGCATTGACACATATGGTCTACTGTAGGCTCAAGTGACTCCCTTACATGTGGACCCAAGCTGACACTGGATTTGTCAATTATGTTGGAGAAAAAAATGTTCTCTTAAAGGCAGCTGCCTTTGGTCTAGGCAGTTCCATAGCAGGAGGCAGTGAAAATGGCCATGGCGGCATAGGACTGTCAAATCTATGCATCAGAACTGGAGGTATATTGTCACTAGACACAACCCATAATGTTTGGTACTGCAGCGTGGAGCACAAGGTCATCAAAGAGGAAGGATAACTCTAGAGTCCACGTGTGATAGATGCTCAGGGCTGTGCACTGTACATGGCAAATCATAGTGACAAGTCAACATCAGGCTAAAAGATTCCTCCTGGTTCAAAGTTCGCAGGTCAGAAATTCCACATAAATGGCATAGACTAATGGACATCCTAGTGAGGCGAAAACCAAAGAGACTTTCTCTTTCTCTCAAATACCACTGAGTGTCTGCTATGTTCTTTGGTCCAATTCTGTACTGGATTCTGGGAACAAAAATGTGCCTTGTTTCACTCTTCTAGGAGTGGGGGATTGGCTTGCTTTTGAGATCGTTTTTAAATTTTGGGGATAGTGCTGTAAAATCAAATTGTATCGTAGTAACTCTTCAGACTCTTTAAAAGCATGGTTCATGAGAGGCTTGATAAACTGATAAAACAGCCAAGGCCCTGAGAGACCCAAACTCGTGTCAGTCTGTTCTCTATGTCTGTGAGTCTGTTTTTGTTTCATAGACAAGTTCATTTGTGTCGCATTTTAGATTTCACATATAAGTGAGATCATATGTTTGTCTTTCTCTTCTGACTTACTTCACTTAGTTATGGAAATCTCTAGATCCATCCACGACATTGCTGCAAATAACATTATTTCACTCTTTTTATGGCTGAATAATATTCCATTGTATACATGTACCACATGTTCTTTATCCATTCATCCATCAGTGGACATTTTGGTAGGTTCCACATCTTGGTTATTGTAAATAGTGCTGCAATGAACATTGGGGTGCATGTATCTTTTCTTTTTTTCTTTCATTCATTCTTTCTTTCTTTCTTTCTTTCTCTATTTCTTTTTCTTTCTTTCTTTCTCTATTTCTTTCTTTTTCTTTTTGTCACACAGCATGTGGGATCTAAGTTCCCTGTCCAGAGATGGAACCCATGTTCCCTGCACTGGAAGCACGGAGTCTTAACCACTGGACCACCAGGGAAATCCCAGGGGTGTATGTATATTTTTGAATTAGAGTTTTCTCCAGATCTATGCCCAGGAATGGAATTGCGGGAACCTATGGCAGCTGTATCTGTTCTCTGCACATCTCACATTAACCACCTGCATTCCAATCCTTGCTCTCAACGTCATCTTCGGGGAACCCAACCTGCGACACGGACCTTGACAAGAAGAAATGGCTCAGGGAAAAGCTACCTGCACAGGGATGAGATAGAGGCCATTGACCCTGGAGTGCGGTGGGGAGAGTGGGCACAGAGATTTGTCATTTCACCCCCGATACTCAGCCCTCCTGGCTGCCCCACTCTAGGTCACCTCGTGATACAGAGATGACCCGGTTAGAGTCCCTGCCTGTGCATGAATCTAGGGGCACCAGTGGGTCTGAATAATATTAGTGCAGGGTCTCCCCAACGGGACTAGGGTTATTTGGGGCGAGTCATCCTCTGCTGTGGGCCCCTCCTGGGCACTGTGTGGGGTTCAGCAGCATCCCTGGCCCCACACATTTGATTTCAGGGGCCCCTCCCCCCAGTTGTGACAACCACAGATTTTCCCCAGACATCACCGAAGAACTGGGTGAGGCAGTCGGGGGCAGGATGGCCCTGGGTGAGGACAGCTGTGTTGAAGCAACCAGCCTGTCCCAGGGCAAGGTCTGCCCAAATCCGTCAGAGCCTGCATTTAGAACTGCCCCTTCCCTTTCCCAGCTCCCCTGCCCTACAGTGGTCTCCAAGACATCATCCCTATGTAATAAATCACACCTTCTCAGTTTACTGTCCCCAGCACCTAGAAGAGTGTCTGATGTGTAGTAGATGCTTCATAAATACTTGCTGAATAAAGGAGTTGAATAAAGGGATGGGTGGATGAATGAATGAAGGTTACAATGGAAGGAGGGGGGAGATTTCCTTTCTGGCTCTCGGGGGTTGGGAGATCAAGTGAGAGATCGTCCTAAATAGGCTGACCAGCCTTCTGGGGTTCACTGGGAATGAGGGTTTCCCCACAGTTCCAGTGCTCAAACCTGAGTGGTCCTGGGCAAACTGGGGGCGGGTGTTGGTCACCCTATGTAAACACAGTAACAATTCCAATTCCTGCAATAGCAATGACCAAGGACCTCTAGGGTCTTATTGACCAGGCACAGTTCTTTACCTGGTGGGGAAAGTGACACAGGAGGGAGGGAGGAGTCTAAGGAAGAACATCCCACATGACAAAGTGTGCCAATGGCCCTGGGCCCAAGGTCACACCTGACCAGGGCTTGCTTTTTTTTTTCTAGTTTACTTTTTCCCACATGGATATGCAATTGTCCTAATGCCATTTATTGAAAACTCCTAAATTTCCCAACTTTCTATCATATCAAGTTCTCATATATCTCTTTCTAGACCTTTATTCTATACCATAGAGCTATACGTCCCATCCTTGCACCACTAGGGTTGTTTCATCACTCTAACTTTATTTTTTATTCATTTATTTTTTTGGCGGTGCCATGTGGCATGTGGGATCTTATTTCCCTGACCAGGGATCGAACCCGTGCCCCCTGCAGTGGAAGCTCAGAGTCTTAATCGCTGGACCTCCAGGGAAGTCCCCAGGGCTTGCTTTGACATCCATCGAATGGTGGTGGGTGGACACAGGGAGCAGCTGTCTGTGAGCCATCCTGTGTAGAAATGCAGGGTGGAGGGCAGGACAACTGGAGCGGTAGGGGAAGAGGCGGGGGAGGGAGGGAGGGAGGGCGGGCGAGAGACCGACAGAGAGTTTCCGTAGACAATAGCTCCAGCCGTGTCCTAGGGCATGAAAGCTGAAAATAGCTCCTAGTGCCCGGAGCCTTGGAGCCAGAGCCTGGGAGCCAGGGTGACTGGCTCTCCTCCCTGGTGTGTGTGTGTGTGTGTGGGGGTGGCTCTGGGGTTCTCAGGCTGGGAATGGGGTGCACGGAGCAGGGACGGAGCAGTGGCTCTTCTCTCTGGGACCTCGCAGGCCATACTTAGCTCACAAAGCTGAGCCACTCCTGGCCCTACGAGTGGTGGGCTTATCCTCCCTGTCCCCTGGATCACACCCCCTCACACACAACTTCCCCATGTATGCTCCCAGCAGCCATGAGAATCTGTTTTTAAAAGATTTGGGGGAAGGGGGTAAACATACAAACAAGAGCAGAATGGATACTTTTTCAGAATGGGAATGGCTCTGTGTAACCCCACCCCCAGGGTAACCACAGTCCTGACCTCTAACACCCTTGACGAGTCAGCCTTGGTCTGGGCTTGCAGACCCACGGAAGCTTCCTCATCCCCTCTTTCAAACCCAGTCTCTCCCTTGGCGTCTTTGTGAGAAGCACCCGGGGAAGTGGGACTGCTAGGCTCTACTGCTGCTAGAACTCCACCTGGGCTCCACCAGGCTCCAGCCCCCAGCCCTGTGCACCTCTCTGACCCTGAGGCACCTCAACTGTTAGGAGTGGCATCACCTCCCCTCCCGGGACTTGTGACACTTAAGGGAGACACCAAAAAAGCAAGCGTTTGGCTCCCTGGCTCGCAAAGGGCAGGTGCTCAATTGTCATAAGTGTCCGTATCAGTGAGGGCTCTCCAGACAAACAGAATCCATAGGGTGTGTGTATGTATATACACACACACACATACATATGTACATGCATACAAAAATATACAGCTCTGTATATATGCAGTACGCATACAGACATATACGCATATAGTATGTACAATACACACATACATATATACACACATATATAAAATGCATAGTTTGTATATATACAGTATGTATACACACATACACATATACAATACACACATACATGTACACTATACATACACACATATAAAATGCATAGTTTGCATATATACAGTATGTACACATGCTTATAACATATGCAATAGACACACCTAGGTACATATATGTCATACATATATACACACATACAAAGATATTTAGGTGTGTATATATACAGTATACATACATATATAATCTATGCACTACATACACGTACATACATATAGACACACATATACACCTACATATAAAAGCATGTAGCATAAAATATATATGTACTGTTTATATAAATTCATCATATATATACATACATATATCATATATATAAGATATATACACATACATATACACAATGTATACACACACACACTTATATGTAAATATGTGCATGTACATACACATATAAATACATACGCAAGTGTGTCTATATATAGTATGTACATATACACATATACAGGTATTCAACATATATACACACCTATATATAAATATACACTGTATACATACATACATACAGTGCACATATACTGTATATATACACACACCCATATATCAATATATGAGTGTGTGTATATATACAGCATGTTCACATTTATAACATGTATACTATATATATACACATACATACATGTATACAATATATACACCCAAATATATAGGCTTGTATGTATACTGTATATAGTACTTACACATATACTACAAACGCACACACATATAAACATGTGTATACATATATATAATATTTATACACACATATACAAATTAATAGGCTTGTATATATTCAGTATTTTTACATATATAGTTTTGTTTTAAGGAGTTGACTCATGTGACCGTGAGGAAGGCAAGTCAGGGCAGGACTCTGGGCTGTAGACACAGGGCAGAGCTGATGTCCCAAGGCCATTGGAGGAACAGTTCCCTCTTTCTAGGGAACCTCATTTTTCTCTCCAGTCCTTCAACTGATGAACGAGACCCACCCACGCCATGGCATTGACAATCTCCTTTACACAAAGTGGACCAATTTCAGTGTTAATCTCTTCTGAAAAATACCTTCCTGGCCACGTCTGGAATAATGTTTGTGGTTGCCAGGGCCGCACGCAGTGTTCACATGAGATTAACCATCCCCGTGGCGATGATGACACTTTATTTTCTCCCTTGGCCATTGTCACTACTATTCCAATTAAAATGGCAGTGCCATGAGGACGGGGTATTTCCTTTTTTGCCAGTACTGAGCGTCCGCGGTCTGGTGCCTAGCATAGGCTAAATACACGGCATTTTTGTGAACAGAAGCCGGGATTCCGGCTGTCATATTTAATGAGGAATTATAGTCTTCTTATTGGGGGAGAGGGGGTGTGTCACGGTACATCAAGGGCGGGAGTCGAACCCGCCAGCCCAGGCCCCGAGGTGTCTCCCAGGGTCCCCACTTTGGGACGGTGGGGGTGGCCGGGGGCAGCCGAAGACGTGCGTGCGTGCCTGCATCCGTGCGTGAGAGCGGGCGAGTCCATGGGGTGGGCCGCGCGCGCCAGGAGTGGTTCAGCTGGGCCCCCCGCTCACCGTGCTCGCCTCACGCCGGCCCGAGTTCGCAGCAGCGCTGGAGGCTCCGGGCCTGTGACCACAAAGAGGGAGCTGGGGGCCGGATGGGAGCGCGGCGGTGGCGGCTGAGGCCCAGGCCAGGCACCCTCCCCTCAGCCGCCCACCTGCCCGCCTGCACCGCCCCCGCCGGCGGTGCCGCTCACCTCCCCCAAGCGCCAGACTAGCACGGTGCGGGGGCCACGCGCAAAGACACAGGGGAGAAGCTGGCGCTGAGGCTGGAGTCGCTCATGGGAGCCGAGCCCACCGTCTACCTGTGGCCGCTGCCGGTCAAAGTAAGTGCCACCCGTCCCCTCCTCCTGGACCGCCGCCCCTCTTTCCCCAAGGCGGGCGCTGAGCCCACCGAGAAACGGAGCGACTCGAGTTGCCAGACCTTCTTTGAAGCCCCCTTCCCGCCCCGCCGTGGTTCTCCACGGCCGTTTCCAGCCCCCGCGCACAAGGTGGGCAGGGAGCCAGCGACGGGCCAGGGGCGCAGACTCGGCCGTGGGAACCCCGCACTTCCGAGGGGGGCCCGAGCCGGTGTGTGGTTGGCTCTTCAGGGCTGGAGACCCCGGTCCCCCCGGGCATGGATTGCTGGCGGGCCTGCCCTTCTGTACCTTAGGATCTGACATGTAGGGTTTCTTTTTCCTGGTAGTTTATTCTTAGCGCTGTCAACGTGCTTAGTTTTTTTTTTATTTTTGAGGGCACCCGTTCCTCCCTCTCTCCAGTTTTTTGTGTTTCTGTTTTGTTTTGTTTTAGTTAGGCATTTTGTCCCTCTAATCTTGAGTGGATGGGCTGTCAGGACACTTGGGGAGGAGGCGTTCTGTCCCCTGATCTTGAGTGGCCTTTGGAAAATGGCACGCCAGACAGAAATTTAAAAAGGCGTCCGGTGATTCCAGAAATGCAGGGTGTCCGGCCAGGTGGGCGCCCGGCCTCTCGTCCCCCTTGGCGGCGTGGTGCGCATCTACCTTATCTCAGGGTTTACCCTTGGGCACCGCAGCCCACCTTCCGGAGGGAAGGCGCAGCGGGCTCCTTGGGCCGGCGCCTTTGGGGCACCGTTTCCTGCGCTCAGATTGCGGGGGACTGGTCTACAGGCGACCCGGCAGGGAAGCCCGCGTGACCCGCCCCTCGCGCGGGCTCCGTGTGTGTCAGTTTTGTGGAAACTGTGTCGCGGCCGGGGTCGGGGTTGGGACGCTGGGACCGCCTGGGAGCCGATGTCGACTCTGAGCCCCGGTTCTCCGCAGTTATCTGAGGTCCGAGGGTTTCCAGCCAGCCACTGAGCACTGGCGCTTTCTATTTTTGCCCTTCCTGTGCTTGGAGGCGCGGCTGAGCCTGGTCTCTGGCTTTTCCGGTTGGGTAACTCCGGGTGTCCCGGGTGGGCGGCCTGAGCAGCAGTGGGCCGGGCGGGGAGACATGCCAGGGGAGGGAAACTGAAAGTGGGGAGAACCTTCAGAACTCCAGCTGATCCACTTGCCTCGCCTCCCCGCCCCTCTTACTGCACTTGTCATGCACGGGATGGCTGGCAGGCACATTTTTCAAAATGTAATAATTTGTGTATCCTTAGTAGCCGTGAAGCATAGTTCACATGTAGTGCACAGTTGTAGGAATTTTGATCACTGTCAGGTGGCAGAACAATCCTGTCATCCCATTTGCTGCCCTTTGGCGCCAGCGTGCCTCTAGCCTCTTGGCCACTAATCTCTCTGTCCCTAAGGTTTTGGCTTTGCCAGAAAGTCAGATAAACGGAACAACAGCATGTAGTTTTTTGATTCTGGCTGCTTTGGCTCAGCAAAACCTATGCGAGATTCCTCCCGGGTTTGTTTTTTGTTGTTGTTGTTGTCTTAAATATTTATTTAGTTAGTTATTTAATTGGCTGTGCCGGGTCTTAGTTGCAGCAAATGGGATCTTCATCGCCACGTGCAGTATGTTTTGGTTGTGGCGTAGGGGATCTAGTTCCCTGAGCAGGGATGGACCCCAGGCCCCTTGCATTGGGAGCACGGAGTCTTAGCCACTGGGACACCAGGGAAGTCCATCATCCCTGTTGTTGTGGGTATGAGAAGCCACTCCTTTTTCTGGCTGTGTTGTATTCCATTTTCCGTTTGTCCATTCGCCTGCGGGTGGCAGGATTTGTGGGATGTTTCCACTTTTGAGGGGATCAGGAATAAAGCTGCTGTAAACATCCCAGGGCAGGTTTCCATGTGAACTTGGGTTTTTGCCTCACTTGAGAAAATACTCAGGCCTGGGACTGGGGTCTGTGCTACGTGTATGTTTAACAACCCTTCTGCATCTTAGAAATTGGTATTTTTGAATATTGGAAGAGTTTAGAAATCCACTGTGACCCAGCACCCAGGCACTTGAAACGAAGTTGGAAGTTCATCTGGAGATGGTCGCGTTGTCCTCGTCACTGTCTTTTATTCGAGGCAGAGCAAGGCCACAGATTTGTAACCCTTGTGAGGAAGGCCTCGTGTGTCCAGGCCCTGGCAGGACCTGGCTTTCTAGTGGTGGGCAGTTCTGAAGTGGAGAGCGTCTTTCCCTTGCTGGCTGGACCTCAATTGGCAGGGTGCTGAGTGTGTTGCCTGCCTGGCCGCTCTTTCTGCCGGTCAGCAGCCGTTCCTGGTGTGTCTGTCCTACTACCAGGCAGGAGGTCAGGGGCCCTAGTGAAGTGCTTAGCGAGCCACAGCCTTCCTAAAGTTTGCGGGTAATGTCTGCTACCCTCCCATTTCCCTGCTGAGGAATTTTGCTCTCTGATGGGAAGTGAGGGGGCAGTACTTTATAAGAGTTCATATTCTGTGATGACTCGATGCTGAATATATTAAGAAAATGGGCTCCTTCCAGAAGCTTAACTTCTTAGAAGGTCAGATTATGCACGTGACCACACGTTTGAAATGAGTGAGCTTGTTTGTTCATTGATTCATTCATTCTGCAAGCACCTCCTGGATATTTACAGTGCGTGTTCCAGGGGGCGTGGAGGACAGTAGACAGTAGTCTTTTCTTTTTTTTAATTTTTGAATTTTATTTTATTTATTTTTTTACACAGCACGTTCTTATTAGTCATCAATTTTATACACATCAGTGTATACATGTCAATCCGACTCGCCCAGTTCAGCACACCACCATCCCCACCCCACCGCGGCTTTCCTCCCTTGGTGTCCATATGTTTGTTCTCTACATCTGTGTCTCAACTTCTGCCCTGCAAACAGGTTCATCTGTACCATTTTTCTAAGTTCCATATACATGTGTTAATATACGATATTTGTTTTTCTCTTTCCGACTTACTTCACTCTGTATGACAGTCTCTAGGTCCATCCACGTCTCAACAAATGACTCTGTTTTGTTCCTTTTTATGGCTGAGTAATATTCCATTGTATATATGTACCACAACTTCTTTATCTATTCGTCTGCCGATGGGCATTTAGGTTGCTTCCATGACCTGGCTATTGTAAATAATGCTGCAGTGAACACTGGGGTGCGTGTGTCTTTTTGAATTATGGTTTTCTCTGGGTATATGCCCAGTAGTGGGATTGCTGGATCATATGGTAATTCTATGTTTAGTTTTTTAAGGAACCTCTGTACTGTTCTCCATAGTGGCTGTATCAATTTACATTCCCTCCAATAGTGCAAGAGGGTTCCCTTTTCTCCACACCCTCTCCAGCATTTGTTGTTTGTAGATTTTCTGATGATGCCCATTCTAACTGGTGTGTGGTGATACCTCATTGTAGTTTTGATTTGCAGTTCTGTAATAATTAGTGATGTTGAGCAGATTTTCACATGCTTCTTGGCCATCTGTATGTCTTCTTTAGAGAAACGTGTATTTGGTCTTCTGTCCATTTTTGGATTGGGCTGTTTGTTTCTTCAATATTGAGCTGCATGAGCTGTTTATATATTTTGGAGATTAATCCTTTGTCCATTGATTCGTTTGCAAATGTTTTCTCCCATTCTGAGGGTGACAGTATTCTTATTCTCAAATCTTATGAACTAAGGACGGTAGGTGATCTGTAAACACAGAAGTTCAGCTGAGGTGTAGTGCCCCGTATATGGGATCAGCTGAGGTCCCAGAGGGTGGGGCTGCCATATTTGCCCTGGGGGAGTTGTGGGTGGCTTCTCTGAGGAGGGGACACCTGCAGGAGGAAGTGCAAACAGCCACAACCGCCTGTACGTGGAAATGTCCTGCCTCCTAGATGGGCTTTTGCACAATTGACAAATAGGAAGGTGGGGTGCAGAGCGAGTTTTGTTCCTTCTGTGACTGAGAGTTCCCAGATATCCACTTATAGCTCATGGTGGCATTTCTAAAGCAGGATGGCCCTTCTTTTGGTGGGAAAACCGGGTCTCAGCTCAGGAGGAAGCAGGTGATATCTTCGTCAGCCTGATGGCAGGGCAGGAGCCAGCGAGGGCGTGCAGTGGTCCTTCCCCTCCGTGACTGACTGAGGCTGTGGGCATGGAGTGGCCCCAGCGCAACTGTCCCCGCCTGCTTCTGGCTTCCTCCTGAGAGCCCACGAGGCTCTGATGAATGCCCACTGAGCAGTCACGCCCTTCACTCCACAGTGAGTAGTAGCTGAAGTGGGCTGCCGAGTGAGCCATCCCTCCCCATGACTCAGAGAATATTTTCTGACCTGACCTCTGCTGGTGTGAGTCCTGCCTAATCTGAACTCAGGTGGAAGGCAGGTTAACCCTTTGATGACTTTCCGTGGGTGAAGTAGCCTCATTAAAGAGGAAAGGATCACCGGGAGAAGCCTGGTATTCCGTAGCACGTGGCTCTTAGCTTTCGTACTTTGGTCCCTAACATCCACATGCCGCCTGTATACTTTGCTCTTGGTGGGAGGAGCCAGAGGCAGCCAGCTCTTTGGATATTCACTAGGCAGGAGGCGGCTGGGAGCTGCAGTGGACCCGCCCCCAGTCTACCTGTAGGAGCTGCGTTCTTTTTTCCTTAATTAAATTAAACTTTTTATTTTGAGATTATCGTAGATTTTTGCACAGCCATCAGAAATAAGTTGGACACGTCCCACGTTCTCTTTACTCACTTTCTCCCGGTGGTGGCATCTTAAAAAGCTACGCACCGATGTAATGATTTCATTGGCATCCGTACAATCAAGATACAGAATGTTTGGTGTCCCTTTTGGATTCGGGGACCTGTAGGGTGAGACTGGCTGTGTCTGAGCATCCCTGGGTCCTGGGCCCAGCGCATGTCTCCCAGGAAACCCCTCTCCTCCCTCTTTCTTTCTACCGTGTCCTCCTCTCATGGTCCTGGCCCTCTTCCCCAGTGTGTGCGTCATCTCTCCCTGGCTGTGGGATGACAGTCCTGTTTCCTTCCTCCCACTCAGGGTGCTGCCTGGAGGCCTCTTTGACATCTTCTCTGTCCCTTCAAGCTGTCCCTGCCATTCCCACCAGCCGGGTCTCCTGCCATGCCCATGGCATTGCGTGGTCCCAAGGGTGCTCACAGAGGACGTGCCGGGTCTCTGTCCGTGGTTCTCTGCAGCTCACGTGTGGCTCTGCAGTGCCTCCCTCACCGCCCACCTTTCTCGTTCCTGCCCAGACTCTCTCTCCCCACCCACAGCTGCTGTCACAGTGCCTACCCCGGGGCTCTGTTCCTCGGCGCCCCTGTGTCGGACTGGGCCCTCTTCCTGTCCAGGGTGCCTGGCAGGGCTGCCGAGTCACAGGTTCCCATGAGCTGAGTTGGGAGGTCAGAGGCTGTGTGCTTCACTGACGATGCCTCCTCATCTCTGAGGGGCTTCCGTTTGAATCCCCTCAGTTAGTCATGGGGTGCATGGCTGATGTCCGGAAAGCACGTCAGACACACCAGGTGTGTGGGCAGCCGGTGTGTGAGAGAGGTTACATCTGAGGACGCTGGTCCTTTAAAAACCTGACGCGTCTTTTCCTGGGTGGGGAAGGGGTTTTTGCAGGCTGTGTGCTGGGGGGCAGGGGACTGCCACAAGGTGGTGCCCACGGGGACGGCGGGAGTCGTGGGGCTCGGGGCGGGGAGCTGTCGGGAAGGATTTGCACGTCCCGTGGTGGTTCTGGTGGCTCACGTTTCCCCTGGTGTGCCGGTGGCTCCCTGTCGTCTGCTCTGTGCTCACCCTGTGGGCTGAGTGAGGCTCCCACCGGGGAGCAGGTTCAGGGGCCGCAGGACACGCTGGGCCCACACCTGGTCTGGGACAGACACCAGGTGAAGGGGCGGGCAGGGGAAGGAGGAGCTGCACCGGGTCTTATGGGTTTTGTGTCTTTTTAAATAACAGCTTTGTCGAGATCACATTCACACGCCACAGAACTCACTAATATGATGTGTACCATTGAATGGCTTTTACTATATTCACAGAGCTGTGCAGCCATCACCTCTGTCTAATTCCAGAACATTCCATCAGGACAAAGGGCCCGCAGTCCCCTGCCCCAGTTCCTGACACTAGGAACCCACTGTCTGTGTCTGTGGATCTGCCTGTTCTGGACATTTCCAATCAGTGGAATCACACGCTGTGTGTCCTTCTGTGTCTGGCTTCTCTCACTGAGCATCGTGTTCTCGGGGTCCGTCCACGTTGTTGTGAGCGTCAGGGCTTCACCCCTTTGCATGGCTGAGTGATGCTCCCGTGTGTGTGTCTCAGGTCGTGGGGTCTCGAGGCCCATGGAGAGGCGTTCGTTTGGCTTGGTCCTGGGGTGGGGTGATGCGACGCCAGTTGCACTGATACGGTGCTAACAGGACCCCTTGCTGGAGTGGGAGATAGCTGGAAGGCTGGGGGCGAGGCTCGCCTTGGTCTTTGAGTCTGCGGGGTGGAGGCCGTGCTGCCGCTTGTCGCTCGGGGAGCGCGGGAGAGTCCTTCTCCAGCTGTGCCCCCTCGGAAGGGCCTCCTCCATCCCTGGGCTTTCCCTCCCTTCCCGTCATGGCCTCGGCCTCAGGCCACACTGCTCCTGTGGCAGTAAAGCATTTTCTTTGGTGAGGGCGAGAAGAGTTCTGGTGGTGAACTTTTGGTCGTCGCATTCCCCTGTCCCACCGGGGTCACTCCACGATGGCCCCTCCACACAAACCCCCGGTGTCAGGTGCTCATCACTTGCAGTGGCTCCTTGGGTGGCTGGGCGGCCTGGGCTCTTACAGGTGGGCTAGTTTGGATTGAAGCAACTGAAATGGTCTTGTCACCCTTGGAGCCCCTGTGGCGCCCTGTCCTCCTGTGGACATACCCATGCCCGTCCTGCAGAAGGACGGCTGCCCGGGCAGCAGGATGTCGCCGCTGGTCCTGGCTTTGTGCAGACTGGCTTCCATGAGCTGCAGACCCAGGCGTGGAGCT
Source organism: Hyperoodon ampullatus (assembly GCF_949752795.1). Lineage (NCBI taxonomy): Eukaryota > Metazoa > Chordata > Mammalia > Artiodactyla > Ziphiidae > Hyperoodon > Hyperoodon ampullatus. Next base: position 140,909,006 of record NC_136915.1, on the reverse strand, counting down.
CAGGCTCAGGTTCAGGTCTGGAAATGCACCCGCTGGTGCGGCGGTAGGTGAGGGGGCACACGAGCCACACGCGTGCCCTCCTGGGAGCCACGTGACGAGTCAGAAGGAGGAGGTGAGTTACGTTTTCATAGCATTGTACGTAACCGAGTATAGCCCAGACACGACGTTTTCAACATACCATTTAAAGAATTACTGAAGGGCATTTTTACTTTGTGTGTGTGCGCGCACGCTCTGTCTTAGAAATCCACGTGCATCTTGTGCTCACAGCACACGCCAGCGGAGTGGGCCAGCGTGCACCACTGCCCCTCATCCAAGTGGCCAGGGGCCGCTGTGGGCCCAGTGAGGCTCTAGACCCCTCTCCCTCATGGCGGCTCCTTCCTTGGACCCTTGTCATCGGGGCCCCTGTGTGCACCCAGGTTCCACCCGCCTGGGTCAGGGCCATGGGCTCACTGTGCTCTGTGGCGTGTCCGTGGCCCAGGAGCCACGGGCCCGCTCCCTCTTCTCTCTTCCTCCTCCTGCTGGACTTTGGTCTCTTGGGGTCCCGGCAGCCCCTTCCTGTTTTCTCATGTTGACTCTCCTTGCAGTGTCGGTCTCGCGGGCAGGGATTTACAACGTGGCTCAGTCCTGAGACCAACCTGGTCCTGGGGGGAGAGGGCCGGGTTGGCGGTGGGAGGAGAGCCTCCTTCCTGACTCTCTTCTTTGCATCACTTTACCAGGCAGTTCCCGTCCTCGGCCTGGCTCGTCCTCAGGTACAGTCCTGTGGCCAGGCAGCCCCCCCTTGCTGGGGGCCTGCGGATGTCCAGGGCTGACAGTGGATGAGACCCGTGTGTGATTCTCCACAGCCAGTCTCTCTGCCAGCCCCTCCCCTATGTGAAATGCACTCATTTTCAAGTGAAAACCTGTTCGCTTCTTGAATACTCAGGACCACCGCAGGCGCTGGCCCTTCCCCTCCCCCTTCACCCCTGCTCCCTCTCCCTGGAGAGTGGGTGCTCCCCAGCAGGGCCGCAGGCTGAGAGGTGAGACTGAGTGCCTTCGCTGGGCCTCAGGGCCCTCTGCTCACCCGCCTGGCTTTCCTCCCAGACGGAGAGCCTTCTGTGGATTTTCCACTCCTCCAGCCAGATTTCTGCTCTCAAAGCCCTGCCACTGGGAGAGGCAGAGAGACAGCCAGCAGACCTCCCGCCGTGTTCCATCTCCCCTGCCTTTGACTCTTCCCACTGTGCTTCTCCACTTTGGGAAGCAGTGCGTGCATCCCACCCTGGCCGCTCTGTCCCACTTGCCTTGGCCCCCACCCCAGGGCTCTGGAGGTGTGCAGAGCCTCGGGGAAAAAGGCAGCAACCCCCAGCCTGCAGGCAGTGCCCCCTGCAGCCTGCTGGGGAGTGGGAACCGTGGGCAGAGTCCCAGAGTACTCCCCCTTGGCACCTCCTGGGCACTCGTGCCCTCAGCAGATGGTGATAGAGCAAGAGTCCCTGCTTGCTTCAAGCTGGTGGTTCTCTGAGCAGGACCCTTTTGCCAGCAGCTTCCCCACCAGCTGGAACTGGTAAGGAATGAGAGTTCCTGGGGTCCAGACCTGCTGACTGTGAAACATTGCAGGTGGGCCCCAGAACTCCACTCTGACCAGGGATTCTGATCCTTGTCTTGGTGTGATGCACCTGCCTCAGAGGCCCCCGGGGTCCTGTCGTCTTCCTGCTGCAAGTGGGAGGAGGAGGATGGAGTCCACGTCTTGGCTCCTCCGTAGTCTTTGCCCCCTGCCTCTCGCTGGGTCCTCCAGGGACGATGTCTCCAGATGTCGTGCCCCTGTCACCGTGAACCAGCCTGCATGCTCAGGGGTGGGCTGTGCCCTGGCAGCGAGCACCCAGGAGGCCTCCTGTCCAGGCTCTTCATGCCAGGCGCAGGGCCTGCGGGGACGAGCGGGGGCAGAGCCAGACCTGCGGGCGTCCTGGTGGAGTTCCTGTTCCCACACCTGTCCTCATGGTCAAGGAGGAGACAGGGGCCTGCCGAGTGGGACAGCCAGACTCCCAAGCCCCGTGGGCGGCCCCTGCCCTCACCTGAGCTGGGCATGGGAGGGGAGTGGACGGGACGGGCTTGGTGGCGGCTCAGGCCTGATGACAGCCTCCGGCTTCCACACAGGGTGCTTTTTCAGGTGGGAACGGTTGTGCTTATTGCGGCTGTTTTCCCAGAACCCTGGAATGGGGCTGCCGGCTCTGTGGTGAGCAGCATTCCGCTAAGCCTCTGCGCGGCTTCCTGTGGAGGCCCTGACACCATCAGTGAGAAGAGCCAGGGTTAGTCACTGACTCAGCAAGCAGCCAGCTGCGGGCCGGGGCTGTAGCTGGGACGGGGAGCCTGGGCATCCCATGCAGTGAGACCAGGGCTGGCCTCAAACCCCGGAGTTCCAGGGTTACCCAAGGGGAGGAGGTGTGGGTGCTCCTAAGCGTGGGCTTACTCAGGGCTGTTCTCAGTCGGACCTTTCTGGGTTGGCTTCTGGCATCGCTCTGTTCTGAAGGCCTGTGAAGCAAAACAAGAGGCCACAGCCGAGAAGCTGTGAGAGCTTCTGAATCATCGATGGTTATCAGGGCATCTTAAATCATACGACTCAGGACGGTCACTGGAAGCTGGCCAGTCCCTAAAGCAGCATCCTGAGATCATAGGAGGCATGTAGTAAACTGCTTCCTTCCTTTCATTCTGGTTTTAAAACTTGGGAAAGCTTGAGTTCATCTCATCACAGATGAGACCACATTCCAGGCCCCTGGCTTCCCATGTCTGTGTGATTCGGCCTGAGTCGTGGTGGCTCAGCCAGGGCTGCGGCCCACATGCCGTGAGGGCCCCTACTGCCCCTGCAAGAGGAGCGTCTCTGGGGCGCATCCAGCCTCCTGGGGGGGGGGGCGAGGGTGGGAGCGCAGTCCGATCTGGCACGAGGCTGCCATGCGGCGCACGCTGTCACACGCCTGTGCTCACGGGGTCCTTTTAGAGTGCCCACGCTGTTTTGTAACTCCATAGTGCTGACCAGAATGAGACTCTCCTGGGTACTGTCACGTCCTCCCATGGCTCTAATGCTTGTTCTTATGGGCCGCGCTCACAGAGTAGTGTATTGGCCTAAATGCAGACATGAATTGAGCAGCTTGAGAAGACGCACACTGATGACTTCCTATGGTTTCTGAGGGCAGGTATTCAGAGCAGGTGGGCCAGAGGATTCTGGCCTAGGGTCTCTCAGGAGGCTTCAGTAGGGGCTTCAGCCAGGGCTGCTCCATCTGAAGCCTGGACCGGGCGGGATGCCTGGCTTCCAGGAGGCCCCTCCTGTGGCTCCCCTGCACGTGGGCCCCACAGGGCTGCTGAGGCTCCTCAGTGCACGGGGGCCAGCTCCCCTCAGGAGGAGTGTGATGTGGGAGAGCATTGGTGGAAAGATCTAGACCCTCCTCCTCATCCTGTGACTACCTCAGCACCCTGTACACTGTGCTGTGTGCGTTTTTCTCTGAGCAGACCCTGTGGGACAGCGTGGCGTCTTCTCTGCTTTCAGTGGGTACAGGAGCCCAGGGAATTCAGGGCTGCCATGACTGTGTGTCTGGACTCACGGAATGTTGTGGACCAGCAACAGAGTCCGTTGGCCACGTGAGTGTCTTAGATGCTCAGTATTTTCCTACTGAGGTGGACGTGCTTTTAACAATACCTTGCATTTCCTCCTATAGATTTTGTTGTGTTTTTTTGTTTGTTTTTACTGCACTGTGCAGCTCGTGGGATCTTAGTTCCCCAACCAGGGATTGAACCTGGGCCCTCGGCAGTGAAAGCACAGAGTCCTGACCACTGGGCTGCCAGGGAGGCCCCTTTTGGTCTTCTTGTTGTTGTTGTTGATAGCTGTTTTGAGGTGTAATTCCCACACTCTTCACCTCATCCACCTAAAGCGTGCCGTTCCCTGCTTTGTATTCATTGAGTGCAGTCGTCACTACTACCTATTTTACAACATTCCATCATCCCGAAAGGAAACCCCACCCCATTAGCATCCCTCCCATCCCCCTCCCCAGCCCCTGACAACCAGGAACCTACTCTCTGTCTCTGTGCACTTGCTTGTTCTGGACGTTTCCCATCAATGGAATCACACCCTGTGTGTCCTTCTCCGTCTGGCTTCTCTCACTGAGCATCGTGTTCTCAGGATCTGTCCACGTTTTAGCGAGTGTCAGTGCTTCACTCTTTTTCATGGATGGATAATATTTCAGTGTGTGGAGGGACACATTTGCTCATTCGTTCATCTGTTGATGGACATTTGGGTGGTTTCCACCTTTTCACGGTTGTGAATCACACCTCTGTGAACATTAACGTTTGGGTCTTTTGTGTGGTTTTTTTTTGGATGCATAGGCTCTTCATTGCTATGTGTGGGCTTTCTCTAGTTGTGGTGAGCGGCGTCTAGGCTTTGTTGCAGTGCGTGGGCTTCTTATTGCGGTGGCTTCTCTTGTTGCGGAGCACAGGCTCTAGGCATGTGGGCTTCAGTAGTTGCAGCATGCGGGCTCTGTAGTTGTGGTGCACGGGCTTCGTTGCGCCACAGCATGTGGGACCTTCCTGGACCAGGGCTCGAATCCGTGTCCCCTGCATTGGCAGGTGGATTCTTAACCACTGCACCACTAGGGAAGCCCAGCGTTCAGGGTTTTGTGTGGACGAATATTCTCATTTCCCTTGGGCAGACACCCAGGAGAGGAATTGCTCAGTCATTTGCTAACTGTTTAACCTATGAGGAGCTGCCAGACTGTTTTCCAAACCCAGCTGTCCTCACTGTTTTCTTCCATTTGCCAGAAGGCCTTTGGACCGATTGTTACCATCAGTGGTTCTTCCCCAGGGTTTCTGGGTCAGCAGTGGTGCTGATGCTGTGGGTCGGTTCCCCCGTGTCGGGAACCACTGATCTGCAGGGCTGTCCTGTGCTGGACCGCATGTGCTCCATCTCCTGCCCCCGGCCTTGTCTAAGTAATATGAGTTCAATGGATATTTACTGCTCCGTCCTTGGTAAGTTGGAGGATATTATTAAGAACGATAGAAGATTGTTTTTTTCCTTTGCCTTAAAAAATAAGATTATGGGCAAAAGGTCACATATCGTAATTCTATTTACAAACGTCCAGAATGGGCAAATCCACAGAAACAGAGAGTGGATTAGTGTTGTCAGGGGCTGGGGAGGGGATTGGGGTGTGTCTGCTAATGGGGTGATGGGATGTTCTGGAACTAGATAGAGGTGATGGTTGCCCGGCTCTGAATGCATTAAAACCCACTGAACTGTATACTTGAAGTGGGGGCAAATTCTGTGTGATTTATAGCTCAGTAGGGCTGCTGTTGCAAAGATGAGGCTTAGGACATAAAGGGTGTTTCCGGAGTTGTATGACCTGTTAGGACTGCTGTGCCATGGGGGGCCCTGTCCTGGGACTTTCTGGGCATCTGTGCCCTGGCCCGTAGGGGCTCTGCCCGCGTTGCCGTCCTCCACTGTGAAGCGTGGAAATGGTGGCCTGGGCTGAGAGGGGAAGTCGCTGTCCCGGGGCAGGGCTGGCAGCTCTGGGCCTGACCATCGCACCCTGGCTTCAGCCCGTGCTCTTCATGGCCCCTCTTCTCACTGTGCATCCTCTTCGAGGCCCCTCCTAACTGTGATAGGAACCTTCACCAGCGGGCTGGAGGTGCGGTCTAGAGTTACAGACCATCCACATAATGCATCATCCTCACTTGGTTTCTGCGGGGTCTAGGGTTAGCTGGCCGCCAAGACCCCAGTGAAAGGCCACAGTGACTCCCGATGTGCTCCTTGGGGAAAGCATCGAGGCCAGCCCGCCGGGCGCAGTGAGGCCAGGAGAGTGCCTCTGTGGCCGGGAGGGAGGACTGCTGCTCTCCCTTTCCCAGTTGCATGAGTGGTGTTTCCCCATTTTACAGATGGGGACCGAGGCCTTCGGCCGTTCAGGGACTCAGAGGCAGACCTGTGGTTTCCAGGCTGCAGGAGCGCCCAGGGGAAGTCCTGGAGAGGGAGGGTGAGGGGCATCAAGCCCGTCCTGGTCCCTTCCCTGCAGCCCGCTGGGCGGCAGGTCGCTGCAGGAACAGGCGCTCCCGGAGCCAGCATGTCCCACATGGTAGGACATGATCCCAGCGCTGTGGGTGGAGCTCTCTGGTAGGACCCACGGGTGGGGAAATGAGGCGGGGAGTCCCGGGAGCTGCAGCACCTGCCTTCTCTAGTCGCCTGCATCACCGGAGTGGGGAGGGAGGGCTCTGAACCCTGTCCCGTTGTCTTTCAGGACAAACCCCATGATGCTGCTCACGAAATCATCGAGACCATCTGCTGAGTGTGGTGCCTGCTGGGGCGGGGCCTCGGGGTGGGCCAGTCCTGAGTTCCCAGCAGCCCCCCAGCCGTGCGCTCCCCCATTCCTCTGTGCTGATCCTCGTCAGCATCGTCAGCATCCAGGAGGCTTGGGAAGCGGGGCTGTGGGGTCAGGGGGTCAAGTCCTCTGACTGTGGCCCAGGACGGGTCTTGGTGCTTCGTGTGCTGGCTTCCTGTGGAAGAGGCTGGAAATCCCGGGTGACCCCTCCCCTCTCCCCTCATCACCTTGCTTTGATCTTCTCCCGTGGGGTTTGGTGTGACCTTTGGATTTGGGCCCCTGTTCCCTCTGTGAGCCTGCCCTGTGCTGTGCAGATGAGGCCGGGTGCCTGGGAGGCTGACCCGGGTGAGATCTGGGAGGAGGGCCGCCTGCTGTGTTTCTAGTGGGCTGTCTCCTCACGTGGGACCTGAGGGTCTGCGACGGCCTCCACAGTGCCCTCGGGGGCCCATGCGTGGAATCCTGTGACTGCTCTTGGCTTTAGAATGTTGCACGTGTGTGACCGTGGCCCTGGCATCTCGCTGCATTGTGCCTTAAAATCCTTAGCTGTGTAGCCACTGCCTGGGCCACATGCCATTATATCTGCTTGAACCTGGGGCGGCCGGGCTGGCAGCAGCACAAAAGGCTGTTTGGCACATAGGGGTGGTGCTCCCCCCTCTCCGTCCCGTCCTTCCTTCGAGAGGCAAGCATTCATCAGTTTCTTCTGTATTGTTTCAGATTATATGTATGTATACATTACTGTAGTGTATTAGTATAAAATCTATCTTAGGGTTCTCCAGAGAAACAGACCCAGTGATGACTATGTATATGAGATTAATTTAAGCAGCTGAGTCACGTGACTTCAGGCTGCCGAGTCTGAAATATGCAGGACAGGCCAAGAGAGACAGACCCAGGGAAGAGTTGCTGTTGTAGATCAAGTCTAAAGGCAGTCTGGAGGCAGAATTTTATATATGCACATACAGATTAATTCCGTATAATATAGTACAGAGGGGTTCTGTGTAATTTACCTAACTTTCTTCAATGGTGACGTCTACATAACTGTAATAGCAAAACCAGAAAATGGACATCGGCATAATCTAAGACTTTATTCACTGTGCATGTATGGTCACGTGTATGCACGCATGCATTCTTGTAGCCTCCACCTCAAACAAGAAATAGATCGGTTTCATCACCAGAATATTTTTATCCCTCTTAAATACATAAATACAGATATCCTGGAGATGGCAAGTGTTGTGAACTTAGGGAAGTAGTGGACTAAGGTATTCATCAGAGAAGAGCTGGTGTCCAGTTTAGGTTGTCATCATCACTTCCTGATGTGAATCCCAAATTACTCCTTTGGTTTTTTTCTAGTATGAACAAATTCCTGACATGAGGTGGATCTTTGACTTACATAGCATCAATAGATGACCTCTAGTGTGCAGACAGTTGCCAGGCCAGCTCCTGGGGCTCTCTTTGTTTTGAGAGTGGTGGGACATGAACGCCAGACTGAAGGTTGCCCAGATCTCCCCCAAACCCAGATTACCCCCAACCCCTTTTTTAACCACATCAAATGTATTTATTTAATGCTTTGACTCATACTTTTTGTTTTGATCTTCTTTTGAAAGGTTGTTTTTCTCTTTTTCCCTTCTCTCTACATAGGAGGAAAAGAGACGTAGAGTTACATCCAGAGAACAGTAAGAATAATAAACCTTTTTGTTCTGTGCAATATGTAATCTTGATGACTGAAATTACTTTTCTGAAATCTTTTAAAAAGAAGAACTTTATAGTGAGTTGCCAGAGTGACCATAGATAGCTTAAGAATGCTGGGTTTGCAGTCAGGTTATGAACCTTGTGATTCAGGTAGAATTGTCTTACAAAGAGTGAATTGGGGCAAATGGCAGTTATCAGAACTAGATCTAAAGGTTGTATTAAATATTAAATGTTGAGGTAATATATGCCTTTCAGGGCTCGTGAGATGAAGATTGATTTTTTTGTCGGGGGGTGGGTAGGAAGGAAGACCTTTTGAAAACTGCCTCTAGGGGAGGACTCTGTGAAAGTCATCCTTAGGGTGTGTGATTTTGCTTGACAGAGTTGCTGGACTGCTCCCTGCAGAAGAACTGGGAAGAGTAAGACCAGGAACACACATGGAAAAAGAAGAAAGAGATGATAAAGTAAAGCCTGGTCACCTCCAGGTGTGTCACTTCCACGTTAATCTCAGCACTCATTTGGTTTTAGGAAGGGGGGTCAAGGTGTGGGGAGCGTGTACGAACAGAATGACTTTCACTAATGAGCAAAATGACCTTGGATTTAGCTAAAATGCTCTTCAAACTCATTTTTCTGCTGGTTCTCTACGTGGAAGGTGTGTTACGTGGCTCTGGTGATAGCAAATCAGCGGTAGGCCTGGAAGTCAGCTGGACCTCTGCTACTTGATCAGTCAGTCACGGAACTTCAGTCTGCCCCCTCTCCTGCCTGCGTCTCCTGCCCATGAGGTCTTTGTGCAGGTCTCATTTTTCAAAGTAAAGTGCTCTAGTATCGTCCAGGTATAAAGTTGCATTCTTAACTGAGATCAGACCAGTTCTTTCTCCAGACCTCCAGCTCCTTTGTAAAATCAGAGTTTCAGGTTCTATGAAATACAGATGTACCCCCTGAACCCCCATGGGAGGGGGTAGGAGAAGGGATTGGGGATCTGATACTGGAATACTGGATACCATTAAACAGCACTGCCCCATATGACAAAGGGCTGACATTGGTCGGGCACAGGTGGTAGAACAATATCAAGTCCCTTTTGGTTTTATTAAGATGTTGATTAGAAGTTTCAGCTCAGCAGAAGGGCAGCACCCGGGGCAGGCACTGGGCCTCCACCATCTATGGATCCTCCCCTCCAGCACCTGGGCTAGGTACTCAGTTAGCAGCAGCCCAAAGGGCAGGAACAGAGCTCTGCCAGGCTGGCCTTCCCAGAGGACAAGTGTAAGCAGCACAGCCAGGAATTTGAGCAACAGGTTTTGCTGGGTTGTCGAGAAGGAGGGCAACGTCTGGTTCGGCACGGATGGAGTCAGCTCTGGCCTCTCCTCGGACACGGGCACTGGGTCCCCCGTCTCAGGCTCACACAGGCCTAAAGCTCTTCCCTCAGGATGGCACTCAGACCCTCCACCCATCCCATCCTCCTGCCCCAAACACCAGCAGGTCAGGCACCACTCAGAGAAGGGGGCCTTTAAAGGTCTTTAGAAAATCTTAGTATCCGGATATGGAAGCTACTATGTTTCACTTGTAGCTGATAGCTCTGCTCCCAGAACACAGGATGGCCCAGCGGGGCAAGATGGGAGGGTCTCGCTGTGACCCCCAGGCACTGCTGGCCTTTTCAGCCACATGCCTGCATTCCTTGGAAATATACTTCATTAACAGCCAAACGGAACACCCTGAGAAACAGGAGGAATTATTGGTTCCTTTCAACCCTTAGCAACAGTGAGTTTTCACCACTGAGTATTTTGTCTGCTCTCTGCAATGCGCTGGAACTTTCCTTTGGGCGAAACGTGCCTCAGCTGTCCACAGCACCTGACACACTTGGCGACTCCGCCTGACCCGGGAATGCCCTGGGCCCCAGGGACAGGGTCCCTCCTTCCTGACCACCCCCTCGTTGGAGTGCTGAGGTCAGTCAGCCCACAGCTCTGGGTGCTCAGGGTCCCCTCGGAAGTGACTGCGAATCAAGCTCCCCACCGACCCCCAACCCCCTGGTCTCCCTCCCACCAGGGCTGCTTTGTGCGTGGTGCCGGTTGGCCCCTCCTCAGGGGGGAGGAGATCCTGGCCGACTATGCTCCACTGACCTGCCTGTGCCTGTCCCGGATGTGGCCAGAACAGCCAGAACAGCTGGTAGGTGTTGGGGAAGCCCCAAGGGAGGAGCCATCCCACACCCTTACAAGACGCTGTGCTGCTCCGTGTGGACCCCATGGCCAAGGGGGAAAGAGGCACGACAGGGGTGGGAACGAGACGGGGCCACAGGAAGCCCACCCCGGGCCCGGGGCACAGAGGTAGGAGGTGGCGAGGAGGGCCAGCCCAGCCACGAAGCCCGTGCCTCCGCACCGCCCGGGCCCGAGGGGCCCTCAGACCTCCCTGCTGGCCCCTGGGCTCGGGGTGAGGGGGTGTGTGACGGGCACGCCGAAGAAGCCATCCTGCTCGAGCCTTCTGGAGAGGCCGGCCCAGGGGTTGTGACTGTTCCCTGCATGGGGCGAACACCAGGGCGTGAGGGTGTGGAGCCGTCTGACCACAGGTCACAGGATTTGCCTATTGGAAGGGAGAGCTGCCATGGGGCTGTGCCGACAGAAGGGGAGGATGGAGCTGCCAACAGTACCCGTTTGCAAGGCAGAGCTTCATTGCGGACCCTGTTCTCAGCAGCCGTGTGCAGCAGGGACACCAGGGCCTGGCGAGTCTGCACCTCACCCGGGGCGCTGGGCTCCTGTGTGGCAGCCCTGGCATCTCCTGCTGAGAAACCCCAGAGATGGTGTGCCTTCCCCCGAGCCCACCGCAGCGCTACAGAGCCCAAGGGGGCTGGAGGCTTCATCCCAAACTTGAGGCAGCCACACCTGGGGGCTGGGGCACAAGCGGGGGTCCCATCTTCCCCGCAGGAGCAGATCCCGTGGAGGGTCTATCTTTTGGAAATAAATTTAGACTAACAGGTTTTACACACAGAATCTTAGAGCTGGGAAAAGTCCTTTGTGTCATTCATGTAGGTTCGTAAGATTTTTTTTTAATGAGAGGATGGATTTCCTTGAGCAAGAGTGAAGTTCCAGGTATGGGTCCCTGGATACCAAGGACTGTTTTGGGGAAGAAAGATGAATCTATTCTGTGAACGCCTTATTCTATATTGTAGTTCTCTCTGGAAACACATGTACCGTTGATCTTTGTTGCAGCCCTTAGCATCCTCAAGAGAAGTTCTGATTTCCCCGTTAGTACTTGTTATAGGCTGAATATTTGGGTCCCCCAGCATTCACATGTTGACACCCTACCTCCAATGTGAAGGTATTAGAAGGTGGGTCTTTGGGGAGGTGATTAGGATTTGATGAGGTCATCGGGATGGAGCCTCATGTTCAGATTCTTACCCTTGTGAGACTCATGAGAGAGCTGGTGTTTTATCTCTGATATGTGCCCTGTGAGGACACGATGAGAAGTGGACAGTCTGCAACCTGGATGAGAGTCTTCACCAGAAGGCGATGATTCCAGTACCTAGATCTCAGACTTCCAGCCTCCAGGACTGAGAAATACATTTTTGTTGTTTACAAGCCCCTACCCTGTCCCATTTATGGAACTTTGTGACAACAGCCCAAACTGACTTAGCCCTCTTTTCTCCAGGTAAATGGAAGAATTTGTGCAGCCCATCCATTTTATGATACAGTTTCCCAAATAACCAATATTCTCTCTATACACTCTTGATTTCTCAAGTTTTATATTTATCAAAAATGTTTTAAAAAAAGCTTCCATATGTTTTCCTAAGAAATTGTTTCCAATCCAAGTTGTCACTATAATGGTTCCATGATATTAATAATTTGAGCCCTAATACCCTGCTTAAAATAATCATTTATTTGTCTTATGAATAAGTTCAGGGTTCACATGCAAAAGTTTTAAAAGGATATACTGTGTGAAACATCTATGTCATCCCTCTGAAAGAAAGAAGGAGGGAAGAAAGGAAGGAAGGAAGGAGGGAAGGAAGGAAGGAAGGAAGGAAGGAAGGAAAAACCATTGAATTTGCCCTCAGTTTAGCTGCCACTTCCTAAGGGAAGCCCTTTCCAACTCCAGACCCCCAGGCATCACAAATAAGCTCTCATGGGACACTGTTCATACTGTTGTACGTCATGTTTCCTGAAAAGCTGATTCTGAGACAAGGAGAGAATTTGAGGAAGTTTCTTGGGGTGTGTATTTTTGGGATAAACATAGAATTACTGTATGACTCAGCAATTCCACTCCTAAATCATTAAAAACAAACACTCTAATCTGCATACACACATGTTTATAGCAGCACTATTCACAATAGAAAAATCATGGAAATAACCCAAATGTCCATCAATGGATGAATGAATAAACAAATTGTAGTATATACCTCCAGTGCAATAGTAATTCAGTCATAAAAAAGAATGGAGCAATTAAATTTCAAATAATTACATGACCAAAAACATTTTTTTAAGGAATGAAATACTAATACATATTACAGTGTGGATGACTCTCAGAAACATCATGCTAAGTGATAGATGCGAGACACAAAGGTCATACGTTTTATGATTCCATTTATCTGAAATATCCAGAATAAGTAAATCCATAGAGAAAGAAAGCAGATTGGTGGTCTGCAGGGCCTGGTATAGAGAGCGAAGTAGTATCTTCTTAATGGCTACAGAGTTTCCTTTTGGGGTGATAAAAATGTCTGTGGGAAAAAACTTTTTTTAATTGGAAAATGCTTGATTAAAAACAGAAGTCTGTGGGGTATTTCTTGGTGCTGCCTTTCCCAATTTTGACAGTAAATGGTCAACTACACAGTAAATGGTCAAGTACACCAGCCATGCTTTGAGAAAGAAATGATGACCGGGGCTCAGAACACTCACTCAGGGACGAGGGTGAAGGTCACCCCACCAAGTAAGCCATCCATTTTAGCAGAGATATTATTCAAGGATGAGGGGAATTGAGAATGGATAGGACAGGAGGGAGACAATGACTATCAGTTGTGGCCTTGAAGCCACCTAGAGTAACAGAGGGTATAGTTTGACCCACTGACCCTCCTTTCACTAGTAGTTCATCTCAACTCACCCTTTCCCCTAAAAACGATCCATGGACACTATGAAAGTGTTGTTTCCAGAACTTATGCAAAGACGTTGATCCAAGTAAAGGCAACAAAAGCAACAATAAACAAGTGGGGCTATATCCAACTAAATAGCACAACAAAGGAAACCAACAACAAAATGAAAAGGCAACCTACCGAATAGGAGAAAATTTTTATAAGTCATATGTCCTATAAGGGGTTAGTATTCAAATTATATGAAGAACTCATACAAAAAAAGTAGAAAAAATATCCAACTAAAAAGTGAGCAGAGGATCTGAATAGACATTTTTACAAAGAAGATACAGAGATGGCCAGCAGATAGTTAAAAAGACACCTAAAATCACTAATCAACAGAGAAATGCAAATCAAACCACAAAGAGATGTCACCTCATACCTGTTGGAATGGCTAATATCAAAAAGACAGGTACTAACAAGTGTTGGCAAGGGTGTGGATAAAAGGGAAGCCTTGGACACTCTTGGTAGGAATGTAAATTGTTGCAGCCAGTATGGAAAACAGTATGGAGGTCCTCAAAAAATTAAAAATAGAACTATCATATGATCCAGCAATTCCACTAGGTGGTATTTGTATGAAGGAAACAGAAACTCTAAGTCAACATGAAATATGTACCCCCATATTCATTGCAGCATTATTTACAATAGCCAAGACTTGGAAAACACTGTGTTCATTGATGTAAAATGGATAAAGGACATTTGGCATAATATGCCAAATTGTATATATATATATATATATATATATATATATATATATATATATTTCAGCCATGAGAAAGAAGCAAATCCTGCCGTTTGTGACAACATGAATGGACTGTGAGGGCGTTATGCTAGCTAGGTAAAATACGTCAGACAGAGAAAGAGAAATCTTGTAAGATCTCACTTTATATGGAGTTTTTTAAAAAGCTCATAGATACATAGACTGGTGGTTACCAGAGGCAGGGGGTGGAGGGTGGGTGAAATGGGTAAAAGTGGTCAATAAGTACAAAGTGCCAGTTATCAAATAAATAAGTCCTGGGGATGTGACTATAGTTAACAATACCATATTGCATATTTAAAGGTTGCTAAGAGAGTAGATCTTAAAAATCCCCATCACAAGAAAAAAGATTTCTACCATGTATGGTAATGGATGTTATCTAGACATACTGTGGTGACAGTTTTTTAAATTGAAGTATAGTTGATTTACAGGATTATATTGTCATAACAATATATTAGAACACAGTGATTCAATATTTTTATAGATTATACTCCATTTAAAGTTATTATAAAACACTGGCTATCCTTATAGCTTATTTATTTTATGCATAGTAGTTTGTGCCTCTTAATCCCCTCCCCTACCTCTATCTTGCCCCTCCCCCCTTTCCTCTATCCACTGGTAACCACTGAATTGATGTCTGTATCTGTGAGTTCATTTCCTTTCTGTTACATTTATTCTTTATTTTTTAGGTTCCACATACGAGTGATAACATACTGTATTTGTCTTTCTCTGTTTGACTTATTTCTCTAAGCATAATAGTGTTGCAGCAAAAATAGAAATGAAGTTTTTCCTCTCCTGAAAATAAGGAAAGTAAAGGGGAGAGTGAACAGGCTAGAGAAGACACATAAACTGGCCTGAAAGGGTTAATCGATCCTAGTTTTATTTAAACTGTTACTAATCTGTAGTGTCTGTAACTAGATTTATCTTTCACAAAGCTAAATTACATTCTGTTCCTGTCACTCCCTAGCTGTCTATGTAAATTACATCCTTCATCTGGTGCTTAAGCTCCCCCACACTCTCTTGTAGCAAATCACCCTGTGTAGCTGTTTGCATTTCAGGAAGCAGATAGCAGGCAGAAAACACAGAGGCAAATGAACCCAATTACTGGTCCCAATTACCAGACTGCCTGATGCCAGCGATGAGGGTTTTGAAATAATGCAAGAAGAAGAAGAAGGCAAGACCTTTACCACGTTGAACCTTATTACCACTCCCTGGATTGCGGTGGCCGCCCGAGGGTCCAGGAGGCCATCCGGGGCCTCCAGGCTTGTGTGGGCATAGTGTCTGAAGCCAGTGTCCCCGAGGCCGTGCTCGGCCCATAATCACTCAATGAAGCTGCACCGCGACAGCGCGGCAGACTTTTTCTGGCTTGGTGAGGACCTGGGTGCATTGCAGGATTTGCTGCCTCTGCCAGCCTTGCGTGCCTCCCTGTGGGATGGCCCGCTGGACTTAGACATCAACCGCCTCTGTGGGGTGGAATGGGCGCCGCCCCTGAGCATCCGCTGCCCCTTATCTGTATCCAGAGCTTCTTCCAGCCATGGCTTGGTGAGACAGATTTGTACTTCCCGCTACCAGGGCCCCTCGTGTGGGTGCTGAGAAGCGGAGTTTTAGAGGGTGCAAGGTGGAGGGTGGGCACTAGAAATGGTGCCCAGTGCTCGAGTGTGCATGCACGAGACAGGGCGTGTGCCCTAGGACTCCTGCCGGCTCGGTGACGCCGGCTGAGTGCCTTAAGGCTTCTAGGTCTCAGTGTTCTCAACAGTAGCATGGGCTGAACAGGACTCACTCTCTCTGTAGTTTACAAGGGCGTACTGTATTAATCCTTGTAGACCCTACAATGTAGAACACTTAGGACAGTTTGGAGCATAGTTAATTTTTCCACAGATGTTACCTCGTCTGTTGAACGACTTTGCCTGGTACATGCCAAAGCGATTAGGAAATTGGAATATCCCAGTTTCATTTCCTTTCCATTAAAACAGGGCTCAGGAAAAAAAATCTGTTTTTCAGTAGTCGTATCATATAGTGCAAAGAGCACCAGTGTGAAGGCAGCTTAGGGTTTGAATTCCAGGGCTTATGCTGTCTGTGGCCTGGGCAGGTTACTTTACAACTGCAATCCCCACACTTGTAAAATGACATTAAAAACCACTCTTTCTGTGGGTTCTTAGAATTAATTAAGCAGGTTATGTGTGTAAAGTAGCCTGGCACTTGAATGAGTTGTCAGAACCAAGGACTGCTGGAGACTATGCTTCTGCCCTAGGTAATCTCCCCTTCTACTGGGCGGCAGGTAAACACAAGCACAGTAGTCAGTGCTCTGGAAGAAGTGAGTTCTGGTGCTACACAGCATAGAATCTTTTTTTTTAATGTAATTATTATTTTATATTGGAGTTTAGTTGATGTACAATATTGTGTTAGTTTCAGGTGTACAGCAAAGTGGTTTAATTATTCATATATCCATTCTTTTTCAGATTCTTTTCCCGCACAGTTTGTTACAGGATATGGAGTAGAGTTCCCTGTGCTATGCAGTAAGTCCTTGTTGATTATCTATTTGATATAGAGTCGTGTGTCTATGTTAATCCCAAACTCCTAATGGATCCCTCCCCCCCAAACTTTCCTCTTTGCAGAGCACAGAATCGTGGAAGGGAAAGTTCAGGGTAGGCTTCTTGGGGGAGGTGCCATTATTTCTAAGGATATGTAGAAGCTCCTGGGGAGGCAGGAGGGAGCAGTGTGTGTCAAAGTTTGAGAAATATAAGAAAATATGGCAAAACTAAGGTATAGAACTGGAATTCAGGGTTTGGGAAAGAAATGAGAGTTTATACTGGAAATGTAGTGGGGCTCAACAGAACGGGCCCTTGTTTATCTTGTCAGAATTTTAGATGCTTATCCTGAAGGCTGTGGGAAACACTGAAGAACAGTGAGATGGACTTGTGGTTTAGAGGCTCACTCGGACCTCCATGTGGAAGGCAGTTGATTTGGTGCAGGGTGAATTTTAATCTGAGGGTCCCACTTAAGTTATAAAAGGTGGGGCTGGGTCTTTCAGATCTGAGAGAGAATGGGTGAGGCCTGGTGACCAGTTAGAAAAGGGAGGGCAGCAAGCGTGGGTGACAGTTTACAGCTGCATTTTTTGTGAGATACAGAGCGCACTAGGAAGGTATTGGGGGTTGGGAGAGGATCTTACTTCATCTTCAGTGCTTTAGAGGGGCCTGGTAGACAGGTCTGGGCCCAAGGTTCAGATCTGGGCTTTTGGGGAGGAGAGGTGTTTGAAGGCATGGGAGAGACTTAGGTTACCCACAAGAAGATCCAAAGAATCATAGGTCTGAGGGCTTTGTAAGTGGGTATATTGAGGAAGTTTATAAGCTGAAAGAAAGCAGCCAGCAGAGAAAGGGTGTGAAGATCTAAGAGAGGAAATGATTGTTCATTTGTTTTTGAAAAGCTGAATACTTACCGTGTGCCTGTCCCTTTTCTAGGATCTGGGGTTCTCACCATGTGTTACCTCTTCTGCAAGGACAGTTCAACTCATCCCCTGGTGAAGAGAAGTCAGATTATTCTTTGCATCCCATTCAGGAGTAGGAACTGTTCTGTACCTCTGAAGGGACTTTACTTAACCAGAGTAATAAGTTAGAAATCAAAAGAAATTAGAGCTGGAAGGGACCTTAATTTTGCCTAATATTTTACATTGAATTTAAGGAAAATTTATTGCAGAGCCCATTCTCTTCAGAATTCCTTCCCTGAACTTGCTTTATGACTTTCATCCAGTGGGTCTAGCTTGTAAATTTTGGCCTCCGCCTAAATTTGCTTCTTCATCCACATTACATCTTGCCCCGACTATGGTAGAAACTCCTCGGTGGTTTCGCGGCCCCTGGTCACAGTGCCTCTAAGTCCATCTGCCTACTCGGGTTGAGTGATCTTCTAACATGACAAGATATGCCTAAAATAATGCTGCTAATGGCTTGCCCACACAGAGTTAGTGCATACTAGCCGCCCAGCATGTGCTCTGCACAGAGGCCTGTAATCTGAACTGTGCTTTGCCAAGCCTCCTGGGGCTCTTTGGCCCTGAGGAAGGGGAGCTTTTTGTGATCACTCCCTTTATCTAGTCGGTCCTTCAGTAACAGGGCACCTTTTTCTAATCAGCGGAGGCACACTTACTCAGCCAGTGGTAGCCCCAGGCCTCATCACCTGTGGGATACAAGCCATGCTCTCTCTCAGGGTTGCCTGGGCCAACATCTCTATTTTCATTTCTGTCTCTTCTCACACTTGGACCCCTGGCCTTTAGTCATCCCCACCTGCAGTATTTACAGTGCCCAGCAGGAGTCAGGCTTGAGTGTCTTTTCACAGATTTTCCCTCTGCAGTTAATTCACCTCCTACTCCAAATCTGCATAGCCTCATCTTTCTTGATTGTACTTCAGGGTTATCATGAAGCCGTCACTTAGCTATAACTTTTGGCCTCCATAGGCACCCCTGTGCATAAAGGTTATGGTTCTTTATCTCATGTCATTGGCATTCTGAGTTTTTAGATCTTCCTCCTTAATGAGGCTTTAAGGACAGGAGTCATTTCTAATCCTTAGCACAGAGTAGATGCTTTTTAATGGTGATAAAATTTATGGTTTAAATGACTCATTTTACAATAATTTTGCTTTAGCTTCCAATAGAAATAAAGTTTCTAGATTTTGTGTTCCTGCGATAAGAAATAAAGATGTGACATTCCAGTTGTATAAAGCTCATCAATGCTGTGTAAGTGCTTCGGGTGCGCTAAGGAACATGGAGCCAAGTGGGCTAGTTGTGTGAGAGAGAGACTTAACTATGTTAACAAAGGTAAGCCTTCATTGTGTCCTGCCAACATTTGATAGTTGCTTTTGGGGCAAACTAAAGCAATAACATTTTAAACTGTTCCTCCCCATTAAAGGGATTGAATATTTGGCCACTTTGGTGCACCTGTGTCTTGCGTATTGTCCAATTGGAGATGGAGGTTTAGAAAGTGAGTTTCAGTCTTGTTTAAGTCTCTTCCCATCAGACTGGTCTCGTGATTTCCTACACACCATGTTACTTCCTGTCTACCTTTCCTTGGTGTTGTTCATACCTGGATTGTCTCCTGTACCTGCTCAAACCTTGGTCCATTCTCATTTGTACCATGGAAGTTTGTCATGCCGCATACTGTCAGAACTAATTTTACTTTAGTTTGTGTTAAGGTGCAAAGCACACGTTTTGTATATTATCTGATTTTTTGTGTTTGTCTATATTTTTATTGTTTCTCTTCAAGAAATATTATGAGTTGGGAAATAGCAAGATGTAAAGAGCAAAAAAGTCATCATTCTCTTTTAAGATGTTAGAACATCTATCTGCAATCACAATGCACTGTGGTATGTGTTAAAAAAGGAAATATATGTCATGTCCCATAGGAGCAGGAAAGCCAGTGGTGTTAGTGGGTGTGTGTCATGGAAGTAATCACAAAGCAGGTGACTGATGGTTGGGGTCCTTAGTGTGTGTTCCCTGTGTCCAGTAGTGGTCTGGAGGGATAAGGAAGCGTGCCTTTCAATTTGAGGGAACAGAGGGTTTGAGGTCCTCTCTGTTCTATTGCTCTAGTATAGTATACTGCATAGCAGCTCATAAAATACTGTGTTTATAGTTGACATTTAAATCGCTGATTGATCATCAAGATTGGGATGTATCATTGGAAATGAAAATAGGAAGAGTCTTATCCTTTTTAGGTTTTTCCTTTTTTTCCGATGTCTCAGAAAGCTCTTTGATGGGAGACTTTTTATTCTCCCATACAATTCCATGAATACTTATAGCCTAACACTTATTTTAATGGCATTTTCAATTTATAAATGTCTCTGAAACACATACTGTAAACTATTTGAGGGTAATGACCATGGCCATTGATGGCACATGTTAAATATGCATCGTGTTAATGTTTGAGTGTCAAGTGGTCTACCATCAGTGCTTTCCTCTTTCACCCAGTTTTCTTCCTCATTTCCTTCTCCAAATTTGTCTCATTTTTCTACTGTCCCTTTTGCTTCTCTATTCTTGATTTCTCTTTCCCATTGCATGTGTCATTCTTCTTCTTCTTCTTCTTCTCCTTCTGACTTCATTATTATGGCCAACCAAAACCTTTTCTAGGATTGACTCTATCTTCCTTTCCTCTTCATTGCCATCCACAATGCCTTAGAGAATATTCTTGCTTGACTCCCTTACTTCCTAGCATACCCATGTACTTCCTGATCACTTTAGAGCATTGAAAAGGGTTAGAATTTTTAAAAATAGGTAATTATAATCAGTCTTCTTTCACCTCTGGCATAAGACTCTTCTTCCTCAATCTGACCGTTCTGAAATCTAGAAGTACTCCAGCTCATTGGTCTCCCTTACCCCCATGTTTAGGCCAAAGAACTTGTGAAACCTTAGCCCTGATTAATACTTGAATTTATCAAACATAAGAGGGCTAATTCTGCCTAAGGGCACCAAAGAAGAATAAAGATGCCACAAATAAAAGTTTAGTCCAGATTTATAATGGACTCTTCAGTGCCTAGTTGAGTGCGAACCGTTAACTCACTTGAACAACAGGGAGGTCATGACACAAACTAACATGTTAATTGTATAGACACTTCACTTCACCATTCCTCAGTGTAGCTCATAAACTGCATCCAGTTAGCTTAAATACCATGAATGATGAATTTCCCTTTGTATATAAATTGGGAGTTTCTAAAGTTTTCTTTTTCCCTTTGTACAACTACTGACTGCCACCTCGCTTGGTCAGTGCAATAGAAAATGATGACTAAGAAACACATTGTCTCAATATCAGTGGACATAATGTCCTAGTAGTCTATAAAAATCTCAAAATTCTTAATCTAAAAGGTAGGTCTTCCAATTTCTTATATCCTTTTCCTTTGTTCATATAAATATGCAATCTATGAAGGTCTCAGTTTCCATACTTAGAATATGAGGTGGCTAGATTTGTTAATATCTAGGGACCTTTCCAATTTTAATATTCCCTAGTTATAAAGGCTGAGCCAAATACAATGGCTCCCTTAATCATTAACCTCGCTCATGATGAAAGTTATCAGCAAGTTCTACTTGTAAGAGATCAAACATTTATATCCATGTATATTGTAACACATTGACTTTTACAGAACTCAAAGTAACACAACATACTTACATTCACAGATTTAAGGTCACTGTGATATACTTTACAATTTTTCTTTTCCCTAGGAAGGAAATGTAGATCCCTAGGAAGGGATTTCTTTCTCTGCCTTTCGGTAATGTGAGCCTTTTATTATCTCTTGGATCCTAAAAATGGGTAGGGTTTTGGCAGGTGGAGCTTAGGACAGACATTCCGGGTGACAGGGACAACACGAGAAAGGGCAGAAGGAAGAATGGATTTTCAGAAAGACTTGATATCTTACATGATGAGAGCAGCGTATCACAATCTCTGTCCTGCAGAACACTGGTTTTAGATGATGTTAATGTAGTTACAAGACAGAAGCATTTGGGAAGAGCTGTACTCTACATCCCAACATGAAATTCAAGTTTCACTTTGTTACATTACATACTCTGAAAAGTTTTGGAGGAAGGAATTGATTTATTTTTGTTTAATTCTGTCTTACTCACAGTTACTTGACAAACCTATATTCAGCTGATGGGAATGTATTTTGTGAAAGGCCAATCGGAGAAATGGTGAGATGCAGCTTAGGATATTTCTCTGTTGGGACAGGCATGTGATTATTTTTCTTATAATTCTTTACTGTTTGTCCTAACAATTGTTACTTTGCAGGAGTCAGTTTTTTGGTTTTTTTTTACATCTTTATTGGAGTATAATTGCTTTACAGTGCTGTGTTAGTTCCTGCTGTATAACAAAGTGAATCAGCTATAAGCATACATATATCCCTAGGATTCACTTTTAAGCCCTCTGTTTTTACCTGAGTCACTGGGACTCTTAGAAAGCTCAACAATCCTGGAGTCTTCATCTCTGATGTAATTTCCAGAAGCTCCTGGCAATTACCACTATTTCCTCTTGATTCTTTTCCTCCGACTTCAGACTTCTTACGCTTATGAGCTGATGGTTTTCTCAACCTGTAGTGTCAAAACCAGCTACCTCACTCATCTTCATTGTCTCAGTTACAAGGTGCAGTATTTCCCATGTTTATATGTGTCAAAATGTAAGTCAGGGATTGATACATAGCATATGTGTAAGAAAAATTGTATTTCTTTTTTTTTCTTTGTTCAAAGGTATCCAAACACTGGCCAAGTTATTAAATTGAAAGTAGGGTGATCTAACTTATTCAGCTCATCCAACTATCAATATTGAATATTTGTCTTTTTTCTTACACATATTTCTTGTATTCCAATTGTGACATTCTAGAGCACAGTGAGTACATTTATAACTTATTACTGCCTTACTATCTTGGCTATTCCTTGACCAAAAGTTACTTCATACAACTGACAGCCTAATTAACCTACCAGAGTTTTTTTTTTAATGTATGCATACATTAAAAAAAAAACTCTAGTAGGTTAACTGCATTGCTAATAACTGAATTTTTACATCTCTATGCACCCATGTATCCAACACCAGATCAAGATATTATAAAATATTTCTAACACCCTACACGGTTCTCTGTTACCTCTTTCTGTTCCATACTCTCCCCGGGCAACACCTAAGCTGACCTCTATCAACATATATGACATACGTGGAAACACACAGTGTGTATTCTTTGGTATCTGGACTCTGGTTACATAACATTATATCAGTAGTTTATTCTTTTATTGTGTTTTCCTGATTTTTTAAACCTAGACATTCATACAGTGTCAAAGTACCACTGAGTTCTTCATATTATTATGCTGACCTCCATCTTCAGGGGCTTTCCACAGTCTTCCATGTGTCTTTCCACCTACTTTCTCTTCCGTCTAATTATGTTTCATTTAACCAAGCTCAGCCAGCCTTCCCCCATATTCCCCAACACGTAGCACTCCTGTGTTCAGCCAGTTTTGTCCCCTATTCCATAAGCCCTTTGTGTCATTCTTGACACTGTGCCTATTCCCTGTCCAGAAGGCCTGTTCCCTACCCTCTATATACTTGTTCAAGACTCAGTTTAAATGCTACCTGTTCTGAGAAGTCTTCTCAGAAGAAGCCAGTACTTTTTGGAATCCTTCTTTAATGAAATCCCATAGCAAGTGTAATCTGTCCTGTCTGATCTGGTAATTGATTATCCATTGTGCATATCATATAGTGTTTTTTTTCCTTGTGTGCTGTTATTATTTATTGAAGCAGATTATAGTGACTTGAACCAGGAACTGGGTCATTTTCCTCTTCATTTTAGTGCAAGTTTCTGTGATATGAAGTTAAACTCTTTTCCCCTCACTTCCCATTCACCCTCAGCAGTTGTTAAACATGAAGTACAAGTGAAATTTACTGGTTAACAGGTTTTTGTGGTGCTAGGTTCTGGTCCCTCGGTCTAAGCTGCACTTCTGTAGTGCTAATTTGACTGATTCCTTATTGTCACATAACTCAGGAATTAACTAAATCATTACAAATTTAGATACATATAAGATAGTATAAAAAACCCAGTGGATATCAAAAGTTTTGGCCTGGAGGAGAGTGTTGTATGAGTTCTAAATTGGTGGGGCTCACACTTAATGATCGAGCCTTCCAATATTCCACTGTAAGTAAGAAAGAGGTGTATGCAAATATATGGTTAATATTTAACAGTGTTGATAAAAAAGAGAAGAGAGAAAGGGACGACAGATACTTTGAGGGCTTTTTGGAATTCATGAACAATTATGATTGGATGGGGAAAAAGAAGAGCCGAGGGCTAACCTCCCACAAGTGAGGTCAAGAAAGAGAGAAGGGCTCATCTGGTATGCAGGTAGAGAGGTTTGACCTACAGAATCTTAGAAAACCTCAACAATCTGAGCAGCATTGTCAAGAGGCAAACTAAAGAGCTAACAAAAGTCTGCAAAAGTCTCACACAAAGAACTTTGGCATGGTGTTCATCATCTAGCTAATCCTAACATGCAGACATTGATGAGAGTAAAGTCAGGTCTTTGCCAGAGTTGGTTTCTTATTTGGGAACCTGGGTCAAATGAAGAGAGGCAGATGTAGGCTGCCAGAGTAATATATAAGGAGAGGAAATACAAAAAGAACGAGACATATCATACATCAGTGATTTCCCCCCAGTATTCTTAGCCTCCACCTTATCTCCATCTTACTGGTAACACAGGAAATAGACCGAACAGTGAGGTAAAAGGTCTCTACAGAAACTGAGGTAATATGGAAAATAAAAAAATAAAACATAAAATTGTAAATTTTCTTCCTAGCGGTAATTGAGATGATAGTTCAATAGTAACATAAGATCAGGTGAAGGCTAAAGAAATTTTAGAAAAGCTGGATAAAGTAAGAAAACATCTGTTCACTGGCATCTGAATGTTAGAGAGACACCAAGACATGTGGGCCAAGTTATGGAGAGAAGGGAAGCACTGATGCAAGCTTGACATTTGGTGCAGCTTTTCTCCTTTGGGCATTTGCTGATTCAAATCGTACAGCCTAGGAACTGAAAAGCCAAGGAGTTCAACAGACTCTAACCACAGAAGCCAATGGGCAACAGCTCAAGCTAAAAGCAACAACTAATGGAGTAACAAGCTAAGTGTATCTTTAGTATCACAGGGCTGGAGGAACCATTACATTTAAAGCCTAACAAATACAAGGGTAGTTGGGAATAGGGAGAATCCAAACTTTCACATGGTAATCCCAAAGGGCAACCAACACCCGTAGAGGAAGGCCAAGACAGAAAGAGAGCACCCTTCACACAGACTGAAAAACAGCTTTGAATGAGCTCAAACTGATAATGGACTAAGGTTTCCAGTCCCTATAGTAACTCTCTGCCATGGGCCAAAGTAAATCTTTTCAAGAGAAAAATAACAACATCCAGAATGTGGAGTTATGTTCCCAATTTTAATATAAAAAATAATTGCACATACCAGGAAAAAGACTAAATGATCAAAAGTTCAAAAAAATAATAAAGAAAGAAAAAACACAACATCAATATACACAGGAGGACAAGAGTTAGCAAGCCTTGGTTAAAAAGAAACAGCAAATCTACTATGGTTAAACAAAGAAATAGCACATGTAAAATAAGCATATGAAAAGATGCTACACATGCCATGTCATCAGTGAATTTTGAATTAGAACAATAATGAGATACCACTACACACCTATTTAAATGGCTAAAATCCCAAAACTGAAATACCGAAGTTGGTGGTGATGCAGAACAATTGGAATTCTCATTTGTGGCTAGCGGGATACTTGGCAGTTTCTTACAAAATAAACGTACTTTTACCATACAGTGATCTAGTAAGCATCCTCTTTGGTATTTACCCATAGGAACTGAAAAGTTATGAAAAGTTATGAAAGTAAGAGCCTTTACAGTGAGAAAATTCTATGATTCTATGGTTTTTCAACTCGTTAATTTGTGTAGTTCATCCATTTTACTCATTGTATACACTTAAATATATTGTTCCTTGAAATGGCCATTCAAAGTTGTTTCCTGTGCCACACACTATGAATGTTAGGGTTGGTCCTGTGTAAATCTTACCCCCATTGAATTAGTATTATCCCTAAACAAGCAGCTTTCTTCCATAAGGAAACAAAAAAGAGGTTCAGAAATGTCCAAACTAAGTTTTTATAAAACTGTGTTATCAAATCTTATTTATCAAAAAACTTTAAACATAGCAGTATGAGTTCCCATATACCCTTTACTCAGCTTCCCCAAATGTTAACATTTTATAGTACTAGAGTATAATTATTGAAAGCAGAAAGTTTATATTGTCACAATGCTACTAACGATTTATAGACTCGTATTCAAATATTGCCTATTGTCTTGTGGTCCAGATTCATATCTAGGATCCCTTATTGCATTTGCTTGTCATATCTCCCCATTCTTCTCTAATCTAGGATAGTTCCTCAGTCTTTTTTGTCTGTTATGACCTTGAACTAATGGAAAATCCTAGCCAGTCATTTTGTAGAATTTTTCTCAAATAGGGTTTGTTTGATATTTTCTCATGGTTAGACTGAGGATGTGTATTTCTTGACAAGAACACTTCAGGAGAGATATTATGCTATTTTAAGTACATATTAGAGGTACAAACAAATCTGTGTGTCTCACTACTGGGGATGCTAACTTTGATGACTTAGTTATAATGATAGCTGCAAAATCACTAATTTCCCTTTGTAATTATTTGAGATTGTTCAAATATTCTGCTTCTTGTTTAATTTTCCCATACTAATTTTAGCATCCATCAATAATTTTTGACTCCCCCAATTACTGTGGTGATTGATGATTGTTCATTTTCTATTCCCATCATTCCGTCTACATTTATTAACTATAATTTGAGTATAAGAAAGAGCTGTTCTTCTCCTTCATTTATGTATTTATCTGGTTATTTGTTCATATATATACATACATCAGTGTGAACTTGTGGATATTTATTTTATTCTACGGGTTAAAATTTATTACTATCATTAATAGTTTTGTTTCTCAAAGTGTTCAATATTTGGTCACAGGTACTCCTTCCAGGTGTCTCCTATATTTTTCCTACATGGCCATACAATTTTTGGAGTAATATCTTACTTTCTGACACCACAAAATGCTCCAGACCCATCTTTTACTTTCCTCTGTCTCAGCCTTGAATCAGTCATTTCTCCGTGAAGTTCTTGTTCCTTGCATTAATAATGGTATTCAGAAACCAGAATCTTGGTATGAGGTGGATTTATCGCTATCCAAGCTACCTCATTGTGTTTTCAGCAGAGAGAGCTGAAAATATATATACAAATACATAAAAATATACAAGTATCTCTATTTTCATATTATTTATCTGGGGGTATGTGTATACACACACACGTGTGCACACACACACATTATCTATCTTCTATCTACATATATATATATAACTTCAAATTGATATATGAATTCAAATTGATACCTTGATTCCAATCCAACACCACAGGGTTTATTCCAGCCTCCCTTACACTTTCCTTATTTGTAACTCTTTTCTTTAACAATTAGAAACCTGATTCTCATTATTTGCAGTCTATTTATTCATTTGCTCAATTCTGGAATACACATAAAATATTTAAAAATCATTAACCTGTACACGTGTGAAAAATAAATTTACTAACAAGTTCAATATATGTGTACATTTCTTTTTGTGTTTAGCTTTTCAATATATATTGTGCATGGTTAATTACAGTATACTATTTTCCAAAGTTACTTAGGTTAGCTCTTTCCCACCTCCTTCAGTGTGGTTTTTTTCTTCTGCAGTGTGAGAAAATCCAGTACTTTGTGTTCAACTCAGACTACCAAACCAGAAGTTCTAGCAGAAAAGGTGATAATCCATATATGCAATAAAATCCCCAGGTGATTCTTTTCATTGTAGAAATATGAGGAACACTGCTTGACGTCTCTACAACTAAGGTGTCTAAAATGAAACTTCAATTATTCCTTCTTCCAAACTGTCCCATCCTGCAAATCTTTTCTTCCTCAGTGAATGGTGCCATGATTCACACAAAAACTAACTCAGTGCAAAAACCTGGGAATGATCCTCAATTCCTTCCTTTTCTTCATTTTCTGCATAGACTGCATCATTAGGTCCTCTGGAATCTCATCTCTCTCTCTCTCTCTCATCACATACATAATGTTTCTCTTCATCTTCATTGCCACCATCTTAGCCACAACCATTTCTCCTTTGCTCTAATTGAACATCCTAGTATCTACACAACTATCTTTTCATTTAATTGCTGTCTATTGCATCTAAGATAAATTCAAAATCCTTATCCTTATTGATTCTGGCTTTGCCTTTTCTTGTAAGTTTTATTTTCATACTTATAAGTACATACACACTCACACACACATATGTATAGTTGGTATTGTTAGTTTCGGTTTTGTTTGCCCTCCCATCCTAGCATGAGAAAATTAAGAAACAAAGTCAAACCAAAAAAACCCTTAAAAATAAATTTGAATAATATCTTTTCCCTCCAGAACATTTCTCTAAAACAGTATTATCATTAATAGCAGTACAGACCAGAATTTTTTCCCTTAGACATAAAGGCATGGTGAAGAAGTCTCATTAAAAACTGGAATCTAAGCTTTCAATGTCAAATTCTGTCTCTAATCTTCTGCAGTAAGCCATAATGTTTAAAGTATAGGAATCTGATCCAGAGGTCTGGTTTAGTATAATCTTTTTTTTGTAATAAGCTTGGTACCTTAGACAAGTCATTTATCTCTCCATTCCTTAATTTCTTCATTTATAAATGGAGATGTTAAGAGTATTGATATTCAAGGCTAATGAAAAAAGAATGCATCTAGGTACTGTATCAAACACTTTAAAAAGTGACCAGTTCAGGTTCTCTGCCCATTTTTAAATTGGAATATTTGGGGCTTTTTGATATTAAATTGTATGATTTCTTTAGATAATTTGGATATTAACTCATTATCAGATATATCATTTGAAAAAATCTTTCTTTCAGTAAGTTACCTTTTCATTTTGTGATGGTTTTCTCCTCTCTGCAAAAGCTTTTCAGTTTGACATAATCTCACTTGTTTAATTTTACTTCTGTTGGCCTTGCCTGAGGAGATAGACCCAAAAAATTACTGCTAAGATCGATGTCAATGCATTTTTCCTAGGTGTTTTATGGTTTCAGGTCTTAAATGTGAGTCTTCAGTCCATTTTAAATTTATTTTTATGTATGGTATAAGGAAATAATTCAGTTTCACTCTTTTGCAAGTAGTTGTCCAATTTTCCTAACACCATTTATTGTCTTTATTTCATTGTATGTTCTTGCCTCCTTTGTTGTAGATTAATTGATCACATAACTGTGGGTTCATTTCTTGGCTCTCTGTTCTATTCCACTGACCTGTATGTCTGTTGTTATGCTAATACCATACTGTTTTGATTACTGTAGCTTTGTAGTATAGTCTGAGATCAGTGCATGTCATACCACCAGCTTCGTTTTTCTTTCTCAATATAGCTTTGGTTATTGGAGGTTTTTTGTTTGTTTGTTTGGATGATTCTATACAAATTTTAGGATTATTTGTTCTAATTCTGTGAAAAATACCAT
This sequence comes from Hyperoodon ampullatus, assembly GCF_949752795.1. Classification (NCBI taxonomy): domain Eukaryota; kingdom Metazoa; phylum Chordata; class Mammalia; order Artiodactyla; family Ziphiidae; genus Hyperoodon; species Hyperoodon ampullatus. The sequence continues at coordinate 140,880,047 of NC_136915.1, read as the reverse complement.
TGGTATTTTGATAGGGGTTACATTGCATTGGGAATACATACAAATGACCAAAAGACACGTGAAAAGGTGCTCAATATCACTAATCATCTGGGAAATGCAAATCAAAACCACAGTGAGATATCACCTTACACCTGTCCGAATGGCCATAATCAAAAAAGGAACCCTTGTGCACGGTTAGTGGTAATGTAAATTGGTGCAGCCACTATGGAAATCAGTACAGAGGTTCCCCCAAATGTTAAAAATAGAATTACCATATGATCCAACAATTCAACTTCTGAGTATCTATCCAAAGAAAACAAAAACACTAATAAGAACGGATGTATGCACCCCTCTGTTCATTGGAGCATTAGTTATAATAGCCAAAATATGGAAGAAACTAGTGTGCATAAATAGATGAATGGATAAAGAAGATGTGGTATATATATACACATATATATAATGAAATATTACTTAGTCCTAAAAAAGAATGAAATATCTTCACTTGCAACAACATGGATTGACCTAGAGTACTAGGTGTGCTAAGTGAAATAAGTGAGACAGAGAAGAACAAATACTGTATGATTTCACTTACATGTGAAATCTAAAAAATAAAACAAAACAAAACAGAAACAAACTTGTAGATACAGAGAACAAACTGGTGATTACTAGAGGGGAAGGGGGATAAGGGATTGAGGGAAATAAGTGAAGGGGATTAAGTGGTGCAAATTTCCAGATATAAAATAAATGTCTTGGGGGTGCAATCTACCGCATAAGGAATATAGTCAATAATACTGTAATAATTTTGTTTGGTGATTTAGGGTTACTAGACTTATCATGGTGACCAATTCAAATGTATTTAGATGTTGGATCACTGTGTTTTTTTTTAATTTTTTTTATTAGTTTCTGCGTTATAACAAAGTGAATCAGTCATACATATACATCCGTTCCCACATCCCTTCCCTCATGCATCTCCCTCCCTCCCACCCTTCCCATGCCACCCCTCAACGCAGTCACAAAGCACCGAGCCGATCTCCCCGTGCTCTGCAGCTGCTTCCCACTATCTATCTACCTCCCGTTTGGTAGTGTATACATGTCCATGCCGCTCTTTAGCTTTGTCACAGCTTACACTTCCCCCTCCCCATATCCTCAAGTCCATTCTCAAGTAGGTCTGTGTCTTTATTCCCGTTTTACCCCTAGGTTCTTCATGACATTTATTTTTAATTCCATATATATGTGTTAGCATACGGTATTTGTCTTTCTCTTTCTCACTTACTTCACTCTGTATGACAGACTCTAGGTCTATCCACCTCATTACAAATAGCTCAGTTTCGTTTCTTTTTATGGCTGAGTAATATTCCATTGTATATATGTGCCACATCTTCTTTATCCATTCATCTGATGATGGACATTTAGGTTGTTTCCAGCTCTGGGCTATTGTGAATAGAGCTGCAATGAACATTTTGGTACATGTCTCTTTTTGAATTATGTTTTTCTCAGGTTATATGCCTAGTAGTGGGATTGCTGGGTCATATGGTAGTTCTATTTTTAGTTTTTTAAGGAACCTCCATACTGTTCTCCATAGTGGCTGTACCAATTCACATTCCCACCAGCAGTGCAAGAGTGTTCCCTTTTCCCCACACCCTCTCCAGCATTTATTGTTTCTAGATTTCTTGATGATGGCCATTCTGACTGGTGTGAGATGATATCTCATTGTAGTTTTGATTTGCATTTCTCTAATGATTAATGATGTTGAGCATTCTTTCATGTGTTTGTTGGCAGTCTGTATATCTTCTTTGGAGAAATACCTATTTAAGTCTTCTGCCCATTTTTGGATTAGGTTGTTTGTTTTTTTGCTATTGAGCTGCATGAGTTGTTTATAAATATTGGAGATTAATCCTTTGTCAGTTGCTTCATTTGCAAATATTTTCTCCCATTCTGAAGGTTGTCTTTTGGTCTTGTTTATGGTTTCCTTTGCTGTGCAAAAGCTTTGAAGTTTCATTAGGTCCCATTTGTTTATCTTTGTTTTTATTTCCATTTTTCTAGGAGGTGTGTCCAAAAGGATCTTGCTGTGATTTATGTCATAGAGTGTTCTGCCTACGTTTTCCTCTAAGAGTTTGATAGTTTCTGGCCTTACATTTAGGTCTTTAATCCATTTTGAGCTTATTTTTGTGTATGGTGTTAGGGAATCATCTAATCTCATACTTTTACATGTCCCTATCCAGTTTTCCCAGCACCACTTATTGAAGAGACTGTCCTTTCTCCACTGTACATTCCTGCCTCCTTTATCAAAGATAAGTTGACCATATGTGCGTGGGCTTATCTCTGGGCTTTCTATCCTGTTCCATTGATCTATCTTTCTGTTTTTATGCCAGTACCACACTGTCTTGATTACTGTAGCTTTGTAGTATAGTCTGAAGTCAGGGAGCCTGATTCCTCCAGCTCCGTTTTTCGTTCTCAAGATTGCTTTGGCTATTCGGGGTCTTTTGTTTTTCCAAACAAATTCTGAAATTTTTTGTTCTAGTTCTGTGAAAAATGTCGGTGGTAGTTTGATAGGGATTGCATTGAATCTGTAGATTGCTTTGGGTAGTAGAGTCATTTTCACAATATTGATTCTTCCAATCCAGGAACATGGTATATCTCTCCATCTATTTGTATCATCTTTAATTTTTTTCATCAGTGTCTTATAATTTTCTGCATACAGGTCTTTTGTCTCCTTAGGTAGGTTTATTCCTAGATATTTTATTCTTTTTGTTGCAATGGTAAATGGGAGTGTTTTCTTGATTTCATTTTCAGATTTTTCATCATTAGTGTACAGGAATGCCAGAGATTTCTGTGCATTAATTTTGTATCCTGCTACTTTACCAAATTCATTGATTAGCTCTAGTAGTTTTCTGGTAGCATCTTTAAGATTCTCTATGTACAGTATCATGTCATCTGCAAACAGTGACAGCTTTACTTCTTCTTTTCCAATTTGGATTCCTTTTATTTCCTTTTCTTCTCTGATTGCTGTGGCTAGAACTTCCAAAACTAGGTTGAATAAGAATGGTGAGAGTGGGCAGCCTTGTCTTGTTCCTGATCTTAGTGGAAATGGTTTCAGTTTTTCACCATTGAGGACAATGTTGGCTGTGGGTTTGTCATATATGGCCTTTATTATGTTGAGGAAAGTTCCCTGTATGCCTACTTTCTGCAGGGTTTTTATCATAAATGGGTGTTGAATTTTGTCGAAAGCTTTCTCTGCATCTATTGAGATGATCATATGTTTTTTCTCCTTCAACTTGTTAATATGGTGTATCACATTGATTGATTTGCGTATATTGAAGAATCCTTGCATTCCTGGAATAAACCCCACTTGATCATGGTGTATGATCCTTTTAATGTGCTGTTGGATTCTGTTTGCTAGTATTTTGTTGAGGATTTTTGCATCTATGTTCATCAGTGATATTGGCCTGTAGTTTTCTTTCTTTGTGACATCCTTGCCTGGTTTTGGTATCAAGGTGATGGTGGCCTCGTAGAATGAGTTTGGGAGTGTTCCTTCCTCTGATATTGTTTGGAAGAGTTTGAGAAGGATGGGTGTTAGCTCTTCTCTAAATGTTTGATAGAATTCGCCTGTGAAGCCATCTGGTCCTGGGCTTTTGTTTGTTGGAAGATTTTTAATCACAGTTTCAATTTCAGTGCTTGTGATTGGTCTACTCATATTTTCTATTTCTTCCTGATTCAGTCTTGGCAGTTTGTGCATTTCTAAGAATTTGTCCATTTCTTCCAGGTTGTCCATTTTATTGGCATAGAGTTGATTGTAGTAATCTCTCATGATCTTTTGTATTTCTGCAGTGTCAGTTGTTACTTCTCCTTTTTCATTTCTAATTCTATTGATTTGAGTCTTCTCCCTTCTTTTATTGATGAGTCTGGCTAATGGTTTGTCTATTTTGTTTATCTTCTCAAAGAACCAGCTTTTAGTTTGGTTGATCTTTGCTATCGTTTCCTTCATTTCTTTTTCATTTATTTCTGATCTGATCTTTATGATTTCTTTCCTTCTGCTAACTTGGGGGTATTTTTGTTCTTCTTTCTCTAATTGCTTTAGGTGCAGGGTCAGGTTGTTTACTCGAGATGTTTCCTGTTTCTTAAGGTGGGATTGTATTTTTATAAACTTCCCCCTTAGAACTGCTTTTGCTGCGTCCCATAGGTTTTGGGTCGTCGTGTCTCCATTGTCATTTGTTTCTAGGTATTTTTTAATTTCCTCTTTGATTTCTTCAGTGATCACTTCATTATTGAGTTGTGTATTGTTTAGCCTCCATGTGTTTGTATTTTTTTACAGATCTTTTCCTGTAATTGATGTCTAGTCTCATAGCATTGTGGTCGGAAAAGATAGTTGATATTATTTCAATTTTCTTAAATTTACCAAGGCTTGATTTGTGACCCAAGATATGATCTATCCTGGAGAATGTTCCATGAGCACTTGAGAAAAATGTGTATTCTGTTGTTTTTGGATGGAATGTCCTATAAATATCAACTAAGTCCATCTTGTTTAATGTATCATTTAAAGCTTGTGTTTCCTTATTTATTTTCATTTTGGATGATCTGTCCATTGGTGAAAGTGGGGTGTTAAAGTCTCCTACTATGATTATGTTACTGTCGATTTCCCCTTTTATGGCTTTTAGTATTTGCCTTATGTATTGAGGTGCTACTATATTTGGTGCATAAATATTTACAATTGTTATATCTTCTTCTTGGATCGATCCCTTTATCGTTATGTAGCGTCTTTCTTTGTCTCTTCTAATAGTCTTTATTTTAAAGTCTATTTTGTCTGATATAAGAATTGCTACTCCAGCTTTCTTTTGATTTCCATTTGCATGGAATATCTTTTTCCAAACCCTTACTTTCAATCTGTATGTGTCTCTAGGTCTGAAGTGGGTCTCTTGTAGACAGCATATATATGGGTCTTGTTTTTGTATCCATTCAGCCACTCTGTGTCTTTTGGTGGGAGCATTTAGTCCATTTACATTTAAGGTAATTATTGATATATATGTTCCTATTCCCATTTCCTTAATTGCTTTGGGTTTGTTATTGTAGGTATATTCCTTCTGCTGTGTTTCTTGCCTAGAGAAGTTCCTTTAGCATTTGTTGTAAAGCTGGTTTGGTGGTGCTGAACTCTCTCAGCTTTTGTTTGTCTGTAAAGGTTTTAATTTCTCAATCAAATCTGAATGAGATCCTTGCTGGGTAGAGTAATCTTGGTTGCAGTTTTCTCTCCTTCATCACTTTAATTATGTCCTGCCACTCCCTTCTGGCTTGTAGAGTTTCTGCTGAGAGATCAGCTGTTATCCTGATGGGGATTCCCTTGGGTGTTATTTGTTGTTTTTGCCTTGCTGCTTTTCATATGATTTCTTTGTGTTTAATTTTTGACAGTTTGATTAATATGTGTCTTGGCGTATTTCTCCTTGGATTTATTCTGTATGGGACTCTCTGTGCCTCCTGGACTTGATTAACTATTTCCTTTCCCATATTAGGGAAGTTTTCAACTATAATCTCTTCAAATATTTTCTCAGTCCCTTTCTTTTTCTCTTCTTCTTCTGGAACCCCTATAATTCAAATGTTGTTGCATTTAATGTTGTCCCAGAGGTCTCTGAGACTGTCCTCTGTTCTTTTCATTCTTTTTTCTTTATTTTGCTCTGCATCAGTTATTTCCACTATTTTATCTTCCACCTCACTTATCCGTTCTTCTGCCTCAGTTATTCTGCTATTGATCCCATCTAGAGTATTTTTCATTTCATTTATTGTGTTTTTAATCGATGCTTGATTCATCTTTACTTCTTCTAAGTCCTTGTTAACTGTTTCTTGCATTTTGTCTATTCTATTTCCAAGATTTTGGATCATCTTTACTATCATTATTCTGAATTCTTTTTCAGGTAGACTGCCTATTACCTCTTTATTTGTTAGGTCTGCTAGGTTTTTATCTTGCTCCTTCACCTGCTGTGTGTTTTTCAGCCTTCTCATTTTGCTTATGTTACTGTGTTTGGGGTCTCCTTTTTGCAGGCTGCAGATTCGTAGTTCCCGTTGTTTTTGGTGTCTGTCCCCTGTGGCTAAGGTTGTTTCAGTAGGTTGCATAGGGTTCCTGTTGGAGAGGACTAATGCTTGTGTTCTGGTGTTTGAGGCTCGATCTTGTCTTTCTGGTGGACAGGTCCACATCTGGTGCTGTGTTTTGGGTGCCTGTGGCCTTATTATGTTTTTAGGTAGCCTCTCTGCTAATGGGTGGGGTTGTGTTCCTGCCTTGCTAGGTGCTTGGCATAGGGTGACCAGCACTGTAGCTTGCTGGTCGTTGACTGAAGCTGGGTGCTGGTGTTTAGATGGAGATCTCTGGGAGATTTTCGCTGCTTGATATTATGTGGGGCTTGGAGGTCTCTTGTGGACCCGTGTCCTGAAGTTGGCTCTCCCACTTCAGAGGCACAGCACTGACTCCTGGCTGCAGCACCAAGAGCCTTTCATCCACCCAGCTCAGAATAACAGGGAGAAAAAGTAGAAATAAAGAATTAGTAGAAGAAAGAAAGAGAGAGGGAATGAAAGGCAGAAGGGAAGCAGAGAAGGAAGGAAGAAAGAAAGAAAGGAGGGAGGGAGGAAGGATGGAAAGAAAGAAAGAAAGAAAGGAGGGAGAGAGGGAGGAATGAAAGCAAAAGGAAGAGTGAATGGAAGAAAGGAGGGAGGGAGGGAGGGAGGAAGGAAAGAAAGAAAGAAAGACAGGAGGGAGGGAGGGAGGAAGGAAAGAAAAAGAAAGTGGAAAGAAGAAGGGTGGGAGGGAGGGAGGGAGGAAAGAAAAAGAAAGAAGGAAGGGAGGAGCGGAGGGAGGGAGGGAGGAAGGGAAGGTAGGAAAAAAAGAAAGTGCAGGTAAAGTAAAATAGAATAAAGTAGGAAATATAGTAGTATTTTTAAAATTAAAAAGTAATTATTGAAAAAAAACAGACAGATAGAACCCTGGGACTTATGGTGGAAGCAAAGCTATACAGAGAGAATCTTACACAGAAGATTACACATACACATTCACAAAAAGAGAGCAGGGGGAAAAATCAAAAATCTTGCTCTCCAAGTCCACCTCCTCAATTTGGGATAATTCATTGTAAAAAGAGGAAAAGGGCGAGAAGTCTGAAATCTTGCTCTCTAAGTCCATCTCCTTAATTTGGGATAATTCATTGTAAAAAGAGGAAAAGGGGGGAAAGTCTTAAATCTTGTCCTCAAAGTCCACTTCCTCAATTTGGCATGATTCGCTGTCCATTTATGCACTCCACAGATGCAGGACACATCAAATGGGCCGTGGAGCTTTAATCCGCCGCCTCCGAGGCTGCACAGAGAGATTTACCTGTCTCTGCTCTCACAGCTCCCGCGTCTCAGCCTTGGACCTGGCCACGCTTCTGCGCATAGGTCGCTGGAGGGCGTCAGTTCTTCGCTCAGACAGGACGGGTTTAAAGGAGCTGCTGATTCGGGAGCTCTGGCTCACTCAGGCAGAGGGGAGGGAGGGGCATGCAGTGTGGGGCGGGCCTGCGGTGGCAGAGTCCTGGATCACTATGTTGAATACTTGAAACTAACATAATATTGTAAGCCAACTCTACTTCAATAAAAAAGTGACCAGTTAACATTAATTGGTATTATAATTACATTTTCTCTGCATAAAGGCACATTTTATTGATTTTTTCATTATAAAGTATAAAAGTACCTTTTACTTTCAAGATGAGTTCTAAGATTACTTGTTAATGTTAATATGGTAATTTAAAAGACATCTAGATATAATTTAATTTTAATTGCCTAACACAAATATGTCTGATATTCACCATTATGAATTCAAACTATTAGTAAAGATGTCAAATGAGTCACCAAAACATTTTTGTGTATTGCCTCTCATTGAACCCTAAATGCTAACAAGACTTTTTGTTGGAATGAGGGATCAAAATTTTATACTCTTTAAGAACTAATGCCATAGCTATTTTATTTTTATAAATAAAGCTCTTTCCATTTACTTTGTAGTGTACAATTTTTGAATGGCCTGGAAAGAGAAAAATTATTCTTTGGGCTGACAAAAATGATAAAGAGGCTCATTGTTGTTGAAGGGAAGAAGACAAAGAAGAATAGAGAAAGAAGGATTTGTTCCTCTTTCAAAAGGGGGGAAATATACTAGAGCTTTCTGCAGGGAAACTGAAGCACACCTTTCTTTGTGAGATTTGAAAGGAAGAGATGCCCTACATTTAAATATCTAGAGTATATCTTCCATTTAAAAATGAACCTAGCTAATCATCCAGTGAGGAAGAAAAGAGTAAAATAGCCTTTGATCAAGTCCTTTCTGTGGTGTTAAATGCAACTAATTATAATGAATATCACATGTCTAATGAGTTCAAGAATTCCCCTTGGAAGAATTGGTCTGTCCTATACAAAAAAGAGAGTTTAAGTGAGTTATTTGCATTTGGTAGGGAAGCTCTACTGTCTAAATCATACTCATTTAAAGGTGAAGTTCAGGGCTTCCCTGGTGGTGCAGTTGTTGAGAGTCTGCCTGCTGATGCAAAGGAAACGGGTTCGTGCCCGGGTCTGGGACGATCCCACATGCTGCGGAGTGGCTAGGTCTGTGAGCCAAGGCCGCTGAGCCTGCGTGTCTGGAGCCTGTGCTCCGCAACGGGAGAGGCCACAACAGTGAGAGGCCCGTGTACCCAAAAAAAAGGTCCAGTTCAAAGTCTGCCATAATTTGTTATTATATATGTAATTTTTGAATGTAATATACAGTTATATATGTATATAACATCAACAAGATAGTGACAGACTTTAGAATCAAGAAAATATATAGGTGAAGTGTAAAAGGGTTGGAATAGATATACCATAACAGTAGAAACAAAACAAAACAAGACAACAACAACAAAACTGGAGTGGCTAAGAAAATATCAGAAAAAAATATTTTAAGACGAAAATTTTTACTAGAGACAAAGACATTTTAAGATGATACAATGATTATTCCATCTAGAATGTATAATAATTATAAACTCAATGTACTCAAGAGTACTCAATGATGAAGTGCCCATGGTGACAGTGCCTATGGTGATAGCGCACATAATGGCAGTGCAAAATAGTGACAGTACCAATGGTGACATTGCTCATGGTGACATTGCTTAACGTGATAGTACTTGCGGTGATAGAGCGCATGGTGACACTGCCCACCATGACAGTGCTCTTGGTGATAGTGCAAACGGTGACAACCCATGTTGACAGTGCTCATGGTTGCATTACCCATGGTGACAGTGCTCACAGTGACAGTGCCTATGGTGGCAGTGCCCATGGTGACACTTTCCATGGTGACACTGTTCGTGATGACACTGCCCACGGTGAAAGTGCCCACGGTGACATTGCCTATGGTGACAGTGCTCACGGTGATAGTGCCCATGGTGACAGGGCTCTTTGTGAGAGTCCGAATTGTGCCAGTGCCCATGGTGAAAGTGCTAATGGTGATTGTGCTCTCCGTAATAGTGCTCATGCTGACAGTGCAAATGGTGACAATACCTATGGTGAGAGTACTCATGGTCAATATACCCTTGGTGACAGTTCTCATAGCAACAGTTCTCATGGTGACAGTGCTCATTTTAGCAGTGCACAAGGTGGCAGTGCGTGTGGTGCCATTGCTGATGGTGACAGTACACTTGGTGGCAGTTCCCCTGTGGACAGTACCGAAGGTAACTCTGCACATTGTGACATTGCCCATGGTAAACTTGCTCACAGTGATAGTGCACATGGTGACAGAGCCCATGGTGGTATTGTACCTGGTGACAGTGCCCATAATCACAATACTCACGGTGTAGTGCTCACGGTGACAGTGCCCATGGTGACAATACCCAGGGTGACATTACTCATGGTGACAGTGCTCATGGTGATAGTGCCTATGTTGACAGTGTCCATGATGATAATTCTCACGGTGATAGTGTCCACGGTGACAATACCCAGGGTGACAGAGCTCATGGTAACAATGCTCACGGTGAATGTGCCCATGGTCACAGTACCTAGGTTGCAATGACCATGCTGAAAGTGCTCATGGTGACAGTGCCCATGGTGACAATACCCAGGGTGTCCTCCCCATGGTGACAGTGCTCATGGTGACACTGCTCATGTTGGCAGTGCCATAAGTGACAGTGCTCATTGTGGCATTGCTCACCATGACAGTGCTCACTGTGACAGTGCCCATGGTGACAGTGCTCATGGTGACTGTGCCCACGGTGACAGTGCCGATGGTGATAGTGCCAATAGTGACAGTGATCACGGTGAAACTGCCCATGGAGTCATTGCCCATATTGATAGTGCTCATGGTAACAACCCCACGGTGACAGTGCCAATGGTGATAATCCCCGTGGTGACTGTTCTCAGGGTGAATGTGACCATGGTGACATTGCTCATGGTGACAGTGCTCACGGTGACTGTGCTCAAGGTGATAGTCTACATGTACACAGTGCCCACGGTGATACTGCCCATGGTGAGAGTCCTCACGTTGATAGTGCACATGGTGAGAGTTCCCATTGTGAAAGTGCTCATGATGACAGTGCCCATGTTTGTAGTTCACATTGTGACAGTGCTCACGGTGATAGTGACTATGGTAACAGTGTACATGGTGGCTGTGCTCTAGTGACAGTGCCCATGATGACAGTACACACGGTGACAGTGCTCATGGTGCTAGTGCTGACAACCCAAGCTGATAGTGCTTACGGTGACAGTGCTCATGGTTTCAGTACCCGTGGTGACAGTGCTCACAGTGACAGTGCCCATGGTGGCAGTGCCCATGGTGACATTTCCTATGGTGACAGTGCTCAGGGTGATACTGCTCACAGTGATAGTGTGCACGGTGACAGTGCCCAAGATGACAATACCCATGGTGACAGTAATCATGATGAAAGTGCGCAAGGTGGCAGTTCTCATAGTAACAGTTCTCATTGTGACAGTGCTCATGGTGGCAGTGCCCAAGGTGGCAGTGCTCTTGGTGACAGTGCTCATTGTAGCAGCGCCCATGGTGAGAGTACTGATGATGACACTGCACATGGTGACAGTGCCCATGGTAACGATGCTCATGGTGATAGTGCCCATGGTGACAGTGCCCATGGTGGTAGTGCACCTGGTGGCAGTGGAAAATAGTGACAGTGCCCAAGGTGAGAGTTCTCATGGTGACATTGCTCATGGTGATAGTGCCCATGGTGACAGTGCCCCTGGTAACAGTGCACACCTTGAGAGAGCCCATGGTGGCCATGCCAATCATGACAGTGCCCATGGTGACAGTCCTTCTGATGACAGTTCTAACGGTTGCTGTGTTCGTGGTAATAATGCTCACGGTGGCAGTGCCCACAGTGACAGTGCCCATGGTGGCAGTGATCATGGTGACAGTGCCCATGGCGACAGTTACCATGGTAAGACTGCTCACTGTGATAATACCAATTCTGACAGTGCTCAGAGTGACAAAGTCCATGGCGACAGGGCCCATTATGACATTGCTCATGGTGATAGTTCTCACGGTGACAGTTCCCATGGTGATATTACCCATGGTGAAAGTACTCAATGATAAAGGGCCAATGGTGGCACTGCCCATGGTGATAGTGCACATGGTGACAGTGCCAAATGGTGACAGTGGCCATGGTGACATTGCTTATGGTGACATTGCTTACAGTGATAGTCCTTATGGTGATAGTGTGCATGGGGACACTGGACACAGTGACATTGCTCATGGTGACAGTGCTCATGGTTGCAATACCCATGGTGACAGTGCTCACAGTGACAGTTCCCATGGTAGCAGTGCAAATGATGACAGGGCCCATGGTGACAATGCCCACGGTGATATTCCCTGTGGTGACAGTGCTCATGGTGACAGTGGCCATGGTGACAGTGATCACAGTGAGAGTGCTCACGGTGACATTGCCCATGGAGACAGGGCTCATGGTGAAAGTCCACATTGTACCAGTGCCCATGGTGATAGAGCTCATGGTGATAGTGCTCACGGTAATAGTGCTCATGGTGACAGTGCAAATGTTGACAATACCCATGGTGACAGTACTCATGGTGAAGATACCCATGGTGGTAGTTCTCATAGCGACATTTCTCAGGGTGACAGTGCTGATAATAGCAGGGCCCAAGGTGGCATTGCTCGTGGTGACTGTGCTCATAGTGACAGTGCACCTGGTGACACTTCCCATGGGAACATTTCCAATGGTGACACTGCACTTGGTGAGAGATTCAATGGTAACCTTGCTCTCGGTGATAGTGCACATGGTGAGAGTGCTCATGGTGACATTGCCCATGGAGGTACAGCTCACTGTGACAGTGCCCATGGTGACAGTGCTCATGGTGGAAGTGCCCATGATGATGATGATGACAGTTCTTATGGTGATAGAGTTCACAGTGGCTGTGCTCATGGTGATAGTGCTCATGGAGGCAGTGCCCTTAGTGACACTGCTCATGCTGGCAATGCCCATGGTAATAGACGCATGGTGACAGTGCCCACCATCACAGTGCAATGGTGAGAGAGCTCACGGTGACAGTGAAAACAGTGACAGTGCCCACGAAGACAATGGACATGGTGACAGTGCTCATGGTGACAGTGTCCATGGTGACAGTGCCCATGATGACAGTGCCCATGGTGAAAATGCTCACCTGGAAAATGCCCATGATAACATTACCCACGGTGGTAGTGCCTCTTGTGACAGTGCCCATACTGCAGTGCTAATGGTGAGAATGCCCATGGTGACAGCACCCATTTGACAAGGCCCATGGTGATAGTGCCCATGGTGACACTGCCCATGCTGTCAGTGCCCATGGTGATAGTGCCCATGGTTACAGTGCTCATGGTGACACTGCCCATGGTGGCAGTGCCCCTGGTGACAGTGCACACCATGAGTATGTGCATGGTGGCCATGCCAATTGTGACAGCATTTATGATGATACTGCTCACGGTAGCAGTGTTCATCATAATAATGCTCATGGTGGCAGTGCCCAAAGTGACAGTGCCCATGGACAGTGCCAAAAGTGACAGTGCCCATGGTGACAGTTCTCACAGTGACAGTGCCCATGGTGACAGATACCACAGTGAGACTCCTCACGGTGATAGTGCCCATTGTGACAGTGCACATAGTGACAAGGCCCATGGCGCCAGGACGAATCATGATATTGCTCACGGTGATAGTTGTCACGGTGACAGTGATCATGGTGATATTACCCATGGTGAGAGTACTCAATAATAAAGTGACCATGGTGACAGTGCCTATGGTGATAGTGCACATGGTGGCATTGCAAAATGGTGAGAGTGTCCATGGTGATATTGCGCATGGTGACACTGCTTAAGGTGATAGTCCTTGCAGTGATTGTGCACATGGTGACAGTGCAAATGCTGACAATACCCATGGTGACAGTACTCATGGTGAAAATACCCATGGTGGCAGTATTCATAGCGACCGTTCTCAATGTGACAGTGCTCATAATAGCAGGGCCAAGGTGGCAGTGCTCGTGGTGACAGTGCTCATGGTGACAGTGCACTTGGTGACAGTTCCCATGGGAAGAGTACCGATGGTGACACTGCACTTTGTGACAGAGCCAATGGTAACCTTGCTCTCGGTGATAGTGCACATGGTTAGAGTGCCCATGGTGATATTGCCCATGGAGACACGGCTCACTGTGACAGTGCTCATGGTGACAGTGCTCATGGTGGAAGTGCCCATGGTGACACTGCTCATTGTGGCAGTGCTCAGGGTGACAGTGCCGATGATGACAGTTCTTATGGTGATAGAGTTCACAGTGGCTGTGCTCATGGTGATAGTGCTCACGGAGGCAGTGCCCTTAGTGACACTGCTAATGCTGGCAATGCCCACGGTGATAGACGCATGGTGACAGTGCCCACGATCACAGTGCAAAGGTGAGAGAGCTCACGGTGACAGTGAAAATGGTGACATTGCCCACGAAGACAATGCCCATGGTGACAGTGCTCATGGTGACAATGCCTATGGTGACAGTGCCCGTGATGACAGTGCCCATGGTGAATGTGCTCACCTGGAAAGTGCCAATGATAACATTACCCACGGTGGTAGTGCCCCTGGGGAGAGTGCCCATAGTGACAGTGCTAATGGTGAGAATGCCCATGGTGACAGTGCCCATGTGACAAGGCTCATGGTGACAGTGCCCACGGTGACACTGCCCATGCTGTCAGTGCCCATGGTGACAGTGCCCATGGTGGTAGTGCTCCTGTTGACAGTTCACACCATGAGTATGCCCATGGTGGCTGTGCCAGTTGTGACAGTGCCCATGGTGACAGTATTTATGATGATACTGCTCACGGTAGCAGTGTTCATCGTAATAATGCTCATGGTGGCAGTGCCCACAGTGACATTGCCCATGGACAGTGCCAAAACTGACAGTGCCTATGGTGACAGTTCTCATGGTGAAAGTGCCCATGGTGACAGATACCACAGTGAGACTGCTTACGGTGATAGTGCCCATTGTGACAGTGCTCATAGTGACAAGGTCCATGGCGCCAGGGCCAATCATGATATTGCTCACGGTGATAGTTGTCACGGTGACAGTGCCCATGGTGATATTACCCATGGTGAGAATACTCAGTGATAAAGTGCCCATGGTGACAGTGCCTATGGTGATAGTGCATATGATGGCAGGGCAAAATGGTGACAGTACCAATGGTGACTTTGCTCATGGTGACATTGCTTAACGTGATAGCACTTGCAGTGATAGAGCACATGGTGACACTGCCCACCATGACAGTGCTTTGGTGACAGTGCACACACTGACAACGCATGCTGACAGTGCTCACGGTGACAGTGCTTATGGTTGCAATACCCATGGTGACAGTGCTCATGGGTACAGTGCCCATGATGACAGTTCCAATGGTGACAGTGCCCATGGTGACATTGCCTCTGGTGACTCTGCTCATGGTGACATTGCCCATGGTGACAGTGACCACAGTGAGAGTGCTCACGGTGATAGTGCCCATGGTGACAGTGCACATGGTGGCAGTGAAAAATGGTGACAGTTCACATGGTGAAAGTGCTCATGGTGACAGTGCACACGATGATAACCCATGCTGAGAGTACTCATGGTGACAGTTCTCTTGGTTGCAGTACCCATGGTGACAGTGCTCATAGTGATAGGGCCCATGGTGGCACTGCCCATGGTGACAGTGCTCACGGTGACACTGTCAATGATGACAGGGCCCATGGTGGCAGTGCCCACATGACATTGCCTATGGTGACAGTGCTTATGGTGACAGTGCCCATGGTGGCACTGAACACAGTGAGAGCGCTCACGGTGATAGTGCCCATGGTGACAGTGCCTATGTTGACAGTGACCATGGTGAGAGTACTCACGGTGATAGTGCTCATGCTGACAGTGCAAATGGTGACAATACCCATGGTGACAGTATTCATGGTGAAAATACCCATGGTGGCAGTCCTCATAGTGACAGTGCTCATGGTGGAAGTGCCCATGGTGACAGTGCTCATTGTGGCAGTGCTCATGGGGACAATGCCGATGATGACAGTGCTTATGGTGATAGTGTTCACAGTGTCTGTGTTCATGGGGATAGTGCTCATGGTGGCATTGCCCATAGTGACACTGCTCATGCTGGCAATGCACACGGTGATAGACACATAGTGACAGTGCCCATGATCAGAGTGTAATGGTGAGAGAGCTCACAGTGACAGTGACAATGGTGACAGTGCCCACGGAGGCAATGGCCATGGTGACATTGCTCATGGTGACAGTGCCCACGGTGACAGTGCCCATGATGACAGTGCCCATGGTGACAGTGCTCACGGGGAAAGTGCCAATGATAACAATAACCATGGTGATAGTGCCCCTGGTGACAGTGCCCATGGTGACATTGCTCATGGCGATAGTGCCTTTGGTGACAGTGCTCATGGTGAAATTGCCCATGCTGACAATGCTCATGGTGACATTGCCTTGGAGAGAGTACCCATGTTGACAGTGCCCATGGTGTCAAGCTCATGTTGACAGTGTTCAAAGCGATAGTTCCCATGGTGACATTGCCCATTGTAGAAGTGCCCACGGTGCCAGTGCCCACAGTGACAGTGCCCACACTGACAGTTCTCATGGTTGCAGTACCCATGGTGACAGAGCTCAAAATGACAGTGCCCATGGTGGCAGTGCCCATAGTGACAGTGCCCACGGTGACATTGCCTATGTTGACACTTCTAACGGTGACATTGCCCATGGTGACAGGGCTCATGGTGACAGTCCGCATTGTGCCAGTGCCCATGGTGACAGTGCTCACAATGAAAGTGCACATGGTAATACCGCTTACACTGACAGTGCCTAAGTTGAAAATACCCGTGCTGACAGTACTCACCGAAAAAGTGCCCATGGTGGCAATTCTCAGAGTGACAGTTCTCATGGTGACATTGATCACTCTGGCAGTGGCATGGGTGGCACTGCTCGTGGTAACAGTGCTCATGGTGGCAGTTCCCATGGTGAGAGTACCAATAGGGCAGTGCACATGTTGACAATGCCCATGGTAAACGTGCTCACAGTGATATGGCTCATGGTGACAGTTATCACGACTGTTGTGCCAATGCTAATAATGCTCCCATTGATAGTGCCCATGGTTAAGGTGCCCATGGTGACAGTCCTCACAGTAATAGTGAGCACAGTGATAGTGTACTTGGTTACCGTGCCCATGGTGACAGTGCCCATGGTGACAGTACACATGGTGATACTGCTCAATGTGATAGTGCCCTTGTTGACAATGCGCATGGTGACAGTTCTCACGGTGAGAGTGCCTATGGTGAAAATGCTCATGGTGACAGTGCCCATGGTGAAAGTCCTCACGTTGAGAGTGCCCATGGTGAAAATGCCCATTGTTTGAGTTCGCATGGTGAAAGTGCTCATGATGACAGTGCCCATGTTGGTAGGTCCCATGGTGACAGTGCTCACAGTGATAGTGACCATGTTAAGATTGCAGATGGTGGCCGTGCCATTGGTGGCATTGCCCATGATGACAGTGCTCATGGTGACAGCACTCACGGTGATAGTGTCCATGGTGACAGTGCACATGTTTGTAGTGCACATGGTGGTAGTGAAAAGTGGTGACAGACCTCGTGGTGACATTTCTCATGGTGACATTGCCCACGGTGACATTGCCTATGTTGACAGTGCTCATGGTGACAGTCCCCATTGTTCCAGTGCCCATGGTGATAGTGAACACGATGACAACCCATGCTGACAGTGCTCACGGTGACTGTTCTCATGGTTGCATTACCCATGGTGACAGTGCTCACAATTAGAGTGCCCATAGTAATCATGCTCACCATGATAGTGTCCATGTCCACAGTGATCACAGTGATAGTGCCGATGGTGATAGTGCTCACGGTGATAGTGCCCATGGTTAAGGTGCCCATGGTGACAGTACTCACGGTAATAGTGAGCATAGTGATAATGCACTTGTTGACCGTGCCCATGCTGACAGTACACATGGTGATAATTCTCAAGTTGGTAGTGCCCATGGTGACAGTGCCCATGGATACCACCCTCAGGTGATAGTGCTCATGGTGACAGGACCCATGGGGACAGTGCAAACCCCGACTTTGCCTACCGTGACCGTGCTCAGTGAAAAAGCCCATGGTGACAGTGACCACCGTGACAGCTCTAATGCTGATAGTGCACATAGTGACAATACCCATGGTGACACTACTCATGGTGATAATGCTCAGGATGATAGTGCCCATGGCGATAGTGCCGATGGTGAGAGTCCTCACGCTGATAGTGCCCATGGTGACAGTTCACATGCTAAAATTGCTCATGATGACAGTGCCTATGTTGGTAGTTCCCATGGTGAGAGTGCTCACGGTGATACTGACAATGGTAACTTTTCACATGGTGACCATGCCCTTGGTGACAGTGCCCATGATGACAGTACTCATGGTGGCAGTGCTCACGGTGATAGTGCCCATGGTGAGAGTTCACATGATGGTAGTGCACATGGTGGCAGTGAAAATTGGTGACAATGCACATGGTGACAGTGCTCATGGTGACACTGCACACGGTGAAAACCTATGCTGACAGTACTCACGATGACACTGCTCATGGTTGCAGTACCCATGGTGACAGTGCCCACGGTGACATTGCCTATGGTGACAGTGCTCACGGTGACAGTGCCCCTGGTGACAGAAACCACAGTGAGAGTGCTCACGGTGATAGTGCCCATGGTAATAGTGACCATGGTGACAGAGCTCATTGTGACAGTCCCCATTGTGCCAGTGCCCATGGTGAACAGTGACCACGGTGAGAGTTCTCGCAGTGATAGTGCTCACGGTAATAGTGCCCATGGTGACAGAGCTCATGGTGACAGTCCCCATTGTGCCAGTGCCCATGGTGGCAGTTCTCACGGTGATAGTGCTCACGGTAATAGTGTGCATGGTGACAGTGAAAATGGTGACAATACCCATGGTGACAGTACTCATGGTGAAAATACCCATGGTGGCATTTCTCATGGTGACAGTGCTCATGGTGACAGTACTCATGGTGGAAATGCCCATGGTGACAGTGCTCACTGTGGCAGTGCTCATGGGGACAGTGCCAATGTTGACAGTGCTTATGGTGATAATGTTCACAGTGGCTGTGCTCATGGAGATAGTGCTCACGGTGGCAGTGCCCATTGTGACACTGCTCATGATAGCATTGCCCACGGTGATAGATGCATGGGGACAGTGCCCACGATCACAGTGCAATGGTGAGAGAGGTCACGGTGACAGTGACACTGGTGACAGTGCCCACGGAGACAATGGCCATGGTGACAGTGCTCATGGTGACACTGCCCATGGTGACAGTGTCTATGATGACAGTGCCCATGTTGATATTGCTAATGGTGAAATTGCCAAAGGTGACAATTCTTACGGTGACATTTCCCTTGGAGAGAGCACCTCTGTTGACAGTGCCCAAGGTGATGTGCTCATGTTCACAGTGCTTACAGTGATAGTGACCATGGTGACATTGCCCATGGTGGCAGTGCCCATGGTGCCATTGCACACAGTGACAGTGCCCATGCTGACAGTTCTCATTGTGATAGAGCCCATGGTGACGGTGCACATGGTGATACAGCCAATGGTGAGAATACTCATGATGACAGTGCACATGGTTGCAGTACCCATGGTGACAGTACTCACGGGTACAGTGCCCATGATGACAGTTCGAAAGGTGACAGCGCCCATGGTGACATTGCCTTATGGTGACTCTGCTCATGGTGACAATGCCCATGGTGACAGTGACCACGGTGAATTTTCTCACGGTGATAGTGCCCATGGTGACACGGCTCATGGTGAGAGTTCGCATGGTGCCAGTACCCATGGTGACAGTGCTCACAGTGAAAGTGCTCACGATAATACTGCTCACGGTGACAATGCCCACGGTGAAAATTCCCATGGTGACAGTATTCATCGTCAAAGTTCCCATAGTGGCAATTCTCATAGTGACTGTTCTCATGGTGACAGTACTCATGGTGAAAATACACACAGTGGCAGTTCTCATAGCAAGGGTTCTCATTGTGACAGTGCTCAAAATAGTGCCCAAGGTGGCAGTTCTCATGGGGTCATTGCTCTTGGTGACATTGCTCACGGTGATCCCTCTCATGGTGACAGTGCCCATGGTGATATTACCCATGGTGAGAGTACTCAATGATAAAGTGCCCATGGTGACAGTGCACATGGTGATAGTGCACATGGTGGTGGTGCAAAATGGTGACAGTGCCCATGGTGAAATTGCTCATGGTGACATTGCTTAAGGTGATACTCCTTGCGGTGACACTGCGCATGGTGACAGTTTAAATGGTGACAATACCCATGGTGACAGTACTCATGGTGAAAATACCCATGGTGGCAGTTCTCATAGCGACCATTCTCATGGTGACATTACTCATAATACCAGTGCCCATGGTGGCAGTGCTCGTGGTGACAGTGCTCATGGTGACAGTGCTCTTGGTGGCAGTTCCCATGGGAACTATGCCGATGGTGACACTGCACATTGTGACAGAGCCAAAGGTAAAATTGCTCTCGGTGATAGTGCACACGGTGAGAGTGCCCATTGTGACATTGCCCATGGAGACCCTACTCACTGTGACAATGCTCATGGTTACAGTGCTCATGGTGGAAGTGCCCATGGTGACAGTGCCGAAGGTGACAGTGCTTATGGTGATAGTGTTCACAGTTTCTGTGCTCATGGTGATAGTGCTCATGGTGGCAGTGCCCATAGTGACACTGCTCATGCTGGCAATACCCACAGTGATAGACCGATGGTGACAGTGCCCATGATCACAGTGCAGTGGTGAGAAAGCTCACGGTGACAGTGACAATGGTGACAGTCCCCACAGAGGCAATGGCCATGGTGACAGTGCTCATGGTGACAGTGCCCATGGTGGCATTGCCCATGATGACTGTGCCCATGGTGACAGTGTTCATAGGGAAAGTGCCAATGATAACATTACCCCACATGATAGTGCCCCTGGTGACACTGCCCATGGTGACATTGCTCATGGTGATAGTGCCTTTTGTGAGAGGATTCATGGTGAAATTGCCCATGCTGACAATGCTCATGCTGACATTGCCGTTGGAGAGAGTACCCAATTTGACAGTGCCCATGGTGACACTGCTCATGATGGCCTTTCCCACCTTCATAGATGCATGGGGACAGTGCCCACGATTACAGTGCAATGGTGAGAGAGGTCACGGTGACAGTGGCAATGGTGACAGTGCCCACGGAGACAATGGCCATGGTGACATTGCTCATGGTGACACTGCCCATGGTGACAGTGTCTATGATGACAGTGCCTATGTTGACATTGCTAATGGTGAAATTGCCCAAGGTGACAATTCTCATGGTGACATTTCCCTTGGAGAGAGCACCCCTGTTGACAGTGCCCATGGTTATGTGCTCATGTTCACAGTGCTTACAGTGATAGTGCCCATGGTGACATTGCCCATGGTGGCAGTGCCCACGGTGCCATTGCACACAGTGACAGTGCCCATGCTGAGAGCTCTCATCGTGATAGAGCCCATGGTGATGGTGCACATGGTGATACAGCCAATGGTGAGAATACTCATGATGACAGTGCTCATGGTTGGAGTACCCATGGTGACAGTACTCACGGGTACAGTGCACATGATGCTAGCTCCAAAGGTGACAGTGTCCATGGTGGCAATGCCCAATGTGACAGTGCTAACGGGTACAGTGCCCATGATGACAGCTCGAGAGGTGACAGCACCCATGCTGACATTGCCTATGGTGACTCTGCTCATGGTGACATTGCCCATGGTGACATTGACCATGGTGAATATTCTCACGGTGATAGTGCCCATGGTGACAGGGCTCACAGTGAGAGTTCGCATGGTGACAGTGCTCACAGTGAAAGTGCTCACGGTAATACTGCTCACGGTGACAATGCCCACGGTGAAAATTCCCATGGTGACAGTATACATAGTCAAAGTTCCCATGGTGGCAATTCTCATAGTGACTGTTCTCATGGTGACAGTGCTCATGGTGAAAATACACACAGTGGCAGTTCTCATAGTGAGGGTTCTCATCGTGACAGTGCTCAAAATAGTGCCCAAGGTGGCAGTTCTCGTGGAGTCAGTGCTCTTGGTGACATTGCTCACGGTGATCCTCTCATGGTGACAGTGCCGACGGTGATATTACCCATGGTGACAGTACTCAATGATAAAGTGCCCATGGTGACAGTGCACATGGTGATAGTGCACATGGTGGCAGTGCAAAATGGCGAAAGTGCCCATGGTGACATTGCTCATGGTGACATTGCTTATAGTGATACTCCTTGTGGTGATACTGTGCATGGTGACAGTTCAAATGGTGACAATATCCATGGTGACACTAGTCATGGTGAAAATACCCATGGTGGCAGTTCTCATAGCGACTGTTCTCATGGTGACAGTACTCATAATAGCAGTGCTCAAGGTGGCAGTGTTCATGGTGAAAGTGCTCATGGTGAAAGTGCTCTTGGTGGCAGTTCCAATGGGAACAATGTCAATGGTGACACAGCACATTGTGACAGTGCCAATGGTAAACATCCTCTCGGTGATAGTGCACATGGTGAGAGTGCCCATTGTGACATTTCCCATGGAGACCCTCCTCATTGTGACAGTGCTCATGGTTACAGTGCTCATGGTGGAAGTGCCCGTGGTGACATTGCTCCTTGTGGCAGTGCTCATGGTGACAGTGCCGAAGATGACAGTGCTTATGTTAATAGTGTTCACAGTGTCTGTGCTCATGGTGATAGTGCTCATGGTTCCAGTGCCCATAGTGACACTGCTCATGCTGGCAATACCCACGGTGATAGACCAATGGTGACAGTGCCCACGATCACATTGCAATGGTGAGAGAGCTCACGTTGACAGTGAAAATGGTGACAGTCCCCATGGAGGCAATGGCCATGGTGACAGTGCTCATGGTGACAGTGCCCATGGTGACAGTGCCCATGATGACAGTGCCCATGGTGAGAGTGTTCACGGGGAAAGTGCCAATGATAACATTACCCAAGGTGATAGTGCCCCTGGTGACAGTGCCCATGGTGACATTGCTCATGGTGACATTGCCCTTGGAGAGAGTAACCATGTTGACAGTGCCCATGGTGACGTGCTCATGTTGACAGTGCTCACAGTGATAGTGCCCATGGTGACATTGCCCATGGAGGAAGTGCCCACGGTGCCATTGCCCACAGTGACAGTCCTAACGCTGACAGTTCTCATGCTGATAGTGCCCATGGTGATACTGCAAATGGCGACAGTGAACATGGTGACAGTGCTCATGGTTGCAGTACCCATGGTGAGAGTGCTCAAAATGACAGTGCCAACGCTGGCAGTTCCCATGGTGACAGTGCCCACTGTGACATTGACTATGATGACCCTTCTCATGGTGACATTGCCCATGGTGGCAGTGCCCATGGTGACAGTGCTCACAGTGAAAGTGCTCATGGTAATACTGCTCATGATGACAGTGCCCAAGGTGAAATTACCCATGGTGACAGTAGTCATCGAGAAAGTGCCCATAGTGGCAATTCTCATAGCGACAGTTCTCATGGAGACAGTGCCGTGTGTGACAGTGCTTGTGGTGACAGTGCTCATGGTGACAGTGGTCATGGTGGCAGTTTCCATGGTGATAGTACCGATGGGGCAGTGCACATGGTGACAGTGCCCATGGTAACCATGCTCACGTTGGTAGTGCACACGGTGAGAGTGCCCATTGTGACATTGCCCATGGAGACCCTCCTCATTGTGACAGTGCTCATGGTTAAAGTGCTCATGGTGGAAGTGCCCATGGTGACAGTGTTCACTGTGGCACTGCTCATGGTGACCATGCCAAGGATGACAGTGCTTATGGTGATAGTGTTCACAGTGTCTGTGCTAAAGGTGATAGTGCTCACGGTGGCAGTGCCCATAGTGACACTGCTCATGCTGGCAATACCCACGGTGATAGACCCATGGTGACACTGCCCAAGATCGCAGTGAAATGGTGAGAGAGCTCACGGTGACAGTGACAAGGGTGACAGTGCCCACAGAGGCAATGGTCATGGTGACAGTGCCCACGGTGACAGTTCCAATGATAACACTGCCCATCGTGACAGTGCTCAAGGGGAAAGTTCCCATGATAACATTAACCACGGTCATAGTGCCCCTGGTGACAGTGCCCACGGTGACAGTACTCATGGTGAAATTGCGCATGTTGACAATGCTCATGATGACATTGCCTTTGGAGAGATTACCCATGTTGACAGTGTCCATGGTGACGTGCTCATGTTGACAGTGCTCACAGTGATAGTGCCCATGGTGATATTGCCCATGGAGGAAGTGCCCACGGTGTCACTGACCACGGTGACAGTGCCACGCTGACAGTTCTCATGGTGATAGTGCCCATGGTGAGAGCGCACATGGTGATACTGCCAGTGGAGACAGTACTCATGGTGACAGTGCTCATGGTTGCAGGACCCATGGTGAAAGTGCTCAAAATGGAAGTGCCCATGGTGGCAGTGCCCATGGTGACAGTGCTCACGGTGATATCGCTTAAGGTGATACTCCTTGTGGTGGTATTGCGCATGGTGACAGTTCAAATGGTGACAATACCTATGGTGACATAACTCATGGTGAAAATACCCATGGTGGCAGTTCTCATAGCGACCGTTCACATGGTGACAGTACTCATAATAGCAGTGCCCAAGGTGGCAGTGTTTGTGGTGACAGTGCTCATGGTGACAGTGCCCTTGGGGGCTGTTCCCTTGGTAACAATGCCGAAGGTGACACTGCACATTGTAACAGTTCCAGTGGTAACCTTGCTCTCGGTGATAGTGAACACGGTGACAGTGCTCATTGTGACACTGCCAAAGGAGACCCTCCTCATTGTGACAGTGCTCATGGTAACAGTGCTCATGGTGGAAGTGCCCATGGTGACAATGCTCATAGTGGCAGTGCTCATGGGGGCAGTGCCAATGATCACAGTACTTATGGTGATAGTATTCACAGTGTCTGTGTTCATGGTGATAGTGCTCATGGTGGCAGTTCCAATAGAGACCCTGCTCATGCTGGCAATACACACGGTGATAGACCCATGGTGACAGTGCCCATGATCACAGTGCAATGGTGAGAGAGTTCACAGTGACAGTGACAATGGTGACAGTGCCCATGTAGGCAATGGACATGGTGACAGTACTCATGGTGACAGTGCCCATGGTGAAAGTGCCCATGATGACACTGCCCATGGTGACAGTGCTCACGGGGAAAGTGCCCATGATAACATTAATCACGGTGATAGTGCCCCTGGTGACAGTGCCCACGGTTTCACTGCTCTTGGTGATAGTGCCTTTGGTGACAATACTCATGGTGAAATTGCCCATGCGGACAATGCTCATGGTGACATTGCCATTGGAGAGAGTGCCCATGTTGACAGTGCTCACTGTGATAGTGCCCATGTTGACATTGCCCATGTTGGAAGTGCCCACGGTGCCAGTGCCCACAGTAACAGTGCCCACGCTGAGAGTTCTCATGGTGATAGTGCGCATGGTGACATTTCACATGTTGATACTGCCAATGATGGCAGTGCACATGGTGACAGTTCTCATGATGGCAGTACCCCTGGTGACAGTGCTCAAAATGACACTGCCCCTGGTGGAAATGACCATGGTGACAGTGCCCACAGTGAAATTACCTATGGTGACACTCCTCACGGTGACATTGCCCATGGTGACCGGGCTGATGGTGACAATCCGCATTGTGCCAGTGCCCATGGTGATAGTGCTCACAGTGAAAGTGCTCATGGTAATGCTGCTTACGGTGACAGTGCCCAAGGTGAAAATACCCACGGTGACCGAACTCATTGAGAAAGTGCCCATGGTGACAATTCTCATACTGACCGTTCTAATGCTGACAGTGCTCATGGTGGCATTTACCATGGTGAGAGTACCGATGGGGCAGTGCACATGGTGACAGAGCCCATGGTAACTGTGCTCACAGTTATATGTCCCATGGTGACAGTTATCACGCGTGTTCTGCCGATGCTGGAAATGCTTCCGGTCATAGTGCCCATGGTTAAGGTGCCCATGGTGACAGTTCTCACAGTAATAGTGAGCATAGTGATAGTATATTTTGTGACTGTGCCCAAGGTGACAGTGCCCATGGTGACAGTACACATGGTGATACTGCTCAATGTGACAGTTCCCTTGTTGACAGTGCGCGTGGTGACAGTTCTCACGTTGATAGTGCCCATGGTGACAGTTTGCATGGTGAAATGGCTCATGATGACTGTGCCCATGTTGGTAGTTTCCTTGGTGACAGTGCTCACAGTGATAGTGACCATGGTAAGATTGCAGATGCTGGCCGTGCCATTGGTGACATTGCCCATGATGACAGTACTCATGGTGACAGCGCTCACGATGACTGTGTCCATGGTGACAGTGCATATGGTTGTAGTGCACATGTTGGCAGTGAAAACTGGTGACAGAGCCCATGGTAACAGTGTTCATGGTGACAGTGCACACGGTGACAACCCATGCTGACAGTGCTCACGGGGACTGTGCTAATGGTTGCATTACCCGTGGTGACAGGGCTCACAGTTAGAGTGCCCATGGTAATCATGCTCACCATGATAGTGTCCACGGTGACAGTGATCACAGTGATAGTGCCGATGGTGATAGTGCTCACGGTAATAGTGAGCATAGTGATAGTGCACTTGTTGACCATGCCCATGCTGACAGTACACATGGTGATAATTCTGAAGTTGGTAGTGCCCATGGTTACAGTGCCCATGGACACCACCCTCAAGGGGATAGTGCTCATGGTGACAGGGAACATGGGGACAGTGCAAACCGTGACTTTGCCTATCGTGACAGTGCTCACAGTGACCAAGCCCATGGTGACAGTGACCACGGTGACAGTTCTAATGCTGATAGTGCCCATGGTGACAGTACTCATGGTGATAATGCTCAAGGTGATAGTGCCCATGGCGATAGTGCCAATGGTGACAGTCCTCATGCTGATAGTGCCCATGGTGACAGTTCCCATTCTCAAAGTGCTCATGATGACAGTGCCTATGTTGGTAGTTCCCATGGTGACAGTACTCATGGTGAAAATACACATAGTGGCAGTTCTCATAGCGAGGGTTCTCATAGTGACAGTGCTCATGATAGCAGTGCCCAAGATGGCAGTGCTCGTGGTGACAGTGCTCTTGGTGATGTTGATCACGGTGATACTTCTCATGGTGACGGTGCCCATGGTGATATTACCCATGGCGAGAGTACTTAATGATAAAGTGCCCATGGTGACAGTGCCCATGGTGATAGTGCACATGGTGGCAGTGCAAATTGGTGACATTTCCCATGGTGACATTGCTTAAGGTGATACTCCTTGCGGTGATATTGTGCATGGTGACAGTTCGAATGGTGACAATGCACATGGTGGCACTTCTCACAGCGACCATTCTCATGGTGACAGTACTCATAGTAACAGTGCCCAAGGTCGCAGTGCTCGTGGTGACAGTGCTCATGGTGACAGTGCTCTTGCTGGAAGTTCCCATGGGAACAATGCCGATGGTGACACTGCACATTGTGACAGTGCCAATGGTAACCTTGCTCTCGGTGATAATGAACACGGTGAGAGTGCCCATTGTGACACTGCCGAAGAAGACCCTCCTCATTGTGACAGTGCTCATGGTAACAGTGCTCATAGTGGAAGTGTCCATGGTGACATTGCTCATTGTGGCAGTGCTCATGGTGATAGTGTTCACAGTGTCTGTGCTCATGGTGATAGTGCTCACAGTGGCAGTGCCCATAGTGACACTGCTCATGTTGGCAATACCCACGGTGATAGACCCATGGTGACAGTGCCCATGATCACAGTGCAATGGTGAGAGAGCTCACGGTGACAGTGACAATGGTGACAATGCCCATGG
This sequence comes from Hyperoodon ampullatus, assembly GCF_949752795.1. Lineage (NCBI taxonomy): Eukaryota > Metazoa > Chordata > Mammalia > Artiodactyla > Ziphiidae > Hyperoodon > Hyperoodon ampullatus. The sequence goes on along the minus strand of NC_136915.1, from coordinate 140,852,624 downwards.
AGGCAATGGCCATGGTGACAGGGCTCATGGTGACAGTGACCATGATGACACTGCCCATGGTGACAGTGCTCACGGGAAAGTGCCCATGATAACATTAATCACAGTGATAGTGCCCCTGGTGACAGTGCCCATGGTGACATTGCCCATAGTGATAGTGTCCATGGTGACAGTACTCACAGTGAAATATTCCCTGGGGACACTGCCCATGGTGACTGTGCCCATGATCACCACCCTCACGGTGATAGAAGTCACTGTGAGAGTGCCCATGGTGACAGTGCAAATGGTGACATTACATATCATGAACGTACTCACAGTGACAGTGCCCATGCTGACTGTGACTGTGGTGACTGTTCTAATGCTGACAGTGCTCATGGTGACTCTCTGCATAGTGACAGTGCCCAACGTTACCATGCTCCTGGTGACAGGGCCCATAGTGAAAATACCCATGGAGACAGTACTCATAGTGAAATTGCCCTTGGTGGCAATTCTCATAGTGACAGTTCTCATGGTGACAATGTTCATGGTGGAAGTGCCCTAGGTGGCAGTGCTCGTGGTGACAGAGCTCATGGTGACAGTGCTCATGGGGGCAGTTCCCATGGTGAGATTACCGATGGTGGCAGTGCACATGGTGACAGCGCCAATGGCAACCATGCTCACGGTGATAGTGCCCATGGTGACATTGTGCATGTTGACAGTTTTCACGGTGACACTGCTTATGGAGACAATGCTCATCAGGACAGTGCCCATGGTGAGACTACCACAGTGAGACTGCGACAATGTAAGTACTCACGGTGACAGTGCCCATAGTGATAGTGTCCATGGTGACAGTAGTCAAAGTGAAACTGTCCATGGTTACAATGCCCATAGTGGCAGTGCCCATGGTCACAACCCTCACGGTGATAGTGCTCACAGTGACAGTGCAAACGGTGACATTGCCTACAGTGACAGGGCTCACAGTGAGAGTGCCCATGGTGACAGTGACCACGGTGACAGCTCTAACAGTGGTAGTGTCCATGGTGACAGTTCTCACGGTGACAGTGCCCATGGGAACAGTTAGCAGGGTGAGATTTCTCATGATGATAGTGCCTACTGTGACAGTGCTCATAGTGACAAAGCCCATGGTGCCAGAGCCCATCGAGACATGCCGCACAGTGACAGTTCTCATGGTGACAGTGCCCATGGTGATATTACCCATGGAGACAGTACTCATGGTTAAAGTGCTCATTCTGACATGGCACATGGTGGCAGTGCAAAATGGTGACAGTGCCCATGGTGACTTTGCTCATGGTGATATTGCTTAGAGTCATAGTCCTTATGGTGATATTGTGCATGATGACATTGCACACACTGACAGTGCTCATGGTGACAGTCCTCACGGTGATAGTGCCCATTGTGAAAGTGACCGTGATGACAGTGCCCATAGTCACAATTCTCACAGTGAAGTGTTCACGGTGATAGTGCCCGTGGTGACTATGCCCAGAGGGACAGTACCCACAGTGAAATTATCCAAGGGGACACTGCCCATGGTGACAGTGACCATGGTCACAACCCTCACGGTGATATTGATCACGGTGACAGTGCCCATGGTGACAGTGCTCACGGTGACAGTGCCCATGGTGACACTGCAAACGGTGACATTGCCTACCATGACAGTGCTCACAGTGACAGTGCCCATGCTGAGAGTGACCAAGGTGACAGCTCTAACGGTGATAGTGCCCATGGAGACAGTGCTCATGGTGACAGTCCGCATTGTGCCAGGGCCCAAGATGACAGGGCTCACGTGAGAGCGCCCATAGTGACAATACCATGGTGACAGTACTCATGGTGAAAGTTCCCATGGTGACATTGCCTATGGTGATTGTGCCAATGGGCACCATGCTGAAGGTGAAACTGCCGATGGAGACATTGCCCATTGTGATAGTGCTCATGGTGACAATCCCACATTGACAGAGCCAATTGTGATAGTCCCCATGGTGACAGATCTCAGGGTGAAAGTGACCTTGGTGACATTGCTCATTGTGACAGTGCTCATGGTGATAGAGCTCAAGGTGATAGTCTCCATGTTGACAGTGCCCATGGTGACAGTTCTCATGGTGACAATGCCTATGGTGATAATTCTCATAGTGACAGTGCTCATGTTGACAGTGCCCATGGTAACAGTGACCATGGTGACTGTTCTCACCGTGATAGTGCCCATGGTGACAGTCCGCATTGTGGCTGTGCCCATGGTGACAGTGCTCACATTGATAGTACTCACGGTGACAGTGCCCAAGGTGACAATACCCACGGTGACAGTAATCATGGTGAATGTGGCAAAGGAGGCAGTTCTCATAGTGATAGTTCTCATTGTGACAGTGCTCATGGTGACAGTGCTCTTGGGGGCAGCTCCCTTGGTAACAATGCCGAAGGTGACACTGCACATTGTAACAGTTCCAATGGTAACCTTGCTCTCGGTGATAGTGAGCACGGTGAGAGTGCTCATTGTTACACTGCCGAAGGAGACCCTCCTCATTGTGACAGTGCTCATGGTAACAGTGATCATGGTGGAAGTGCCCATGGTGACAATTCTCATTGTGGCAGTGCTCATGGGGGCAGTGCCAATGATCACAGTACTTATGGTGATAGTATTCACAGTGTCTGTGTTCATGGTGATAGTGATCACAGTGGCAGTTCCCATAGAGACCCTGCTCATGCTGGCAATACCCACGGTGATATACCCATGCTGACAGTGCCCATGATCACAGTGCAATGGTGAGAGAGTTCACGGTGACAGTGACAATGGTGACAGTGCCCATGTAGGCAATGGACATGGTGACAGTACTCATGGTGACAGTGCCCATGGTGACAGTGCCCATGATGACACTGCCCATGGTGACAGTGCTCACGGGGAAAGTGCCCATGATAACATTAATCATGGTGATAGTGCCCCTGGTGACAGTGCCCACGGTTTCACTGCTCTTGGTGATAGTGCCTTTGGTGACAATACTCATGGTGATATTGCCCATGCGGACAATGCTTATGGTGACATTGCCATTGGAGAGAGTGCCCATGTTGACAGTGCCCATGATGATGTGCTCATGTTGACAGTGCTCACTGTGATAGTGCCCATGTTGACATTGCCCATGTTGGAAGTGCCCATGGTGCCAGTGCCCACAGTAACAGTGCCCACGCTGAGAGTTCTCATGGTGATAGTGCGCATGGTGACGTTTCACATGTTGATACTGCCAATGATGACAGTGCACATGGTGACAGTTCTCATGATGGCAGTACCCCTGGTGACAGTGCTCAAAATGACACTGCCCCTGGTGGAAATGCCCATGGTGACAGTGCCCAAAGTTACATTGCCTATGGTGACACTTCTCATGGTGACAATCCGCATTTTGCCAGTGCCCATGGTGATAGTGCTCACAGTGAAAGTGCTCATGGTAATGCTGCTTACGGTGACAGTGCCGAAGGTGAAAATACCCATGGTGACAATACTCATCGAGAAAGTGCCCATGGTGGCAATTCTCATAGTGACCATTCTAATGCTGACAGTGCTCATGGTGGCATTTACCATGGTGAGAGTACCGATGGGGCATTGCACATGGTGACAGTGCCCATGGTAACCGTGCTCACAGTTATATGTCCCATGGTGACAGTTATCACACCTGTTGTGCCGATGCTGGAAATGCTTCCGGTCATAGTGCCATGGTTAAGGTGCCCATGGTGACAGTTCTCACAGTAATAGTGAGCATACTGATAGTATATTTGGTGACTGTGCCCATGGTGACAGTACACATGGTGATACTGCTCAATGTGACAGTGCCCTTGTTGACAGTGCACGTGGTGACAGTTCTCACGTTGATAATGCCCATGGTGAAAATGCCCATGGTGACAGTTTGCATGGTGAAATTGCTCATGATGACAGTTCCCATGTTGGTAGTTTCCATGGTGACAGTGCTCACAGTGATAGTGACCATGGTAAGATTGCAGATGGTGGCCGTGCCATTGGTGACATTGCCCATGATGACAGTACTCATGGTGACAGCGCTCACGATGACTGTGTCCATGGTGACAGTGCATATGGTTGTAGTGCACATGGTGGCATTGAAAACTGGAGACAGAGCCCATGGTAACAGTGTTCATGGTGACAGTGCACACGGTGACAACCCATGCTGACAGTGCTCACGGGGACTGTGCTAATGGTTGCATTTCACATGGTGACAGTGCTCACAGTTAGAGTGCCCATGGTAATCGTGCTCACCATGATAGTGTCCATGGTGACAGTGATCACAGTGATAGTGCCGATGGTGATAGTGCTCACGGTAATAGTGAGCATAGTGATAGTGCACTTGTTGACCATGCCCATGCTGACAGTACACATGGTGATAATTCTGAAGTTGGTAGTGCCCATGGTGACAGTGCCCATGGACACCACCCTCAAGGTGATAGTGCTCATGGTGACAGGGAACATGGGGACAGTGCAAACCGTGACTTTTCCTATCGTGACAGTGCTCACAGTTTCCAAGCCCATGGTGACAGTGACCACGGTGACAGTTTTAATGCTGATAGTGCCCATGGTGTCACTACTCATGGTGATAATGCTCAAGGTGATAGTGCCCATGGCGATAGTGCCAATGGTGAGAGTCCTCATGCTGATAGTGCCCATGGTGACAGTTCCCATTCTGAAAGTACTCATGATGACAGTGCCTATGTTGGTAGTTCGCATGGTGACAGTACTCACGGTGAACATACACATAGTGGCAGTTCTCATAGCGAGGTTTCTCATAGTGACAGTGCTCATAATAGCAGTGCCCAAGGTGGCAGTGCTCGTGGTGACAGTGCTCTTGGTGACATTGCTCACTGTGATACTTCTCATGGTGACAGTGTCCATGGTGATATTACCCATGGCGAGAGTACTTAATGATAAAGTGCCCATGGTGACAGTGTCCATGGTGATAGTGCACATGGTGGCAGTGCAAATTGTTGACATTGCCCATACTGATATTGCTTAGGGTGATACTCCTTCTGGTGATATTGGGCATGGTGACAGTTCGAATGGTGACAATACCCATGGTGGCACTTCTAACAGCGACCGTTCTCATGGTGACAGTACTCATAGTAACAGTGCCCAAGGTCGCAGTGCTCGTGGTGACAGTGCTCATGGTGACACTGTTCTTGCTGGCAGTTCCCATGGGAACAATGCCGATGGTGACACTGCACATTGTGACAGTGCCAATGGTAACCTTGCTCTCGGTGATAATGAACACGGTGAGAGTGCCCATTGTGACACTGCCGAAGAAGACCCTGCTCATTGTGACAGTGCTCATGGTAACAGTGCTCATAGTGGAAGTGCCCATGGTGACAGTCCTCAATGTGGCAGCGCTCATGGTGATAGTGTTCACAGTATCTGTGCTCATGGTGATAGTGCTCACAGTGGCAGTGCCCATAGTGACACTGTTCATGTTGGCAATACCCACGGTGTTAGACCCATGGTGACAGTGCCCATGATCACAGTGCAATGGTGAGAGAGCTCACGGTGACAGTGACAATGGTGACAATGCCCACGGAGGCAATGGCCATGGTGACAGTGCTCATGGTGACAGTGACCATGATGACACTGCCCATGTTGGAAGTGCCCACGGTGCCAGTGCCCACAGTAACAGTGCCCACGCTGAGAGTTCTCATGGTGATAGTGCGCATGGTGACATTTCACATGTTGATACTGCCAATGATGACAATGCCCATGGTGACAGTTCTCATGATGGCAGTACCCCTGGTGAGAGTGCTCAAAATGACACTGCCCCTGGTGGAAATGCCCATGGTGACAGTGCCCAAAGTGACATTGCCTATGGTGACACTCCTCACGGTGACATTGCCCATGGTGACAGGGCTCATGGTGACAATCCGCATTGTGCCAGTGCCCATGGTGATAGTGCTCAAAGTGAAAGTGCTCATGGTAATGCTGCTTACGGTGACAGTGCCCAAGGTGAAAATACCCACGGTGACAGTACTCATCGAGAAAGTGACCATGGTGGCAATTCTCATAGTGAACGTTCTAATGCTGACAGTGCTCATGGTGGCATTTACCATGGTGAGAGTACCGATGGGGCAGTGCACATGGTGACAGTGCCCATGGTAACCGTGCTCACAGTTATATGTCCCATGGTGACAGTTATCACGCCTGTTGTGCCGATGCTGGAAATGCTTCCGGTCATAGTGCCTATGGTTAAGGTGCCCATGGTGACAGTTCTCACAGTCATAGTGAGCATAGTGATAGTATATTTGGTGACTGTGCCCATGGTACAGTGCCCATGGTGACAGTACACATGGTGATACTGCTCAATGTGATAGTGCCCTTGTTGACAGTGCGTGTGGTGACAGTTCTCACGTTGATAGTGCCCATGGTGAAAATGCCCATGGTGACAGTTTGCATGGTGAAATTGCTCATAATGACAGTGCCCATGTTGGTAGTTTCCATGGTGACAGTGTTCACAGTGATAGTGACCATGGTAAGTTTGCAGATGGTGGCCGTGCCATTGGTGGCATTGCCCATGATGACAGTACTCATGGTGACAGCGCTCACGATGACTGTGTCCATGGTGACAGTGCATATGGTTGTAGTGCACATGATGGCAGTGAAAACTGGTGACAGAGCCAATGGTAACAGTGTTCATGGTGACAGTGCACACGGTGACAACCCATGCTGACAGTGCTCACGGGGACTGTGCTAATGGTTGCATTACCCATGGTGACAGTGCTCACAGTTAGAGTGCCCATGGTAATCGTGCTCACCATGATAGTGTCCATGGTGACAGTGATCACAGTGATAGTGCCGATGGTGATAGTGCTCACAGTAATAGTGAGCATAGTGATAGTGCACTGGTTGACCATGCCCATGCTGACAGTACTCATGGTGATAATTCTGAAGTTGGTAGTGCCAATGATGACAGTGCCCATGGACACCACCCTCAAGGTGATAGTGCTCAAGGTGACAGGGAACATGGGGACAGTGCAAACCGTGACTTTGCCTATCGTGACAGTGCTCACAGTGACCAAGCCCATGGTGACAGTGACCACGGTGACAGTTCTAATGCTGATAGTGCCCATGGTGACAGTCCTCATGCTGCTAGTGCCCATGGTGACAGTTCCCATTCTCAAAGTGCTCATGATGACAGTGCCTATGTTGGTAGTTCCCATGGTGACAGTACTCATGGTGAAAATACACATAGTGGCAGTTCTCATAGCGAGGGTTCTCATAGTGACAGTGCACATAATAGCAGTGCCCAAGGTGGCAGTGCTCGTGGTGACAGTGCTCTTGGTGACGTTGCTCGCAGTGATACTTCTAATGGTGACAGTGCCCATGGTGATATTACCCATGGTGAGAGTACTTAATGATAAAGTGCCCATGGTGACAGAGCCCATGGTGATAGTGCACATGGTGGCAGTGCAAATTGGTGACGTTGCCCATGGTGACATTGCTTAAGGTGATACTCCTTGCGGTGATATTGTGCATGGTGACAGTTCGAATGGTGACAATACCCATGGTGGCACTTCTCACAGCGACCATTCTCATGGTGACAGTACTCATAGTAAGAGTGCCCAAAGTCGCAGTGCTCGTGGTGACAGTGCTCATGGTGACAGTGCTCTTGCTGGCAGTTCCCATGGGAACAATGTTGATGGTGACACTGCACATTGTGACAGTGCCAATGGTAACCTTCCTCTCGGTGATAATGAACACGGAGAGAGTGCCCATTGTGACACTGCCGAAGAAGACCCTCCTCATTGTGACAGTGCTCATGGTAACAGTGCTCATAGTGGAAGTGCCCATGGTGACATTGCTCATTGTGGCAGTGCTCAAGGTGATAGTGTTCACAGTGTCTGTGCTCATGGTGTTAGTGCTCACAGTGGCAGTGCCCATAGTGACACTGCTCATGTTAGGCAATACCCACGGTGACAGACCCAAGGTGACAGTGCCCATGATCACAGTGCAATGGTGAGAGAGCTCACGGTGACAGTGACAATGGTGACAATGCCCACGGAGGCAATGGCCATGGTGACAGTGCTCATGGTGACTGTGCCCATGGTGACAGTGACCATGATGACACTGCCCATGGTGACAGTGCTCACGGGGAAAGTGCCCATGATAACATTAACCACAGTGATAGTGCCCCTGGTGACAGTGCCCACGGTGACATTGCCCATAGTTATAGTGTCCATGGTGACAGTACTCACAGTGAAATATTCCCTGCGGACACTGCCCATGGTGACTGTGCCCATGATCACCAACCTCACGGTGATAGAGGTCACTGTGAGAGTGCCCATGGTGATAGTGAAAACGGTGACATTACCTATCATGACCGTACTGACAGTGACAGTGCCCATGCTGACTGTGACCGCGGTGACTGTCCTAATGCTGACAGTGCTCATGGTGACTGTCTGCATAGTGACAGTGCCCAACGTGACCATGCTCCTGGTGACAGGGCCCATAGTGAAAATACCCATGGAGACAGTACTCATAGTGAAAGTGCCCTCGGTGGCAATTCTCATAGTGACAGTTCTCATGGTGACAATATTCATGGTGTTAGTGCCCTAGGTTGCAGTGCTCGTGGTGACAGAGCTCATGGTGACAGTGCTCATGGGGGCAGTTTCCAAGGTGAGATTACCGATGGCGGCAGTGCACATGGTGACAGCACCAATGGCAACCGTGCTCACGGTGATAGTGCCCATGGTGACGTTGTGCATGTTGACAGTTTTCACGGTGACACTGCCTATGGAGACAATGCTCATCGTGACAGTGCCCATGGTGAGACTACCACAGTTAGACTGCGACAGTGTAAGTGCTCACAGTGACAGTGCCCATAGTGATAGTGTCCATGGTGACAGTAGTCCCAGTGAAACTGTCCATCGGGACACTGCCCATACTGGCAGTGCCCATGGTCACAACCCTCACGGTGATAGTGCTCACAGTGACAGTGCAAACGGTGACATTGCCTACAGTGACAGGGCTCACAGTGAGAGTGCCCATGGTGACAGTGACCACTGTGACAGCTCTAACAGTGGTAGTGTCCATGGTGACAGTTCTCACGGTGACAGTGCCCATGGGAACAGTTAGCAGGGTGAGATTCCTCATGATGATAGTGCCTATTGTGACAGTGCTCATAGTGACAATGCCCATGGTGCCAGAGCCCATCGAGACATGCCGCACAGTGACAGTTCTCATGGTGACAGTGCCCATGGTGATATTACCCATGGTGACAGTACTCATGGTTAAAGTGCCCATTCTGACATGGCACATGGTGGCAGTGCAAAATGGTGACAGTGCCCATGGTGACTTTGCTCATGGTGACATAGCTTACAGTCATAGTCCTTATGGTGATATTGTGCATGATGACATTGCACACACTGACAGTGCTCATGGTGACAGTCCTCACGGTGATAGTGCCCATTGTGAAAGTGCCCGTGGTGACAGTGGCCAAAGTCACAATTCTCACAGTGAAGTGTTCACGGTGATAGTGCCCGTGGTGACTATACCCAGAGTGACAGCACTCACAGTGAAATTATCCAAGGGGACACTGCCCATGGTGACAGTGACCATGGTCACAACCCTCACGGTGATATTGATCACGGTGACAGTGCCCATGGTGACAGTGCTCACGGTGACAGTGCCCATGGTGACACTGCAAACGGTGACATTGCCTACCATGACAGTGCTCACAGTGACAGTGCCCATGCTGAGAGTGACCACGGTGACAGCTCTAATGGTGATAGTGCCCATGGAGACAGTGCTCATGGTGACAGTCCGCATTGTGCCAGGGCCCAAGATGACAGTGCTCATGTGAGAGTGCCCATAGTGACAATACCCATGGTGACAGTACTCATGGTGAAAGTGCCCATGGTGACATTGCCTATGGTGATTGTGCCAATAGGCACCATGCTCAAGGTGAAACTGCCCATGGAGACATTGCCCATTGTGATAGTGCTCATGGTGACAATCCCACGTTGACCGAGCCAATTCTGATAGTCCCCATGGTGACAGATCTCAGGGTGAAAGTGACCTTGGTGACATTGCTCATTGTGACAGTGCTCATGGTGATAGTGCTCAAGGTGATAGTCTCCATGTTGACAGTGCCCATGGAGACTGTTCTCATGGTGACAATGCCTATGGTGATAATTCTCATAGTGACAGTGCTCATGTTGTCACTGCCCATGGTAACAGTGACCATGGTGACTGTTCTCACCGTGATAGTGCCCATGGTGACAGTCTGCATAGTGGCTGTGCCCATGGTGACAGTGCTCACAGTGATAGTACTCACGGTGACAGTGCCCAAGGTGACAATACCCACGGTGACAGTAATCATGGTGAATGTGGCAATGGAGGCAGTTCTCATAGTGATAGTTCTCATTGTGACAGTGCTCATGGTGACAGTGCTCTTGGGGGCAGTTCCCTTGGTAACAATGCCGAAGGTGACACTGCACATTGTAACAGTTCCAATGGTAACCTTGCTCTCGGTGATAGTGAACACGGTGAGAGTACTCATTGTGACACTGCCGAAGGAGACCCTCCTCATTGTGACAGTGCTCATGGTAACAGTGCTCATGGTGGAAGTGCCCATGGTGACAATGCTCATTGTGGCAGTGCTCATGGGGGCAGTGCCTATGATCACAGTACTTATGGTGATAGTATTCACAGTGTTTATGTTCATGGTGATAGTGCTCACGGTGGCAGTTCCCATAGAGTCCCTGCTCATGCTGGCAATACCCACGGTGATAGACCCATGGTGACAGTGCCCATGATCACAGTGCAATGGTGAGAGAGTTCACGGTGACAGTGACAATGGTGACAGTGCCCATGGAGGCAATGGACATTGTGACAGTACTCATGGTGACAGTGCCCATGATGACACTGCCCATGGTGACAGTGCTCACGGGGAAAGTGCCCATGATAACATTAACCACGGTGATAGTGCCCCTGGTGACAGTGCCCACGGTTTCACTGCTCTTGGTGATAGTGCCTTTGGTGACAATACTCATGTTGAAATTGCCCATGCGGACAATGCTCATGGTGACATTGCCATTGGAGAGAGTGCCCATGTTGACAGTGCCCATGATGATGTGCTCATGTTGACAGTGCTCACTGTGATAGTGCCCATGTTGACATTGCCCATGTTGGAAGTGCCCACGGTGCCAGTGCCCACAGTAACAGTGCCCACGATGAGAGTTCTCATGGTGATAGTGCACATGGTGACATTACACATGTTGATACTGCCAATGATGACAGTGCACATGGTGACAGTTCTCATGATGGCAGTACCCCTGTTGACAGTGCTCAAAATGACACTGCCCCTGGTGGAAATGCCCATGGTGACAGTGCCCACAGTGACATTGCCTATGGTGACACTCCTCATGGTGAAAGTGTCCACGGTGACAGGGCTCATGGTGACTCTCTCCATAGTGACAGTGCCCAACGTGACCATGCTCATGGTGACAGTGCCCATAGTGAAAATAACCATGGAGACAGTACTCATAGTGAAAGTGCCCTTGGTGGCAATTCTCATAGTGACAGTTCTCATGGTGACAATGTTCATGGTTGTAGTGCCCTAGGTGGCAGTGCTCGTGGTGACAGAGCTCATGGTGACAGTGCTCATGGGGGCAGTTCCCATGGTGAGATTACCGATGGTGGCAGTGCCCATGGTGACAGTGCTCATGATGACTGTGTCCATGGTGACAGTGCATATGGTTGTAGTGCACATGGTGGCAGTGAAAACTGGTGACAGAGCCCATGGTAACAGTGTTCATGGTGACAGTGCACACGGTGACAACCCATGCAAACATTGCTCACGGGGACTGTGCTAATGCTTGCATTATCCATGGTGACAGTGCTCACAGTTAGAGTGCCCATGGTAATCGTGCTCACCATGATAGTGTCCATGGTGACAGTGATCACAGCGATAGTGCCGATGGTGATAGTGCTCACGGTAATAGTGAGCATAGTGATAGTGCACTTGTTGACCAAGCCCATGCTGACAGTACACATGGTGATAATTCTGAAGTTGGTAGTGCCCATGGTGACAGTGCCCACGGACACCACCCTCAAGATGATAGTGCTCATGGTGACAGGGAACATGGGGACAGTGCAAACCGTGACTTTGCCTATCGTGACAGTGCTCACAGTGACCAAGCCCATGGTGACAGTGACCACGGTGACAGTTCTAATGCTGATAGTGCCCATGGTGACAGTACTCATGGTGATAATGCTCAAGGTGATAGTGCCCATGGCGATAGTGCCAATGGTGAGAGTCCTCATTCTGATAGTGTCTAGGGTGACAGTTCCCACTCTCAAAGTGCTCATGATGACAGTGCCTATATTGGTAGTTCCCATGGTGAGAGTACTCATGGTGAAAATACACATAGTGGCAGTTCTCATAGCGAGGGTTCTCATAGTGACAGTGCTCATAATAGCAGTGCCCAAGGTGGCAGTGCTCGTGGTGACAGTGCACTCGGTGATGTTCCTCACAGTGATACTTCTCATGGTGACAGTGCCCATGGTGATATTACCCATGGTGAGAGTACTTAATGATAAAGTGCCCATGGTGACAGTGCCCATGGTGATAGTGCACATGGTGGCAGTGCAAATTGGTGACATTGCCCATGGTGACATTGCTTAAGGTGATACTCCTTGCGGTGATATTGTGCATGGTGACTGTTCGAATGGTGACAATACCCATGGTGGCACTTCTCACAGCGACCGTTCTCATGGAGACAGTACTCATAGTAACAGTGCCCAAGGTCGCAGTGCTCGTGGTGACAGTGCGCATGGTGACAATGCTCTTGCTGGCAGTTCCCATGGGAACAATGCCGATGGTGACACTGCACATTGTGACAGTGCCAATGGTAACCTTGCTCTCGGTGATAATGAACACGGTGAGAGTGCCCATTGTGACACTGCCGAAGAAGACCCTCCTCATTGTGACAGTGCTCATGGTAACAGTGCTCATAGTGGAAGTGCCCATGGTGACAATGCTCATTGTGGCAGTGCTCATGGTGAGAGTGTTCACAGTGTCTGTGCTCATGGTGATAGTGCTCACAGTGGCAGTGCCCGTAGTGACACTGCTCATGTTGGCAATACCCACGGTGATAGACCCATGGTGACAGTGCCCATGATCACAGTGAAATGGTGAGAGAGCTCACGGTAACAGTGACAATGGTGACAATGCCCACGGACGGAATGGCCATGGTGACAGTGCTCATGGTGACAGTGAACATGATGACACTGCCCATGGTGACAGTGCTCACGGGGAAAGTGCCCATGATAACATTAACCACAGTGATAGTGCCCCTGGTGACAGTGCCCACGGTGACATTGCCCATAGTGATAGTGTCCATGGTGACAGTACTCACAGTAAAATATTCCCTGGGGACACTGCCCATGGTGACTGTGCCCATAATCACCACCTTCACGGTGATAGAGGTCACTGTGAGAGTGCCCATGGTGACAGTGCAAACGGTGACATTACCTATCATGACCGTACTCACAGTGACAGTGCCCATGCTGACTGTGACCGTGGTGACTGTCCTAATGCTGACAGTGCTCATGGTGACTGTCTGCATAGTGACAGTGCCCAACGTGGCCATGCTCATGGTGTCAGGGCCCATAGTGAAAATACCAATGGAGACAGTACTCATAGTGAAAGTGCCCTTGGTGCCAATTCTCATAGTGACAGTTCTCATGGTGACAATGCTCATGGTGGTAGTGCCCTAGGTGGCAGTGCTCGTGGTGACAGAGCTCATGGTGACAGTGCTCATGGGGGCAGTTCCCATGGTGAGATTACCGATGGTGGCAGTGCACATGGTGACAGCGCCAATGGCAACCGTTCTCACGGTGATAGTGCCCGTGGTGACATTGTGCATGTTGACAGTTTTCACGGTGACACTGCCTATGGAGACAATGCTCATCGTGACAGTGCCCATGGTGAGACTACCACAGTTAGACTGCGACAGTGTAAGTGCTCACGGTGACAGTGCCCATAGTGATAGTGTCCATGGTGACAGTAGTCCCAGTGAAACTGTCCATGGGGACACTGCCCATACTGGCAGTGCCCATGGTCACAACCCTCACGGTGATAGTGCTCACAGTGACAGTGCAAACGGTGACATTGCCTACAGTGACAGGGCTCACAGTGAGAGTGCCCATGGTGACAGTGACCACGGTGACAGCTCTAACAGTGGTAGTGTCCATGGTGACAGTTATCACAGTGACAGTGCCCATGGGAACAGTTAGCAGGTTGAGATTTCTCATGATGATAGTGCCTATTGTGACAGTGCTCATAGTGACAATGTCCATGGTGGCAGAGCCCATCAAGACATGCCGCACAGTGACAGTTCTCATCGTGACAGTGCCCATGGTGATATTACCCATGGTGACAGTACTCATGGTTAAAGTGCCCATTCTGACATGGCACATGGTGGAAGTGCAAAATGGTGACAGTGCCCATGGTGACATTGCTCATGGTGACATTGCTTACAGTCATAGTCCTTATGGTGATATGGTGCATGATGACATTGCACACACTGACCGTGCTCATGGTGACAGTCTTCACGTTGATAGTGCCCATTGTGAAAGTGCCCGTGGTGACAGTGCCCATAGTCACAATTCTCACAGTGAAGTGTTCACGGGGATCGTGCCCGTGGTGACTATGCCCAGAGTGACAGTACTCACAGTGAAATTATCCAAGGGGACACTGCCCATGGTGACAGTGACCATGGTCACAACCCTCACGGTGATATTGATCACGGTGACAGTGCCCATGGTGACAGTGCTCACGGTGACAGTGCCCATGGTGACACAGCAAACTGTGACATTGCCTACCGTGACAGTGCTCACAGTGACAGTTCCCATGCTGAGAGTGACCACGGTGACAGCTCTAATGGTGATAGTTCCCATTGAGACAGTGCTCATGGTGACAGTCCGCATTTTGCCAGGGCCTAAGATGGCAGTGCTCACGTGAGAGTGCCCATAGTGACAATACCCATGGTGACAGTACTCATGGTGAAAGTGCCCATGGTGACATTGCGTATGGTGATTGTGCCAATAGGCACCATGCTCAAGGTGAAACTGCCCATGGAGACATTGCCCATTGTGATAGTGCTCATGGTGACAATCCCACGTTGACAGAGCCAATTGTGATAGTCCCCATGGTGACAGATCTCAGGGTGAAAGTGACCTTGGTGACATTGCTCATTGTGACAGTGCTCATGGTGATAGTGCTCAAGGTGATAGTCTCCATGTTGACAGTGCCCATGGTGACAGTTCTCATGGTGACAATGCCTATGGTGATAATTCTCATAGTGACAGTGCTCATGTGGACAGTGCCCATGGTAACAGTGACCATGGTGACTGTTCTCACCGTGATAGTGCCCATGGTTACAGTCTGCATTGTGGCTGTGCCCATGGTGACAGTGCTCACAGTGATAGTACTCACGGTGACAGTGCCCAAGGTGACAATACCCACAGTGACAGTAATCATGGTGAATGTGGCAATGGAGGCAGTTCTCATAGTGATAGTTCTCATTGTGACAGTGCTCATGGTGACAGTGCTTTTGAGGGCAGTTCCCTTGGTAACAATGCCGAAGGTGACACTGCACATTGTAACAGTTCCAATGGTAACCTTGCTCTCGGTGATAGTGAGCACGGTGAGAGTTCTCATTGTGACACTGCCAAAGGAGACCCTCCTCATTGTGACAGTGCTCATGGTAACAGTGATCATGGTGGAAGTGCCCATGGTGACAATGCTCATTGTGGCAGTGCTCATGGGGGCAGTGCCAATGATCACAGTACTTATGGTGATAGTATTCACAGTGTCTGTGTTCATGGTGATAGTGCTCACGGTGGCAGTTCCCATAGAGACCCTGCTCATGCTGGCAATACCCACGGTGATAGACCCATGGAGACAGTGCCCATGATCACAGTGCAATGGTGAGAGAGTTCACAGTGACAGTGACAATGGTGACAGTGCCCATGGAGGCAATGGACATGGTGACAGTACTCATGGTGACAGTGCCCATGGTGACAGTGCCCATGATGACACTGCCCATGGTGACAGTGCTCACGGGGATAGTGCCCATGATAACATTAATCACAGTGATAGTGCCCCTGGTGACAGTGCCCACGGTTTCACTGCTCTTGGTGATAGTGCCTTTGGTGACAATACTCATGGTGAAATTGCCCACGCGGAGAATGCTCTTGGTGATGTTCCAATTGGAGAGAGTGCCCATGTTGACAGTGCCCATGATGCAGTGCTCATGTTGACAGTGCTCACTGTGATAGTCCCCATGTTGACATTGCTCATGTTGGAAGTGCCCACGGTGCCTGTGCCCACAGTAACAGTGCCCACGCTGAGAGTTCTCATGGTGATAGTGTGAATGGTGACATTTCACATGTTGATACTGCCAATGATGACAGTGCACATGGTGACAGTTCTCATGATGGCAGTACCCCTGGTGACAGTGCTCAAAATGACACTGCCCCTGGTGGAAATGCCCATGGTGACAGTGCCCACAGTGACATTGCCTATGGTGACACTCCTCATGGTGACATTGCCCATGGTGACAGGCCTCATGGTGACAATCCGCATTGTGCCAGTGCCCATGGTGATAGTTCTCACAGTGAAAGTGCTCATGGTAATGCTGCTTACGGTGACAGTGCCCAAGGTGAAAATACCCACGGTGACAGTACTCATCGAGAAAGTGACCATGGTGGCAATTCTCATAGTGAACGTTCTAATGCTGACAGTGCTCATGGTGGCATTTACCATGGTGAGAGTACCGATGGGGCAGTGCACATGGTGACAGTGCCCATGGTAACCGTGCTCACAGTTATATGTCCCATGGTGACAGTTATCACGCCTGTTGTGCCGATGCGGGAAATGCTTCTGGTCATAGTGCCCATGGTTAAGGTGCCGATGGTGACAGTTCTCACAGTAATAGTGAGCATAGTGATAGTATATTTGGTGACTGTGCCCATGGTGTCAGTACACATGGTGATAGTGCTAATGTGATAGTGCCCTTGTTGACAGTGCGTGTGGTGACAGTTCTCACGTTGATAGTGCCCATGGTGAAAATGCCCATGGTGGCAGTTTGCATGGTGAAATTGCTCATGATGACAGTGCCCATGTTGGTAGTTTCCATGGTGACAGTGCTCACAGTGATAGTGAACATGGTAAGATTGCAGATGGTGGCCGTGCCATTGGTGACATTGCCCATGATGACAGTACTCATGGTGACAGCGCTCACGATGACTGTGTCCATGGTGACAGTGCATACGGTTGTAGTGCACATGGTGGGAGTGAAAACTGGTGACAGAGCCCATGGTAACAGTGTTCATGGTGACAGTGCACACGGTGACAACCCATGCTGACAGTGCTCATGGGGACTGTGCTAATGGTTGCATTACCCATGGTGACAGTGCTCACAGTTAGAGTGCCCATGGTAATCCTGCTCACCATGATAGTGTCCATGGTGCCAGTTATCACAGTGATAGTGCTGATGGTGATAGTGCTCACGGTAATAGTGAGCATAGTGATAGTGCACTGGCTGACCATGCCCATGCTTACAGTACACATGGTGATAATTCTGAAGTTGGTAGTGCCCATGGTGACAGTGCCCATGGACACCACCCTCAACGTGATAGTGCTCATGGTGACAAAGAACATGGGGACAGTGCAAACCGTGAGTTTGCCTATCGTGACAGTGCTCACAGTGACCAAGCATATGGTGACAGTGACCACAGTGACAGTTCTAATGCTGATAGTGCCCATGGTGACAGTACTCATGGTGATAATGCTCAAGGTGATAGTGCCCATGGCGATAGTGCCAATGGTGAGAGTCCTCATGCTGGTAGTGCCCAGGGTGACAGTTCCCATTCTCAAAGTGCTCATGATGACAGTGCCTATGTTGGTAGTTCCCATGGTGACAGTACTCATGGTGAAAATACACATAGTGGCAGTTCTTATAGCGAGGGTTCTCATAGTGACAGTGCTCATAATAGCAGTGCCCAAGGTGGCAGTGCTCGTGGTGACAGTGCTCTTGGTGACGATGCTCACAGTGATATTTCTCATGGTGACAGTGCCCATGGTGATATTACCCATGGCGAGAGTACTTAATGATTAAGTGCTCATGGTGACAGTGCCCATGGTGATAGTGCACATGGTGGCAGTGCAAATTGGTGACATTGCCGATGGTGACATTGCTTAAGGTGATACTCCTTGCGGTAATATTGTGCATGGTGACAGTTTGAAAGGTGACAATACCCATTGTGGCACTTCTCACAGCGACCGTTCTCATGGTGACAGTACTCATAGTAATAGTGCCCAAGGTCGCGGTGCTCGTGGTGACAGTGCTCATGGTGACAGTGCTCTTGCTGGCAGTTCCCATGGGAACAATGCCGATGGTGACACTGCACATTGTGACAGTGCCACTGGTAACCTTGCTCTCTGTGATAATGAACACGGTGAGAGTGCCCATTGTGACACTGCCGAAGAAGACCCTCCTCATTGTGACAGTGCTCATGGTAACAGTGCTCATAGTGGAAGTGCCCATGGTGACAATGCTCATTGTGGCAGTGCTCATGGTGATAGTGTTCACAGTGTCTGTGCTCATGGTGATAGTGCTCACAGTGGCAGTGCCCATAGTGACACTGCTCATGTTGGCAATACCCACGGTGATAGACCCATGGTGACACTGCCCATGATCACAGTGCAATGGTGAGAGAGCTCACGGTGACAGTGACAATAGTGACAATGCCCATGGAGGCAATGGCCATGGTGACAGTGCTCATGGTGACAGTGACCATGATGACACTGCCCATGGTGATAGTGCTCATGGTGAAAGTTCCCATGATAACATTAACCAGAGTGATAGTGCCCCTGGTGACAGTGCCCACGGTGACATTGCCCATAGTGATAGTGTCCATGGTGACAGTACTCGCAGTGAAATATTCCCTGGGGACACTGCCCATGGTGACTGTGTCCATGATCACCACCCTCCCGGTGATGGAGGTCACTGTGAGAGTGCCCATGGTGACAGTGCAAATGGTGACATTACCTATCATGACCGTACTCACAGTGACAGTGCCCATGCTGACTGTGACCGTGGTGACTGTTCTAATGCTGACAGTGCTTATGGTGACTGTCTGCATAGTGACAGTGCCCAACGTGACCATGCTCATGGTGACAGTGCCCATAGTGAAAATACCCATGGAGACAGTACTCATAGTGAAAGTGCCCTTGGTGGCAATTCTCATAGTGACAGTTCTCATGGTGACAATGTTCATGGTGGTAGTGCCCTAGGTGGCAGTGCTCGTGGTGACAGAGCTCATGGTGACAGTGCTCATGGGGGCAGTTCCCATGGTGAGATTACCGATGGTGGCAGTGCACATGGTGACAACGCCAATGGCAACCGTGCCCATGGCGATAGTGCCCATGGTGACATTGTGCATGTTGACAGTTTTCACGGTGACACTGCCTATGGAGACAATGCTCATCGTGACAGTGCCCATGGTGAGACTACCACAGTGAGACCGCGACAGTGTAAGTGCTCACGGTGACAGTGCCCATAGTGATAGTGTCCATGGTGACAGTAGTCCCAGTGAAACTGTCCATGGGGACACTGCCCATAGTGGCAGTGCCCATGGTCACAACCCTCACAGTGATAGTGCTCACAGTGACCGTGCAAACGGTGACATTGCCTACAGTGACAGGGCTCGCAGTGAGAGTGCCCATGGTGACAGTGACGACGGTGACAGGGCCCATGCGAACAGTTAGCAGGGTGAGATTTCTAATGATGATAGTGCCTATTGTGACAGTGCTCATAGTGACAATGCCCATGGTGCCAGAACCCATCGAGACATGACGCACAGAGACAGTTCTCATGGTGACAGTGCCCATGGTGATATTACCCATGGTGACAGTACTCATGGTTAAAGTGCCCATTCTGACATGGCACATGTTGGCAGTGCAAAATGGTGACAGTGCCCATGGTGACTTTGCTCATGGTGACATTGCTTACAGTCATAGTCCTTATGGTGATATTGTGCATGATGACATTGCACACACTGACAGTGCTCATGGTGACAGTCCTCACAGTGATAGTGCCCATTGTGAAAGTGCCCGTGGTGACAGTGCCCATAGTCACAATTCTCACAGTGAAGTGTTCACGGTGATAGTGCCCGTGGTGACTATGCCCAGAGTGACAGAACTCACCATGAAATTATCCAATGGGACACTGCCCATGGTGACAGTGACCATGGTCACAACCCTCAGGGTGATATTGATCACGGTGACAGTGCCCATGGTGACAGTGCTCACGGTGACAGTGCCCATGGTGACATTGCAAACGGTGACATTGCCTACCATGACAGTGCTCACAGTGACAGTGCCCATGCTGAGAGTGACCACGGTGACAGCTCTAACGGTGATAGTGCCCATGGAGACCGTGCTCATGGTGAGAGTCCGCATTGTGCCAGGGCCCAAGATGACAGTGCTCACGTGAATGTGCCCATAGTGACAATACCCATGGTGACATTACTCATGGTGAAAGGGCCCATGGTGACATTGCCTATGGTGATTGTGCCAATTGGCACCATGCTCAAGGTGAAACGGGCCATGGAGACATTGCCCATTGTGATAGTGCTCATGGTGACAATCCCACGTTGACAAAGCCAATTGTGATAGTCCCCATGGTGACAGATCTCAGGGTGAAAGTGACCTTGGTGACATTGCTCATTGTAACAGTGCTCATGGTGATAGTGCTCAAGGTGATAGTCTCCATGTTGACAGTGCCCATGGTGACAGTTCTCATTGTGACAATGCCTATGGTGATAATTCTCATAGTGACAGTGCTCATGTTGACAGTGCCCATGGTAACAGTGACCATGGTGACTGTTCTCACCGTGATAGTGCCCATGGTGACAGTCCGCATCGTGGCTGTGCCCATGGTGACAGTGCTCACAGTGATAATACTCACGGTGACAGTGCCCAAGGTGACAATACCCATGGTGACAGTAATCATGGTGAATGTGGCAATGGAGGCAGTTCTCATAGTGATAGTTCTCATTGTGACAGTGCTCATGGTGAAAGTGCTCTTGGGAGGAGTTCCCTTGGTAACAATGCCGAAGGTGACACTGCACATTGTAACAGTTCCAATGGTAACCTTGCTCTCGCTGATAGTGAACACGGTGAGAGTGCTCATTGTGACACTGCCGAAGGAGACCCTCCTCATTGTGACAGTGCTCATGGTAACAGTGCTCATGGTGGAAGTGCCCATGGTGACAATGCTCATTGTGGCAGTGCTCATGGGGGCAGTGCCAATGATCACAGTACTTATGGTGATAATATTCACAGTGTCTGTGTTCATGGTGATAGTGCTCACGGTGGCAGTTCCCATAGAGACCCTGCTCATGCTGGCAATACCCACGGTGATAGACCCATGGTGAAAGTGCCCATGATCACAGTGCAATGGTGAGAGAGTTCACGGTGACAGTGACAATGGTGACAGTGCCCATGGAGGCAATGGACATGGTGACAGTACTCATGGTGACAGTGCCCATGGTGACAGTGCCCATGACACTGCCCATGGTGACAGTGTTCACGGGGAAAGTGCCCATGATAACATTAATCACGGTGATAGTGCCCCTGGTGACAGTGCCCACGGTTTCACTGCTCTTGGTGATAGTGCCTTTGGTGACAATACTCATGGTGAAATTGCCCCTGCGTACAATGCTCTTGGTGACATTGCCATTGGAGAGAGTGCCCATGTTGACAGTGCCCACTGTGATAGTGCCCATGTTGACATTGCCCATGTTGGAAATGCCCATGGTGCCAGTGCCCACAGTAACAGTGCCCACCCTGAGAGTTCTCATGGTTATAGTGCGCATGGTGATATTTCACATGTTGATACTGCCAATGATGACAGTGCACATGGTGACAGTTCTCATGATGGCAGTACCCCTGGTGACAGTGCTCAAAATGACACTGCCCCTGGTGCAAATGCACATGGTGACAGTGCCCACAGTGACATTGCCTATGGTGACACTCCTTACGGTGACATGGCCCATGGCGACAGGGCTCATGGTGACAATCCGCATTGTGCCAGTGCCCATGGTGATAGTGCTCACAGTGAAAGTGCTCATGGTAATGCTGCTTATGGTGACAGTGCCCAAGGTGAAAATACCCACGGTGACAGTACTCACCGAGAAAATGCCCATGGTGGCAATTCTCATAGTGACCATTCTAATGCTGACAGTGCTCATGGTGGCATTTACCACGGTGAGAGTACCGATGGGGCAGTGCACATGTTGACAGTGCCCATGGTAACCGTGCTCACAGTTATATGTCCCATGGTGACAGTTATCACGCCTGTTGTGCCGATGCTGGAAATGCTTCCGGTCATAGTGCCCATGGTTAAGGTTCCCATGGTGACAGTTCTCACAGTAATAGTGAGCATAGTGATAGTATATTTGGTGACTGTGCCCATGGTGACAGTGCCCTTGGTGACAGTACACATGGTGATAAAGCTCAATGTGAAACTGCACTTGTTGACAGTGCGCGTGGTGACAGTTCTCACGTTGATAGTGCCCATGGTGAAAATGCCCATGGTGACAGTTTGCATGGTGAAATTGCTCATGATGACAGTGCCCATGTTGGTAGTTTCCATGGTGACATTGCTCACAGTGATAGTGACCATGGTAAGATTGCAGATGGTGGCCGTGCCATTGGTGACATTGCCCATGATGACAGTACTCATGGTGACAGCGCTCACAATGACTGTGTCCATGGTGACAGTGCATATGGTTGTAGTGCACATGGTGGCAGTGAAAACTGGTGACAGAGCCCATGGTAACAGTGTTCATGGTGACAGTGCACACGGTGACAACCCATGCTGACAGTGCTCTCGGGGACTGTGCTAAAGGTTGCATTACCCATGGTGACAGTGCTCACAGTTAGAGTGCACACGGTAATCGTGCTCACCATGATAGTGTCCATGGTGACATTGATCACAGTGATAGTGCCGATGGTGATAGTGCTCACGGTAATAGTGAGCATAGTGATAGTGCACTGGTTGACCATGCCCATGCTGACAGTACACATGGTGATAATTCTGAAGTTGGTAGTACCCATTTTGACAGTGCCCATGGACACCACCCTCAAGGTGATAGTGCTCATGGTGACAGGGAACATGGGGACAGTGCAAACTGTGACTTTGCCTTTCGTGACAGTGCTCACAGTGACCAAGCCCATGGTGACAGTGACCACGGTGACAGTTCTAATGCTGACAGTGCCCATGGTGACAGTACTCATGGTGATAATGCTCAAGGTGATAGTGCCCATGGCGATAGTGCCAATGGTGAGAGTCCTCATGCTGATAGTGCCCATGGTGACAGCTCCCATTCTCAAAGTGCTCATGATGACAGTGCCTATGTTGGTAGTTCCCATGGTGACAGTACTCATGGTGAAAATACACATAGTGGCAGTTCTCATAGCGAGGGTTCTCATAGTGACAGTGCTCATAATAGCAGTGACCAAGGTGGCAGTGCTCGTGGTGACAGTGCTCTTGGTGACATTGCTCACGGTGATACTTCTCATGGTGACAGTGCCCATGGTGATATTACCCATGGCGAGAGTACTTAATGATAAAGTGTCCATGGTGACAGTGCCCATGGTTATAGTGCACATGGTGGCAGTGCAAATTGGTGACATTGCCGATGGTGACATTGCTTAAGGTGATACTCCTTGCGGTGATATTGTGCATGGTGACAGTTCGAATGGTGACAATACCCATGGTGGCACTTCTCACAGCGACTGTTCTCATGGTGACAGTACTCATAGTAACAGTGCCCAAGGTCGCAGTGCTCGTGGTGACAGTGCTCATGGTGACAGTGCTCTTGCTGGCAGTTCCCATGGGAACAATGCCGATGGTGACACTGCACATTGTGACAGTGCCAATGGTAACCATGCTCTCGGTGATAATGAACACAGTGAGAGTGCCCATTGTGACACTGCCGAAGAAGACCCTCCTCATTGTGACAGTGCTCATGGTAACAGTGCTCATAGAGGAAGTGCCCATGGTGACAATGCTCATTGTGGCAGTGCTCATGGTGAGAGTGTTCACAGTGTCTGTGCTCATGGTGATAGTGCTCACAGTGGCAGTGCCCATAGTGACACTGCTCATGTTGGCAATACCCACGGTGATAGACCCATGGTGACAGTGCCCATGATCACAGTGCAATGGTGAGAGAGCTCACGGTGACAGTGACAATGGTGACAATGCCCACGGAGGCAATGGCCATGGTGACAGTGCTCATGGTGACAGTGACCATGATGACAATGCCCATGGTGACAGTGCTCACGGGGAAAGTGCCCATGATAACATTAACCACAGTGATAGTGCCCCTGGTGACAGTGCCCACGGTGACATTGCCCATAGTGATAGTGTCCATGGTGACAGTACTCACAGTGAAATATTCCACGTGGACACTGACCATGGTGACTGTGCCCATGATCACCACCCTCACGGTGATAGAGGTCACTGTGAGAGTGCCCATGGTGACAGTGCAAACGGTGACATTACCTATCATGACCGTAGTCACAGTGACAGTGCCCATGCTGACTGTGACCGTGCTGACTGTTCTAATGCTGACAGTGCTCATGGTGACTATCTGCATAGTGACAGTGCCCAACGTGACCATGCTCATGTTCACAGTGCCCATAGTGAAAATACCCATGGAGACAGTACTCATACTGAAAGTGCCCTTGGTGGCAATTCTCATAGTGACAGTTCTCATGGTGACAATGTTCATGGTGGTAGTGCCCTAGGTGGCAGTGCTCGTGGTGACAGAGCTCATGGTGACAGTGCTCATGGGGGCAGTTCCCATGGTGAGATTACCGATGGTGGCAGTGCACATGGTGACAGCGCCAATGGCAACCGTGCTCACGGTGATAGTGCCCATGGTGACATTGTGCATATTGACAGTTTTCACGGTGACACTGCCTATGGAGACAATGCTCATCGTGACAGTGCCCATGGTGAGACTACCAAAGTGAGACTGCGACAGTGTAAGTGCTCACGGTGACAGTGCCCATAGTGATAGTGTCCATGGTGACAGTAGTCCCATTGAAACTGTCCATGGGGACACTGCCCATAGTGGCAGTGCCAATGGTCACAACCCTCACGGTGATAGTGCTCACAGTGACAGTGCAAACGGTGACATTGCCTACAGTGACAGGGCTCGCAGTGAGAGTGCCCATGGTGACAGTGACCACGGTGACAGTGCCCATGGGAACAGTTAGCAGGGTGAGATTTCTCATGATGATAGTGCCTATTGTGACAGTGCTCATAGTGACAATGCCCATGGTGCCAGAACCCATCGAGACATGCCGCACAGTGACAGTTCTCATGGTGACAGTGCCCATGGTGATATTACCCATGGTGACAGTACTCATGGTTAAAGTGCCCATTCTGACATGGCACATGGTGGCAGTGCAAAATGGTGACAGTGCCCATGGTGACTTTGCTCATGGTGACATTGCTTACAGTCATAGTCCTTATGGTGATATTGTGCATGATGACATTGCACACACTGACAGTGCTCATGGTGACAGTCCTCACGGTGA
This sequence comes from Hyperoodon ampullatus, assembly GCF_949752795.1. Lineage (NCBI taxonomy): Eukaryota > Metazoa > Chordata > Mammalia > Artiodactyla > Ziphiidae > Hyperoodon > Hyperoodon ampullatus. Next base: position 140,826,975 of record NC_136915.1, on the reverse strand, counting down.
TAGTGCCCATTGTGAAAGTGCCCCTGGTGAATATGCCCAGAGTGACAGTACTCACAGTGAAATTATCCTAGGGGACACTGCCTATGGTGACAGTGACCATGGTCACAACCCTCACGGTGATATTGATCACGGTGACAGTGCCCATGGTGACACAGCAAACGGTGACATTGCCTACCATGACAGTGCTCACAGTGACAGTGCCCATGCTGAGAGTGACCACGGTGACAGCTCTAACGGTGATAGTGCCCATTGAGACAGTGCTCATGGTGACAGTCCGCATTGTGCCAGGGCCCAAGATGACAGTGCTCACGTGAGAGTGCCCATAGTGACAATACCCATGGTGACAGTACTCATGGTGAAAGGGCCCATGGTGAGATTGCATGTGGTGATTGTGACAATAGGCACCATGCTCAAGGTGAAACTGCCCATGGAGACATTGCCCATTGTGATAGTGCTCTTGGTGACAATCCCACGTTGACAGAGCCAATTGTGATAGTCCCCATGGTGACAGATCTCAGGGTGAAAGTGACCTTGGTGACATTGCTCATTGTGACAGTGCTCATGGTGATAGTGCTCAAGGTGATAGTCTCCATGTTGACAGTGCCCATGGTGACAGTTCTCATGGTGACAATGCCTATGGTGATAATTCTCATAGTGACAGTGCTCATGTTGACAGTGCCCATGGTAACAGTGACCATGGTGACTGTTCTTACCGTGATAGTGCCCATGCTGACAGTCCGCATTGTGGCTGTGCCCATGGTGACAGTGCTCACAGTGATAGTACTCACGGTGACAGTGCCCAAGGTGACAATACCCATGGTGACAGTAATCATGGTGAATGTGGCAATGGAGGCAGTTCTCATAGTGATAGTTCTCATTGTGACAGTGCTCATGGTGACAGTGCTCTTGGGAGCAGTTCCCTTGGTAACAATGCCGAAGGTGACACTGCACATTGTAACAGTTCCAATGGTAACCTTGCTCTCGGTGATAGTGAACACGGTGAGAGTGCTCATTGTGACACTGTCGAAGGAGACCATCCTCATTGTGACAGTGCTCATGGTAACAGTGCTCATGGTGGAAGTGCCCATGGTGACAATGCTCATTGTGGCAGTGCTCATGGAGGCAGTGCCAATGATCACAGTACTTATGGTGATAGGATTCACAGTGTCTGTGTTCATGGTGATAGTGCTCACGGTGGCAGTTCCCATAGAGACCCTGCTCATGCTGGCAATACCCACGGTGATAGACCCATGGTGACAGTGCCCATGATCACAGTGCAATGGTGAGAGAGTTCACGGTGACAGTGACAATGTTGACAGTGCCCATGGAGGCAATGGACATGGTGACAGTACTCATGGTGACAGTGCCCATGGTGACAGTGCCCATGATGACACTGCCCATGGTGACAGTGTTCATGGGGAAAGTGCCCATGATAACATTTATCACGGTGATAGTGCCCCTGGTGACAGTGCCCACGGTTTCACTTCTCTTGGTGATAGTGCCTTTGGTGACAATACTCATGGTGAAATTGCCCATGCGGGCAAAGCTCTTGGTGACATTGCCATTGGAGAGAGTGCCCATGTTGACCGTACCCACTGTGATAGTGCCCATGTTGACATTGCCCATGTTGGAAGTGCCCACGGTGCCAGTGCCCACAGTAACAGTGCCCACGCTGAGAGTTCTCATGGTGATAGTGCGCATGGTGACATTTCACATGTTGATACTGCCAATGATGACAGTGCACATGGTGACAGTTCTCATGATGGCAGTACCCTTGGTGACAGTGCTCAAAATGACACTGCCCCTGGTGGAAATGCCCATGGTGACAGTGCCCACAGTGACATTGCCTATGGTGACACACCTCATGGTGACATTGCCCATGGTGACAGGGCTCATGGTGACAATCCACATTGTGCCAGTGCCCATGGTGATAGTGCTCACAGTGAAAGTGCTCATGGTAATGCTGCTTATGGTGACAGTGCCCAAGGTGAAAATACCCACGGTGACAGTACTCATCAAGAAAGTGCCCATGGTGGCAATTCTCATAGTGACCGTTATAATGCTGACAGTGCTCATGGTGGCATTTACCATGGTGAGAGCACCGATGGGGCAGTGCACCTGGTGACAGTGCCCATGGCAACCGTGCTCACAGTTATATGTCCCATGGTGACAGTTATCACGCCTGTTGTACTGATGCGGGAAATGCTTCCTGTCATAATGCCCATAGTTAAGGTGCCCATGGTGACAGTTCTCACAGTAATAGTGAGCATACTAATAGTATATTTGGTGACTGTGCCCATGGTGACAGTGCCCATGGTGACAGTACACATGGTGATACTGCTCAATGTGATAGTGCCCTTGTTGACAGTGCGCGTGGTGACAGTTCTCACGTTGATAGTGCCCATGGTGAAAATGCCCATGGTGACAGTTTGCATGGTCAAATTGCTCATGATGACTGTGCCTATGTTGGTAGTTTCCATGGTGACAGTGCTCACAGTGATAGTGACCATGGTAAGATTGCAGATGGTGGCCGTGCCATTGGTGACATTGCCCACGATGACAGTACTCATGGTGACAGCGCTCACGATGACTGTGTCCATGGTGACAGTGCATATGGTTGTAGTGCACATGGTGGCATTGAAAACTGGTGACAGAGCCCATGGTAACAGTGTTCATGGTGACAGTGCACACGGTGACAACCCATGCTGACAGTGCTCACGGGGACTGTGCTAATGGTTGCATTACCCATGGTGACAGTGCTCACAGTTAGAGTGCCCATGGTAATCGTGCTCACCATGATAGTGTCCATGGTGACAGTGATCACAGTGATAGTGCCGATGGTGATAGTGCTCACGGTAATAGTGAGCATAGTGATAGTGCACTTGTTGACCATGCCCATGCTGACAGTACACATGGTGATAATTCTGAAGTTGGTAGTGCCCATGGTGACAGTGCCCACGGACACCACCCTCAAGATGATAGTGCTCATGATGACAGGGAACATGGGGACAGTGCAAACCGTGACTTTGCCTATCGTGACAGTGCTCACAGTGACCAAGCCCATGGTGACAGTGACCACGGTGACAGTTCTAATGCTGATAGTGCCCATGGTGACAGTACTCATGGTGATAATGCTCAAGGTGATAGTGCCCATGGCGATAGTGCCAATGGTGAGAGTCCTCATGCTGATAGTACCCATGGTGACAGTTCCCATTCTGAAAGTGCTCATGATGACAGTGCCTATGTTGGTAGTTCCCATGGTGACAGTACTCATGGTGAAAATACACATAGTGGCAGTTCTCATAGCGAGGGTTCTCACAGTGACAGTGCTCATGATAGCAGTGACCAAGGTGGCAGTGCTCGTGGTGACAGTGCTCTTGGTGACGTTGCTCACGGTGATACTTCTCATGGTGACAGTGCCCATGGTGATATTACCCATGGCGAGAGTACTTAATGATAAAGTGCCCATGGTGACAGTGCCCATGGTGATAGTGCACATGGTGGCAGTGCAAATTGGTGACGTTGCCCATGGTGACATTGCTTAAGGTGATAATCCTTGCGGTGATATTGTGCATGGTGACAGTTCGAATGTTGACAATACCCATGGTGGCACTTCTCACAGTGACCGTTCTCATGGTGACACTACTGATAGTAACAGTGCCGAAGGTCGCAGTGCTCGTGGTGACAGTGCTCTTGCTGGCAGTTCCCATGGGAACAATGTCGATGGTGACACTGCACATTGTGACAGTGCCAATGGTAACCTTGCTCTCGGTGATAATGAACACGGTGAGAGTGCCCATTGTGACACTGCCGAAGAAGACCCTCCTCATTGTGACAGTGCTCATGGTAACAGTGCTCATAGTGGAAGTGCCCCTGTTGACAATGCTCATTGTGGCAGTGCTCATGGTGATAGTGTTCACAGTGTATGTGCTCATGGTGATAGTGCTCACATTGGCAGTTCCCATGGTGACACTGCTCATGTTGGCAATACCCACAGTGATAGACCCATGGTGACAGTGCCCATGATCACAGTGCAATGGTGAAAGAGCTCACGGTGACAGTGACAACGGTGACAATGCCCACGGTTGCAATGGCCATGGTGACAGTGCTCATGGTGACAGTGAACATGATGACACTGCCCATGGTGACAGTGCTCACGGGGAAAGTGCCCATGATAACATTAACCACAGTGATAGTGCCCCTGGTGACAGTGTCCACGGTGACATTGCCCATAGTGATAGTGTCCATGGTGACAGTACTCACAGTAAAATACTCCCTGGGGACACTGCCCATGGTGACTGTGCCCCTGATCACCACCCTCACGGTGATAGAAGTCACTGTGAGAGTGCCCATGGTGACAGTGCAAACGGTGACATTACCTATCATGACCGTACTCACAGTGACAGTGCCCATGCTGACTGTGACCACGGTGACAGCTCTAACGGTGATAGTGCCCATGGAGACAGTGCTCATGGTGACAGTCCGCATTGTCCCAGAGCCCAAGATGACAGTGCTCACGTGAGAGTGCCCATAGTGACAATACCCATGGTGACAGTACTCATGGTGAAATTGCCCATGGTGACATTGCCTATGGCGATTGTGCCAATAAGCACCATGCTCAAGGTGAAACTGCCCATGGAGACATTGCCCATTGTGATAGTGCTCATGGTGACAATTGTTGACAGAGCCAATTGTGATAGTCCCCATGGTGACAGATCCCAGGGTGAAAGTGACCTTGGTGACATTGCTCATTGTGACAGTGCTCATGGTGATAGTGCTCAAGGTGATAGTCTCCATGTTGACAGTGCCCATGGTGACAATGCCTATGGTGATAATTCTCATAGTGACAGTGCTCATGTTGACAGTGCCCATGGTAACAGTTACCATGGTGACTGTTCTCACCGTGATAGTGCCCATGGTGACAGTCCGCATTGTGGCTGTGCCCATGGTGACAGTGCTCACAGTGATAGTACTCACGGTGACAGTGCCCAAGGTGACAATACCCACGGTGACAGTAAGCATGGTGAATGTGGCAATAGAGGCAGTTCTCATAGTGATAGTTCTCATTGTGACAGTGCTCATGGTGACAGTGCTCTTGGGGGCAGTTCCCTTGGTAACAATGCCGAAGGTGACACTGCACATTGTAACAGTTCCAATGGTAACCTTGCTCTCGGTGATAGTGAACACGGTGAGAGTGCTCATTGTGACACTGCCGAAGGAGACCCTCCTCATTGTGACAGTGCTCATGGTATCAGTGCTCATGGTGGAAGTGCCCATGGTGACAATGCTCATTGTGGCAGTGCTCATGGGGGCAGTGCCAATGATCACAGTACTTAGGGTGATAGTATTCACAGTGTCTGTGTTCATGGTGATAGTGATCACGGTGGCAGTTCCCATAGAGACCCTGCTCATGCTGGCAATACCCACGGTGATAGACCCATGGTGACAGTGCCCATGATCACAGTGCAATGGTGATAGAGTTCACGGTGACAGTGACAATGGTGACAGTGCCCATGGAGGCAATGGACATGGTGACAGTACTCATGGTGACAGTGCCCATGGTGACAATGCCCATGATGACACTGCCCATGGTGACAGTGTTCACGGGGAAAGTGCCCATGATAACATTAATCACGGTGATAGTGCCCCTGGTGACAGTGCCCACGGTTTCGCTGCTCTTGGTGATAGTGCCTATGGTGACAATACTCATGGTGAAATTGCCCATGCGGACAATGCTCTTGGTGACATTGCCATTGGAGAGAGTGCCCATGTTGACAGTGCCCATGATGATGTGCTCATGTTGACAGTGCTCACTGTCATAGTGCCCATGTTGACATTGCCCATGTTGGAAGTGCCCACGGTGCCAGTGCCCACAGTAACAGTGCCCACGCTGAGATTTCTCATGGTGATAGTTCACATGGTGACATTTCACATGTTGATACTCCCAATAATGACAGTGCACATGGTGACAGTTCTCATGACGGCAGTACCCCTGGTGACAGTGCTCAAAATGACACTGCCCCTGGTGGAAATGCCCATGGTGACAGTGCCCACAGTGACATTGCCTATGGTGACACTCCTCACGGTGACATTGCCCATGGTGACAGGGCTCATGGTGAAAATCCGCATTGTGCCAGTGCCCATGGTGATAGTGCTCACAGTGAAAGTGCTCATGGCAATGCTGCTTACGGTGACAGTTCCCAAGGTGAAAATACCCACGGTGACAGTACTCATCGAGAAAGTGCCCATGGTGGCAATTCTCATAGTGACCGTTCTAATGCTGACATTGCTCATGGTGGCATTTAGCATGGTGAGAGCACCGATGGGGCAGTGCACCTGGTGACAGTGCCCATGGCAACCGTGCTCACAGTTATATGTCCCATGGTGACAGTTATCACGCCTGTTGTACCGATGCGGGAAATGCTTCCTGTCATAATGCCCATGGTTAAGGTGCCCATGGTGACAGTTCTCACAGTAATAGTGAGCATACTAATAGTATATTTGGTGACTGTGCCCATGGTGACAGTGCCCATGGTGACAGTACACATGGTGTTACTGCTCAATGTGATAGTGCCCTTGTTGACAGTGTGCGTGGTGACAGTCTTCACGTTGATAGTGCCCATGGTGAAAATGCCCATGGTGACAGTTTGCATGGTGAAATTGCTCATGATGACAGTGCCCATGTTGGTAGTTTCCATTGTGAAAGTGCTCACAGTGATAGTGACCATGGTAAGATTGCAGATGGTGGCCGTGCCATTGGTGACATTGCCCATGATGACAGTACTCATGGTGACAGCGCTCACGATGACTGTGTCCATGGTGACAGTGCATATGGTTGTAGTGCACATGGTGGCAGTGAAAACTGGTGACAGAGCCCATGGTAACAGTGTTCATGGTGACAGTGCACACGGGGACAACCCATGCTGACAGTGCTCACGGGTACTGTGCTAATGGTTGCATTACCCATGGTGACAGTGCTCACAGTTAGAGTGCCCATGGTAATCGTGCTCACCATGATAGTGTCCATGGTGACAGTGAACACAGTGATAGTGCCGATGGTGATAGTGCTCACGGTAATAGTGAGCATAGTGATAGTGCACTGGTTGACCATGCCCATGCTGACAGTACACATGGTGATAATTCTGAAGTTGGTAGTGCCCATGGTGACAGTGCCCATGGACACCACCCTCAAGGTGATAGTGCTCATGGTGACAGGGAACATGGGGACAGTGCAAACCGTGACTTTGCCTATCGTGACAGTGCTCACAGTGACCAAGCCCATGGTGACAGTGACCACGGTGACAGTTCTAATGCTGATAGTGACCATGGTGACAGTACTCATGGTGATAATGCTCAAGGTGATAGTGCCCATGGCGATAGTGCCAATGGTGACAGTCCTCATGCTGATAGTGCCCATGGTGACAGTTCCCATTCTCAAAGTGCTCATGATGACAGTGACTATGTTGGTAGTTCCCATGGTGACAGTACTCATGGTGAAAATACACAGAGTGGCAGTTCTCATAGCGAGGGTTCTCATAGTGACAGTGCTCATAATAGCAGTACCCAAGGTGGCAGTGCTCGTGGTGACAGTGCTCTTGGTGATGTTGCTCGCGGTGATACTTCTCATGGTGACAGTGCGCATGGTGATATTACCCATGGCGAGAGTACTTAATGATAAAGTGCCCATGGTGACAGTGCCCATGGTGATAGTGCACATGGTGGCAGTGCAAATTGGTGACATTGCCCATGGTGACATTGCTTAAGGTGATACTCCTTGCGGTGATATTGTGCATGGTGACAGTTCGAATGGTGACAATACCCATGGTGGCACTTCTCACAGCGACCGTTCTCATGGTGACAGTACTCATAGTAAAAGTGCCCAAGGTCGCAGTGTTCGTGGTGACAGTGCTCATGGTGACAGTGCTCTTTCTGGCAGTTCCCATGGGAACAATGCTGATGGTGACACTGCACATTGTGACAGTGCCAATGGTAATCTTGCTCTCGGAGATAATGAACACGGTGAGAGTGCCCATTGTGAAACTGCCGAAGAAGACCCTCCGTATTGTGACAGTGCTCATGGTAACAGTGCTCATAGTGGAAGTGCCCATGGTGACAGTGCTCAATGTGGCAATGCTCATGGTGATAGTGTTCACAGTGTCTGTGCTCATGGTGATAGTGCTCACAGTGCCAGTGCCCATAGTGACACTGCTCATGTTGGCAATACCCACAGTAATAAACCCATGATGACAGTGCCCATGATCACAGTGCAATGGTGAGAGAGCTCACGGTGACAGTGACAATGGTGACAATGCCCACGGAGAGAATGGCCATGGTGACAGTGCTCATGGTGACAGTGACCATGATGACACTGCCCATGGTGACAGTGCTCACGGGGAAAGTGCCCATGATAACATTAACCACAGTGATAGTGCCCCTGGTGCCAGTGCCCACGGTGACATTGCCCATAGTGATAGTGTCCATGGTGCCAGTACTCACTGTGAAATATTCCCTGGGGACACTGCCCATGGTGACTGTGCCCATGATCACCACCCTCACGGTGATAGAGGTCACTGTGAGAGTGCCCATGGTGACAGTGCAAACGGTGACATTACCTATCATGACCACTCACAGTGACAGTGCCCATGCTGACTGTCACCGTGGTGACTGTCCTAATGCTGACAGTGCTCATGGTGACTGTCTGCATAGTGACAGTGCCCAAAGTGAACATGCTCATGGTGACAGTGCCCATAGTGAAAATACCCATGGAGACAGTACTCATAGTGAAAGTTCCCTTGGTGGCAATTCTCATAGTGACAGTTCTCATGGTGCCAATGTTCATGGTGGTAGTGCTCTAGGTGGCAGTGCTCGTGGTGACAGAGCTCATGGTGACAGTGCTCATGGGGGCAGTTCCCATGGTGAGATTACCGATGGTGGCAGTGCACATGGTGACAGCGCCAATGGCAACCGTGCTCACGGTGATAGTGTCCATGGTGACATTGTGCATGTTGACAGTTTTCACGGTGACACTTCCTGTGGAGACAATGCTCATCGTGACAGTGCCCATGGTGAGACTACCACAGTTAGACTGCGACAGTGTAAGTGCTCACGGTGACAGTGCCCATAGTGATAGTGTCCATGGTGACAGTAGTCCCAGTGAAACTGTCCATGGGGACACTGCCCATAGTGGCAGTGCCCATGGTCACAACCCTCACAGTGATAGTGCTCACAGTGACAGTGCAAACGGTGACATTACCAACAGTGACAGGGCTCACAGTGAGAGTGCCCATGGTGACAGTGACCACGGTGACAGCTCTAACAGTGGTAGTGTCCATGGTGACAGTTCTCACGGTGACAGTGCTCATGGGAACAGTTAGAAGGGTGAGATTTCTCATGATGATAGTGCCTATTGTGACAGTGCTCATAGTGACAATGCCCATGGTGCCAGAACCCATCGAGACATGCCGCACAGTGACAGTACTCATGGTGACAGTGCCCATGGTGATATTACCCATGGTGACAGTACTCATGGTTAAAGTGCCCATTCTGACATGGCACATGGTGGCAGTGCAAAATGGTGACAGTGCCCATGGTGACTTTGCTCATTGTGACATTGCTTACAGTCATAGTCCTTATGGTGATATTGTGCATGATGACATTGCACACACTGACAGTGCTCATGGTGACAGTCCTCACAGTGATAGTGCCCATTGTGAAAGTGCCCGTGGTGACTATGCCCAGAGTGACAGTACTCACAGTGAAATTATCCAAGGGGACACTGCCCATGGTGACAGTGACCATGGTCACAACCCTCACGGTGATATTGATCACGGTGACGGTGCCCATGGTGACAGTGCTCACGGTGACAGTGCCCATGGTGACACTGCGAACGGTGACATTGCCTACCATGACAGTGCTCACAGTGACAGTGCCCATGCTGAGAGTGACCACGGTGACAGCTCTAACGATGATAGTGCCCATGGAGACAGTGCTCATGGTGACAGTCCGCATTGTGCCAGGGCCCAAGATGACAGTGCTCACGTGAGAGTGCCCATAGTGACAATACCCATGGTGACAGTACTCATGGTGAAAGTGCCCATGGTGACATTGCCTATGGAGATTGTACCAAAAGGGACCATGCTCAAGGTGAAACTGCCCATGGAGACATTGCCCATTGTGATAGTGCTCATGGTGACAATCCCACGTTGACAGAGCCAATTGTGATAGTCCACATGGTGACAGATCTCAGGGTGAAAGTGACCTTGGTGACATTGCTCATTGTGACAGTGCTCATGGAGATAGTGCTCAAGGTGATAGTCTCCATGTTGACAGTGCCCATTGTGACAGTTCTCATGGTGACAATGCCTATGGTGATAATTCTCATAGTGACAGTGCTCATGTTGACAGTGCCCATGGTAACAGTGACTATGGTGACTGTTCTCACCGTGATAGTGCCCATGGTGACAGTCCGCATTGTGGCTGTGCCCATGGTGACAGTGCTCACAGTGATAGTACTCACGGTGACAGTGCCCAAGGTGACAATACCCACGGTGACAGTAATCATGGTGAATGTGGCAATGAGGCAGTACTCATACTGATAGTTCTCATTGTGACAGTGCTCATGGTGACAGTGCTCTTGGGGGCAGTTACCTTGGTAACAATGCCGAAGGTGACACTGCACATTGTACCAGTTCCAATGGTATCCTTGCTCTCGGTGATAGTGAACACGGTGAGAGTGCTCATTGTGACACTGCCGAAGGAGACCCTCCTCATTGTTACAGTGCTCATGGTAACAGTGCTCATGGTGGAAGTGCCCATGGTGACAATGCTCATTGTGGCAGTGCTCATGGGGGCAGTGCCAATGATCACAGTACTTATGGTGATAGTATTCACAGTGTCTGTGTTCATGGTGATAGTGCTCACGGTGGCAGTTCCCATAGAGACCCTGCTCATGCTGGCAATACCCACGGTGATAGACCCATGGTGACAGTGCCCATGATCACAGTGCAATGGTGAGAGAGTTCACGGTGACAGTGACAATGGTGACAGTGCCCATGGAGGCAATGGACATGGTGACAGTACTCATGGTGACAGTGCCCATGGTGACAGTGCCCATGATGACACTGCCCATGGTGACAGTGCTCACGGGGAAAGTGCCCATGATAACATTAATCACGGTGATAGTGCCCCTGGTGACAGTGCCCACGGTTTCACTGCTCTTGGTGATAGTGCCTTTGGTGACAATACTCATGGTGAAATTGCCTATGCGGACAATGCTCATGGTGACATTGCCATTGGAGAGAGTGCCCATGTTGACAGTGCCCATGATGATGTGCTCATGATGACAGTGATCACTGTGATAGTGCCCATGTTGACATTGCCCATGTTGGAAGTGCCCATGGTGCCAGTGCCCACAGTAACAGTGCCCACGCTGAGAGTTCTCATGGTGATAGTGCGCATGGTGACATTTCACATGTTGATACTGCCAATGATGACAGTGCACATGGTGACAGTTCTCATGATGGCAGTACCCCTGGTGACAGTGCTCAAAATGACACTGCCCCTGGTGGAAATGCCCATGGTGACAGTGCCCACAGTGACATTGCCTATGGTGACACTCCTCACGGTGACATTGCCCATGGTGACAGGGCTCATAGTGACAATCCCCATTGTGCCAGTGCCATGGTGATAGTGCTCACAGTGAAAGTGCTCATGGTAATGCTGCTTACGGTGACAGTGCCCAAGGTGAAAATACCCATGGTGACAATACTCATCGAGAAAGTGCCCATGGTGGCAATTCTCATAGTGACCGTTCTAATGCTGACAGTGCTCATGGTGGCATTTACCATGGTGAGAGTACCGATGGGGCAGTGCACATGGTGACAGTGCCCATGGTAACCGTGCTCACAGTTATATGTCCCATGGTGACAGTTATCACGCCTGTTGTGCCGATGCTGGAAATGCTTCCGGTCATAGTGCCCATGGTTAAGGTGCCCATGGTGACAGTTCTCACAGTAATAGTGAGCATAGTGATAGTATATTTGGTGACTGTGCCCATGGTGACAGTGCCCATGGTGACAGTACACATGGTGATACTGCTCAATGTGATAGTGCCCTTGTTGACAGTGTGCGTGGTGACAGTTCTCACGTTGATAGTGCACATGGTGAAAATGCCCATGGTGACAGTTTGCATGGTGAAATTGCTCATGATGACAGTGCCCATGTTGGTAGTTTCCATGGTGACAGTGCTCACAGTGATAGTGACCATGGTAAGATTGCAGATGGTTCCCGTGCCATTGGTAACATTGCCCATGATGACAGTACTCATGGTGACAGCGCTCACGATGACTGTGTCCATGGTGACAGTGCATATGGTTGTAGTGCACATGGTGGCAGTGAAAACTGGTGACAGAGCCCATGGTAACAGTGTTCATGGTGACAGTGCACACGGGGACAACCCATGTTGACAGTGCTCACGGGGACTGTGCGAATGGTTGCATTACCCATGGTGACAGTGCTCACAGTTAGAGTGCCCATGGTAATCGTGCTCACCATGATAGTGTCCATGGTGACAGTGATCACAGTGATAGTTCCGATGCTGATAGTGCTCACGGTAATAGTGAGCATAGTGATAGTGCACTGGTTGACCATGCCCATGCTGACAGTACACATGGTGATAATTCTGAAGTTGTTAGTGCCAATGGTGACAGTGCCCATGGACACCACCCTCAAGGTGATAGTGCTCATGGTGACAGGGAACATGGGGACAGTGCAAACCGTTACTTTGCCTATGATGACAGTGCTCACAGTGACCAAGCCCATGGTGACAGTGACCACGGTGACAGGTCTAATGCTGATAGTGCCCATGGTGACAGTACTCATGGTGATAATGCTCAAGGTGATAGTGCCCATAGCGATAGTGCCAATGGTGAGAGTCCTTATGCTGATAGTGCCCATGGTGACAGTTCCCATTCTCAAAGTGCTCATGATGACAGTGCCTATGTTGGTAGTTCCCATGGTGACAGTACTCATGGTGAAAATACACATAGTGGCAGTTCTCATAGCGAGGGTTCTCACAGTGACAGTGCTCATGATAGCAGTGCCCAAGGTGGCAGTGCTCGTGGTGACAGTGCTCTTGGTGACGTTGCTCACGGTGATACTACTCATGGTGACAGTGCCCATGGTGATATTACCCAAGGCGAGAGTACTTAATGATAAAGTGCCCATGGTGACAGTGCCCATGGTGATAGTGCACATGGTGGCAGTGCAAATTGGTGACATTGCCCATGGTGACATTGCTTAACGTGATACTCCTTGCCGTGATATTGTGCATGGTGACAGTACGAATGGTGACAATACCCATGGTGGCATTTCTCACAGCGACCGTTCTCATGGTGACAGTACTCATAGTAACAGTGCCCAAGGTCACAGTGCTCATGGTGACAGTGGTCATGGTGACAGTTCTCTTTCTGGCAGTTCCCATGGGAACAATGCCGATGGTGACACTGCACATTGTGACAGTTCCAATGGTAACCTTGCTCTCGGTGATAATGAAGTCGGTGAGAGTGCCCATTGTGACACTGCCGAAGAAGACCCTCCTCATTGTGACAGTGCTCATGGTAACAGTGCTCATAGTGGAAGTGCCCATGGTGACAGTGCTCATTTTGGCATTGCTAATGGTGATATTGTTCACAGTGTCTGTGCTCATGGTGATAGTGCTCACAGTGGCAGTGCCCATAGTGACACTGCTCATGTTGGCAATACCCACGGTGATAGACCCATGGTGACAGTGCCCATGATCACAGTGCAATGGTGAGAGAGTTCCCGGTGACAGTGACAATGGTGACAATGCCCATGGAGGCAATGGCCATGGTGACAGTGCTCATGGTGACAGTGCCCATGGTGACAGTGACCATGATGATACTGCCCATGGTGACAGTGCGCACGGGGAAAGTGCCCATGATAACATTAACCACAGTGATAGTGCCCCTGGTGACAGTGCCCACGGTGACATTTCCCATAGTGATAGTGTCCATGGTGACAGTACTCACAGTGAAATATTCCCTGGGACACTGCCCATGGTGACTGTGCCCATGATCACCACCCTCACGGTGATAGAGGTCACTGTGAGAGTGCCCATTGTGACAGTGCAAACGGTGACATTAACTATCATGACCATACTCACAGTGACAGTGCCCATGCTGACTGTGACCGCGGTGACTGTTCTAATGCTGACAGTGCTCATGGTGACTGCCTGCATAGTGACAGTGCCCAACGTGACCATGCTCATGGTGACAGTGCCCATAGTGAAAATACCCATGGAGAGAGTACTCATAGTGAAAGTGCCCTTGGTGGCAATTCTCATAGTGACAGTTCTCATAATGACAATGTTCATGGTGGTAGTTCCCTAGGTGGCAGTGCTCGTGGTGACAGAGCTCATGGTGACAGTGCTCATGGGGGCAGTTCCCATGGTGAGATTACCAATGTGGTCAGTGCACATGGTGACAGCGCCAATGGCAACCGTGCTCACGGTGATAGTGCCCGTGGTTACATTGTGCATATTGACCGTTTTCACGGTGACACTGCCTATGGAGACAATGCTCATCATGACAGTGCCCATGGTGAGACTACCAAAATGAGACTGCAACAGTGTAAGTGCTCATGGTGACAGTGCCCATAGTGATAGTGTCCATGGTGACAGTAGTCCCAGTGAAACTGTCCATGGGGACACTGCCCATAGTGGCAGTGCCCATGGTCACAACCCTCACGGTGATAGTGCTCACAGTGACAGTGCAAACGGTGACATTGCCTACAGTGACAGGGCTCACAGTGAGAGTGCCCATGGTGACAGTGACCACGGTGACAGCTCTAACAGTGGTAGTGTCCATGGTGAGAGTTCTCACGGTGACAGTGCCCATGGGAACATTTAGCAGGGTGAGATTTCTCATGATGATAGTGCCTATTGTGACAGTGCTCATAGTGACAATGCCCATGGTGCCAGAGCCCATCGAGACATGCCGCACAGTGACAGTTCTCATGGTGACAGTGCCCATGGTGATATTACCCATGGTGACAGTACTCATGGTTAAAGTGCCCATTCTGACATGGCACATGGTGGCAGTGCAAAATGGTGACAGTGCCCATGGTGACTTTGCTCATGGTGACATTGTTTACACTCATAGTCCTTATGGTGATATTGTGCATGATGACATTGTACACACTGACAGTGCTCATGGTGACAGTCCTCACGGTGATAGTGCCCATTGTGAAAGTGCCCGTGGTGACAGTGCCCATAGTCACAATTCTCACAGTGAAGTGTTCACAGTGATAGTGTCCGTGGTGACTATGCCCAGAGTGACAGTACTCACAGTGAAATTATCCAAGGGGACACTGCCCATGGTGACAGTGACCATGGTCACAACCCTCACGGTGATATTGATCACGGTGACAGTGCCCATGGTGACAGTGCTCACGGTGACAGTGCCCATGGTGACACTGCAAACGGTGACATTGCCTACCATGACAGTGCTCACAGTGACAGTGCCCATGCTGAGAGTGACCACGGTGACAGCTCTAACGGTGATAGTGCCCATGGAGACAGTGCTCATGGTGACAGTCCGCATTGTGCCAGGGCCCAAGATGACAGTGCTCACGTGAGAGTGCCCATAGTGACAATACCCATGGTGACAGTACTCATGGTGAAAGGGCCCATGGTGACATTGCCTATGGTGATTGTGCCAATGGGCACCATGCTCAAGGTGAAACTGCCCATGGAGACATTGCCCACTGTGATAGTGCTCATGGTGTCAATCGCACGTTGACAGAGCCAATTGTGATAGTCCCCATGGTGACAGATCTCAGGGTGAAAGTGACCTTGGTGACATTGCTCATTGTGACAGTGCTCATGGTGATAGTGCTCAAGGTGATAGTCTCCATGTTGACAGTGCCCATGGTGACAGTTCTCATGGTGACAATGCCTATGGTGATAATTCTCATAGTGACACTGCTCATTTTGACAGTGCCCATGGTAACAGTGACCATGGTGACTGTTCTCACCGTGATAGTGCCCATGGTGACAGTCCGCATTGTGGCTGTGCCCATGGTGACAGTGCTCACAGTGATAGTACTCACGGTGACTGTGTCCAAGGTGACAATACCCACGGTGACAGTAATCATGTTGAATGTGGCAGTGGAAGCAGTTCTCATAGTGATAGTTCTCATTGTGACAGTGCTCATGGTAACAGTGCTCATGGTGGAAGTGCCCATGGTGACAATGCTCATTGTGGTAGTGCTCATGGGGGCAGTGCCAATGATCACAGTACTTATGGTGATAGTATTCACAGTGTCTGTGTTCATGGTGATAGTGCTCACGGTGGCAGTTCCCATAGAGACCCTGCTCATGCTGGCAATACCCACGGTGATAGACCCATGGTGACAGTGCCCATGATCACAGTGCAATGGTGAGAGAGTTCACGGTTACAGTGACAATGGTGACAGTGCCCATGGAGGCAATGGACATGGTGACAGTACTCATGGTGACAGTGCCCATGGTGACAGTGCCCATGATGACACTGCCCATGGTGACAGTGTTCACGGGGAAAGTGCCCATGATAACATTAATTACGGTGATAGTGCCCCTGGTGACAGTGCCCACGGTTTCACTGCTCTTGGTGATAGTGCCTTTGGTGACAATATTCATGGTGAAATTGCCCATGCGGACAATGATCTTGGTGACATTGCCATTGGAGAGAGTGCCCATGTTGACAGTGCCCATGATGATGTGCTCATGTTGACAGTGCTCACTGTCATAGTGCCCATGTTGACATTGCCCATGTTGGAAGTGCCCACGGTGCCAGTTCCCACAGTAACAGTGCCCACGCTGAGAGTTCTCATGGTGATAGTGCGCATGGTGACATTTCACATGTTGATACTGCCAATGATGACAGTGCACATGGTGACAGTTCTCATGATGGCAGTACCCCTGGTGACAGTGCTCAAAATGACACTGCCCCTGGTGGAAATGCCCATGGTGATAGTGCCCACAGTGACATTGCCTATGGTGACACTCCTCACGGTGACATTGCCCATGGTGACAGGGCTCATGGTGGCAATCCGCATTGTGCCAGTGCCCATGGTGATAGTGCTCACAGTGAAAGTGCTCATGGTAATGCTGCTTACGGTGACAGTGCCCAAGGTGAAAATACCCACGGTGACAGTACTCATCGAGAAAGTGCCCATGGTGGCAATTCTCATAGTGACCGTTCTAATGCTGACAGTGCTCATGGTGGCATTTACCATGGTGAGAGTACCGATGGGGCAGTGCACATGGTGACAGTGCCCATGGTAACCGTGCTCACAGTTATATGTCCCATGGTGACAGTTATCACGCCTGTTGTGCCGATGCTGGAAATGCTTCCGGTCATAGTGCCCATGGTTAAGGTGCCCATGGTGACAGTTCTCACAGTAATAGTGAGCATAGTGATAGTATATTTGGTGACTGTGCCCATGGTGACAGTGCCCATGGTGACAGTACACATGGTGATAGTGCTAAAGTGGTAGTGCCCTTGTTGACAGTGCGCGTGGTGACAGTTCTCACGTTGATAGTGCCCATGGTGAAAATGCCCATGGTGACAGTTTGCATGGTGAAATTGCTCATGATGACAGTGCCCATGTTGGTAGTTTCCATGGTGACAGTGCTCACAGTGATAGTGACCATGGTAAGATTGCAGATGGTGGCCGTGCCATTGGTGACATTGCCCATGATGACAGTACTCATGGTGACAGCGCTCACGATGACTGTGTCCATGGTGACAGTGCATACGGTTGTAGTACACATGGTGGCAGTGAAAACTGGTGACAGAGCCCATGGTAACAGTGTTCATGGTGACAGTGCACACGGTGACAACCCATGCTGACAGTGCTCACGGGGATTGTGCTAATGCTTGCATTACCCATGGTGACAGTGCTCACAGTTAGAGTGCCCATGGTAATCGTGCTCACCATGATAGTGTCCATGGTGACAGTGATCACAGTGATAGTGCTGATGGTGATAGTGCTCACGGTAACAGTGAGCATAGTGATAGTGCACTGGTTGACCATGCCCATGCTGACAGTACTCATGGTGATAATTCTGAAGTTGGTAGTGCCCATGGTGACAGTGCCCATGGACACCACCCTCAAGGTGATAGTGCTCATGGTGACAGGGAACATGGGGACAGTGCAAACCGTGACTTTGCCTATTGTGACAGTGCTCACAGTGACCAAGCCCATGGTGACAGTGACCACGGTGACAGTTCTAATGCTGATAGTGCCCATGGTGAGAGTACTCACGGTGATAATGCTCAAGGTGATAGTGCCCATGGCGATAGTGCCAATGGTGAGAGTCCTCATGCTGGTAGTGCCCATGGTGACAGTTCCCATTCTCAAAGTGCTCATGATGACAGTGCCTATGTTGGTAGTTCCCATGGTGACAGTACTCATGGTGAAAATACACATAGTGGCAGATCTCATAGCGAGGGTTCTCATAGTGACAGTGCTCATAATAGCAGTGCCCAAGGTGGCAGTGCTCGTGGTGACAGTGCTCTTGGTGACGTTGCTCACAGTGATACTTCTCATGGTGACAGTGCCCATGGTGATATTACCCATGGCGAGAGTACTTAATGATAAAGTGCTCATGGTGACAGTACCCATGGTGATAGTGCACATGGTGGCAGTGCAAATTGGTGACATTGCCGATGGTGACATTGCTTAAGGTGATACTCCTTGCGGTAATATTGTGCATGGTGACAGTTCGAATGGTGACAATACCCATGGTGGCACTTCTCACAGCGACCGTTCTCATGGTGACAGTACTCATAGTAACAGTGCCCAAGGTCGCAGTGCTCGTGGTGACAGTGCTCATGGTGACAGTGCTCTTGCTGGCAGTTCCCATGGGAACAATGCCGATGGTGACACTGCACATTGTGACAGTTCCAATGGTAACCTTGCTCTCTGTGATAATGAACACGGTGAGAGTGCCCATTGTGACACTGCCGAAGAAGACCCTCCTCATTGTGACAGTGCTCATGGTAACAGTGCTAATAGTGGAAGTGCTCATGGTGACAATGTTCATTGTGGCAGTGTTCATGGTGATAGTGTTCACAGTGTCTGTGCTCATGGTGATAGTGCTCACAGTGGCAGTGCCCATAGTGACACTGCTCATGTTGGCAATACCCACGGTGATAGACCCATGGTGACAGTGCCCATGATCACAGTGCAATGGTGAGAGAGCTCACGGTGACAGTGACAACTGTGACAATGCCCACGGAGGCAATGGCCATGGTGACAGTGCTCATGGTGACAGTGACCATGATGACACTGCCCATGGTGACAGTGCTCACGGGGAAAGTGCCCATGATAACATTAACCACAGTGATAGTGCCCCTGGTGACAGTGCCCACGGTGACATTGCCCATAGTGATAGTGTCCATGGTGACAGTACTCGCAGTGAAATATTCCCTGGGGACACTGCCCATGGTGACTGTGTCCATGATCACCACCCTAACGGTGATAGAGGTCACTGTGAGAGTGCCCATGGTGACAGTGCAAACGGTGACATTACCTATCATGACCGTACTCACAGTGACAGTGCCCATGCTGACTGTGACTGTGGTGACTGTTCTAATGCTGACAGTGCTCATGGTGACTGTCTGCATAGTGACAGTGCCCAACGTGAACATGCTCATGGTGACAGTGCCCATAGTGAAAATACCCATGGAGACAGTACTCATAGTGACAGTGCCCTTGGTGCCAATTCTCATAGTGACAGTTCTCATGGTGACAATGTTCATGGTGGTAGTGCCCTAGGTGGCAGTGCTCGTGGTGACAGAGCTCATGGCGACAGTGCTCATGTGGGAAGGTCCCATGGTGAGATTACCGATGGTGGCAGTGCACATGGTGACAGCACCAATGGCAACCGTGCTCATGGCGATAGTGTCCATGGTGACATTGTGCATGTTGACAGTTTTCACGGTGACACTGCCTATGGAGACAATGCTCATCGTGACAGTGCCCATGGTGAGACTACCACAGTGAGACCGCGACAGTGTAAGTGCTCACAGTGACAGTGCCCATAGTGATAGTGTCCATGGTGACAGTAGTCCCAGTGAAACTGTCCATGGGGACACTGCCCATAGTGGCAGTGCCCATGGTCACAACCCTCACAGTGATAGTGCTCACAGTGACAGTGCAAACGGTGACATTGCCTACAGTGACAGGCCTCGCAGTGAGAGTGCCCATGGTGACAGTGACCACGGTGACAGGGCCCATGGGAACAGTTAGCAGGGTGAGATTTCTAATGATGATAGTGCCTATTGTGACAGTGCTCATAGTGACAATGCCCATGGTGCCAGAACCCATCGAGACATGACGCACAGAGACACTTCTCATGGTGACAGTGCCCATGGTGATATTACCTATGGTGACAGTACTCATGGTTAAAGTGCCCATTCTGACATGGCACATGGTGGCAGTGCAAAATAATGACAGTGCCCATGGTGACTTTGCTCATGGTGACATTGCTTACAGTCATAGTCCTTATGGTGATATTGTGCATGATGACATTGCACACACTGACAGTGCTCATGGTGACAGTCCTCACGGTGATAGTGCCCATTGTGAAAGTGCCCGTGGTATCAGTGCCTATAGTCACAATTCTCACAGTGAAGTGTTCACAGTGATAGTGCCCGTGGTGACTATGCCCAGAGTGACAGAACTCACAGTGAAATTATCCAAGGGGACACTGCCCATGGTGACAGTGACCATGGTCACAACCCTCAGGGTGATATTGATCACAGTGACAGTGCCCATGGTGACAGTGCTCACGGTGACAGTGCCCATGGTGACACTGCAAACGGTGACATTGCCTACCATGACAGTGCTCACAGTGACAGTGCCCATGCTGAGAGTGACCACGGTAACAGCTCTAACGGTGATAGTGCCCATGGAGACAGTGCTCATGGTGACAGTCCGCATTTTGCCAGGGCCCAAGATGACAGTGCTCACGTGAGAGTGCCCATAGTGACAATACCCATGGTGACAGTACTCATGGTGAAAGGGCCCATGGTGACATTCCCTATGGTGATTGTGCCAATAGGCACCAGGCTCAAGGTGAAACTGCCCATGGAGACATTGCCCATTGTGATAGTGCTCATGGTGACAATCCCACGTTGACAGAGCCAATTGTGATAGTCCCCATGGTGACAGATCTCAGGGTGAAAGTGACCTTGGTGACATTGCTCATTGTGACAGTGCTCATGGTGATAGTGCTCAAGGTGATAGTCTCCATGTTGACAGTGCCCATGGTGACAGTTCTCATGGTGACAATGCCTATGGTGATAATTCTCATAGTGACACTGCTCATTTTGACAGTGCCCATGGTAACAGTGACCATGGTGACTGTTCTCACCGTGATAGTGCCCATGGTGACAGTCCGCATTGTGGCTGTGCCCATGGTGACAGTGCTCACAGTGATAGTACTCACGGTGACTGTGTCCAAGGTGACAATACCCACGGTGACAGTAATCATGTTGAATGTGGCAGTGGAAGCAGTTCTCATAGTGATAGTTCTCATTGTGACAGTGCTCATGGTAACAGTGCTCATGGTGGAAGTGCCCATGGTGACAATGCTCATTGTGGTAGTGCTCATGGGGGCAGTGCCAATGATCACAGTACTTATGGTGATAGTATTCACAGTGTCTGTGTTCATGGTGATAGTGCTCACGGTGGCAGTTCCCATAGAGACACTGCTCATGCTGGCAATACCCACGGTGATAGACCCATGGTGACAGTGCCCATGATCACAGTGCAATGGTGAGAGAGTTCACGGTTACAGTGACAATGGTGACAGTGCCCATGGAGGCAATGGACATGGTGACAGTACTCATGGTGACAGTGCCCATGGTGACAGTGCCCATGATGACACTGCCCATGGTGACAGTGTTCACGGGGAAAGTGCCCATGATAACATTAATTACGGTGATAGTGCCCCTGGTGACAGTGCCCACGGTTTCACTGCTCTTGGTGATAGTGCCTTTGGTGACAATATTCATGGTGAAATTGCCCATGCGGACAATGATCTTGGTGACATTGCCATTGGAGAGAGTGCCCATGTTGACAGTGCCCATGATGATGTGCTCATGTTGACAGTGCTCACTGTCATAGTGCCCATGTTGACATTGCCCATGTTGGAAGTGCCCACGGTGCCAGTTCCCACAGTAACAGTGCCCACGCTGAGAGTTCTCATGGTGATAGTGCGCATGGTGACATTTCACATGTTGATACTGCCAATGATGACAGTGCACATGGTGACAGTTCTCATGATGGCAGTACCCCTGGTGACAGTGCTCAAAATGACACTGCCCCTGGTGGAAATGCCCATGGTGATAGTGCCCACAGTGACATTGCCTATGGTGACACTCCTCACGGTGACATTGCCCATGGTGACAGGGCTCATGGTGGCAATCCGCATTGTGCCAGTGCCCATGGTGATAGTGCTCACAGTGAAAGTGCTCATGGTAATGCTGCTTACGGTGACAGTGCCCAAGGTGAAAATACCCACGGTGACAGTACTCATCGAGAAAGTGCCCATGGTGGCAATTCTCATAGTGACCGTTCTAATGCTGACAGTGCTCATGGTGGCATTTACCATGGTGAGAGTACCGATGGGGCAGTGCACATGGTGACAGTGCCCATGGTAACCGTGCTCACAGTTATATGTCCCATGGTGACAGTTATCACGCCTGTTGTGCCGATGCTGGAAATGCTTCCGGTCATAGTGCCCATGGTTAAGGTGCCCATGGTGACAGTTCTCACAGTAATAGTGAGCATAGTGATAGTATATTTGGTGACTGTGCCCATGGTGACAGTGCCCATGGTGACAGTACACATGGTGATAGTGCTAAAGTGGTAGTGCCCTTGTTGACAGTGCGCGTGGTGACAGTTCTCACGTTGATAGTGCCCATGGTGAAAATGCCCATGGTGACAGTTTGCATGGTGAAATTGCTCATGATGACAGTGCCCATGTTGGTAGTTTCCATGGTGACAGTGCTCACAGTGATAGTGACCATGGTAAGATTGCAGATGGTGGCCGTGCCATTGGTGACATTGCCCATGATGACAGTACTCATGGTGACAGCGCTCACGATGACTGTGTCCATGGTGACAGTGCATACGGTTGTAGTACACATGGTGGCAGTGAAAACTGGTGACAGAGCCCATGGTAACAGTGTTCATGGTGACAGTGCACACGGTGACAACCCATGCTGACAGTGCTCACGGGGATTGTGCTAATGCTTGCATTACCCATGGTGACAGTGCTCACAGTTAGAGTGCCCATGGTAATCATGCTCACCATGATAGTGTCCATGGTGACAGTGATCACAGTGATAGTGCTGATGGTGATAGTGCTCACGGTAACAGTGAGCATAGTGATAGTGCACTGGTTGACCATGCCCATGCTGACAGTACTCATGGTGATAATTCTGAAGTTGGTAGTGCCCATGGTGACAGTGCCCATGGACACCACCCTCAAGGTGATAGTGCTCATGGTGACAGGGAACATGGGGACAGTGCAAACCGTGACTTTGCCTATCGTGACAGTGCTCACAGTGACCAAGCCCATGGTGACAGTGACCACGGTGACAGTTCTAATGCTGATAGTGCCCATGGTGAGAGTACTCACGGTGATAATGCTCAAGGTGATAGTGCCCATGGCGATAGTGCCAATGGTGAGAGTCCTCATGCTGGTAGTGCCCATGGTGACAGTTCCCATTCTCAAAGTGCTCATGATGACAGTGCCTATGTTGGTAGTTCCCATGGTGACAGTACTCATGGTGAAAATACACATAGTGGCAGATCTCATAGCGAGGGTTCTCATAGTGACAGTGCTCATAATAGCAGTGCCCAAGGTGGCAGTGCTCGTGGTGACAGTGCTCTTGGTGACGTTGCTCACAGTGATACTTCTCATGGTGACAGTGCCCATGGTGATATTACCCATGGCGAGAGTACTTAATGATAAAGTGCTCATGGTGACAGTACCCATGGTGATAGTGCACATGGTGGCAGTGCAAATTGGTGACATTGCCGATGGTGACATTGCTTAAGGTGATACTCCTTGCGGTAATATTGTGCATGGTGACAGTTCGAATGGTGACAATACCCATGGTGGCACTTCTCACAGCGACCGTTCTCATGGTGACAGTACTCATAGTAACAGTGCCCAAGGTCGCAGTGCTCGTGGTGACAGTGCTCATGGTGACAGTGCTCTTGCTGGCAGTTCCCATGGGAACAATGCCGATGGTGACACTGCACATTGTGACAGTTCCAATGGTAACCTTGCTCTCTGTGATAATGAACACGGTGAGAGTGCCCATTGTGACACTGCCGAAGAAGACCCTCCTCATTGTGACAGTGCTCATGGTAACAGTGCTAATAGTGGAAGTGCTCATGGTGACAATGTTCATTGTGGCAGTGTTCATGGTGATAGTGTTCACAGTGTCTGTGCTCATGGTGATAGTGCTCACAGTGGCAGTGCCCATAGTGACACTGCTCATGTTGGCAATACCCACGGTGATAGACCCATGGTGACAGTGCCCATGATCACAGTGCAATGGTGAGAGAGCTCACGGTGACAGTGACAATTGTGACAATGCCCACGGAGGCAATGGCCATGGTGACAGTGCTCATGGTGACAGTGACCATGATGACACTGCCCATGGTGACAGTGCTCACGGGGAAAGTGCCCATGATAACATTAACCACAGTGATAGTGCCCCTGGTGACAGTGCCCACGGTGACATTGCCCATAGTGATAGTGTCCATGGTGACAGTACTCGCAGTGAAATATTCCCTGGGGACACTGCCCATGGTGACTGTGTCCATGATCACCACCCTAACGGTGATAGAGGTCACTGTGAGAGTGCCCATGGTGACAGTGCAAACGGTGACATTACCTATCATGACCGTACTCACAGTGACAGTGCCCATGCTGACTGTGACTGTGGTGACTGTTCTAATGCTGACAGTGCTCATGGTGACTGTCTGCATAGTGACAGTGCCCAACGTGAACATGCTCATGGTGACAGTGCCCATAGTGAAAATACCCATGGAGACAGTACTCATAGTGACAGTGCCCTTGGTGCCAATTCTCATAGTGACAGTTCTCATGGTGACAATGTTCATGGTGGTAGTGCCCTAGGTGGCAGTGCTCGTGGTGACAGAGCTCATGGTGACAGTGCTCATGTGGGAAGGTCCCATGGTGAGATTACCGATGGTGGCAGTGCACATGGTGACAGCACCAATGGCAACCGTGCTCATGGCAATAGTGTCCATGGTGACATTGTGCATGTTCACAGTTTTCACGGTGACACTGCCTATGGAGACAATGCTCATCGTGACAGTGCCCATGGTGAGACTACCACAGTGAGACCGCGACAGTGTAAGTGCTCACAGTGACAGTGCCCATAGTGATAGTGTCCATGGTGACAGTAGTCCCAGTGAAACTGTCCATGGGGACACTGCCCATAGTGGCAGTGCCCATGGTCACAACCCTCACAGTGATAGTGCTCACAGTGACAGTGCAAACGGTGACATTGCCTACAGTGACAGGCCTCGCAGTGAGAGTGCCCATGGTGACAGTGACCACGGTGACAGGGCCCATGGGAACATTTAGCAGGGTGAGATTTCTAATGATGATAGTGCCTATTGTGACAGTGCTCATAGTGACAATGCCCATGGTGCCAGAACCCATCGAGACATGACGCACAGAGACACTTCTCATGGTGACAGTGCCCATGGTGATATTACCTATGGTGACAGTACTCATGGTTAAAGTGCCCATTCTGACATGGCACATGGTGGCAGTGCAAAATAATGACAGTGCCCATGGTGACTTTGCTCATGGTGACATTGCTTACAGTCATAGTCCTTATGGTGATATTGTGCATGATGACATTGCACACACTGACAGTGCTCATGGTGACAGTCCTCACGGTGATAGTGCCCATTGTGAAAGTGCCCGTGGTATCAGTGCCTATAGTCACAATTCTCACAGTGAAGTGTTCACAGTGATAGTGCCCGTGGTGACTATGCCCAGAGTGACAGAACTCACAGTGAAATTATCCAAGGGGACACTGCCCATGGTGACAGTGACCATGGTCACAACCCTCAGGGTGATATTGATCACCGTGACAGTGCCCATGGTGACAGTGCTCACGGTGACAGTGCCCATGGTGACACTGCAAAAGGTGACATTGCCTACCATGACAGTGCTCACAGTGACAGTGCCCATGCTGAGAGTGACCACGGTAACAGCTCTAACGGTGATAGTGCCCATGGAGACAGTGCTCATGGTGACAGTCCGCATTGTGCCAGGGCCCAAGATGACAGTGCTCACGTGAGAGTGCCCATAGTGACAATACCCATGGTGACAGTACTCATGGTGAAAGGGCCCATGGTGACATTCCCTATGGTGATTGTGCCAATAGGCACCAGGCTCAAGGTGAAACTGCCCATGGAGACATTGCCCATTGTGATAGTGCTCATGGTGACAATCCCACGTTGACAGAGCCAATTGTGATAGTCCCCATGGTGACAGATCTCAGGGTGAAAGTGACCTTGGTGACATTGCTCATTGTGACAGTGCTCATGGTGATAGTGCTCAAGGTGATAGTCTCCATGTTGACAGTGCCCATGGTGACAGTTCTCATGGTGACAATGCCTATGGTGATAATTCTCATAGTGACAGTGCTCATGTGGACAGTGCCCATGGTAACAGTGACCATGGTGACTGTTCTCACCGTGATAGTGCCCATGGTGACATTCCGCATTGTGGCTGTGCCCATGGTGACAGTGCTCACAGTTATAGTACTCACGGTGACAGTGCCCAAGGTGACAATACCCACGGTGACAGTAATCATGGTGAATGTGGCAATGGAGGCAGTTCTCATAGTGATAGTTCTCATTGTGACAGTGCTCATGGTGACAGTGCTCTTGGGGGCAGTTCCCTTGGTAACAATGCCCAAGGTGACACAGCACATTGTAACAGTTCCAATGGTAACCTTGCTCTCGGTGATAGTGAACACGGTGAGAGTGCTCATTGTGACACTGCCGAAGAAGACCCTGCTCATTGTGACAGTGTTCATGGTAACAGTGCTCATGGTGGAAGTGCCCATAGTGACAATGCTCCTTGTGGCAGTGCTCATGGGGGCAGTGCCAATGATCACAGTACTTATGGTGATAATATTCGCAGTGTCTGTGTTCATGGTGATAGTGCTCACGGTGGCAGTTCCCATAGAGACCCTGCTTATGCTGGCAATACCCACGGTGATAGACCCATGGTGACAGTGCCCATGATCACAGTGCAATGGTGAGAGAGTTCACGGTGACAGTGACAATGGTGACAGTGCCCATGGAGGCAATGGACATGGTGACAGTACTCATGGTGACAGTGCCCATGGTGACAGTGCCCATGATGACACTGCCCATGGTGACAGTGTTCACGGGGAAAGTGCCCATGATAACATTAATCATGGTGATAGTGCCCCTGGTGACAGTGCCCACGGTTTCACTGCTCTTGGTGATAGTGACTTTGGTGACAATACTCATGGTGAAATTGCCCCTGCGGACAATGCTCTTGGTGACATTGCCATTGGAGAGAGTGCCCATGTTGACAGTGCCCACTGTGATAGTGCCCATGTTGACATTGCACATGTTGGAAGTGCCCATGGTTCCATTGCCCACAGTAACAGTGCCCACACTGAGAGTTCTCATGGTGATAGTGCGCATGGTGACATTTCACATTTTGATACTACCAATGATGACAGTGCACATTGTGACAGTTCTCATGATGGCAGTACCCCTGGTGACAGTGCTCAAAATGACACTGCCCCTGGTGCAAATGCACATGGTGACAGTGCCCACAGTGACATTGCCTATGGTGACACTCCTCACGGTGACATGGCCCATGGTGACAGGGCTCATGGTGACAATCCGCATTGTGCCAGTGCCCATGGTGATAGTGCTCACAGTGAAAGTGCTCATGGTAATGCTGCTTATGGTGACAGTGCCCAAGGTGAAAATACCCACGGTGACAGTACTCATCGAGAAAATGCCCATGGTGGCAATTCTCATAGTGACCGTTCTAATGCTGACAGTGCTCATGGTGGCATTTACCATGGTGAGAGTACCGATGGGGCAGTGCACATGGTGACAGTGCCCATGGTAACCGTGCTCACAGTTATATGTCCCATGGTGACAGTTATCACGCCTGTTGTGCCGATGCTGGAAATGCTTCCGGTCATAGTGCCCATGGTTAAGGTGCCCATGGTGACAGTTCTCACAGTAATAGTGAGCATCGTGATAGTATATTTGGTGACTGTGCCCATGGTGACAGTGCCCATGGTGACAGTACACATGGTGATAAAGCTCAATGTGATACTGCACTTGTTGACAGTGCGCGTGGTGACAGTTCTCACGTTGGTAGTGCCCATGGTGAAAATACCCATGGTGACAGCTCGCATGGTGAAATAGCTCATGATGACAGTGCCCATTTTGGTAGTTTCCATGGTGACAGTGCTCACAGTGATAGTGACCATGGTAAGATTGCAGATGGTGGCCGTGCCATTGGTGACATTGCCCATGATGACAGTACTCATGGTGACAGCGCTCACGATGACTGTGTCCATGGTGACAGTGCATATGGTTGTAGTGCACATGGTGGCAGTGAAAACTGGTGACAGAGCCCATGGTAACAGTGTTTATGGTGACAGTGCACACAGTGACAACCCATGCTGACAGTGCTCACGGGGACTGTGCTAAAGGTTGTATTACCCATGGTGACAGTGCTCACAGTTAGAGTGCACACGGTAATCGTGCTCACCATGATAGTGTCCATGGTGACAGTGATCACAGTGATAGTGCCGATGGTGATAGTGCTCACGGTAATAGTGAGCATAGTGATAGTGCACTTGTTGACCATGCCCATGCTGACAGTATTCACGGTGATAATTCTGAAGTTGGTAGTGCCCATTTTGACAGTGCCCATGGACACCACCCTCAAGGTGATAGTGCTCATGGTGACAGGGAACATGGGGACAGTGCAAACCGTGACTTTGCCTATCGTGACAGTGCTCACAGTGACCAAGCCCATGGTGACAGTGACCACGGTGACAGTTCTAATGCTGATAGTGCCCATGGTGACAGTACTCATGGTGATAATGCTCAAGGTGATAGTGCCCATGGCGATAGTGCCAATGGTGACAGTCCTCATGCTGATAGTGCCCATGGTGACAGCTCCCATTCTCAAAGTGCTCATGATGACAGTGCCTATGTTGGTAGTTCCCATGGTGACAGTACTCATGGTGAAAATACACATAGTGGCAGTTCTCATAGCGAGGGTTCTCATAGTGACAGTGCTCATGATAGCAGAGCCTAAGGTGGCAGTGCTCGTGGTGACAGTGCTCTTGGTGACGTTGCTCACGGTGATACTTCTCATGGTGACAGTGCCCATGGTGATATTACCCATGGCGAGAGTACTTAATGATAAAGTGCCCATGGTGACAGTGCCCATGGTGATAGTGCGCATGGTGGCAGCGCAAATTGGTGACATTGCCCATGGTGACATTGCTTAAGGTGATACTCCTTGCGGTGATATTGTGCATGGTGACAGTTCGAATGGTGACAATACCCCTGGTGGCACTTCTCACAGCAACCTTTCTCATGGTGACAGTACTCATAGTAACAGTGCCCAAGGTCGCAGTGCTCGTGGTGACAGTGCTCATGGTGACAGTGCTCTTGCTGGCAGTTCCCATGGGAACAATGCCGATGGTGACACTGCACATTGTGACAGTGCCAATGGTAACCTTGCTCTCGGTGATAATGAACACGGTGAGAGTGCCCATTGTGACACTGCCGAAGAAGACCCTCCTCATTGTGACAGTGCTCATGGTAACAGTGCTCATAGTGGAAGTGCCCATGGTGACAATGCTCATTGTGGCAGTGCTCATGGTGATAGTGTTCACAGTGTCTGTGCTCATGGTGATAGTGCTCACAGTGGCAGTGCCCATAGTGACACTGCTCATGTTGGCAATACCCACGGTGATAGACCCATGGTGACAGTGCCCATGATCACAGTGCAATGGTGAGAGAGCTCACGGTGACAGTGACAATGGTGACAATGCCCACGGAGGGAATGGCCATGGTGACAGTGCTCGTGGTGACAGTGACCATGATGACACTGCCCATGGTGACAGTGCTCACGTGGAAAGTGCCCATGATAACATTAACCACAGTGATAGTGCCCCTGGTGACAGTGCCCACGGTGACATTGCCCATAGTGATAGTGTCCATGGTGACAGTACTCACAGTGAAATATTCCCTGGGGACACTGCCCATGGTGACTGTGCCCATGATCCCCACCCTCACGGTGATAGAGGTCACTGTGAGATTGCCCATGGTGACAGTGCAAACGGTGACATTACCTATCATGACCGTACTCACAGTGACAGTGCCCATGCTGACTGTGACCGTGGTGACTGTTCTAATGCTGACAGTGCTCATGGTGACTGTCTGCATAGTGACAGTGCCCAACGTGACCATGCTCATGTTGACAGTGCCCATAGTGAAAATACCCATGGAGACAGTACTCATAGTGAAAGTGCCCTTGGTGGCAATTCTCATAGTGACAGTTCTCATGGTGACAATGTTCATGGTGGTAGTGCCCAAGGTGGCATTGCTCGTGGTGACAGAGCTCATGGTGACAGTGCTCATGTGGGCAGTTCCCATGGTGAGATTACCGATGGTGGCAGTGCACATGGTGACAGCGCCAATGGCAACCGTGCTCACGGTGATAGTGCCCCTGGTGACATTGTGCATGTTGACAGTTTTCACAGTGACACTGCCTATGGAGACAATGCTCATCGTGACAGTGCCCATGGTGAGACTACCAAAGTGAGACTGCGACAGTGTAAGTGCTCACGGTGACAGTGCCCATAGTGATAGTGTCCATGGTGACAGTAGTCCCAGTGAAACTGTCCATGGGGACACTGCCCATAGTGGCAGTGCCCATGGTCACAACCCTCACGGTGATAGTGCTCACAGTGACAGTGCAAACGGTGACATTGCCTACAGTGACAGGGCTCGCAGTGAGAGTGCCCATGGTGATAGTGACCACTGTGACAGTGCCCATTGGAACAGTTAGCAGGGTGAGATTTCTCATGATGATAGTGCCTGTTGTGACAGTGCTCACAGTGACAGTGCCCATGCTGACAGTGACCACGGTGACAGCTCTAACGGTGATAGTGCCCATTGAGACAGTGCTCATGGTGACAGTCTGCATTGTGCCAGGGCCCAAGATGACAGTGCTCATGTGAGAGTGCCCATAGTGACAATACCCATGGTGACAGTACTCATGGTGAAAGTGCCCATGGTGACATTGCCTATGGTGATTGTGCCAATAGGCACCATGCTGAAGGTGAAACTGCCCATGGAGACATTGCCCATTGTGATAGTGCTCATGGTGACAGGGAACATGGGTACAGTGCAAACCGTGACTTTGCCTATCGTGACAGTGCTCACAGTGACCAAGCCCATGGTGATAGTGACCACGGTGACAGTTCTAATGCTGATAGTGCCCATGGTGACAGTACTCATGGTGATAATGCTCAAGGTGATAGTGCCCATGGCAATAGTTCCAATGGTGAGAGTCCTCATGCTGGTAGTGCCCATGGTGACAGTTCCCATGCTCAAAGTGCTCATGATGACAGTGCCTATGTTGGTAGTTCCCATGGTGACAGTACTCATGGTGAAAATACACATAGTGGCAGTTCTCATAGCGAGGGTTCTCATAGTGACAGTGCTCATAATAGCAGTGCCCAAGGTGGCAGTGCTCGTGGTGACAGTGCTCTTTGTGATGTTGCTCGCGGTGATACTTCTCATGGTGACAGTGCCCATGGTGATATTACCCATGGCGAGAGTACTTAATGATAAAGTGCCCATGGTGACAGTGCCCATGGTGATAGTGCACATGGTGGCAGTGCAAATTGGTGACATTGCCGATGGTGACATTGCTTAAGGTGATACTCCTTGCGGTGATATTGTGCATGGTGAAAGTTCGAATGGTGACAATACCCATGGTGGCACTTCTCACAGCGACCGTTCTCATGGTGACAGTACTCATAGTAACCATGCCCAACGTCGCAGTGCTCGTGATGACAGTGCTCATGGTGACAGTGCTCTTGCTGGCAGTTCCCATGGGAACAATGCCGATGGTGACACTGCACATTGTGACAGTGCCAATGGTAACCTTGCTCTCGGTGATAATGAACACGGTGAGAGTGCCCATTGTGACACTGCCGAAGAAGTCCCTCCTCATTGTGACAGTGCTCATGGTAACAGTTATCATAGTGGAAGTGCCCATGGTGACAATGCTCATTGTGGTAGTGCTTATGCTGATAGTGTTCACAGTGTCTGTGCTCATGGTGATAGTGCTCACAGTGGCAGTGCCCATAGTGACTGCTCATGTTGGCAATACCCACGGTGATAGACACATGGTGACAGTGCCCATGATCACAGTGCAATGGTGAGAGAGCTCACGGTGACAGTGACAATGGTGACAATGCCCAAGGAGGCAATGGCCATGGTGACAGTGCTCATGGTGACAGTGCCCATGGTGACAGTGACCATGATGACACTGCCCATGGTGACAGTGCGCACGGGGAAAGTGCCCATGATAACATTAACCACAGTGATAGTGCCCCTGGTGACAGTGCCCACGGTGACATTGCCCATAGTGATAGTGTCCATGGTGACAGTACTCACAGTGAAATATTCCCTGGGGACACTGCCCATGGTGACTGTGCCCATGATCACCACCCTCACGGTGATAGAGGTCACTGTGAGAGTGCCCATGGTGACAGTGCAAACGGTGACATTACCTATCATGACCATACTCACAGTGACAGTGCCCATGCTGACTGTGACCGAGGTGACTGTTCTAATGCTGACAGTGCTCATGGTGACTGTCTGCATAGTGTCAGTGCATAGTGATAGCAGGGTGAGATTTCAAATGATGATAGTGCCTATTGTGACAGTGCTCATAGTGACAATGCCCATGGTGCCAGAGCCCATCGAGACATGCCGCACAGTGACAGATCTCATGGTGACAGTGCCCATGGTGATATTACCCATGGTGACAGTACTCATGGTTAAAGTGCTCATTCTGACATGGCACATGGTAGCAGTGCAAAATGGTGAGAGTGCCCATGGTGACTTTGCTCATGGTGACATTGCTTACAGTCATAGTCCTTATGGTGATATTGTGCATGATGACATTGCACACACTGACAGTGCTCATGGTGACAGTCCTCACAGTGATAGTGCCCACTGTGAAAGTGCCCGTGGTGACAGTGCCCATAGTCACAATTCTCACAGTGAAGTGTTCACGGTGATAGTGCCCGTGGTGACTATGCCCAGAGTGACAGTACTCACAGTGAAATTATCCAAGGGGACACTGCCCATGGTGACAGTAACCATGGTCACAACCCTCACGGTGATATTGATCACGGTGACAGTGCCCATGGTGACAGTGCTCACGGTGACAGTGCCCATGGTGACACTGCAAACGGTGACATTGCCTACCATGACAGTGCTCACAGTGACAGAGCCCATGCTGAGAGTGACCACGGTGACAGCTCTAGCGGTGATAGTGCCCATTGACACAGTGCTCATGATGACAGTCCGCATTGTGCCAGGGCCCAAGATGACAGTGCTCACGTGAGAGTGCCCATAGTGACAATACCCATGGTGACAGTACTCATGGTGAAAGTGGCCATGGTGACAATGCCTATGGTGATTGTGCCAATAGGCACCATGCTCAAGGTGAAACTGCCCATGGAGACATTGCCCATTGTGATAGTGCTCATGGTGACAATCCCACGTTGACAGAGCCAATTGTGATAGTCCCCATTGTGACAGATCTCAGGGTGAAAGTGACCTTGGTGACATTGCTCATTGTGACAGTGCTCATGGTGATAGTGCTCAAGGTGATAGTCTCCATGTTGACAGTGCCCATGGTGACAGTTCTCATGGTGACAATGCCTATGGTGATAATTCTCATAGTGACAGTGCTCATGTTGACAGTGCCCATGGTAACAGTGACCATGGTGACTGTTCTCACCGTGATAGTGCCCATGGTGACAGTCCGCATTGTGGCTGTGCCCATGGTGACAGTGCTCACAGTGATAGTACTCACGGTGACAGTGCCCAAGGTGACAATACCTACGGTGACAGTAATCATGGTGAATGTGGCAATGAGGCAGTTTTCATACTGATAGTTCTCATTGTGACAGTGCTCATGGTGACAGTGCTCTTGGGGGCAGTTCCCTTGGTAACAATGCCGAAGGTGACACTGCACATTGTAACAGTTCCAATGGTATCCTTGCTCTCGGTGATAGTGAACACGGTGAGAGTGCTCATTGTGACACTGCCGAAGGAGACCCTCCTCATTGTGACAGTGCTCATGGTAACAGTGCTCATGGTGGAAGTGCCCATGGTGACAATGCTCATTGTGGCAGTGCTCATGGGGGCAGTGCCAATGATCACAGTACTTATGGTGATAGTATTCACAGTGTCTGTGTTCATGGTGATAGTGCTCACGGTGGCAGTTCCCATAGAGACCCTGCTCATGCTGGCAATACCCACGGTGATAGACCCATGGTGACAGTGCCCATGATCACAGTGCAATGGTGAGAGAGTTCACGGTGACAGTGATAATGGTGACAGTGCCCATGGAGGCAATGGACATGGTGACAGTACTCATGGTGACAGTGCCCATGGTGACAGTGCCCATGATGACACTGCCCATGGTGACAGTGTTCATGGGGAAAGTGCCCATGATAACATTTATCACGGTGATAGTGGCCCTGGTGACAATGCCCACGGTTTCACTGCTCTTGGTGATAGTGCCTTTGGTGACAATACTCATGGTGAAATTGCCCATGCGGGCAATGCTCTTGGTGACATTGCCATTGGAGAGAGTGCCCATGTTGACCGTACCCACTGTGATAGTGCCCATGTTGTCATTGCCCATGTTGGAAGTGCCCACGGTGCCAGTGCCCACAGTAACAGTGCCCACGCTGAGAGTTCTCATGGTGATAGTGCGCATGGTTACATTTCACATGTTGATACTGCCAATGATGACAGTGCACATGGTGACAGTTCTCATGATGGCAGTACCCCTGGTGACAGTGCTCAAAATGACACTGCCCCTGGTGGAAATGCCCATGGTGACAGTGCCCACAGTGACATTGCCTATGGTGACACTCCTCACGGTGACATTGCCCATGGTGACAGGGCTCATGGTGACAATCTGCATTGTGCCTGTGCCCATGGTGATAGTGCTCACAGTGAAAGTCCTCATGGTAATGCTGCTTATGGTGACAGTGCCCAAGGTGAAAATACCCACGGTGACAGTACTCATCGAGAAAATGCCCATGGTGGCAATTCTCATAGTGACCGTTCTAAAGCTTTCAGTGCTCATGGTGGCATTTACCATGGTGAGAGTACCGATGGGGCAGTGTACATGGTGACAGTGCCCATGGTAACCGTTCTCACAGTTAAATGTCCCATGGTGACAGTTATCACGCCTGTTGTGCCGATGGTGTAAATGCTTCCGGTCATAGTGCCCATGGTTAAGGTGCCCATGGTGACAGTTCTCACAGTAATAGTGAGCATAGTGATAGTATATTTGGTGACTGTGCCCATGGTGACAGTGCCCATGGTGACAGTACACATGGTGATACTGCTCAATGTGATAGTGCCATTGTTGACAGTGCGCGTGGTGACAGTCCTCACGTTGATAGTGCCCATGGTGAAAATGCCCATGGTGACAGTTTGCATGGTGAAATTGCTCATGATGACAGTGCCCATGTTGGTAGTTTCCATGGTGACAGTGCTCACAGTGATAGTGACCATGGTAAGATTGCAGATGGTGGCCGTGCCATTGGTGACATTGCCAATGATGAGAGTACTCATGGTGACAGCGCTCACGATGACTGTGTCCATGGTGACAGTGCATATGGTTGTAGTGCACATGGTGGGAGTGAAAACTGGTGACAGAGCCCATGGTAACAGTGTTCATGGTGACAGTGCACACGGGGACAACCCATGCTGACAGTGCTCACGGGGACTGTGCTAATGGTTGCACTACACATGGTGACAGTGCTCACAGTTAGAGTGCCCATGGTAATCGTGCTCACCATGATAGTGTCCATGGTGACAGTGATCACAGTGATAGTGCCGATGGTGATAGTGTTCACGGTAATAGTGAGCATAGTGATAGTGCATTGGTTGACCATGCCCATGCTGACAGTAAACATGGTGATAATTCTGAAGTTGGTAGTGCCCATGGTGGCAGTGCCCACGGTGACATTGCCCATAGTGATAGTGTCCATGGTGACAGTACTCACAGTGAAATATTCCCTGGGGACACTGCCCATGGTGACTGTGCCCATGATCACCACCCTCACAGTGATAGATGTCACTGTGAGAGTGCCAATGGTGACAGTGCATACGGTGACATTACCTATCATGACTGTGCTCACAGTGACAGTGCCCATGCTGACTGTGACCGCGGTGACTGTTCAAATGCTGACAGTGCTCATGGTGACTGTCTCAATAGTGACAGTGCCCAACGTGACCATGCTCATTGTGACAGTGCCCATAGTGAAAATACCCATGGAGACAGTACTCATAGTGAAAGTGCCCTTGGTGGCAATTCTCATAGTGACATTTCTCATGGTGACAATGTTCATGGTGGTAGTGCCTTAGGTGGCAGTGCTCGTGGTGACAGAGCTCATGGTGACAGTGCTCATGGGGGCAGTTCCCATGGTGAGATTACCGATGGTGGCAGTGCACATGGGGACAGTGCCAATGGCAACCGTGCTCACAGCGATAGTGCCCATGGTGACATTGTGCATGTTGGCAGTCTTCACGGTGACAATGCCTATGGAGACAATGCTCATCGTGACAGTGCCCATGGTGAGACTACCACAGTGAGACTGCGACAGTGTAAGTGCTCACGGTGACAGTGCCCATAGTGATAGTGTCCATGGTGACAGTAGTCCCAGTGAAACTGTCCATGGGGACACTGCCCATAGTGGCAGTGCCATTGGTCACAACTCTCACGGTGATAGTGCTCACAGTGACAGTGCAAACGGTGACATTGCCTACAGTGACAGGGCTCGCAGTGAGAGTGCCCATGGTGACAGTGACCACGGTGACAGTGCCCATGGGAACAGTTAGCAGGGTGAGATTTCTCATGATGATAGTGCCTATTGTGACAGTGCTCATAGTGACAATGCCCATGGTGCCAGAACCCATCGAGACATGATGCACAGAGACACTTCTCATGGTGACAGTGCCCATGGTGATATTACCCATGGTGACAGTACTCATGGTTAAAGTTCCCATTCTGACATGGCACATGGTGGCAGTGCAAGATGGTGAGAGTTCCCATGGTGACTTTGCTCATGGTGACATTGCTTACAGTCATAGTCCTTATGGTGATATTGTGCATGATGACATTGCACACACTGACCGTGCTCATGGTGACAGTCCTCACGGTGATAGTGCCCATTGTGAAAGTGCCCGTGGTGACAGTGGCCAAAGTCACAATTCTCACAGTGAAGTGTTCACGGTGATAGTGCCCGTGGTGACTATACCCAGAGTGACAGCACTCACAGTGAAATTATCCAAGGGGCCACTGCCCATGGTGACAGTGACCATGGTCACAACCCTCACGGTGATATTGATCATGGTGACAGTGCCCATGGTGACAGTGCTCACGGTGACAGTGCCCATGGTGACACTGCAAACGGTGACATTGCCTACCATGACAGTGCTCACAGTGACAGTGCCCATGCTGAGAGTGACCACGGTGACAGCTCTAATGGTGATAGTGCCCATGGAGACAGTGCTCATGGTGACAGTCCGCATTGTGCCAGGGTCCAAGATGACAGTGCTCATGTGAGAGTGCCCATAGTGACAATACCCATGGTGACAGTACTCATGGTGAAAGTGCCCATGGTGACATTGCCTATGGTGATTGTGCCAATAGGCACCATGCTCAACGTGAAACTGCCCATGGAGACATTGCCCATTGTGATAGTGCTCATGGTGAAAATCCCACGTTGACAGGGCCAATTGTGATAGACCACATGGTGACAGATCTCAGGGTGAAAGTGACCTTGGTGACATTGCTCATTGTGACAGTGCTCATGGTGATAGTGCTCAAGGTGATAGTCTCCATGTTGACAGTGCCCATGGTGACAGTTCTCATGGTGACAATGCCTATGGTGATAATTCTCATAGTGACAGTGCTCATGTTGACAGTGCCCATGGTAACAGTGACCATGGTGACTGTTCTCACCGTGATAGTGCCCATGGTGACAGTCCGCATTGTGGCTGTGCCCATGGTGACAGTGCTCACAGTGATAGTACTCACGGTGACAGTGCCCAAGGTGACAATACCCACGGTGACAGTAATCATGGTGAATGTGGCAATGGAGGCAGTTCTCATAGTGATAGTTCTCATTGTGACAGTGCTCATGGTGACAGTGCTCTTGGGGTCAGTTCCCTTAGTAACAATGCCGAAGGTGACACTGCACATTGTAACAGTTCCAATGGTATCCTTGCTCTCGGTGATAGTGAACACGGTGAGAGTGCTCATTGTGACACGGCTGAAGGAGACCCTCCTCATTGTGACAGTGCTCATGGTAACAGTGCTCATGGTGGAAGTGCCCATGGTGACAATGCTCATTGTGGCAGTGCTCATGGGGGCAGTGCCAATGATCACAGTACTTAGGGTGATAGTATTCACAGTGTCTCTGTTCATGGTGATAGTGCTCACGGTGGCAGTTCCCATAGAGACCCTGCTCATGCTGGCAATACCCACGGTGATAGACCCATGGAGACAGTGCCCATGATCACAGTGCAATGGTGAGAGAGTTCACGGTGACAGTGACAATGGTGACAGTGCCCATGGAGGCAATGGACATGGTGACAGTACTCATGGTGACAGTGCCCATGGTGACAGTGCCCATGATGACACTGCCCATGGTGACAGTGCTCACAGGGATAGTGCCCATGATAACATTAATCACAGTGATAGTGCCCCTGTTGACAGTGCCCACGGTTTCACTGCTCTTGGTGATAGTGCCTATGGTGACAATACTCATGGTTAAATTGCCCACGCGGAGAATGCTCTTGGTGACGTTCCAATTGGAGAGAGTGC
This sequence comes from Hyperoodon ampullatus, assembly GCF_949752795.1. Classification (NCBI taxonomy): domain Eukaryota; kingdom Metazoa; phylum Chordata; class Mammalia; order Artiodactyla; family Ziphiidae; genus Hyperoodon; species Hyperoodon ampullatus. Next base: position 140,787,653 of record NC_136915.1, on the reverse strand, counting down.
CCATGTTGACAGTGCCCATGATGCAGTGCTCATGTTGACAGTGCTCACTGTGATAGTGCCCATGTTGACATTGCCCATGTTGGAAGTGCCCACGGTGCCTGTGCCCACAGTAACAGTGCCCACGCTGAGAGTTCTCATGGTGATAGTGCGCATGGTGACATTTCACATATTGATACTGCCAATGATGACAGTGCACATGGTGACAGTTCTCATGATGGCAGTACCCCTGGTGACAGTGCTCAAAATGACACTGCCCCTGGTGGAAATGCCCATGGTGACAGTGCCCACAGTGACATTGCCTATGGTGACACTCCTCACGGTGACATTGCCCATGGTGACAGGCCTCATGGTGACAATCCTCATTGTGCCAGTGCCCATGGTGATAGTGCTCACAGTGAAAGTGCTCATGCTAATGCTGCTAACGGTGACAGTGCCCAAGGTGAAAATACCCACGGTGACAGTACTCATCGAGAAAGTGACCATGGTGGCAATTCTCATAGTGAACGTTCTAATGCTGACAGTGCTCATGGTGGCATTTACCATGGTGAGAGTACCGATGAGGCAGTGCACATGGTGACAGTGCCCATGGTAACCGTGCTCACAGTTATATGTCCCATGGTGACAGTTATCACGCCTGTTGTGCCAATGCGGGAAATGCTTCCGGTCATAGTGCCCATGGTTAAGGTGCCCATGGTGACAGTTCTCACAGTAATAGTGAGCATAGTGATAGTATATTTGGTGACTGTGCCCATGGTGACAGTGCCCATGGTGACAGTACACATGGTGATAGTGCTAAAGTGGTAGTGCCCTTGTTGACAGTGCGCGTGGTGACAGTTCTCACGTTGATAGTGCCCATGGTGAAAATGCCCATGGTGGCAGTTTGCATGGTGAAATTGCTCATGATGACAGTGCCCATGTTGGTAGTTTCCATGGTGACAGTGCTCACAGTGATAGTGACCATGGTAAGATTGCAGATGGTGGCCGTGCCATTGGTGACATTGCCCATGATGACAGTACTCATGGTGACAGCGCTCACGATGACTGTGTCCATGGTGACAGTGCATACGGTTGTAGTGCACATGGTGGGAGTGAAAACTGGTGACAGAGCCCATGGTAACAGTGTTCATGGTGACAGTGCACACGGTGACAACCCAAGCTGACAGTGCTCACGGGGAATGTGCTAATGGTTCCATTACCCATGGTGACAGTGCTCACAGTTAGAGTGCCCATGGTAATCGTGCTCACCATGATACTGTCCATGGTGACAGTGATCACAGTGATAGTGCTGATGGTGATAGTGCTCACGCTAATAGTGAGCATAGTGATAGTGCACTGGTTGACCATGCCCATGCTGACAGTACACATGGTGATAATTCTGAAGTTGGTGGTGCCCATGGTGACAGTGCCCATGGACACCACCCTCAAGGTGATAGTGCTCATTGTGACAGGGAACAATCGGACAGTGCAAACCTTTACTGTGCCTATCGTGAATGTGCTCACAGTGACCAAGCCCATGGTGACAGTGACCACGGTGACAGTTCTAATGCTGATAGTGCCCATGGTGACAGTACTCATGGTGATAATGCTCAAGGTGATAGTGCCCATGGCGATAATGCCAATGGTGAGAGTCCTCATGCTGGTAGTGCCCATGGTGACAGTTCCCATTCTCAAAGTGCTCATGATGACACTGCCTATGTTGGTAGTTCCCATGGTGACAGTACTCATGGTGAAAATACACATAGTGGCAGTTCTCATTGCGAGGGTTCTCATAGTGACAGTGCTCATAATAGCAGTGCCCAAGGTGGCAGTGCTCGTGGTGACAGTGCTCTTGGTGACATTGCTCACGGTGATACTTCTCATGGTGACAGCGCCCATGGTGATATTACCCATGGCGAGAGTACTTAATGATAAAGTGCTCATGGTGACAGTGCCCATGGTGATAGTGCACATGGTGGCAGTGCAAATTGGTGACATTGCCGATGGTGACATTGCTTAAGGTGATACTCCTTGCGGTGATATTGTGCATGGTGACAGTTCGAATGGTGACAATACCCATGGTGGCACTTCTCACAGCGACCGTTCTCATGGTGACAGTACTCATAGTAACAGTGCCCAAGGTCACAGTGCTCGTGGTGACAGTGCTCATGGTGACAGTGCTCTTGCTGGCAGTTCCCATGGGAACAATGCCGATGGTGACACTGCACATTGTGACAGTGCCAATGGTAACCTTGCTCTCAGTGATAATGAACACGGTGAGAGTGCCCATTGTGACACTGCCAAAGAAGAGCCTCCTCATTGTGACAGTGCTCATGGTAACAGTGCTCATAGTGGAAGTGCCCATGGTGACAATGCTCATTGTGGCAGTGCTCGTGGTGATAGTGTTCACAGTGTCTGTGCTCATGGTGATAGTGCTCACAGTGGCAGTGCCCATAGTGACACTGCTCATGTTGGCAATACCCACGGTGATAGACCCATGGTGACAGTGCCCATGATCACAGTGCAATGGTGACAGAGTTCACGGTGACAGTGACAATTGTGACAATGCCCATGGAGGCAAAGGCCATGGTGACAGTGCTCATGGTGACAGTGACCATGATGACACTGCCCATGGTTACAGTGCTCACGGGGAAAGTGCCCATGATAACATTAACCACAGTGATAGTGCCCCTGGTGACAGTGCCCACGGTGACATTGCCCATAGTGATAGTGTCCATGGTGACAGTACTCACAGTGAAATATTCCCTGGGGACACTGCCCATGGTGACTGTGCCCATGATCACCACCCTCACGGTGATAGAGGTCACTGTGAGAGTGCCCATGGTGACAGTGCAAATGGTGACATTACCTATTATGACCGTGCTCACAGTGACAGTGCCCATGCTGACTGTGACTGTGGTGACTGTTCTAATGCTGACAGTGCTCATGGTGACTGTCTGCATAGTGACAGTGCCCAACGTGACCATGCTCATGGTGACAGTGCCCATAGTGAAAATACCCATGGAGACAGTACTCATAGTGAAAGTGCCCTTGGTGGCAATTCTCATAGTGACAGTTCTCATGGTGACAATGTTCATGGTGTTAGTGCCCTAGGTGGCAGTGCTCGTGGTGACAGAGCTCATGGTGACAGTGCTCATGGGGGCAGTTCCCATGGTGAGATTACCGATGGTGGCAGTGCACATGGTGACAGCGCCAATGGCAACCGTGCTCATGGCGATAGTGTCCATGGTGACATTGTGCATGTTGACAGTTTTCACGGTGACACTGCCTATGGAGACAATGCTCATCGTGACAGTGCCCATGGTGAGACTACCACAGTGGTACTGCGACAGTGTAAGTGCTCACGGTGACAGTGCCCATAGTGATAGTGTCCATGGTGACAGTAGTCCCAGTGAAACTGTCCATGGGGACACTGCCCATAGTGGCAGTGCCCATGGTCACAACCCTCACAGTGATAGTGCTCACAGTGACAGTGCAAACGGTGACATTGCCTACAGAGACAGGGCTCGCAGTGAGAGTGCCCATGGTGAGAGTTACCACGGTGACAGGGCCCATGGTAACAGTTAGCAGGGTGAGATTTCTAATGATGATAGTGCCTATTGTGACAGTGGTCATAGTGACAATGCCCATGGTTCCAGAACCCATCGAGACATGCCACACAGAGACAGTTCTCATGGTGACAGTGCCCATGGTGACATTACCCATGGTGACAGTACTCATGGTTAAAGTGCCCATTCTGACATGGCACATGGTGGCAGTGCAAAATGGTGACAGTGCCCATGGTGACTTTGCTCATGGTGACATTGCTTACAGTCATAGTCCTTATGGTGATATTGTGCATGATGACATTGCACACACTGACAGTGCTCATGGTGACAGTCCTCACGGTGATAGTGCCCATTGTGAAAGTGCCCGTGGTGACAGTGCCCATAGTCACAATTCTCACAGTGAAGTGTTCACGGTGATCGTGCCCGTGGTGACTATGCCCAGAGTGACAGTACTCACAGTGAAATTATCCAAGGGGACAGTGTCCATGGTGAAAGTGACCATGGTCACAACCCTCATGGTGATATTGATCATGGTGACAGTGCCCATGGTGAAAGTGCTCATGGTGACAGTACCCATGGTGAAACAGGAAACGGTGACATTGCCTACCATGACAGTGCTCACAGTGACAGTGCCCATGCTGAGAGTGACCACGGTGACAGCTCTAACGGTGATAGTGCCCATGGAGACAGTGCTCATGGTGACAGTCCGCATTGTGCCAGGGCCCAAGATGACAGTGCTCACGTGAGAGTGCCCATAGTGACAATACCCATGGTGACAGTACTCATGGTGAAAGTGCCCATGGTGACATTGCCTATGGTGATTGTGCAAATAGGCCCCATGCTCAAGGTGAAACTGCCCATGGAGACATTGCCCATTGTGATAGTGCTCATGGTGACAATCCCACGGTGACAGAGCCAATTGTGATAATCCCCATGGTGACAGATCTCAGGGTGAAAGTGACCTTGGTGACATTGCTCATTGTGACAGTGCTCATGGTGATAGTGCTCAAGGTGATAGTCTCCATGTTGACAGTGCCCATGGTGACAGTTCTCATGGTGACAATGCCTATGGTGATAATTCTCATAGTGACAGTGCTCATGTTGACAGTGCCCATGGTAACAGTGACCATGGTGACTGTTCTCACCGTGATAGTGCCCATGGTGACAGTCCACATTGTGGCTGTGCCCATTGTTACAGTGCTCACAGTGATAGTACTCACGGTGACAGTGCCCAAGGTGACAATACCCACGGTGACAGTAATCATGGTGAATGTGGCAATGGAGGCAGTTCTCATAGTGATAGTTCTCATTGTGACAGTGCTCATGGTGACAGTGCTCTTGGGGGCAGTTCCCTTAGTAACAATGCCGAAGGTGACACTGCACATTGTAACAGTTCCAATGGTAACCTTGCTCTCGGTGATAGTGAACACGGTGAGAGTGCTCATTGTGACACTGCCGAAGGAGACCCTCCTCATTGTGACAGTGCTCATGGTAACAGTGCTCATGGTGGAAGTGCCCATGGTGACAATGCTCATTGTGGCAGTGCTCATGGGGGCAGTGCGAATGATCACAGTACTTATTGTGATAGTATTCACAGTGTCTGTTCATGGTGATAGTGCTCACGGTGGCAGTTCCCATAGAGACCCTGCTCATGCTGGCAATGCCAACGGTGATAGACCCATGGTGACAGTGCCCATGATCACAGTGCAATGGTGAGAGAGTTCACGGTGACAGTGACAATGGTGACAGTGCCCATGGAGGCAATGGACATGGTGACAGTACTCATGGTGACAGTGCCCATGGTGACAGTGCCCATGATGACAGTGCCCATGATGACAGTGCTCACAGGGAAAGTGCCCATGATAACATTAATCACGGTGATAGATCCTCTGGTGACAGTGCACACGGTTTCACTGCTCTTGGTGATAGTGCCTTTGGTGACAATACTCATGGTGAAATTGCCCATACGGACAATGCTCTTGCTGACATTGCCATTGGAGAGAGTGCCCATTTTGACAGTGCCCATGATGATGTGCTCATGTTGACAGTGCTCACTGTGGAAGTGACCATGTTGACATTGCCCATGTTGGAAGTGCCCACGGTGCCAGTGCCCACAGTAACAGTGCCCACGCTGAGATATCTCATGGTGATAGTGCGCATGGTGACATTTCACATGTTGATACTGCCAATGATGACAGTGCACATGGTGACAGTTCTCATGATGGCAGTACCCCTGGTGACAGTGCTCAAAATGACACTGCCCCTGGTGGAAATGCCCATGGTGACAGTGCCCACAGTGACATTGCCTATGGTGACACTCCTCACGGTGACATTGCCCATGGTGACAGGCCTCATGGTGACAATCCGCATTGTGCCAGTGCCCATGGTGATAGTGCTCACAGTGAAAGTGCTCATGGTAATGCTGCTTACGGTGACAGTGCCCAAGGTGAAAATACCCACGGTGACAGTACTCATCGAGAAAGTGCCCATGGTGGCAATTCTCATAGTGACCGTTCTAATGCTGACAGTGCTCATGGTGGCATTTACCATGGTGAGAGTACCGATGGGGCAGTGCACATGGTGACAGTGCCCATGGTAACCGTGCTCACAGTTATATGTCCCATGGTGACAGTTATCACGCCTGTTGTGCCGATGCTGAAAATGCTTCCGGTCATATTGCCCATGGTTAAAGTGCCCATGGTGACAGTTCTCACAGTAATAGTGAGCATAGTGATAGTATATTTGGTGACTGTGCCCATGGTGACAGTATAAATGGTGTTACTGCTCAATGTGATAGTGCCCTTGTTGACAGTGCGTGTGGTGACAGTCCTCACGTTGATAGTGCCCATGGTGAAAATGCCCATGGTGACAGTTTGCATGGTGAAATTGCTCATGATGACAGTGCCCATGTTGGTAGTTTCCATGGTGACAGTGCTCACAGTGATAGTGACCATGGTAAGATTGCAGATGGTGGCCGTGCCATTGGTGACATTGCCCATGATGACAGTACTCATCGTGACAGCGCTCACGATGACTGTGTCCATGGTGACAGTGCATATGGTTTTAGTGCACATGGTGGCAGTGGAAACTGGTGAAAGAGCCCATGGTAACAGTGTTCATGGTGACAGTGCACACGGTGACAACCCATGCTGACAGTGCTCACGGGGACTGTGCTAATGGTTGCATTACCCATGGTGACAGTGCTCACAGTTAGAGTGCCCATGGTAATTGTGCCCACCATGATAGTGTCCACGGTGACAGTGATCACAGTGATAGTGCCGATGGTGATAGTGCTCACGGTAATAGTGAGCATAGTGATAGTGCACTGCTTGACCATGCCCATGCTGACAGTACACATGGTGATAATTCTGAAGTTGGTAGTTCCCATGGTGACAGTGCCCATGGACACCACCCTCAAGGTGATAGTGCTCATGGTGACAGGGAACATGGGGACAATACAAACCGTGATTTTGACTATCGTGACAGTGCTCACAGTGACCAAGCCCATGGTGACAGTGCCCACGGTGACAGTTCTAATGCTGATAGTGCCCATGGTGACAGTACTCATGGTGATTATGCTCAAGGTGATAGTGCCCATGGCTATAGTGCCAATGGTGAGAAACCTCATGCTGATAGTCCCATGGTGACAGTTCCCATTCTCAAAGTGCTCGTGATGACAGTGCCTATGTTGGTAGTTCCCATGGTGACAGTACTCATGGTGAAAATACACATAGTGGCAGTTCTCATAGCGAGGGTTCTCATAGTGACAGTGCTCATAATAGCAGTGCCCAAGGTGGCATTGCTCGTAGTGACAGTGCCCTTGGTGACGTTGCTCGCGGTAATACTTCTCATGGTGACAGTGCCCATGGTGATATTACCCATGGCGAGAGTACTTAATGATAAAGTGCCCATGGTGACAGTGCCCATGGTGATAGTGCACATGGTGGCAGTGCAAATTGGTGACATTGCCCATGGTGACATTGCTTAAGGTGATACTCCTTGCGATGATAGTGTGCATGGTGACAGTTCGAATGGTGACAATACCCATGGTGGCATTTCTCACAGCGACCGTTCTCATGGTGACAGTACTCATAGTAACAGTGCCCAAGGTCGCAGTGCTCGTGGTGACAGTGCTCATGGTGACAGTGCTCTTGCTGGCAGTTCCCATGGGAACAATGCCGATGGTGACACTGCACATTGTGACAGTGCCAAAGGTAACCTTGCTCTCGGTGATAATGAACACGGTGAGAGTGCCCATTGTGACACTGTCGAAGAAGACCCTCCTCATTGTGACAGTGCTCATGGTAACTGTGCTCATAGTGGAAGTGCCCATGGTGATAATGCTCATTGTGGCAGTGCTCATGGTGATAGTGTTCACAGTGTCTGTGCTCATGGTGATAGTGCTCACAGTGGCAGTGCCCATAGTGACACTGCTCATGTTGGCAATACCCACGGTGATAGACCCATGGTGACAGTGCCCATAATCACAGTGCAATGGTGAGAGAGCTCACCGTGACAGTGACAATGGTGACAATGCCCACTGAGGCAATGGCCATGGTGACAGTGCTCATGGTGACAGTGACCATGATGACACTACCCATGGTGACAGTGCTCACTGGGAAAGTGCCCATGATAACATTAACCACAGTGATAGTGCCCCTGGTGGCAGTGCCCACAGTCACATTGCCCATAGTGATAGCGTCCATGGTGACAGTACTCACAGTGAAATATGCCCTGGGGACACTGCCCACGGTGACTGTGCCCATGACCACCACCCTCACGGTGATAGAGGTCACTGTGAGAGTGCCCATGGTGACAGTGCAAACGGTGACATTACCTATCATGACCGTACTCACAGTGACAGTGCCCATGCTGACTGTGACCGTGGTGACTGTCCTAATGCTGACAGTGCTCATGGTGACTGTCTGCATAGTGACAGTGCCCAACGTGACCATGCTCATGGTGACAGGGCCCATAGTGAAAATACCCATGGAGACAGTACTCATAGTGCAAGTGCCCTTAGTGGCAATTCTCATTGTGACAGTTCTCATGGTGACAATGTTCATGGTGTTAGTGCCCTAGGTGGCAGTGCTCGTGGTGACAGAGCTCATGGTGACAGTGCTCATGGGGGCAGTTCCCATGGTGAGATTACCGATGGTGGCAGTGCACATGGTGACAGAGCCAATGGCAACCGTGCTCACGGTGATAGTGCCCATGGTGACATTGTGCATGTTGACAGTTTTCATGGTGACACTGCCTATGGAGACAATGCTCATCGAGAGAGTGCCCATGGTGAGACTACCACAGTGAGACTGCGACAGTGTAAGTGCTCACGGTGACAGTGCCCATAGTGATAGTGTCCATGGTGACAGTAGTCCCAGTGAAACTGTCCATGGGGACACTGCCCATAGTGGCAGTGCCCATGGTCACAACCCTCACGGTGATAGTGCTCACAGTGACAGTGCAAACGGTGACATTGCCTACAGTGACAGGGCTCACAGTGAGAGTGCCCATGGTGACAGTGACCACGGTGACAGCTCTAACAGTGGTAGTGTCCATGGTGACAGTTCTCACGGTGACAGTGCCCATGGGAACAGTTAGCAGGGTGAGATTTCTCATGATGATAGTGCCTACTGTGACAGTGCTCATAGTGACAATGCCCATGGTGCCAGAGCCCATCGAGACATGCCGCACAGTGACAGTTCTCATGGTGACAGTGCCCATGGTGATATTACCCATGGTGACAGTACTCATGGTTAAAGTGCCCATTCTGACATGGCACATGGTGGCAGTGCAAAATGGTGACAGTGCCCATGGTGACTTTGCTCATGGTGACATTGCTTACAGTCATAGTCCTTATGGTGATATTGTGCATGATGACATTGCACACACTGACAGTGCTCATGGTGACAGTCCTCACAGTGATAGTGCCCATTGTGAAAGTGCCCGTGGTGACAGTGCCCATAGTCACAATTCTCACAGTGAAGTGTTCACGGTGATCGTGCCCGTGGTGACTATGCCCAGAGTGACAGTACTCACAGTGAAATTATCCAAGGGGACACTGCCCATGGTGACAGTGACCATGGTCACAACCCTCAGGGTGATATTGATCACGGTGACAGTGTCCATGGTGACAGTGCTCACTGTGACAGTGCCCATGGTGACACTGCAAACGGTGACATTGCCTACCATGACAGTGCTCACAGTGACAGTGCCCATGCTGAGAGTGACCACGGTGACAGCTCTAACGGTGATAGTGCCCATGGAGACAGTGCTCATGGTGACAGTCCGCATTGTGCCAGGGCCCAAGATGACAGAGCTCACGTGAGAGTGCCCATAGTGACAATACCCATGGTGACAGTACTCATGGTGAAAGGGCCCATGGTGACATTGCCTATGGTGATTGTGCCAATGGGCACCATGCTCAAGGTGAAACTGCCCATGGAGACATTGCCCATTGTGATAGTGCTCATGGTGACAATACTACGTTGACAGAGCCAATTGTGATAGTCTCCATGGTGACAGATCTCAGGGTGAAAGTGACCTTGGTGACATTGCTCATTGTGACAGTGCTCATGGTGAGAGTGCTCAAGGTGATAGTCTCCATGTTGACAGTGTCCATGGTGACATTTCTCATGGTGACAAAGCCTATGGTGATAATTCTCATAGTGACATTGCCCATGTTGATAGTGCCCATGGTAACAGTGACCATGGTGACTGTTCTCACCGTGATAGTGCCCATGGTGACAGTCCGCATTGTGGCTGTGTCCATGGTGACAGTGCTCACAGTGATAGTACTCACGGTGACAGTGCCCAAGGTGACAATACCCACGGTGACAGTAATCATGGTGAATGTGGCAATGGAGGCAGTTCTCATAGTGATAGTTCTCATTGTGACAGTGCTCATGGTGACAGTGCTCTTGGGGGCAGTTCCCTTGGTAACAATGCCGAAGGTGACACTGCACATTGTAACAGTTCCAATGGTAACCTTGCTCTCGGTGATAGTGAACACGGTGAGAGTGCTCATTGTGACACTGCCGAAGGAGACCCTCCTCATTGTGACAGTGCTCATGGTATCAGTGCTCATGGTGGAAGTGCCCATGGTGACAATGCTCATTGTGGCAGTGCTCATGGGGGCAGTGCCAATGATCACAGTACTTATGGTGATAGTATTCACAGTGTCTGTGTTCATGGTGATAGTGCTCACGGTGGCAGTTCCCATAGAGATCCTGCTCATGCTGGCAATACCCACGGTGATAGACCCATGGTGACACTTCCCATGATCACAGTGCAATGGTGAGAGAGTTCACGGTGACATTGAAAATGGTGACAGTGCCCATGGAGGCAATGGACATGGTGACAGTACTCATGGTGACAGTGCCCATGGTGACACTGCCCATGATGACACTGCCCATGGTGACAGTGCTCACGGGGAAAGTGCCCATGATAACATTAATCATGGTGATAGTGCCCCTGGTGACAGTGCCCACTGTTTCACTGCTCTTGGTGATAGTGCCTTTGGTGACAATACTCATGGTGAAATTGCCCATGCGGACAATGCTCTTGGTGACATTGCCATTGGAGAGAGTGCCCATGTTGACAGTGCCCATGATGATGTGCTCATGTTGACAGTGCTCACTGTGATAGTGCCCATGTTGACATTGCCCATGTTGGAAGTGCCCACGGTGCCAGTGCCCACAGTAACAGTGCCCACGCTGAGAGTTCTCATGGTGATAGTGCGCATGGTGACATTTCACATGTTGATACTGCCAATGATGACAGTGCACATGGTGACAGTTCTCATGATGGCAGTAACCCTGGTGACAGTGCTCAAAATGACACTGCCCCTGGTGGAAATGCCCATGGTGACAGTGCCCACAGTGACATTGCCTATGGTGACACTCCTCACGGTGACATTGCCCATGGTGACAGGGCTCATGGTGACAATCTGCATTGTGCCTGTGCCCATGGTGATAGTGCTCACAGTGAAAGTGCTCATGGTAATGCTGCTTACGGTGACAGTGCCCAAGGTGAAAATACCCACGGTGACAGTACTCATCGAGAAAGTGCCCATGGTGGCAATTCTCATAGTGACCGTTCTAATGCTGACAGTGCTCATGGTGGCATTTACCATGGTGAGAGTACCGATGGGGCAGTGCACATGGTGACAGTGCCCATGGTAACCGTGCTCACAGTTATATGTCCCATGGTGACAGTTATCACGCCTGTTGTGCCGATGCTGGAAATGCTTCCGGTCATAGTGCCCATGGTTAAGGTGCCCATGGTGACAGTTCTCACAGTAATAGTGAGCATAGTGATAGTATATTTGGTGACTGTGCCCATGGTGACAGTGCCCATGGTGACAGTACACATGGTGATACTGCTCAATGTGATAGTGCCCTTGTTGACAGTGCGCGTGGTGACAGTTCTCACGTTGATAGTGACCATGGTGAAAATGCCCATGGTGACAGTTTGCATGGTGAAATTGCTCATGATGACAGTGCCCATGTTGGTAGTTTCCATGGTGACAGTGCTCACAGTGATAGTGACCATGGTAAGATTGCAGATGGTGGCCGTGCCATTGGTGACATTGCCCATGATGACAGTACTCATGGTGACAGTGCTCACGATGACTGTGTCCATGGTGACAGTGCATATGGTCGTAGTGCACATGGTGGCAGTGAAAACTGTTGACAGAGCCCATGGTAACAGTGTTCATGGTGACAGTGCACACGGTGACAACCCATGCTGACAGTGCTCATCGGGACTGTGCTAATGGTTGCATTACCCATGGTGACAGTGCTCACAGTTAGAGTGCCCATGGTAATCGTGCTCACCATGATAGTGTCCATGGTGACAGTGATCACAGTGATAGTGCCGATGGTGATAGTGCTCACGGTAATAGTGAGCATAGTGATAGTGCACTGGTTGACCATGCCCATGCTGACAGTACACATGGTGAATAATTCTTTAGATGGTACTGCCCATGGTGACAGTGCCCATGGACACTACCCTCAAGGTGATAGTGCTCATGGTGACAGGGAACATGGGGACAGTGCAAACCGTGACTTTGCCTATCGTGACAGTGCTCACAGTGACCAAGCCCTTGGTGACAGTGACCACGGTGACAGTTCTAATGCTGATAGTGTCCATGGTGACATTACTCATGGTGATAATGCTCAAGGTGATAGTGCCCATGGCGATAGTGCCAATGGTGACAGTCCTCATGCTGCTAGTGCCCATGGTGACAGTTCCCATTCTCAAAGTGCTCATGATGACAGTGCCTATGTTGGTAGTTCCCATGGTGACAGTACTCATGGTGAAAATACACATAGTGGCAGTTCTCATAGCGAGGGTTCTCATAGTGACAGTGCTCATGATAGCAGTGCCCAAGGTGGCAGTGCTCGTCGTGATAGTGCTCTTGGTGACGTTTCTCACGGTGATACTTCTCATGGTGACAGTGCCCATGGTGATATTACCCATGGCGAGAGTACTTAATGATAAAGTGCCCATGGTGACAGTGCCCATGGTGATAGTGCACATGGTGGCAGTGCAAATTGGTGACATTGCCCATGGTGACATTGCTTAAGGTGATACACCTTGCGGTGATATTGTGCATGGTGACAGTTCGAATGGTGACAATACCCATGGTGGCACTTCTCACAGCGACCGTTCTCATGGTGACAGTACTCATAGTAACAGTGCCCAAGGTCGCAGTGCTCGTGGTGACAGTGAGCATGGTGACAGTGCTCTTGCTGGCAGTTCCCATGGGAACAATGCCGATGGTGACACTGCACATTGTGACAGTGCCAATGGTAACCTTGCTCTCGGTGATAATGAACACGGTGAGAGTGCCCATTGTGACACTGCCAAAGAAGGCCCTCCTCATTGTGACAGTGCTCATGGTAACAGTGCTCATAGTGGAAGTGCCCATGGTGACAATGCTCATTGTGGCAGTGCTCATGGTGATAGTGTTCACAGTGTCTGTGCTCATGGTGATAGTGCTCACAGTGGCAGTGCCCACAGTGACACTGCTCATGTTGGCAATACCCACGGTGATAGACCCATGGTGACAGTGCCCATGATCACAGTGCAATGGTGAGAGAGCTCACCGTGACAGTGACAATGGTGACAATGCCCACGGAGGCAATGGCCATGGTCACAGTGCTCATGGTGACAGTGACCATGATGACACTGCCCATGGTGAGAGTGCTCACGGGGAAAGTGCCCATGATAACGTTAACCACAGTGATAGTGCCCCTGGTGAAAGTGCCCACGGTGACATTGCCCATAGTGATAGTGTCCATGGTGACAGTACTCACAGTGAAATATTCCCTGGGGACACTGCCCATGGTGACTGTGCCCATGATCCACACCCTCACGGTGATAGAGGTCACTGTGAGAGTGCCCATGGTGACAGTGCAAACGGTGACATTACCTATCATGACCGTAGTCACAGTGACAGTGCCCATGCTGACTGTGACCGTGCTGACTGTTCTAATGCTGACAGTGCTCATGGTGACTGTCTGCATGGTGACAGTGCCCAACGTGACCATGCTCATTGTGACAGTGCCCATAGTGAAAATACCCATGGAGACAGTACTCATAGTGAAAGTGCCCTTGGTGGCAATTCTCATAGTGACAGTTCTCATGGTGACAATGTTCATGGTGGTAGTGCCCCAGGTGGCTGTGCTCGTGGTGACAGAGCTCATGGTGACAGTGCTCATGGGGGCAGTTCCCATGCTGAGATTACCGATGGTGGCAGTGCACATGGTGACAGCGCCAATGGCAACTGTGCTCACAGTGGCAGTGCACATGGTGACAGCGCCAATGGCAACCGTGCTCACGGTGATAGTGCCCATGGTGACATTGTGCATGTTGACAGTTTTCACGGTGACACTGCCTATGGAGACAATGCTCATCGTGACATTGCCCATGGTGAGACTACCACAGTGAGACTGCGACCGCGTAAGTGCTCACGGTGACAGTGCCCATAGTGATAGTGTCCATGGTGACAGTAGTCCCAGTGAAACTGTCCATGGGGACACTGCCCACAGTGGCAGTGCCCATGGTCACAACCCTCACGGTGATAGTGCTCACAGTGACAGTGCAAACGGTGACATTGCCTACAGTGACAGGGCTCGCAGTGAGAGTGCCCATGGTGACAGTGACCACGGTGACAGCTCTAACAGTGGTAGTGTCCATGGTGACAGTTCTCACGGTGACAGTGCCCATGGGAACAGTTAGCAGGGTGAGATTTCTCATCATGATAGTGCCTATTGTGACAGTGTTCATAGTGACAATGCCCATGGAGCCAGAGGCCATCGAGACATGCCGCACAGTGACAGTTCTCATGGTGACAGTGCCCATGGTGATATTACCCATGGTGACAGTACTCATGGTTAAAGTGCCCATTCTGACATGGCACATGGTGGCAGTGCAAAATGGTGACAGTGCCCATGGTGACTTTGCTCATGGTGACATTGCCTACAGTGATAGTCCTTATGGTGATATTGTGCATGATGACATTGCACACAGTGACAGTGCTCATGGTGACAGTGCTCACGGTGATAGTGCCCATTGTGAAAGTGCCCGTGGTGACAGTGCCCATAGTCACAATTCTCAAAGTGAAGTGTTCACGGTGATAGTGCCCGTGGTGACTATACCCAGAGTGACAGTACTCACAGTGAAATTATCCAAGGGGACACTGCCCATGGTGACAGTGACCATGGTCACAACCCTCACGGTGATATTGATCATGGTGACAGTGCCCATGGTGACAGTGCTCACGGTGACAGTGCCCATGGTGACACTGCAAACGGTGACATTGCCTACCATGACAGTGCTCACAGTGACGGTGACAGCTCTCACGGTGATAGTGCCCATGGAGACAGTGCTCATGGTGACATTCCGCATTGTGCCAGGGCCAAAGCTGACATTGCTCACGTGAGAGTGCCCATAGTGACAATACCCATGGTGACAGTACTCATGGTGAAAGTGCCCATGGTGACATTGCCTGTGGGGATTGTGCCAATAGGCACCATGCTCAAGGTGAAACTGCCCATGGAGACATTGCCCATTGTGATAGTGCTCATGGTGACAATCCCACGTTGACAGAGCCAATTGTGATATTCCCTATGTTGAGAGATCTCAGGGTGAAAGTGACCTTGGTGACATTGCTCATTGTGACAGTGCTCATGGTGATAGTGCTCAAGGTGACAATGCCTATGGTGATAATTCTTATAGTGACAGTGTTCATGTTGACAGTGCCCATGGTAACAGTGATCATGGTGACTGTTCTCACCGTGATAGTGCCCATGGTGACAGTCCGCATTGTGGCTGTGCCCATTGTTACAGTGCTCACAGTGATAGTACTCACGGTGACAGTGCCCAAGGTGACAATACCCACGGTGACAGTAATCATGGTGAATGTGGCAATGGAGGCAGTTCTCATAGTGATAGTTCTCATTGTGACAGTGCTCATGGTGACAGTGCTCTTGGGGGCAGTTCCCTTGGTAAAAATGCCGAAGGTGACACTGCACATTGTAACAGTTCCAATGGTAACCTTGCTCTCGGTGATAGTGAACACGGTGAGATTGCTCATTGTGACACTGCCGAAGGAGACCCTCCTCATTGTGACAGTGCTCATGGTAACAGTGCTCATGGTGGAAGTGCCCATGGTGACAATGCTCATTGTGGCAGTGCTCATGGGGGCAGTGCCAATGATCACAGTACTTATGGTGATAGTATTCACAGTGTCTGTGTTCATGGTGATAGTGCTCATGGTGGCAGTTCCCACAGAGACCCTGCTCATGCTGGCAATACCCACGGTGATAGACCCATGGTGACAGTGCCCATGATCACAGTGCAATGGTGAGAGAGTTCACGGTGACAGTGACAATGGTGACAGTGCCCATGGAGGCAATGGACATGGTGACAGTACTCATGGTGACAGTGCCCATGGTGACAGTGCCCATGATGACACTGCCCATGGTGACAGTGCTCACGGGGAAAGTGCCCATGATAACATTAATCATGGTGATAGTGACCCTGGTGACAGTGCCCACGGTTTCACTGCTCTTGGTGATAGTGCCTTTGGTGACAATACTCATGGTGAAATTGCCCATGCGGACAATGCTCTTGGTGACATTGCCATTGGAGAGAGTGCCCATGTTGACAGTGCCCATGATGATGTGCTCATGTTGACAGTGCTCACTGTGATAGTGCCCATGTTGACATTGCCCATGTTGGAAGTCCCCACGGTGCCAGTGCCCACAGTAACAGTGCCCACGCTGAGAGTTCTCATGGTGATAGTGCGCATGGTGACATTTCACATGTTGATACTGCCAATGATGACAGTGCACATGGTGACAGTTCTCATGATGGCAGTAACCCTGGTGACAGTGCTCAAAATGACACTGCCCCTGGTGGAAATGCCCATGGTGACAGTGCCCACAGTGACATTGCCTATGGTGACACTGCTCACGGTGACATTGCCCATGGTGACAGGGCTCATGGTGACAACCCGCATTGTGCCAGTGCCCATGGTGATAGTGCTCACAGTGAATGTGCTCATGGTAATGCTGCTTACGGTGACAGTGCCCAAGGTGAAAATACCCACGGTGACAGTACTCATCGAGAAAGTGCCCATGGTGGCAATTCTCATAGTGACCGTTCTAATGCTGACAGTGCTCATGGTGGCATTTACCATGGTGAGAGTACCGATGGGGCAGTGCACATGGTGACAGTGCCCATGTTAACCATGCTCACAGTTATATGTCCCATGGTGACAGTTATCACGCCTGTTGTGCCGATGCTGGAAATGCTTCCGGTCATAGTGCCCATGGTTAAGGTGCCCATGGTGACAGTTCTCACAGTAATAGTGAGCATAGTGATAGTATATTTGGTGACTGTGCCCATGGTGACAGTGCCCATGGTGACAGTACACATGGTGATACTGCTCAATGTGATAGTGCCCTTGTTGACAGTGCGCGTGGTGACAGTTCTCACGTTGATAGTGCCCATGGTGAAAATGCCCATGGTGACAGTTTGCATGGTGAAATTGCTCATGATGACAGTGCCCATGTTGGTAGTTTCCATGGTGACAGTGCTCACAGTGATAGTGGCCATGGTAAGATTGCAGATGGTGGCCGTGCCATTGGTGACATTGCCCATGATGACAGTACTCATGGTGACAGTGCTCACGATGACTGTGTCCATGGTGACAGTGCATATGGTTGTAGTGCACATGGTGGCAGTGAAAACTGGTGACAGAGCCCATGGTAACAGTGTTCTTGGTGACAGTACACACGGTGACAACCCATGCTGACAGTGCTCATGGGGACTGTGCTAATGGTTGCATTACCCATGGTGACAGTGCTCACAGTTAGAGTGCACATGGTAATCGTGCTCACCTTGATAGTGTCCATGGTGACAGTGATCACAGTGATAGTGCCGATGGTGTTAGTGCTCACAGTAAGAGTGAGCATAGTGATAGTGCACTGGTTGACCATGCCCATGCTGACAGTACACATGGTGATAATTCTGAAGTTGGTAGTGCTCATGGACACCACCCTCAAGGTGATAGTGCTCATGGTGACAGGGAACATGGGGACAATGCAAACCATGACTTTGCCTATCGTGACAGTGCTCACAGTGACCAAGCCCATGGTGACAGTGACCACGGTGACAGTTCTAATGCTCATAGTGCCCATGGTGACAGTACTCATGGTGATAATGCTCAAGGTGATAGTGCCCATGGCGATAGTGCCAATGGTGAGAGTCCTCATGGTGATAGTGCCCATGGTGACAGTTCCCATTCTCAAAGTGCTCATGATGACAGTGCCTATGTTGGTAGTTCCCATGGTGACAGTACTCATGGTGAAAATACACATAGTGGCAGTTCTCATAGCGAGGGTTCTCATAGTGACAGTGCTCATGATAGCAGTGCCTAAGGTGGCAGTGCTCGTGGTGACAGTGCCCATGGTGATATTACCCATGGCGAGAATACTTAATGATTAAGTGCCCATGGTGAGAGTGCCCATGGTGATAGTGCACATGGTGGCAGTGCAAATTGGTGACATTGCCCATGGTGACATTGCTTAAGGTGATACTCCTTGCGGTGATATTGTGCATGGTGACAGTTCGAATGGTTACAATACCCATCTTGGCACTTCTCACAGCGACCGTTCTCATGGTGACAGTACTCATAGTAACAGTGCCCAAGGTCGCAGTGCTCGTGGTGACAGTGCTCATGGTGACAGTGCTCTTGCTGGCAGTTCCCATTGGAACAATTCCGATGGTGACGCTGCACACTGTGACAGTGCCAACGGTAACCTTGCTCTCGGTGATAATGAACACGGTGAGAGTGCCCATTGTGACACTGCCAAAGAAGAGCCTCCTCATTGTGACAGTGCTCATGGTAACAGTGCTCATAGTGGAAGTGCCCATGGTGACATTGCTCATTGTGGCAGTGCTCATGGTGATAGTGTTCACAGTGTCTGTGCTCATGGTGATAGTGCTCACAGTGGCAGTGCCCATAGTGACACTGCTCATGTTGGCAATATCCACGGTGATAGACCCATGGTGACAGTGCCCATGATCACAGTGCAATGGTGACAGAGTTCACGGTGACAGTGACAATGGTGACAGTGCCCATGGAGGCAATGGCCATGGTGACAGTGCTCATGGTGACAGGGCCATGGTCACAGTGCCCATGATGACACTGTCCATGGTGACAGTGCTCACGGGGAAAGTGCCCATGATAACATTAACCACAGTGATAGTGCCCCTGGTGACAGTGCCCACGGTGACATTGCCCATAGTGATAGTGTCCATGGTGACAGTACTCACAGTGAAATATTCCCTGGGGACACTGCCCATGGTGACTGTGCCCATGATCCCCACCCTCACGGTGATAGAGGTCACTGTGAGAGTGCCCATGGTGACAGTGCAAACGGTGACATTACCTATGATGACCGTACTCACAGTGACAGTGCCCATGCTGACTGTGACCGCGGTGACTGTTCTAATGCTGACAGTGCTCATGGTGACTGTCTCCATAGTGACAGTGCCCAACGTGACCATGCTCATTGTGACAGTGCCCATAGTGAAAATACCCATGGAGACAGTACTCATAGTGAAAGTGCCCTTGGTGGCAATTCTCATAGTGACATTTCTCATGGTGACAATGTTCATGGTGGTAGTGCCTTAGGTGGCAGTGCTCGTGGTGACAGAGCTCATGGTGACAGTGCTCATGGGGGCAGTTCCCATGGTGAGATTACCGATGGTGGCCGTGCACATGGTGACAGCGCCAATGGCAACCGTGCTCACGGTGATAGTGCCCATGGTGACATTGTGCATGTTGACAGTTTTCACAGTGACACTGCCTATGGAGACAATGCTCATCGTGACAGTGCCCATGGTGAGACTACCACAGTGAGACTGCGACCGTGTAAGTGCTCACGGTGACAGTGCCCATAGTGATAGTGTCCATGGTGACAGTAGTCCCAGTGAAACTATCCATGGGGACACTGCCCATAGTGGCAGTGCCCATGGTCACAACCCTCACGGTGATAGTGCTCACAGTGACAGTGCAAACGGTGACATTGCCTACAGTGACAGGGCTCACAGTGAGAGTGCCCATGGTGACAGTGACCACGGTGACAGCTCTAACAGTGGTAGTGTCCATGGTGACAGTTCTCACGGTGACAGTGCCCATGGGAACAGTTAGCAGGTTGAGATTTCTCATCATGATAGTGCCTATTGTGACAGTGCTCATAGTGACAATGCCCATGGTGCCAGAGCCCATCGAGACATGCCACACAGTGACAGTTCTCATGGTGACAGTGCCCATGGTGATATTACCCATGGTGACAGTACTCATGGTTAAAGTGCCCATTCTGACATGGCACATGGTGGCAGTGCAAAATGGTGACAGTGCCCATGGTGACTTTGCTCATGGTGACATAGCTTACAGTCATAGTCCTTATGGTGATATTGTGCATGATGACATTGCACACAGTGACAGTGCTCATGGTGACAGTTCTCACGGTGATAGTGCCCATTGTGAAAGTGCCCGTGGTGACAGTGCCCATAGTCACAATTCTCACAGTGAAGTGTTCACGGCGATAGTGCCCGTGGTGACTATGCCCAGAGTGACAGTACTCACAGTGAAATTATCCAAGGGGACACTGCCCATGGTGACAGTGACCATGGTCACAACCCTCACGGTGATATTGATCACCGTGACAGTGCCCATGGTGACAGTGCTCACGGTGACAGTGCCCATGGTGACACTGCAAACGGTGACATTGCCTAACATGACAGTGCTCACAGTGACAGTGCCCATGCTGAGAGTGACCACGGTGACAGCTCTAACGGTGATAGTGCCCATGGAGACAGTGCTCATGGTGACAGTCCGCATTGTGCCAGGGCCCAAGATGACAGTGCTCATGTGAGAGTGCCCATAGTGACAATACCCATGGTGACAGTACTCATGGTGAAAGTGCCCATGGTGACATTGCCTATGGTGATTGTGCCAATAGGCACCATGCTCAAGGTGAAACTGCCCATGGAGACATTGCCCATTGTGATAGTGCTCATGGTGACAATCCCACGTTGACAGAGCCAATTGTGATAGTCCCCATGGGGACAGATCTCAGGGTGAAAGTGACCTTGGTGACATTGCTCATTGTGACAGTGCTCATGGTGATAGTGCTCAAGGTGACAATGCCTATGGTGATAATTCTCATAGTGACAGTGTTCATGTTGACAGTGCCCATGGTAACAGTGACCATGGTGACTGTTCTCACCGTGATAGTGCCCATGGTGACAGTCCGCATTGTGGCTGTGCCCATTGTTACAGTGCTCACAGTGATAGTACTCACGGTGACAGTGCCCAAGGTGACAATACCCACGGTGACAGTAATCATGGTGAATGTGGCAATGGAGGCAGTTCTCATAGTGATAGTTCTCATTGTGACAGTGCTCATGGTGACAGTGCTCTTGGGGGCAGTTCCCTTGGTAACAATGCCGAAGGTGACACTGCACATTGTAACAGTTCCAATGGTAACCTTGCTCTCGGTGATAGTGAACACGGTGAGATTGCTCATTGTGACACTGCCGAAGGAGGCCCTCCTCATTGTGACAGTGCTCATGGTAACAGTGCTCATGGTGGAAGTGCCCATGGTGACAATGCTCATTGTGGCAGTGCTCATGGGGGCAGTGCCAATGATCACAGTACTTATGGTGATAGTATTCACAGTGTCTGTGTTCATGGTGATAGTGCTCATGGTGGCAGTTCCCACAGAGACCCTGCTCATGCTGGCAATACCCACGGTGATAGACCCATGGTGACAGTGCCCATGATCACAGTGCAATGGTGAGAGAGTTCACGGTGACAGTGACAATGGTGACAGTGCCCATGGAGGCAATGGACATGGTGACAGTACTCATGGTGACAGTGCCCATGGTGACAGTGCCCATGATGACACTGCCCATGGTGACAGTGCTCACGGGGAAAGTGCCCATGATAACATTAATCATGGTGATAGTGCCCCTGGTGACAGTGCCCACGGTTTCACTGCTCTTGGTGATAGTGCCTTTGGTGACAATACTCATGGTGAAATTGCCCATGCGGACAATGCTCTTGGTGACATTGCCATTGGAGAGAGTGCCCATGTTGACAGTGCCCATGATGATGTGCTCATGTTGACAGTGCTCACTGTGATAGTGCCCATGTTGACATTGCCCATGTTGGAAGTGCCCACGGTGCCAGTGCCCACAGTAGCAGTGCCCACGCTGAGAGTTCTCATGGTGATAGTGCGCATGGTGACATTTCACATGTTGATACTGCCAATGATGACAGTGCACATGGTGACAGTTCTCATGATGGCAGTAACCCTGGTGACAGTGCTCAAAATGACACTGCCCCTGGTGGAAATGCCCATGGTGACAGTGCCCACAGTGACATTGCCTATGGTGACACTCCTCACGGTGACATTGCCCATGGTGACAGGGCTCATGGTGACAACCCGCATTGTGCCAGTGCCCATGGTGATAGTGCTCACAGTGAATGTGCTCATGGTAATGCTGCTTACGGTGACAGTGCCCAAGGTGAAAATACCCACGGTGACAGTACTCATCGAGAAAGTGCCCATGGTGGCAATTCTCATAGTGACCGTTCTAATGCTGACAGTGCTCATGGTGGCATTTACCATGGTGAGAGTACCGATGGGGCAGTGCACATGGTGACAGTGCCCATGGTAACCGTGCTCACAGTTATATGTCCCATGGTGACAGTTATCACGCCTGTTGTGCCGATGCTGGAAATGCTTCCGGTCATAGTGCCCATGGTTAAGGTGCCCATGGTGACAGTTCTCACAGTAATAGTGAGCATAGTGATAGTATATTTGGTGACTGTGCCCATGGTGACAGTGCCCATGGTGACAGTACACATGGTGATACTGCTCAATGTGATAGTGCCCTTGTTGACAGTGCGCGTGGTGACAGTTCTCACGTTGATAGTGCCCATGGTGAAAATGCCCATGGTGACAGTTTGCATGGTGAAATTGCTCATGATGACAGTGCCCATGTTGGTAGTTTCCATGGTGACAGTGCTCACAGTGATAGTGGCCATGGTAAGATTGCAGATGGTGGCCGTGCCATTGGTGACATTGCCCATGATGACAGTACTCATGGTGACAGTGCTCACGATGACTGTGTCCATGGTGACAGTGCATATGGTTGTAGTGCACATGGTGGCAGTGAAAACTGGTGACAGAGCCCATGGTAACAGTGTTCTTGGTGACAGTACACACGGTGACAACCCATGCTGACAGTGCTCATGGGGACTGTGCTAATGGTTGCATTACCCATGGTGACAGTGCTCACAGTTAGAGTGCCCATGGTAATCGTGCTCACCTTGATAGTGTCCATGGTGACAGTGATCACAGTGATAGTGCCGATGGTGTTAGTGCTCACAGTAAGAGTGAGCATAGTGATAGTGCACTGGTTGACCATGCCCATGCTGACAGTACACATGGTGATAATTCTGAAGTTGGTAGTGCTCATGGACACCACCCTCAAGGTGATAGTGCTCATGGTGACAGGGAACATGGGGACAATGCAAACCATGACTTTGCCTATCGTGACAGTGCTCACAGTGACCAAGCCCATGGTGACAGTGACCACGGTGACAGTTCTAATGCTCATAGTGCCCATGGTGACAGTACTCATGGTGATAATGCTCAAGGTGATAGTGCCCATGGCGATAGTGCCAATGGTGAGAGTCCTCATGGTGATAGTGCCCATGGTGACAGTTCCCATTCTCAAAGTGCTCATGATGACAGTGCCTATGTTGGTAGTTCCCATGGTGACAGTACTCATGGTGAAAATACACATAGTGGCAGTTCTCATAGCGAGGGTTCTCATAGTGACAGTGCTCATGATAGCAGTGCCTAAGGTGGCAGTGCTCGTGGTGACAGTGCTCTTGGTGACGTTGCTCACGGTGATACTTCTCATGGTGACAGTGCCCATGGTGATATTACCCATGGCGAGAATACTTAATGATTAAGTGCCCATGGTGAGAGTGCCCATGGTGATAGTGCACATGGTGGCAGTGCAAATTGGTGACATTGCCCATGGTGACATTGCTTAAGGTGATACTCCTTGCGGTGATATTGTGCATGGTGACAGTTCGAATGGTTACAATACCCATCTTGGCACTTCTCACAGCGACCGTTCTCATGGTGACAGTACTCATAGTAACAGTGCCCAAGGTCGCAGTGCTCGTGGTGACAGTGCTCATGGTGACAGTGCTCTTGCTGGCAGTTCCCATGCGAACAATGCCGATGGTGACACTGCACACTGTGACAGTGCCAACGGTAACCTTGCTCTCGGTGATAATGAACACGGTGAGAGTGCCCATTGTGACACTGCCAAAGAAGAGCCTCCTCATTGTGACAGTGCTCATGGTAACAGTGCTCATAGTGGAAGTGCCCATGGTGACATTGCTCATTGTGGCAGTGCTCATGGTGATAGTGTTCACAGTGTCTGTGCTCATGGTGATAGTGCTCACAGTGGCAGTGCCCATAGTGACACTGCTCATGTTGGCAATATCCACGGTGATAGACCCATGGTGACAGTGCCCATGATCACAGTGCAATGGTGACAGAGTTCACGGTGACAGTGACAATGGTGACAGTGCCCATGGAGGCAATGGCCATGGTGACAGTGCTCATGGTGACAGGGCCATGGTCACAGTGCCCATGATGACACTGTCCATGGTGACAGTGCTCACGGGGAAAGTGCCCATGATAACATTAACCACAGTGATAGTGCCCCTGGTGACAGTGCCCACGGTGACATTGCCCATAGTGATAGTGTCCATGGTGACAGTACTCACAGTGAAATATTCCCTGGGGACACTGCCCATGGTGACTGTGCCCATGATCCCCACCCTCACGGTGATAGAGGTCACTGTGAGAGTGCCCATGGTGACAGTGCAAACGGTGACATTACCTATGATGACCGTACTCACAGTGACAGTGCCCATGCTGACTGTGACCGCGGTGACTGTTCTAATGCTGACAGTGCTCATGGTGACTGTCTCCATAGTGACAGTGCCCAACGTGACCATTCTCATTGTGACAGTGCCCATAGTGAAAATACCCATGGAGACAGTACTCATAGTGAAAGTGCCCTTGGTGGCAATTCTCATAGTGACATTTCTCATGGTGACAATGTTCATGGTGGTAGTGCCTTAGGTGGCAGTGTTCGTGGTGACAGAGCTCATGGTGACAGTGCTCATGGGGGCAGTTCCCATGGTGAGATTACCGATGGTGGCCGTGCACATGGTGACAGCGCCAATGGCAACCGTGCTCACGGTGATAGTGCCCATGGTGACATTGTGCATGTTGACAGTTTTCACAGTGACACTGCCTATGGAGACAATGCTCATCGTGACAGTGCCCATGGTGAGACTACCACAGTGAGACTGCGACCGTGTAAGTGCTCACGGTGACAGTGCCCATAGTGATAGTGTCCATGGTGACAGTAATCCCAGTGAAACTATCCATGGGGACACTGCCCATAGTGGCAGTGCCCATGGTCACAACCCTCACGGTGATAGTGCTCACAGTGACAGTGCAAACGGTGACATTGCCTACAGTGACAGGGCTCACAGTGAGAGTGCCCATGGTGACAGTGACCACGGTGACAGCTCTAACAGTGGTAGTGTCCATGGTGACAGTTCTCACGGTGACAGTGCCCATGGGAACAGTTAGCAGGGTGAGATTTCTCATCATGATAGTGCCTATTGTGACAGTGCTCATAGTGACAATGCCCATGGTGCCAGAGCCCATCGAGACATGCCGCACAGTGACAGTTCTCATGGTGACAGTGCCCATGGTGATATTACCCATGGTGACAGTATTCATGGTTAAAGTGCCCATTCTGACATGGCACATGGTGGCAGTGCAAAATGGTGACAGTGCCCATGGTGACTTTGCTCATGGTGACATAGCTTACAGTCATAGTCCTTATGGTGTTATTGTGCATGATGACATTGCACACAGTGACAGTGCTCATGGTGACAGTTCTCACGGTGATAGTGCCCATTGTGAAAGTGCCCGTGGTGACAGTGCCCATAGTCACAATTCTCACAGTGAAGTGTTCACGGCGATAGTGCCCGTGGTGACTATGCCCAGAGTGACAGTACTCACAGTGAAATTATCCAAGGGGACACTGCCCATGGTGACAGTGACCATGGTCACAACCCTCACGGTGATATTGATCACCGTGACAGTGCCCATGGTGACAGTGCTCACGGTGACAGTGCCCATGGTGACACTGCAAACGGTGACATTGCCTAACATGACAGTGCTCACAGTGACAGTGCCCATGCTGAGAGTGACCACGGTGACAGCTCTAACGGTGATAGTGCCCATGGAGACAGTGCTCATGGTGACAGTCCGCATTGTGCCAGGGCCCAAGATGACAGTGCTCATGTGAGAGTGCCCATAGTGACAATACCCATGGTGACAGTACTCATGGTGAAAGTGCCCATGGTGACATTGCCTATGGTGATTGTGCCAATAGGCACCATGCTCAAGGTGAAACTGCCCATGGAGACATTGCCCATTGTGATAGTGCTCATGGTGACAATCCCACGTTGACAGAGCCAATTGTGATAGTCCCCATGGGGACAGATCTCAGGGTGAAAGTGACCTTGGTGACATTGCTCATTGTGACAGTGCTCATGGTGATAGTGCTCAAGGTGACAATGCCTATGGTGATAATTCTCATAGTGACAGTGTTCATGTTGACAGTGCCCATGGTAACAGTGACCATGGTGACTGTTCTCACCGTGATAGTGCCCATGGTGACAGTCCGCATTGTGGCTGTGCCCATTGTTACAGTGCTCACAGTGATAGTACTCACGGTGACAGTGCCCAAGGTGACAATACCCACGGTGACAGTAATCATGGTGAATGTGGCAATGGAGGCAGTTCTCATAGTGATAGTTCTCATTGTGACAGTGCTCATGGTGACAGTGCTCTTGGGGGCAGTTCCCTTGGTAACAATGCCGAAGGTGACACTGCACATTGTAACAGTTCCAATGATAACCTTGCTCTCGGTGATAGTGAACACGGTGAGATTGCTCATTGTGACACTGCCGAAGGAGGCCCTCCTCATTGTGACAGTGCTCATGGTAACAGTGCTCATGGTGGAAGTGCCCATGGTGACAATGCTCATTGTGGCAGTGCTCATGGGGGCAGTGCCAATAATCACAGTACTTATGGTGATAGTATTCACAGTGTCTGTGTTCATGGTGATAGTGCTCATGGTGGCAGTTCCCACAGAGACCCTGCTCATGCTGGCAATACCCACGGTGATAGACCCATGGTGACAGTGCCCATGATCACAGTGCAATGGTGAGAGAGTTCACGGTGACAGTGACAATGGTGACAGTGCCCATGGAGGCAATGGACATGGTGACAGTACTCATGGTGACAGTGCCCATGGTGACAGTGCCCATGATGACACTGCCCATGGTGACAGTGCTCACGGGGAAAGTGCCCATGATAACATTAATCATGGTGATAGTGACCCTGGTGACAGTGCCCACGGTTTCACTGCTCTTGGTGATAGTGCCTTTGGTGACAATACTCATGGTGAAATTGCCCATGCGGACAATGCTCTTGGTGACATGGCCATTGGAGAGAGTGCCCATGTTGACAGTGCCCATGATGATGTGCTCATGTTGACAGTGCTCACTGTGATAGTGCCCATGTTGACATTGCCCATGTTGGAAGTGCCCACGGTGCCAGTGCCCACAGTAGCAGTGCCCACGCTGAGAGTTCTCATGGTGATAGTGCGCATGGTGACATTTCACATGTTGATACTGCCAATGATGACAGTGCACATGGTGACAGTTCTCATGATGGCAGTAACCCTGGTGACAGTGCTCAAAATGACACTGCCCCTGGTGGAAATGCCCATGGTGACAGTGCCCACAGTGACATTGCCTATGGTGACACTCCTCACGGTGACATTGCCCATGGTGACAGGGCTCATGGTGACAACCCGCATTGTGCCAGTGCCCATGGTGATAGTGCTCACAGTGAATGTGCTCATGGTAATGCTGCTTACGGTGACAGTGCCCAAGGTGAAAATACCCACGGTGACAGTACTCATCGAGAAAGTGCCCATGGTGGCAATTCTCATAGTGACCGTTCTAATGCTGACAGTGCTCATGGTGGCATTTACCATGGTGAGAGTACCGATGGGGCAGTGCACATGGTGACAGTGCCCATGGTAACCGTGCTCACAGTTATATGTCCCATGGTGACAGTTATCACGCCTGTTGTGCCGATGCTGGAAATGCTTCCGGTCATAGTGCCCATGGTTAAGGTGCCCATGGTGACAGTTCTCACAGTAATAGTGAGCATAGTGATAGTATATTTGGTGACTGTGCCCATGGTGACAGTGCCCATGGTGACAGTACACATGGTGATACTGCTCAATGTGATAGTGCCCTTGTTGACAGTGCGCGTGGTGACAGTTCTCACGTTGATAGTGCCCATGGTGAAAATGCCCATGGTGACAGTTTGCATGGTGAAATTGCTCATGATGACAGTGCCCATGTTGGTAGTTTCCATGGTGACAGTGCTCACAGTGATAGTGGCCATGGTAAGATTGCAGATGGTGGCCGTGCCATTGGTGACATTGCCCATGATGACAGTACTCATGGTGACAGTGCTCACGATGACTGTGTCCATGGTGACAGTGCATATGGTTGTAGTGCACATGGTGGCAGTGAAAACTGGTGACAGAGCCCATGGTAACAGTGTTCTTGGTGACAGTACACACGGTGACAACCCATGCTGACAGTGCTCATGGGGACTGTGCTAATGGTTGCATTACCCATGGTGACAGTGCTCACAGTTAGAGTGCCCATGGTAATCGTGCTCACCTTGATAGTGTCCATGGTGACAGTGATCACAGTGATAGTGCCGATGGTGTTAGTGCTCACAGTAAGAGTGAGCATAGTGATAGTGCACTGGTTGACCATGCCCATGCTGACAGTACACATGGTGATAATTCTGAAGTTGGTAGTGCTCATGGACACCACCCTCAAGGTGATAGTGCTCATGGTGACAGGGAACATGGGGACAATGCAAACCATGACTTTGCCTATCGTGACAGTGCTCACAGTGACCAAGCCCATGGTGACAGTGACCACGGTGACAGTTCTAATGCTCATAGTGCCCATGGTGACAGTACTCATGGTGATAATGCTCAAGGTGATAGTGCCCATGGCGATAGTGCCAATGGTGAGAGTCCTCATGGTGATAGTGCCCATGGTGACAGTTCCCATTCTCAAAGTGCTCATGATGACAGTGCCTATGTTGGTAGTTCCCATGGTGACAGTACTCATGGTGAAAATACACATAGTGGCAGTTCTCATAGCGAGGGTTCTCATAGTGACAGTGCTCATGATAGCAGTGCCTAAGGTGGCAGTGCTCGTGGTGACAGTGCTCTTGGTGACGTTGCTCACGGTGATACTTCTCATGGTGACAGTGCCCATGGTGATATTACCCATGGCGAGAATACTTAATGATTAAGTGCCCATGGTGAGAGTGCCCATGGTGATAGTGCACATGGTGGCAGTGCAAATTGGTGACATTGCCCATGGTGACATTGCTTAAGGTGATACTCCTTGCGGTGATATTGTGCATGGTGACAGTTCGAATGGTTACAATACCCATCTTGGCACTTCTCACAGCGACCGTTCTCATGGTGACAGTACTCATAGTAACAGTGCCCAAGGTCGCAGTGCTCGTGGTGACAGTGCTCATGGTGACAGTGCTCTTGCTGGCAGTTCCCATGGGAACAATGCCGATGGTGACACTGCACACTGTGACAGTGCCAACGGTAACCTTGCTCTCGGTGATAATGAACACGGTGAGAGTGCCCATTGTGACACTGCCAAAGAAGAGCCTCCTCATTGTGACAGTGCTCATGGTAACAGTGCTCATAGTGGAAGTGCCCATGGTGACATTGCTCATTGTGGCAGTGCTCATGGTGATAGTGTTCACAGTGTCTGTGCTCATGGTGATAGTGCTCACAGTGGCAGTGCCCATAGTGACACTGCTCATGTTGGCAATATCCACGGTGATAGACCCATGGTGACAGTGCCCATGATCACAGTGCAATGGTGACAGAGTTCACGGTGACAGTGACAATGGTGACAGTGCCCATGGAGGCAATGGCCATGGTGACAGTGCTCATGGTGACAGGGCCATGGTCACAGTGCCCATGATGACACTGTCCATGGTGACAGTGCTCACGGGGAAAGTGCCCATGATAACATTAACCACAGTGATAGTGCCCCTGGTGACAGTGCCCACGGTGACATTGCCCATAGTGATAGTGTCCATGGTGACAGTACTCACAGTGAAATATTCCCTGGGGACACTGCCCATGGTGACTGTGCCCATGATCCCCACCCTCACGGTGATAGAGGTCACTGTGAGAGTGCCCATGGTGACAGTGCAAACGGTGACATTACCTATGATGACCGTACTCACAGTGACAGTGCCCATGCTGACTGTGACCGCGGTGACTGTTCTAATGCTGACAGTGCTCATGGTGACTGTCTCCATAGTGACAGTGCCCAACGTGACCATGCTCATTGTGACAGTGCCCATAGTGAAAATACCCATGGAGACAGTACTCATAGTGAAAGTGCCCTTGGTGGCAATTCTCATAGTGACATTTCTCATGGTGACAATGTTCATGGTGGTAGTGCCTTAGGTGGCAGTGCTCGTGGTGACAGAGCTCATGGTGACAGTGCTCATGGGGGCAGTTCCCATGGTGAGATTACCGATGGTGGCCGTGCACATGGTGACAGCGCCAATGGCAACCGTGCTCACGGTGATAGTGCCCATGGTGACATTGTGCATGTTGACAGTTTTCACAGTGACACTGCCTATGGAGACAATGCTCATCGTGACAGTGCCCATGGTGAGACTACCACAGTGAGACTGCGACCGTGTAAGTGCTCACGGTGACAGTGCCCATAGTGATAGTGTCCATGGTGACAGTAGTCCCAGTGAAACTATCCATGGGGACACTGCCCATAGTGGCAGTGCCCATGGTCACAACCCTCACGGTGATAGTGCTCACAGTGACAGTGCAAACGGTGACATTGCCTACAGTGACAGGGCTCACAGTGAGAGTGCCCATGGTGACAGTGACCACGGTGACAGCTCTAACAGTGGTAGTGTCCATGGTGACAGTTCTCACGGTGACAGTGCCCATGGGAACAGTTAGCAGGGTGAGATTTCTCATCATGATAGTGCCTATTGTGACAGTGCTCATAGTGACAATGCCCATGGTGCCAGAGCCCATCGAGACATGCCGCACAGTGACAGTTCTCATGGTGACAGTGCCCATGGTGATATTACCCATGGTGACAGTACTCATGGTTAAAGTGCCCATTCTGACATGGCACATGGTGGCAGTGCAAAATGGTGACAGTGCCCATGGTGACTTTGCTCATGGTGACATAGCTTACAGTCATAGTCCTTATGGTGTTATTGTGCATGATGACATTGCACACAGTGACAGTGCTCATGGTGACAGTTCTCACGGTGATAGTGCCCATTGTGAAAGTGCCCGTGGTGACAGTGCCCATAGTCACAATTCTCACAGTGAAGTGTTCACGGCGATAGTGCCCGTGGTGACTATGCCCAGAGTGACAGTACTCACAGTGAAATTATCCAAGGGGACACTGCCCATGGTGACAGTGACCATGGTCACAACCCTCACGGTGATATTGATCACCGTGACAGTGCCCATGGTGACAGTGCTCACGGTGACAGTGCCCATGGTGACACTGCAAACGGTGACATTGCCTAACATGACAGTGCTCACAGTGACAGTGCCCATGCTGAGAGTGACCACGGTGACAGCTCTAACGGTGATAGTGCCCATGGAGACAGTGCTCATGGTGACAGTCCGCATTGTGCCAGGGCCCAAGATGACAGTGCTCATGTGAGAGTGCCCATAGTGACAATACCCATGGTGACAGTACTCATGGTGAAAGTGCCCATGGTGACATTGCCTATGGTGATTGTGCCAATAGGCACCATGCTCAAGGTGAAACTGCCCATGGAGACATTGCCCATTGTGATAGTGCTCATGGTGACAATCCCACGTTGACAGAGCCAATTGTGATAGTCCCCATGGGGACAGATCTCAGGGTGAAAGTGACCTTGGTGACATTGCTCATTGTGACAGTGCTCATGGTGATAGTGCTCAAGGTGACAATGCCTATGGTGATAATTCTCATAGTGACAGTGTTCATGTTGACAGTGCCCATGGTAACAGTGACCATGGTGACTGTTCTCACCGTGATAGTGCCCATGGTGACAGTCCGCATTGTGGCTGTGCCCATTGTTACAGTGCTCACAGTGATAGTACTCACGGTGACAGTGCCCAAGGTGACAATACCCACGGTGACAGTAATCATGGTGAATGTGGCAATGGAGGCAGTTCTCATAGTGATAGTTCTCATTGTGACAGTGCTCATGGTGACAGTGCTCTTGGGGGCAGTTCCCTTGGTAACAATGCCGAAGGTGACACTGCACATTGTAACAGTTCCAATGATAACCTTGCTCTCGGTGATAGTGAACACGGTGAGATTGCTCATTGTGACACTGCCGAAGGAGGCCCTCCTCATTGTGACAGTGCTCATGGTAACAGTGCTCATGGTGGAAGTGCCCATGGTGACAATGCTCATTGTGGCAGTGCTCATGGGGGCAGTGCCAATGATCACAGTACTTATGGTGATAGTATTCACAGTGTCTGTGTTCATGGTGATAGTGCTCATGGTGGCAGTTCCCACAGAGACCCTGCTCATGCTGGCAATACCCACGGTGATAGACCCATGGTGACAGTGCCCATGATCACAGTGCAATGGTGAGAGAGTTCACGGTGACAGTGACAATGGTGACAGTGCCCATGGAGGCAATGGACATGGTGACAGTACTCATGGTGACAGTGCCCATGGTGACAGTGCCCATGATGACACTGCCCATGGTGACAGTGCTCACGGGGAAAGTGCCCATGATAACATTAATCATGGTGATAGTGACCCTGGTGACAGTGCCCACGGTTTCACTGCTCTTGGTGATAGTGCCTTTGGTGACAATATTCATGGTGAAATTGCCCATGCGGACAATGCTCTTGGTGACATTGCCATTGGAGAGAGTGCCCATGTTGACAGTGCCCATGATGATGTGCTCATGTTGACAGTGCTCACTGTGATAGTGCCCATGTTGACATTGCCCATGTTGGAAGTGCCCACGGTGCCAGTGCCCACAGTAGCAGTGCCCACGCTGAGAGTTCTCATGGTGATAGTGCGCATGGTGACATTTCAC
This sequence comes from Hyperoodon ampullatus, assembly GCF_949752795.1. NCBI lineage: Eukaryota > Metazoa > Chordata > Mammalia > Artiodactyla > Ziphiidae > Hyperoodon > Hyperoodon ampullatus. The sequence continues at coordinate 140,754,157 of NC_136915.1, read as the reverse complement.
ATGTTGATACTGCCAATGATGACAGTGCACATGGTGACAGTTCTCATGATGGCAGTAACCCTGGTGACAGTGCTCAAAATGACACTGCCCCTGGTGGAAATGCCCATGGTGACAGTGCCCACAGTGACATTGCCTATGGTGACACTCCTCACGGTGACATTGCCCATGGTGACAGGGCTCATGGTGACAACCCGCATTGTGCCAGTGCCCATGGTGATAGTGCTCACAGTGAATGTGCTCATGGTAATGCTGCTTACGGTGACAGTGCCCAAGGTGAAAATACCCACGGTGACAGTACTCATCGAGAAAGTGCCCATGGTGGCAATTCTCATAGTGACCGTTCTAATGCTGACAGTGCTCATGGTGGCATTTACCATGGTGAGAGTACCGATGGGGCAGTGCACATGGTGACAGTGCCCATGGTAACCGTGCTCACAGTTATATGTCCCATGGTGACAGTTATCACGCCTGTTGTGCCGATGCTGGAAATGCTTCCGGTCATAGTGCCCATGGTTAAGGTGCCCATGGTGACAGTTCTCACAGTAATAGTGAGCATAGTGATAGTATATTTGGTGACTGTGCCCATGGTGACAGTACACATGGTGATACTGCTCAATGTGATAGTGCCCTTGTTGACAGTGCGCGTGGTGACAGTTCTCACGTTGATAGTGCCCATGGTGAAAATGCCCATGGTGACAGTTTGCATGGTGAAATTGCTCATGATGACAGTACCCATGTTGGTAGTTTCCATGGTGACAGTGCTCACAGTGATAGTGGCCATGGTAAGATTGCAGATGGTGGCCGTGCCATTGGTGACATTGCCCATGATGACAGTACTCATGGTGACAGTGCTCACGATGACTGTGTCCATGGTGACAGTGCATATGGTTGTAGTGCACATGGTGGCAGTGAAAACTGGTGACAGAGCCCATGGTAACAGTGTTCTTGGTGACAGTACACACGGTGACAACCCATGCTGACAGTGCTCATGGGGACTGTGCTAATGGTTGCATTACCCATGGTGACAGTGCTCACAGTTAGAGTGCACATGGTAATCGTGCTCACCTTGATAGTGTCCATGGTGACAGTGATCACAGTGATAGTGCCGATGGTGTTAGTGCTCACAGTAAGAGTGAGCATAGTGATAGTGCACTGGTTGACCATGCCCATGCTGACAGTACACATGGTGATAATTCTGAAGTTGGTAGTGCTCATGGACACCACCCTCAAGGTGATAGTGCTCATGGTGACAGGGAACATGGGGACAATGCAAACCATGACTTTGCCTATCGTGACAGTGCTCACAGTGACCAAGCCCATGGTGACAGTGACCACGGTGACAGTTCTAATGCTCATAGTGCCCATGGTGACAGTACTCATGGTGATAATGCTCAAGGTGATAGTGCCCATGGCGATAGTGCCAATGGTGAGAGTCCTCATGGTGATAGTGCCCATGGTGACAGTTCCCATTCTCAAAGTGCTCATGATGACAGTGCCTATGTTGGTAGTTCCCATGGTGACAGTACTCATGGTGAAAATACACATAGTGGCAGTTCTCATAGCGAGGGTTCTCATAGTGACAGTGCTCATGATAGCAGTGCCTAAGGTGGCAGTGCTCGTGGTGACAGTGCTCTTGGTGACGTTGCTCACGGTGATACTTCTCATGGTGACAGTGCCCATGGTGATATTACCCATGGCGAGAATACTTAATGATTAAGCGCCCATGGTGAGAGTGCCCATGGTGATAGTGCACATGGTGGCAGTGCAAATTGGTGACATTGCCCATGGTGACATTGCTTAAGGTGATACTCCTTGCGGTGATATTGTGCATGGTGACAGTTCGAATGGTTACAATACCCATCTTGGCACTTCTCACAGCGACCGTTCTCATGGTGACAGTACTCATAGTAACAGTGCCCAAGGTCGCAGTGCTCGTGGTGACAGTGCTCATGGTGACAGTGCTCTTGCTGGCACTTCCCATGCGAACAATGCCGATGGTGACACTGCACACTGTGACAGTGCCAACGGTAACCTTGCTCTCGGTGATAATGAACACGGTGAGAGTGCCCATTGTGACACTGCCAAAGAAGAGCCTCCTCATTGTGACAGTGCTCATGGTAACAGTGCTCATAGTGGAAGTGCCCATGGTGACATTGCTCATTGTGGCAGTGCTCATGGTGATAGTGTTCACAGTGTCTGTGCTCATGGTGATAGTGCTCACAGTGGCAGTGCCCATAGTGACACTGCTCATGTTGGCAATATCCACGGTGATAGACCCATGGTGACAGTGCCCATGATCACAGTGCAATGGTGACAGAGTTCACGGTGACAGTGACAATGGTGACAGTGCCCATGGAGGCAATGGCCATGGTGACAGTGCTCATGGTGACAGGGCCATGGTCACAGTGCCCATGATGACACTGTCCATGGTGACAGTGCTCACGGGGAAAGTGCCCATGATAACATTAACCACAGTGATAGTGCCCCTGGTGACAGTGCCCACGGTGACATTGCCCATAGTGATAGTGTCCATGGTGACAGTACTCACAGTGAAATATTCCCTGGGGACACTGCCCATGGTGACTGTGCCCATGATCCCCACCCTCACGGTGATAGAGGTCACTGTGAGAGTGCCCATGGTGACAGTGCAAACGGTGACATTACCTATGATGACCGTACTCACAGTGACAGTGCCCATGCTGACTGTGACCGCGGTGACTGTTCTAATGCTGACAGTGCTCATGGTGACTGTCTCCATAGTGACAGTGCCCAACGTGACCATGCTCATTGTGACAGTGCCCATAGTGAAAATACCCATGGAGACAGTACTCATAGTGAAAGTGCCCTTGGTGGCAATTCTCATAGTGACATTTCTCATGGTGACAATGTTCATGGTGGTAGTGCCTTAGGTGGCAGTGCTCGTGGTGACAGAGCTCATGGTGACAGTGCTCATGGGGGCAGTTCCCATGGTGAGATTACCGATGGTGGCCGTGCACATGGTGACAGCGCCAATGGCAACCGTGCTCACGGTGATAGTGCCCATGGTGACATTGTGCATGTTGACAGTTTTCACAGTGACACTGCCTATGGAGACAATGCTCATCGTGACAGTGCCCATGGTGAGACTACCACAGTGAGACTGCGACCGTGTAAGTGCTCACGGTGACAGTGCCCATAGTGATAGTGTCCATGGTGACAGTAGTCCCAGTGAAACTATCCATGGGGACACTGCCCATAGTGGCAGTGCCCATGGTCACAACCCTCACGGTGATAGTGCTCACAGTGACAGTGCAAACGGTGACATTGCCTACAGTGACAGGGCTCACAGTGAGAGTGCCCATGGTGACAGTGACCACGGTGACAGCTCTAACAGTGGTAGTGTCCATGGTGACAGTTCTCACGGTGACAGTGCCCATGGGAACAGTTAGCAGGGTGAGATTTCTCATGATGATAGTGCCTATTGTGACAGTGCTCATAGTGACAATGCCCATGGTGCCAGAGCCCATCGAGACATGCCGCACAGTGACAGTTCTCATGGTGACAGTGCCCATGGTGATATTACCCATGGTGACAGTACTCATGGTTAAAGTGCCCATTCTGACATGGCACATGGTGGCAGTGCAAAATGGTGACAGTGCCCATGGTGACTTTGCTCATGGTGACATAGCTTACAGTCATAGTCCTTATGGTGATATTGTGCATGATGACATTGCACACAGTGACAGTGCTCATGGTGACAGTTCTCACGGTGATAGTGCCCATTGTGAAAGTGCCCGTGGTGACAGTGCCCATAGTCACAATTCTCACAGTGAAGTGTTCACGGCGATAGTGCCCGTGGTGACTATGCCCAGAGTGACAGTACTCACAGTGAAATTATCCAAGGGGACACTGCCCATGGTGACAGTGACCATGGTCACAACCCTCACGGTGATATTGATCACCGTGACAGTGCCCATGGTGACAGTGCTCACGGTGACATTGCCTAACATGACAGTGCTCACAGTGACAGTGCCCATGCTGAGAGTGACCACGGTGACAGCTCTAACGGTGATAGTGCCCATGGAGACAGTGCTCATGGTGACAGTCCGCATTGTGCCAGGGCCCAAGATGACAGTGCTCATGTGAGAGTGCCCATAGTGACAATACCCATGGTGACAGTACTCATGGTGAAAGTGCCCATGGTGACATTGCCTATGGTGATTGTGCCAATAGGCACCATGCTCAAGGTGAAACTGCCCATGGAGACATTGCCCATTGTGATAGTGCTCATGGTGACAATCCCACGTTGACAGAGCCAATTGTGATAGTCCCCATGGGGACAGATCTCAGGGTGAAAGTGACCTTGGTGACATTGCTCATTGTGACAGTGCTCATGGTGATAGTGCTCAAGGTGACAATGCCTATGGTGATAATTCTCATAGTGACAGTGTTCATGTTGACAGTGCCCATGGTAACAGTGACCATGGTGACTGTTCTCACCGTGATAGTGCCCATGGTGACAGTCCGCATTGTGGCTGTGCCCATTGTTACAGTGCTCACAGTGATAGTACTCACGGTGACAGTGCCCAAGGTGACAATACCCACGGTGACAGTAATCATGGTGAATGTGGCAATGGAGGCAGTTCTCATAGTGATAGTTCTCATTGTGACAGTGCTCATGGTGACAGTGCTCTTGGGGGCAGTTCCCTTGGTAAAAATGCCGAAGGTGACACTGCACATTGTAACAGTTCCAATGATAACCTTGCTCTCGGTGATAGTGAACACGGTGAGATTGCTCATTGTGACACTGCCGAAGGAGGCCCTCCTCATTGTGACAGTGCTCATGGTAACAGTGCTCATGGTGGAAGTGCCCATGGTGACAATGCTCATTGTGGCAGTGCTCATGGGGGCAGTGCCAATGATCACAGTACTTATGGTGATAGTATTCACAGTGTCTGTGTTCATGGTGATAGTGCTCATGGTGGCAGTTCCCACAGAGACCCTGCTCATGCTGGCAATACCCACGGTGATAGACCCATGGTGACAGTGCCCATGATCACAGTGCAATGGTGAGAGAGTTCACGGTGACAGTGACAATGGTGACAGTGCCCATGGAGGCAATGGACATGGTGACAGTACTCATGGTGACAGTGCCCATGGTGACAGTGCCCATGATGACACTGCCCATGGTGACAGTGCTCACGGGGAAAGTGCCCATGATAACATTAATCATGGTGATAGTGACCCTGGTGACAGTGCCCACGGTTTCACTGCTCTTGGTGATAGTGCCTTTGGTGACAATATTCATGGTGAAATTGCCCATGCGGACAATGCTCTTGGTGACATTGCCATTGGAGAGAGTGCTCATGTTGACAGTGCCCATGATGATGTGCTCATGTTGACAGTGCTCACTGTGATAGTGCCCATGTTGACATTGCCCATGTTGGAAGTGCCCACGGTGCCAGTGCCCACAGTAGCAGTGCCCACGCTGAGAGTTCTCATGGTGATAGTGCGCATGGTGACATTTCACATGTTGATACTGCCAATGATGACAGTGCACATGGTGACAGTTCTCATGATGGCAGTAACCCTGGTGACAGTGCTCAAAATGACACTGCCCCTGGTGGAAATGCCCATGGTGACAGTGCCCACAGTGACATTGCCTATGGTGACACTCCTCACGGTGACATTGCCCATGGTGACAGGGCTCATGGTGACAACCCGCATTGTGCCAGTGCCCATGGTGATAGTGCTCACAGTGAATGTGCTCATGGTAATGCTGCTTACGGTGACAGTGCCCAAGGTGAAAATACCCACGGTGACAGTACTCATCGAGAAAGTGCCCATGGTGGCAATTCTCATAGTGACCGTTCTAATGCTGACAGTGCTCATGGTGGCATTTACCATGGTGAGAGTACCGATGGGGCAGTGCACATGGTGACAGTGCCCATGGTAACCGTGCTCACAGTTATATGTCCCATGGTGACAGTTATCACGCCTGTTGTGCCGATGCTGGAAATGCTTCCGGTCATAGTGCCCATGGTTAAGGTGCCCATGGTGACAGTTCTCACAGTAATAGTGAGCATAGTGATAGTATATTTGGTGACTGTGCCCATGGTGACAGTACACATGGTGATACTGCTCAATGTGATAGTGCCCTTGTTGACAGTGCGCGTGGTGACAGTTCTCACGTTGATAGTGCCCATGGTGAAAATGCCCATGGTGACAGTTTGCATGGTGAAATTGCTCATGATGACAGTGCCCATGTTGGTAGTTTCCATGGTGACAGTGCTCACAGTGATAGTGGCCATGGTAAGATTGCAGATGGTGGCCGTGCCATTGGTGACATTGCCCATGATGACAGTACTCATGGTGACAGTGCTCACGATGACTGTGTCCATGGTGACAGTGCATATGGTTGTAGTGCACATGGTGGCAGTGAAAACTGGTGACAGAGCCCATGGTAACAGTGTTCTTGGTGACAGTACACACGGTGACAACCCATGCTGACAGTGCTCATGGGGACTGTGCTAATGGTTGCATTACCCATGGTGACAGTGCTCACAGTTAGAGTGCACATGGTAATCGTGCTCACCTTGATAGTGTCCATGGTGACAGTGATCACAGTGATAGTGCCGATGGTGTTAGTGCTCACAGTAAGAGTGAGCATAGTGATAGTGCACTGGTTGACCATGCCCATGCTGACAGTACACATGGTGATAATTCTGAAGTTGGTAGTGCTCATGGACACCACCCTCAAGGTGATAGTGCTCATGGTGACAGGGAACATGGGGACAATGCAAACCATGACTTTGCCTATCGTGACAGTGCTCACAGTGACCAAGCCCATGGTGACAGTGACCACGGTGACAGTTCTAATGCTCATAGTGCCCATGGTGACAGTACTCATGGTGATAATGCTCAAGGTGATAGTGCCCATGGCGATAGTGCCAATGGTGAGAGTCCTCATGGTGATAGTGCCCATGGTGACAGTTCCCATTCTCAAAGTGCTCATGATGACAGTGCCTATGTTGGTAGTTCCCATGGTGACAGTACTCATGGTGAAAATACACATAGTGGCAGTTCTCATAGCGAGGGTTCTCATAGTGACAGTGCTCATGATAGCAGTGCCTAAGGTGGCAGTGCTCGTGGTGACAGTGCTCTTGGTGACGTTGCTCACGGTGATACTTCTCATGGTGACAGTGCCCATGGTGATATTACCCATGGCGAGAATACTTAATGATTAAGTGCCCATGGTGAGAGTGCCCATGGTGATAGTGCACATGGTGGCAGTGCAAATTGGTGACATTGCCCATGGTGACATTGCTTAAGGTGATACTCCTTGCGGTGATATTGTGCATGGTGACAGTTCGAATGGTTACAATACCCATCTTGGCACTTCTCACAGCGACCGTTCTCATGGTGACAGTACTCATAGTAACAGTGCCCAAGGTCGCAGTGCTCGTGGTGACAGTGCTCATGGTGACAGTGCTCTTGCTGGCAGTTCCCATGGGAACAATGCCGATGGTGACACTGCACACTGTGACAGTGCCAACGGTAACCTTGCTCTCGGTGATAATGAACACGGTGAGAGTGCCCATTGTGACACTGCCAAAGAAGAGCCTCCTCATTGTGACAGTGCTCATGGTAACAGTGCTCATAGTGGAAGTGCCCATGGTGACATTGCTCATTGTGGCAGTGCTCATGGTGATAGTGTTCACAGTGTCTGTGCTCATGGTGATAGTGCTCACAGTGGCAGTGCCCATAGTGACACTGCTCATGTTGGCAATATCCACGGTGATAGACCCATGGTGACAGTGCCCATGATCACAGTGCAATGGTGACAGAGTTCACGGTGACAGTGACAATGGTGACAGTGCCCATGGAGGCAATGGCCATGGTGACAGTGCTCATGGTGACAGGGCCATGGTCACAGTGCCCATGATGACACTGTCCATGGTGACAGTGCTCACGGGGAAAGTGCCCATGATAACATTAACCACAGTGATAGTGCCCCTGGTGACAGTGCCCACGGTGACATTGCCCATAGTGATAGTGTCCATGGTGACAGTACTCACAGTGAAATATTCCCTGGGGACACTGCCCATGGTGACTGTGCCCATGATCCCCACCCTCACGGTGATAGAGGTCACTGTGAGAGTGCCCATGGTGACAGTGCAAACGGTGACATTACCTATGATGACCGTACTCACAGTGACAGTGCCCATGCTGACTGTGACCGCGGTGACTGTTCTAATGCTGACAGTGCTCATGGTGACTGTCTCCATAGTGACAGTGCCCAACGTGACCATGCTCATTGTGACAGTGCCCATAGTGAAAATACCCATGGAGACAGTACTCATAGTGAAAGTGCCCTTGGTGGCAATTCTCATAGTGACATTTCTCATGGTGACAATGTTCATGGTGGTAGTGCCTTAGGTGGCAGTGCTCGTGGTGACAGAGCTCATGGTGACAGTGCTCATGGGGGCAGTTCCCATGGTGAGATTACCGATGGTGGCCGTGCACATGGTGACAGCGCCAATGGCAACCGTGCTCACGGTGATAGTGCCCATGGTGACATTGTGCATGTTGACAGTTTTCACAGTGACACTGCCTATGGAGACAATGCTCATCGTGACAGTGCCCATGGTGAGACTACCACAGTGAGACTGCGACCGTGTAAGTGCTCACGGTGACAGTGCCCATAGTGATAGTGTCCATGGTGACAGTAGTCCCAGTGAAACTATCCATGGGGACACTGCCCATAGTGGCAGTGCCCATGGTCACAACCCTCACGGTGATAGTGCTCACAGTGACAGTGCAAACGGTGACATTGCCTACAGTGACAGGGCTCACAGTGAGAGTGCCCATGGTGACAGTGACCACGGTGACAGCTCTAACAGTGGTAGTGTCCATGGTGACAGTTCTCACGGTGACAGTGCCCATGGGAACAGTTAGCAGGGTGAGATTTCTCATGATGATAGTGCCTATTGTGACAGTGCTCATAGTGACAATGCCCATGGTGCCAGAGCCCATCGAGACATGCCGCACAGTGACAGTTCTCATGGTGACAGTGCCCATGGTGATATTACCCATGGTGACAGTACTCATGGTTAAAGTGCCCATTCTGACATGGCACATGGTGGCAGTGCAAAATGGTGACAGTGCCCATGGTGACTTTGCTCATGGTGACATAGCTTACAGTCATAGTCCTTATGGTGATATTGTGCATGATGACATTGCACACAGTGACAGTGCTCATGGTGACAGTTCTCACGGTGATAGTGCCCATTGTGAAAGTGCCCGTGGTGACAGTGCCCATAGTCACAATTCTCACAGTGAAGTGTTCACGGCGATAGTGCCCGTGGTGACTATGCCCAGAGTGACAGTACTCACAGTGAAATTATCCAAGGGGACACTGCCCATGGTGACAGTGACCATGGTCACAACCCTCACGGTGATATTGATCACCGTGACAGTGCCCATGGTGACAGTGCTCACGGTGACAGTGCCCATGGTGACACTGCAAACGGTGACATTGCCTAACATGACAGTGCTCACAGTGACAGTGCCCATGCTGAGAGTGACCACGGTGACAGCTCTAACGGTGATAGTGCCCATGGAGACAGTGCTCATGGTGACAGTCCGCATTGTGCCAGGGCCCAAGATGACAGTGCTCATGTGAGAGTGCCCATAGTGACAATACCCATGGTGACAGTACTCATGGTGAAAGTGCCCATGGTGACATTGCCTATGGTGATTGTGCCAATAGGCACCATGCTCAAGGTGAAACTGCCCATGGAGACATTGCCCATTGTGATAGTGCTCATGGTGACAATCCCACGTTGACAGAGCCAATTGTGATAGTCCCCATGGGGACAGATCTCAGGGTGAAAGTGACCTTGGTGACATTGCTCATTGTGACAGTGCTCATGGTGATAGTGCTCAAGGTGACAATGCCTATGGTGATAATTCTCATAGTGACAGTGTTCATGTTGACAGTGCCCATGGTAACAGTGACCATGGTGACTGTTCTCACCGTGATAGTGCCCATGGTGACAGTCCGCATTGTGGCTGTGCCCATTGTTACAGTGCTCACAGTGATAGTACTCACGGTGACAGTGCCCAAGGTGACAATACCCACGGTGACAGTAATCATGGTGAATGTGGCAATGGAGGCAGTTCTCATAGTGATAGTTCTCATTGTGACAGTGCTCATGGTGACAGTGCTCTTGGGGGCAGTTCCCTTGGTAACAATGCCGAAGGTGACACTGCACATTGTAACAGTTCCAATGGTAACCTTGCTCTCGGTGATAGTGAACACGGTGAGATTGCTCATTGTGACACTGCCGAAGGAGACCCTCCTCATTGTGACAGTGCTCATGGTAACAGTGCTCATGGTGGAAGTGCCCATGGTGACAATGCTCATTGTGGCAGTGCTCATGGGGGCAGTGCCAATGATCACAGTACTTATGGTGATAGTATTCACAGTGTCTGTGTTCATGGTGATAGTGCTCATGGTGGCAGTTCCCACAGAGACCCTGCTCATGCTGGCAATACCCACGGTGATAGACCCATGGTGACAGTGCCCATGATCACAGTGCAATGGTGAGAGAGTTCACGGTGACAGTGACAATGGTGACAGTGCCCATGGAGGCAATGGACATGGTGACAGTACTCATGGTGACAGTGCCCATGGTGACAGTGCCCATGATGACACTGCCCATGGTGACAGTGCTCACGGGGAAAGTGCCCATGATAACATTAATCATGGTGATAGTGACCCTGGTGACAGTGCCCACGGTTTCACTGCTCTTGGTGATAGTGCCTTTGGTGACAATACTCATGGTGAAATTGCCCATGCGGACAATGCTCTTGGTGACATTGCCATTGGAGAGAGTGCCCATGTTGACAGTGCCCATGATGATGTGCTCATGTTGACAGTGCTCACTGTGATAGTGCCCATGTTGACATTGCCCATGTTGGAAGTCCCCACGGTGCCAGTGCCCACAGTAGCAGTGCCCACGCTGAGAGTTCTCATGGTGATAGTGCGCATGGTGACATTTCACATGTTGATACTGCCAATGATGACAGTGCACATGGTGACAGTTCTCATGATGGCAGTAACCCTGGTGACAGTGCTCAAAATGACACTGCCCCTGGTGGAAATGCCCATGGTGACAGTGCCCACAGTGACATTGCCTATGGTGACACTCCTCACGGTGACATTGCCCATGGTGACAGGGCTCATGGTGACAACCCGCATTGTGCCAGTGCCCATGGTGATAGTGCTCACAGTGAATGTGCTCATGGTAATGCTGCTTACGGTGACAGTGCCCAAGGTGAAAATACCCACGGTGACAGTACTCATCGAGAAAGTGCCCATGGTGGCAATTCTCATAGTGACCGTTCTAATGCTGACAGTGCTCATGGTGGCATTTACCATGGTGAGAGTACCGATGGGGCAGTGCACATGGTGACAGTGCCCATGTTGGTAGTTTCCATGGTGACAGTGCTCACAGTGATAGTGGCCATGGTAAGATTGCAGATGGTGGCCGTGCCATTGGTGACATTGCCCATGATGACAGTACTCATGGTGACAGTGCTCACGATGACTGTGTCCATGGTGACAGTGCATATGGTTGTAGTGCACATGGTGGCAGTGAAAACTGGTGACAGAGCCCATGGTAACAGTGTTCTTGGTGACAGTACACACGGTGACAACCCATGCTGACAGTGCTCATGGGGACTGTGCTAATGGTTGCATTACCCATGGTGACAGTGCTCACAGTTAGAGTGCCCATGGTAATCGTGCTCACCTTGATAGTGTCCATGGTGACAGTGATCACAGTGATAGTGCCGATGGTGTTAGTGCTCACAGTAAGAGTGAGCATAGTGATAGTGCACTGGTTGACCATGCCCATGCTGACAGTACACATGGTGATAATTCTGAAGTTGGTAGTGCTCATGGACACCACCCTCAAGGTGATAGTGCTCATGGTGACAGGGAACATGGGGACAATGCAAACCATGACTTTGCCTATCGTGACAGTGCTCACAGTGACCAAGCCCATGGTGACAGTGACCACGGTGACAGTTCTAATGCTCATAGTGCCCATGGTGACAGTACTCATGGTGATAATGCTCAAGGTGATAGTGCCCATGGCGATAGTGCCAATGGTGAGAGTCCTCATGGTGATAGTGCCCATGGTGACAGTTCCCATTCTCAAAGTGCTCATGATGACAGTGCCTATGTTGGTAGTTCCCATGGTGACAGTACTCATGGTGAAAATACACATAGTGGCAGTTCTCATAGCGAGGGTTCTCATAGTGACAGTGCTCATGATAGCAGTGCCTAAGGTGGCAGTGCTCGTGGTGACAGTGCTCTTGGTGACGTTGCTCACGGTGATACTTCTCATGGTGACAGTGCCCATGGTGATATTACCCATGGCGAGAATACTTAATGATTAAGTGCCCATGGTGAGAGTGCCCATGGTGATAGTGCACATGGTGGCAGTGCAAATTGGTGACATTGCCCATGGTGACATTGCTTAAGGTGATACTCCTTGCGGTGATATTGTGCATGGTGACAGTTCGAATGGTTACAATACCCATCTTGGCACTTCTCACAGCGACCGTTCTCATGGTGACAGTACTCATAGTAACAGTGCCCAAGGTCGCAGTGCTCGTGGTGACAGTGCTCATGGTGACAGTGCTCTTGCTGGCAGTTCCCATGCGAACAATGCCGATGGTGACACTGCACACTGTGACAGTGCCAACGGTAACCTTGCTCTCGGTGATAATGAACACGGTGAGAGTGCCCATTGTGACACTGCCAAAGAAGAGCCTCCTCATTGTGACAGTGCTCATGGTAACAGTGCTCATAGTGGAAGTGCCCATGGTGACATTGCTCATTGTGGCAGTGCTCATGGTGATAGTGTTCACAGTGTCTGTGCTCATGGTGATAGTGCTCACAGTGGCAGTGCCCATAGTGACACTGCTCATGTTGGCAATATCCACGGTGATAGACCCATGGTGACAGTGCCCATGATCACAGTGCAATGGTGACAGAGTTCACGGTGACAGTGACAATGGTGACAGTGCCCATGGAGGCAATGGCCATGGTGACAGTGCTCATGGTGACAGGGCCATGGTCACAGTGCCCATGATGACACTGTCCATGGTGACAGTGCTCACGGGGAAAGTGCCCATGATAACATTAACCACAGTGATAGTGCCCCTGGTGACAGTGCCCACGGTGACATTGCCCATAGTGATAGTGTCCATGGTGACAGTACTCACAGTGAAATATTCCCTGGGGACACTGCCCATGGTGACTGTGCCCATGATCCCCACCCTCACGGTGATAGAGGTCACTGTGAGAGTGCCCATGGTGACAGTGCAAACGGTGACATTACCTATGATGACCGTACTCACAGTGACAGTGCCCATGCTGACTGTGACCGCGGTGACTGTTCTAATGCTGACAGTGCTCATGGTGACTGTCTCCATAGTGACAGTGCCCAACGTGACCATGCTCATTGTGACAGTGCCCATAGTGAAAATACCCATGGAGACAGTACTCATAGTGAAAGTGCCCTTGGTGGCAATTCTCATAGTGACATTTCTCATGGTGACAATGTTCATGGTGGTAGTGCCTTAGGTGGCAGTGCTCGTGGTGACAGAGCTCATGGTGACAGTGCTCATGGGGGCAGTTCCCATGGTGAGATTACCGATGGTGGCCGTGCACATGGTGACAGCGCCAATGGCAACCGTGCTCACGGTGATAGTGCCCATGGTGACATTGTGCATGTTGACAGTTTTCACAGTGACACTGCCTATGGAGACAATGCTCATCGTGACAGTGCCCATGGTGAGACTACCACAGTGAGACTGCGACCGTGTAAGTGCTCACGGTGACAGTGCCCATAGTGATAGTGTCCATGGTGACAGTAGTCCCAGTGAAACTATCCATGGGGACACTGCCCATAGTGGCAGTGCCCATGGTCACAACCCTCACGGTGATAGTGCTCACAGTGACAGTGCAAACGGTGACATTGCCTACAGTGACAGGGCTCACAGTGAGAGTGCCCATGGTGACAGTGACCACGGTGACAGCTCTAACAGTGGTAGTGTCCATGGTGACAGTTCTCACGGTGACAGTGCCCATGGGAACAGTTAGCAGGGTGAGATTTCTCATCATGATAGTGCCTATTGTGACAGTGCTCATAGTGACAATGCCCATGGTGCCAGAGCCCATCGAGACATGCCGCACAGTGACAGTTCTCATGGTGACAGTGCCCATGGTGATATTACCCATGGTGACAGTACTCATGGTTAAAGTGCCCATTCTGACATGGCACATGGTGGCAGTGCAAAATGGTGACAGTGCCCATGGTGACTTTGCTCATGGTGACATAGCTTACAGTCATAGTCCTTATGGTGATATTGTGCATGATGACATTGCACACAGTGACAGTGCTCATGGTGACAGTTCTCACGGTGATAGTGCCCATTGTGAAAGTGCCCGTGGTGACAGTGCCCATAGTCACAATTCTCACAGTGAAGTGTTCACGGCGATAGTGCCCGTGGTGACTATGCCCAGAGTGACAGTACTCACAGTGAAATTATCCAAGGGGACACTGCCCATGGTGACAGTGACCATGGTCACAACCCTCACGGTGATATTGATCACCGTGACAGTGCCCATGGTGACAGTGCTCACGGTGACAGTGCCCATGGTGACACTGCAAACGGTGACATTGCCTAACATGACAGTGCTCACAGTGACAGTGCCCATGCTGAGAGTGACCACGGTGACAGCTCTAACGGTGATAGTGCCCATGGAGACAGTGCTCATGGTGACAGTCCGCATTGTGCCAGGGCCCAAGATGACAGTGCTCATGTGAGAGTGCCCATAGTGACAATACCCATGGTGACAGTACTCATGGTGAAAGTGCCCATGGTGACATTGCCTATGGTGATTGTGCCAATAGGCACCATGCTCAAGGTGAAACTGCCCATGGAGACATTGCCCATTGTGATAGTGCTCATGGTGACAATCCCACGTTGACAGAGCCAATTGTGATAGTCCCCATGGGGACAGATCTCAGGGTGAAAGTGACCTTGGTGACATTGCTCATTGTGACAGTGCTCATGGTGATAGTGCTCAAGGTGACAATGCCTATGGTGATAATTCTCATAGTGACAGTGTTCATGTTGACAGTGCCCATGGTAACAGTGACCATGGTGACTGTTCTCACCGTGATAGTGCCCATGGTGACAGTCCGCATTGTGGCTGTGCCCATTGTTACAGTGCTCACAGTGATAGTACTCACGGTGACAGTGCCCAAGGTGACAATACCCACGGTGACAGTAATCATGGTGAATGTGGCAATGGAGGCAGTTCTCATAGTGATAGTTCTCATTGTGACAGTGCTCATGGTGACAGTGCTCTTGGGGGCAGTTCCCTTGGTAACAATGCCGAAGGTGACACTGCACATTGTAACAGTTCCAATGGTAACCTTGCTCTCGGTGATAGTGAACACGGTGAGATTGCTCATTGTGACACTGCTGAAGGAGACCCTCCTCATTGTGACAGTGCTCATGGTAACAGTGCTCATGGTGGAAGTGCCCATGGTGACAATGCTCATTGTGGCAGTGCTCATGGGGGCAGTGCCAATGATCACAGTACTTATGGTGATAGTATTCACAGTGTCTGTGTTCATGGTGATAGTGCTCATGGTGGCAGTTCCCACAGAGACCCTGCTCATGCTGGCAATACCCACGGTGATAGACCCATGGTGACAGTGCCCATGATCACAGTGCAATGGTGAGAGAGTTCACGGTGACAGTGACAATGGTGACAGTGCCCATGGAGGCAATGGACATGGTGACAGTACTCATGGTGACAGTGCCCATGGTGACAGTGCCCATGATGACACTGCCCATGGTGACAGTGCTCACGGGGAAAGTGCCCATGATAACATTAATCATGGTGATAGTGACCCTGGTGACAGTGCCCACGGTTTCACTGCTCTTGGTGATAGTGCCTTTGGTGACAATACTCATGGTGAAATTGCCCATGCGGACAATGCTCTTGGTGACATTGCCATTGGAGAGAGTGCCCATGTTGACAGTGCCCATGATGATGTGCTCATGTTGACAGTGCTCACTGTGATAGTGCCCATGTTGACATTGCCCATGTTGGAAGTGCCCACGGTGCCAGTGCCCACAGTAGCAGTGCCCACGCTGAGAGTTCTCATGGTGATAGTGCGCATGGTGACATTTCACATGTTGATACTGCCAATGATGACAGTGCACATGGTGACAGTTCTCATGATGGCAGTAACCCTGGTGACAGTGCTCAAAATGACACTGCCCCTGGTGGAAATGCCCATGGTGACAGTGCCCACAGTGACATTGCCTATGGTGACACTCCTCACGGTGACATTGCCCATGGTGACAGGGCTCATGGTGACAACCCGCATTGTGCCAGTGCCCATGGTGATAGTGCTCACAGTGAAAGTGCTCATGGTAATGCTGCTTACGGTGACAGTGCCCAAGGTGAAAATACCCACGGTGACAGTACTCATCGAGAAAGTGCCCATGGTGGCAATTCTCATAGTGACCGTTCTAATGCTGACAGTGCTCATGGTGGCATTTACCATGGTGAGAGTACCGATGGGGCAGTGCACATGGTGACAGTGCCCATGGTAACCATGCTCACAGTTATATGTCCCATGGTGACAGTTATCACGCCTGTTGTGCCGATGCTGGAAATGCTTCCGGTCATAGTGCCCATGGTTAAGGTGCCCATGGTGACAGTTCTCACAGTAATAGTGAGCATAGTGATAGTATATTTGGTGACTGTGCCCATGGTGACAGTACACATGGTTTTACTGCTCAATGTGATAGTGCCCTTGTTGACAGTGCGCGTGGTGACAGTTCTCACGTTGATAGTGCCCATGGTGAAAATGCCCATGGTGACAGTTTGCATGGTGAAATTGCTCATGATGACAGTGCCCATGTTGGTAGTTTCCATGGTGACAGTGCTCACAGTGATAGTGGCCATGGTAAGATTGCAGATGGTGGCCGTGCCATTGGTGACATTGCCCATGATGACAGTACTCATGGTGACAGTGCTCACGATGACTGTGTCCATGGTGACAGTGCATATGGTTGTAGTGCACATGGTGGCAGTGAAAACTGGTGACAGAGCCCATGGTAACAGTGTTCTTGGTGACAGTACACACGGTGACAACCCATGCTGACAGTGCTCATGGGGACTGTGCTAATGGTTGCATTACCCATGGTGACAGTGCTCACAGTTAGAGTGCACATGGTAATCGTGCTCACCTTGATAGTGTCCATGGTGACAGTGATCACAGTGATAGTGCCGATGGTGTTAGTGCTCACAGTAAGAGTGAGCATAGTGATAGTGCACTGGTTGACCATGCCCATGCTGACAGTACACATGGTGATAATTCTGAAGTTGGTAGTGCTCATGGACACCACCCTCAAGGTGATAGTGCTCATGGTGACAGGGAACATGGGGACAATGCAAACCATGACTTTGCCTATCGTGACAGTGCTCACAGTGACCAAGCCCATGGTGACAGTGACCACGGTGACAGTTCTAATGCTCATAGTGCCCATGGTGACAGTACTCATGGTGATAATGCTCAAGGTGATAGTGCCCATGGCGATAGTGCCAATGGTGAGAGTCCTCATGGTGATAGTGCCCATGGTGACAGTTCCCATTCTCAAAGTGCTCATGATGACAGTGCCTATGTTGGTAGTTCCCATGGTGACAGTACTCATGGTGAAAATACACATAGTGGCAGTTCTCATAGCGAGGGTTCTCATAGTGACAGTGCTCATGATAGCAGTGCCTAAGGTGGCAGTGC
Organism: Hyperoodon ampullatus; assembly: GCF_949752795.1. Taxonomy (NCBI): domain Eukaryota; kingdom Metazoa; phylum Chordata; class Mammalia; order Artiodactyla; family Ziphiidae; genus Hyperoodon; species Hyperoodon ampullatus. Next base: position 140,736,269 of record NC_136915.1, on the reverse strand, counting down.
TCGTGGTGACAGTGCTCTTGGTGACGTTGCTCACGGTGATACTTCTCATGGTGACAGTGCCCATGGTGATATTACCCATGGCGAGAATACTTAATGATTAAGTGCCCATGGTGAGAGTGCCCATGGTGATAGTGCACATGGTGGCAGTGCAAATTGGTGACATTGCCCATGGTGACATTGCTTAAGGTGATACTCCTTGCGGTGATATTGTGCATGGTGACAGTTCGAATGGTTACAATACCCATCTTGGCACTTCTCACAGCGACCGTTCTCATGGTGACAGTACTCATAGTAACAGTGCCCAAGGTCGCAGTGCTCGTGGTGACAGTGCTCATGGTGACAGTGCTCTTGCTGGCAGTTCCCATGCGAACAATGCCGATGGTGACACTGCACACTGTGACAGTGCCAACGGTAACCTTGCTCTCGGTGATAATGAACACGGTGAGAGTGCCCATTGTGACACTGCCAAAGAAGAGCCTCCTCATTGTGACAGTGCTCATGGTAACAGTGCTCATAGTGGAAGTGCCCATGGTGACATTGCTCATTGTGGCAGTGCTCATGGTGATAGTGTTCACAGTGTCTGTGCTCATGGTGATAGTGCTCACAGTGGCAGTGCCCATAGTGACACTGCTCATGTTGGCAATATCCACGGTGATAGACCCATGGTGACAGTGCCCATGATCACAGTGCAATGGTGACAGAGTTCACGGTGACAGTGACAATGGTGACAGTGCCCATGGAGGCAATGGCCATGGTGACAGTGCTCATGGTGACAGGGCCATGGTCACAGTGCCCATGATGACACTGTCCATGGTGACAGTGCTCACGGGGAAAGTGCCCATGATAACATTAACCACAGTGATAGTGCCCCTGGTGACAGTGCCCACGGTGACATTGCCCATAGTGATAGTGTCCATGGTGACAGTACTCACAGTGAAATATTCCCTGGGGACACTGCCCATGGTGACTGTGCCCATGATCCCCACCCTCACGGTGATAGAGGTCACTGTGAGAGTGCCCATGGTGACAGTGCAAACGGTGACATTACCTATGATGACCGTACTCACAGTGACAGTGCCCATGCTGACTGTGACCGCGGTGACTGTTCTAATGCTGACAGTGCTCATGGTGACTGTCTCCATAGTGACAGTGCCCAACGTGACCATGCTCATTGTGACAGTGCCCATAGTGAAAATACCCATGGAGACAGTACTCATAGTGAAAGTGCCCTTGGTGGCAATTCTCATAGTGACATTTCTCATGGTGACAATGTTCATGGTGGTAGTGCCTTAGGTGGCAGTGCTCGTGGTGACAGAGCTCATGGTGACAGTGCTCATGGGGGCAGTTCCCATGGTGAGATTACCGATGGTGGCCGTGCACATGGTGACAGCGCCAATGGCAACCGTGCTCACGGTGATAGTGCCCATGGTGACATTGTGCATGTTGACAGTTTTCACAGTGACACTGCCTATGGAGACAATGCTCATCGTGACAGTGCCCATGGTGAGACTACCACAGTGAGACTGCGACCGTGTAAGTGCTCACGGTGACAGTGCCCATAGTGATAGTGTCCATGGTGACAGTAGTCCCAGTGAAACTATCCATGGGGACACTGCCCATAGTGGCAGTGCCCATGGTCACAACCCTCACGGTGATAGTGCTCACAGTGACAGTGCAAACGGTGACATTGCCTACAGTGACAGGGCTCACAGTGAGAGTGCCCATGGTGACAGTGACCACGGTGACAGCTCTAACAGTGGTAGTGTCCATGGTGACAGTTCTCACGGTGACAGTGCCCATGGGAACAGTTAGCAGGGTGAGATTTCTCATGATGATAGTGCCTATTGTGACAGTGCTCATAGTGACAATGCCCATGGTGCCAGAGCCCATCGAGACATGCCGCACAGTGACAGTTCTCATGGTGACAGTGCCCATGGTGATATTACCCATGGTGACAGTACTCATGGTTAAAGTGCCCATTCTGACATGGCACATGGTGGCAGTGCAAAATGGTGACAGTGCCCATGGTGACTTTGCTCATGGTGACATAGCTTACAGTCATAGTCCTTATGGTGATATTGTGCATGATGACATTGCACACAGTGACAGTGCTCATGGTGACAGTTCTCACGGTGATAGTGCCCATTGTGAAAGTGCCCGTGGTGACAGTGCCCATAGTCACAATTCTCACAGTGAAGTGTTCACGGCGATAGTGCCCGTGGTGACTATGCCCAGAGTGACAGTACTCACAGTGAAATTATCCAAGGGGACACTGCCCATGGTGACAGTGACCATGGTCACAACCCTCACGGTGATATTGATCACCGTGACAGTGCCCATGGTGACAGTGCTCACGGTGACAGTGCCCATGGTGACACTGCAAACGGTGACATTGCCTAACATGACAGTGCTCACAGTGACAGTGCCCATGCTGAGAGTGACCACGGTGACAGCTCTAACGGTGATAGTGCCCATGGAGACAGTGCTCATGGTGACAGTCCGCATTGTGCCAGGGCCCAAGATGACAGTGCTCATGTGAGAGTGCCCATAGTGACAATACCCATGGTGACAGTACTCATGGTGAAAGTGCCCATGGTGACATTGCCTATGGTGATTGTGCCAATAGGCACCATGCTCAAGGTGAAACTGCCCATGGAGACATTGCCCATTGTGATAGTGCTCATGGTGACAATCCCACGTTGACAGAGCCAATTGTGATAGTCCCCATGGGGACAGATCTCAGGGTGAAAGTGACCTTGGTGACATTGCTCATTGTGACAGTGCTCATGGTGATAGTGCTCAAGGTGACAATGCCTATGGTGATAATTCTCATAGTGACAGTGTTCATGTTGACAGTGCCCATGGTAACAGTGACCATGGTGACTGTTCTCACCGTGATAGTGCCCATGGTGACAGTCCGCATTGTGGCTGTGCCCATTGTTACAGTGCTCACAGTGATAGTACTCACGGTGACAGTGCCCAAGGTGACAATACCCACGGTGACAGTAATCATGGTGAATGTGGCAATGGAGGCAGTTCTCATAGTGATAGTTCTCATTGTGACAGTGCTCATGGTGACAGTGCTCTTGGGGGCAGTTCCCTTGGTAACAATGCCGAAGGTGACACTGCACATTGTAACAGTTCCAATGGTAACCTTGCTCTCGGTGATAGTGAACACGGTGAGATTGCTCATTGTGACACTGCCGAAGGAGACCCTCCTCATTGTGACAGTGCTCATGGTAACAGTGCTCATGGTGGAAGTGCCCATGGTGACAATGCTCATTGTGGCAGTGCTCATGGGGGCAGTGCCAATGATCACAGTACTTATGGTGATAGTATTCACAGTGTCTGTGTTCATGGTGATAGTGCTCATGGTGGCAGTTCCCACAGAGACCCTGCTCATGCTGGCAATACCCACGGTGATAGACCCATGGTGACAGTGCCCATGATCACAGTGCAATGGTGAGAGAGTTCACGGTGACAGTGACAATGGTGACAGTGCCCATGGAGGCAATGGACATGGTGACAGTACTCATGGTGACAGTGCCCATGGTGACAGTGCCCATGATGACACTGCCCATGGTGACAGTGCTCACGGGGAAAGTGCCCATGATAACATTAATCATGGTGATAGTGACCCTGGTGACAGTGCCCACGGTTTCACTGCTCTTGGTGATAGTGCCTTTGGTGACAATACTCATGGTGAAATTGCCCATGCGGACAATGCTCTTGGTGACATTGCCATTGGAGAGAGTGCCCATGTTGACAGTGCCCATGATGATGTGCTCATGTTGACAGTGCTCACTGTGATAGTGCCCATGTTGACATTGCCCATGTTGGAAGTGCCCACGGTGCCAGTGCCCACAGTAGCAGTGCCCACGCTGAGAGTTCTCATGGTGATAGTGCGCATGGTGACATTTCACATGTTGATACTGCCAATGATGACAGTGCACATGGTGACAGTTCTCATGATGGCAGTAACCCTGGTGACAGTGCTCAAAATGACACTGCCCCTGGTGGAAATGCCCATGGTGACAGTGCCCACAGTGACATTGCCTATGGTGACACTGCTCACGGTGACATTGCCCATGGTGACAGGGCTCATGGTGACAACCCGCATTGTGCCAGTGCCCATGGTGATAGTGCTCACAGTGAATGTGCTCATGGTAATGCTGCTTACGGTGACAGTGCCCAAGGTGAAAATACCCACGGTGACAGTACTCATCGAGAAAGTGCCCATGGTGGCAATTCTAATAGTGACCGTTCTAATGCTGACAGTGCTCATGGTGGCATTTACCATGGTGAGAGTACCGATGGGGCAGTGCACATGGTGACAGTGCCCATGTTAACCATGCTCACAGTTATATGTCCCATGGTGACAGTTATCACGCCTGTTGTGCCGATGCTGGAAATGCTTCCGGTCATAGTGCCCATGGTTAAGGTGCCCATGGTGACAGTTCTCACAGTAATAGTGAGCATAGTGATAGTATATTTGGTGACTGTGCCCATGGTGACAGTGCCCATGGTGACAGTACACATGGTGATACTGCTCAATGTGATAGTGCCCTTGTTGACAGTGCGCGTGGTGACAGTTCTCACGTTGATAGTGCCCATGGTGAAAATGCCCATGGTGACAGTTTGCATGGTGAAATTGCTCATGATGACAGTGCCCATGTTGGTAGTTTCCATGGTGACAGTGCTCACAGTGATAGTGGCCATGGTAAGATTGCAGATGGTGGCCGTGCCATTGGTGACATTGCCCATGATGACAGTACTCATGGTGACAGTGCTCACGATGACTGTGTCCATGGTGACAGTGCATATGGTTGTAGTGCACATGGTGGCAGTGAAAACTGGTGACAGAGCCCATGGTAACAGTGTTCTTGGTGACAGTACACACGGTGACAACCCATGCTGACAGTGCTCATGGGGACTGTGCTAATGGTTGCATTACCCATGGTGACAGTGCTCACAGTTAGAGTGCACATGGTAATCGTGCTCACCTTGATAGTGTCCATGGTGACAGTGATCACAGTGATAGTGCCGATGGTGTTAGTGCTCACAGTAAGAGTGAGCATAGTGATAGTGCACTGGTTGACCATGCCCATGCTGACAGTACACATGGTGATAATTCTGAAGTTGGTAGTGCTCATGGACACCACCCTCAAGGTGATAGTGCTCATGGTGACAGGGAACATGGGGACAATGCAAACCATGACTTTGCCTATCGTGACAGTGCTCACAGTGACCAAGCCCATGGTGACAGTGACCACGGTGACAGTTCTAATGCTCATAGTGCCCATGGTGACAGTACTCATGGTGATAATGCTCAAGGTGATAGTGCCCATGGCGATAGTGCCAATGGTGAGAGTCCTCATGGTGATAGTGCCCATGGTGACAGTTCCCATTCTCAAAGTGCTCATGATGACAGTGCCTATGTTGGTAGTTCCCATGGTGACAGTACTCATGGTGAAAATACACATAGTGGCAGTTCTCATAGCGAGGGTTCTCATAGTGACAGTGCTCATGATAGCAGTGCCTAAGGTGGCAGTGCTCGTGGTGACAGTGCCCATGGTGATATTACCCATGGCGAGAATACTTAATGATTAAGTGCCCATGGTGAGAGTGCCCATGGTGATAGTGCACATGGTGGCAGTGCAAATTGGTGACATTGCCCATGGTGACATTGCTTAAGGTGATACTCCTTGCGGTGATATTGTGCATGGTGACAGTTCGAATGGTTACAATACCCATCTTGGCACTTCTCACAGCGACCGTTCTCATGGTGACAGTACTCATAGTAACAGTGCCCAAGGTCGCAGTGCTCGTGGTGACAGTGCTCATGGTGACAGTGCTCTTGCTGGCAGTTCCCATTGGAACAATTCCGATGGTGACGCTGCACACTGTGACAGTGCCAACGGTAACCTTGCTCTCGGTGATAATGAACACGGTGAGAGTGCCCATTGTGACACTGCCAAAGAAGAGCCTCCTCATTGTGACAGTGCTCATGGTAACAGTGCTCATAGTGGAAGTGCCCATGGTGACATTGCTCATTGTGGCAGTGCTCATGGTGATAGTGTTCACAGTGTCTGTGCTCATGGTGATAGTGCTCACAGTGGCAGTGCCCATAGTGACACTGCTCATGTTGGCAATATCCACGGTGATAGACCCATGGTGACAGTGCCCATGATCACAGTGCAATGGTGACAGAGTTCACGGTGACAGTGACAATGGTGACAGTGCCCATGGAGGCAATGGCCATGGTGACAGTGCTCATGGTGACAGGGCCATGGTCACAGTGCCCATGATGACACTGTCCATGGTGACAGTGCTCACGGGGAAAGTGCCCATGATAACATTAACCACAGTGATAGTGCCCCTGGTGACAGTGCCCACGGTGACATTGCCCATAGTGATAGTGTCCATGGTGACAGTACTCACAGTGAAATATTCCCTGGGGACACTGCCCATGGTGACTGTGCCCATGATCCCCACCCTCACGGTGATAGAGGTCACTGTGAGAGTGCCCATGGTGACAGTGCAAACGGTGACATTACCTATGATGACCGTACTCACAGTGACAGTGCCCATGCTGACTGTGACCGCGGTGACTGTTCTAATGCTGACAGTGCTCATGGTGACTGTCTCCATAGTGACAGTGCCCAACGTGACCATGCTCATTGTGACAGTGCCCATAGTGAAAATACCCATGGAGACAGTACTCATAGTGAAAGTGCCCTTGGTGGCAATTCTCATAGTGACATTTCTCATGGTGACAATGTTCATGGTGGTAGTGCCTTAGGTGGCAGTGCTCATGGTGACAGAGCTCATGGTGACAGTGCTCATGGGGGCAGTTCCCATGGTGAGATTACCGATGGTGGCCGTGCACATGGTGACAGCGCCAATGGCAACCGTGCTCACGGTGATAGTGCCCATGGTGACATTGTGCATGTTGACAGTTTTCACAGTGACACTGTCTATGGAGACAATGCTCATCGTGACAGTGCCCATGGTGAGACTACCACAGTGAGACTGCGACCGTGTAAGTGCTCACGGTGACAGTGCCCATAGTGATAGTGTCCATGGTGACAGTAGTCCCAGTGAAACTATCCATGGGGACACTGCCCATAGTGGCAGTGCCCATGGTCACAACCCTCACGGTGATAGTGCTCACAGTGACAGTGCAAACGGTGACATTGCCTACAGTGACAGGGCTCACAGTGAGAGTGCCCATGGTGACAGTGACCACGGTGACAGCTCTAACAGTGGTAGTGTCCATGGTGACAGTTCTCACGGTGACAGTGCCCATGGGAACAGTTAGCAGGGTGAGATTTCTCATCATGATAGTGCCTATTGTGACAGTGCTCATAGTGACAATGCCCATGGTGCCAGAGCCCATCGAGACATGCCACACAGTGACAGTTCTCATGGTGACAGTGCCCATGGTGATATTACCCATGGTGACAGTACTCATGGTTAAAGTGCCCATTCTGACATGGCACATGGTGGCAGTGCAAAATGGTGACAGTGCCCATGGTGACTTTGCTCATGGTGACATAGCTTACAGTCATAGTCCTTATGGTGATATTGTGCATGATGACATTGCACACAGTGACAGTGCTCATGGTGACAGTTCTCACGGTGATAGTGCCCATTGTGAAAGTGCCCGTGGTGACAGTGCCCATAGTCACAATTCTCACAGTGAAGTGTTCACGGCGATAGTGCCCGTGGTGACTATGCCCAGAGTGACAGTACTCACAGTGAAATTATCCAAGGGGACACTGCCCATGGTGACAGTGACCATGGTCACAACCCTCACGGTGATATTGATCACCGTGACAGTGCCCATGGTGACAGTGCTCACGGTGACAGTGCCCATGGTGACACTGCAAACGGTGACATTGCCTAACATGACAGTGCTCACAGTGACAGTGCCCATGCTGAGAGTGACCACGGTGACAGCTCTAACGGTGATAGTGCCCATGGAGACAGTGCTCATGGTGACAGTCCGCATTGTGCCAGGGCCCAAGATGACAGTGCTCATGTGAGAGTGCCCATAGTGACAATACCCATGGTGACAGTACTCATGGTGAAAGTGCCCATGGTGACATTGCCTATGGTGATTGTGCCAATAGGCACCATGCTCAAGGTGAAACTGCCCATGGAGACATTGCCCATTGTGATAGTGCTCATGGTGACAATCCCACGTTGACAGAGCCAATTGTGATAGTCCCCATGGGGACAGATCTCAGGGTGAAAGTGACCTTGGTGACATTGCTCATTGTGACAGTGCTCATGGTGATAGTGCTCAAGGTGACAATGCCTATGGTGATAATTCTCATAGTGACAGTGTTCATGTTGACAGTGCCCATGGTAACAGTGACCATGGTGACTGTTCTCACCGTGATAGTGCCCATGGTGACAGTCCGCATTGTGGCTGTGCCCATTGTTACAGTGCTCACAGTGATAGTACTCACGGTGACAGTGCCCAAGGTGACAATACCCACGGTGACAGTAATCATGGTGAATGTGGCAATGGAGGCAGTTCTCATAGTGATAGTTCTCATTGTGACAGTGCTCATGGTGACAGTGCTCTTGGGGGCAGTTCCCTTGGTAACAATGCCGAAGGTGACACTGCACATTGTAACAGTTCCAATGGTAACCTTGCTCTCGGTGATAGTGAACACGGTGAGATTGCTCATTGTGACACTGCTGAAGGAGACCCTCCTCATTGTGACAGTGCTCATGGTAACAGTGCTCATGGTGGAAGTGCCCATGGTGACAATGCTCATTGTGGCAGTGCTCATGGGGGCAGTGCCAATGATCACAGTACTTATGGTGATAGTATTCACAGTGTCTGTGTTCATGGTGATAGTGCTCATGGTGGCAGTTCCCACAGAGACCCTGCTCATGCTGGCAATACCCACGGTGATAGACCCATGGTGACAGTGCCCATGATCACAGTGCAATGGTGAGAGAGTTCACGGTGACAGTGACAATGGTGACAGTGCCCATGGAGGCAATGGACATGGTGACAGTACTCATGGTGACAGTGCCCATGGTGACAGTGCCCATGATGACACTGCCCATGGTGACAGTGCTCACGGGGAAAGTGCCCATGATAACATTAATCATGGTGATAGTGACCCTGGTGACAGTGCCCACGGTTTCACTGCTCTTGGTGATAGTGCCTTTGGTGACAATACTCATGGTGAAATTGCCCATGCGGACAATGCTCTTGGTGACATTGCCATTGGAGAGAGTGCCCATGTTGACAGTGCCCATGATGATGTGCTCATGTTGACAGTGCTCACTGTGATAGTGCCCATGTTGACATTGCCCATGTTGGAAGTGCCCACGGTGCCAGTGCCCACAGTAGCAGTGCCCACGCTGAGAGTTCTCATGGTGATAGTGCGCATGGTGACATTTCACATGTTGATACTGCCAATGATGACAGTGCACATGGTGACAGTTCTCATGATGGCAGTAACCCTGGTGACAGTGCTCAAAATGACACTGCCCCTGGTGGAAATGCCCATGGTGACAGTGCCCACAGTGACATTGCCTATGGTGACACTCCTCACGGTGACATTGCCCATGGTGACAGGGCTCATGGTGACAACCCGCATTGTGCCAGTGCCCATGGTGATAGTGCTCACAGTGAAAGTGCTCATGGTAATGCTGCTTACGGTGACAGTGCCCAAGGTGAAAATACCCACGGTGACAGTACTCATCGAGAAAGTGCCCATGGTGGCAATTCTCATAGTGACCGTTCTAATGCTGACAGTGCTCATGGTGGCATTTACCATGGTGAGAGTACCGATGGGGCAGTGCACATGGTGACAGTGCCCATGGTAACCATGCTCACAGTTATATGTCCCATGGTGACAGTTATCACGCCTGTTGTGCCGATGCTGGAAATGCTTCCGGTCATAGTGCCCATGGTTAAGGTGCCCATGGTGACAGTTCTCACAGTAATAGTGAGCATAGTGATAGTATATTTGGTGACTGTGCCCATGGTGACAGTACACATGGTTTTACTGCTCAATGTGATAGTGCCCTTGTTGACAGTGCACGTGGTGACAGTTCTCACGTTGATAGTGCCCATGGTGAAAATGCCCATGGTGACAGTTTGCATGGTGAAATTGCTCATGATGACAGTGCCCATGTTGGTAGTTTCCATGGTGACAGTGCTCACAGTGATAGTGGCCATGGTAAGATTGCAGATGGTGGCCGTGCCATTGGTGACATTGCCCATGATGACAGTACTCATGGTGACAGTGCTCACGATGACTGTGTCCATGGTGACAGTGCATATGGTTGTAGTGCACATGGTGGCAGTGAAAACTGGTGACAGAGCCCATGGTAACAGTGTTCTTGGTGACAGTACACACGGTGACAACCCATGCTGACAGTGCTCATGGGGACTGTGCTAATGGTTGCATTACCCATGGTGACAGTGCTCACAGTTAGAGTGCACATGGTAATCGTGCTCACCTTGATAGTGTCCATGGTGACAGTGATCACAGTGATAGTGCCGATGGTGTTAGTGCTCACAGTAAGAGTGAGCATAGTGATAGTGCACTGGTTGACCATGCCCATGCTGACAGTACACATGGTGATAATTCTGAAGTTGGTAGTGCTCATGGACACCACCCTCAAGGTGATAGTGCTCATGGTGACAGGGAACATGGGGACAATGCAAACCATGACTTTGCCTATCGTGACAGTGCTCACAGTGACCAAGCCCATGGTGACAGTGACCACGGTGACAGTTCTAATGCTCATAGTGCCCATGGTGACAGTACTCATGGTGATAATGCTCAAGGTGATAGTGCCCATGGCGATAGTGCCAATGGTGAGAGTCCTCATGGTGATAGTGCCCATGGTGACAGTTCCCATTCTCAAAGTGCTCATGATGACAGTGCCTATGTTGGTAGTTCCCATGGTGACAGTACTCATGGTGAAAATACACATAGTGGCAGTTCTCATAGCGAGGGTTCTCATAGTGACAGTGCTCATGATAGCAGTGCCTAAGGTGGCAGTGCTCGTGGTGACAGTGCTCTTGGTGACGTTGCTCACGGTGATACTTCTCATGGTGACAGTGCCCATGGTGATATTACCCATGGCGAGAATACTTAATGATTAAGTGCCCATGGTGAGAGTGCCCATGGTGATAGTGCACATGGTGGCAGTGCAAATTGGTGACATTGCCCATGGTGACATTGCTTAAGGTGATACTCCTTGCGGTGATATTGTGCATGGTGACAGTTCGAATGGTTACAATACCCATCTTGGCACTTCTCACAGCGACCGTTCTCATGGTGACAGTACTCATAGTAACAGTGCCCAAGGTCGCAGTGCTCGTGGTGACAGTGCTCATGGTGACAGTGCTCTTGCTGGCAGTTCCCATGCGAACAATGCCGATGGTGACACTGCACACTGTGACAGTGCCAACGGTAACCTTGCTCTCGGTGATAATGAACACGGTGAGAGTGCCCATTGTGACACTGCCAAAGAAGAGCCTCCTCATTGTGACAGTGCTCATGGTAACAGTGCTCATAGTGGAAGTGCCCATGGTGACATTGCTCATTGTGGCAGTGCTCATGGTGATAGTGTTCACAGTGTCTGTGCTCATGGTGATAGTGCTCACAGTGGCAGTGCCCATAGTGACACTGCTCATGTTGGCAATATCCACGGTGATAGACCCATGGTGACAGTGCCCATGATCACAGTGCAATGGTGACAGAGTTCACGGTGACAGTGACAATGGTGACAGTGCCCATGGAGGCAATGGCCATGGTGACAGTGCTCATGGTGACAGGGCCATGGTCACAGTGCCCATGATGACACTGTCCATGGTGACAGTGCTCACGGGGAAAGTGCCCATGATAACATTAACCACAGTGATAGTGCCCCTGGTGACAGTGCCCACGGTGACATTGCCCATAGTGATAGTGTCCATGGTGACAGTACTCACAGTGAAATATTCCCTGGGGACACTGCCCATGGTGACTGTGCCCATGATCCCCACCCTCACGGTGATAGAGGTCACTGTGAGAGTGCCCATGGTGACAGTGCAAACGGTGACATTACCTATGATGACCGTACTCACAGTGACAGTGCCCATGCTGACTGTGACCGCGGTGACTGTTCTAATGCTGACAGTGCTCATGGTGACTGTCTCCATAGTGACAGTGCCCAACGTGACCATGCTCATTGTGACAGTGCCCATAGTGAAAATACCCATGGAGACAGTACTCATAGTGAAAGTGCCCTTGGTGGCAATTCTCATAGTGACATTTCTCATGGTGACAATGTTCATGGTGGTAGTGCCTTAGGTGGCAGTGCTCGTGGTGACAGAGCTCATGGTGACAGTGCTCATGGGGGCAGTTCCCATGGTGAGATTACCGATGGTGGCCGTGCACATGGTGACAGCGCCAATGGCAACCGTGCTCACGGTGATAGTGCCCATGGTGACATTGTGCATGTTGACAGTTTTCACAGTGACACTGCCTATGGAGACAATGCTCATCGTGACAGTGCCCATGGTGAGACTACCACAGTGAGACTGCGACCGTGTAAGTGCTCACGGTGACAGTGCCCATAGTGATAGTGTCCATGGTGACAGTAGTCCCAGTGAAACTATCCATGGGGACACTGCCCATAGTGGCAGTGCCCATGGTCACAACCCTCACGGTGATAGTGCTCACAGTGACAGTGCAAACGGTGACATTGCCTACAGTGACAGGGCTCACAGTGAGAGTGCCCATGGTGACAGTGACCACGGTGACAGCTCTAACAGTGGTAGTGTCCATGGTGACAGTTCTCACGGTGACAGTGCCCATGGGAACAGTTAGCAGGGTGAGATTTCTCATGATGATAGTGCCTATTGTGACAGTGCTCATAGTGACAATGCCCATGGTGCCAGAGCCCATCGAGACATGCCGCACAGTGACAGTTCTCATGGTGACAGTGCCCATGGTGATATTACCCATGGTGACAGTACTCATGGTTAAAGTGCCCATTCTGACATGGCACATGGTGGCAGTGCAAAATGGTGACAGTGCCCATGGTGACTTTGCTCATGGTGACATAGCTTACAGTCATAGTCCTTATGGTGATATTGTGCATGATGACATTGCACACAGTGACAGTGCTCATGGTGACAGTTCTCACGGTGATAGTGCCCATTGTGAAAGTGCCCGTGGTGACAGTGCCCATAGTCACAATTCTCACAGTGAAGTGTTCACGGCGATAGTGCCCGTGGTGACTATGCCCAGAGTGACAGTACTCACAGTGAAATTATCCAAGGGGACACTGCCCATGGTGACAGTGACCATGGTCACAACCCTCACGGTGATATTGATCACCGTGACAGTGCCCATGGTGACAGTGCTCACGGTGACAGTGCCCATGGTGACACTGCAAACGGTGACATTGCCTAACATGACAGTGCTCACAGTGACAGTGCCCATGCTGAGAGTGACCACGGTGACAGCTCTAACGGTGATAGTGCCCATGGAGACAGTGCTCATGGTGACAGTCCGCATTGTGCCAGGGCCCAAGATGACAGTGCTCATGTGAGAGTGCCCATAGTGACAATACCCATGGTGACAGTACTCATGGTGAAAGTGCCCATGGTGACATTGCCTATGGTGATTGTGCCAATAGGCACCATGCTCAAGGTGAAACTGCCCATGGAGACATTGCCCATTGTGATAGTGCTCATGGTGACAATCCCACGTTGACAGAGCCAATTGTGATAGTCCCCATGGGGACAGATCTCAGGGTGAAAGTGACCTTGGTGACATTGCTCATTGTGACAGTGCTCATGGTGATAGTGCTCAAGGTGACAATGCCTATGGTGATAATTCTCATAGTGACAGTGTTCATGTTGACAGTGCCCATGGTAACAGTGACCATGGTGACTGTTCTCACCGTGATAGTGCCCATGGTGACAGTCCGCATTGTGGCTGTGCCCATTGTTACAGTGCTCACAGTGATAGTACTCACGGTGACAGTGCCCAAGGTGACAATACCCACGGTGACAGTAATCATGGTGAATGTGGCAATGGAGGCAGTTCTCATAGTGATAGTTCTCATTGTGACAGTGCTCATGGTGACAGTGCTCTTGGGGGCAGTTCCCTTGGTAACAATGCCGAAGGTGACACTGCACATTGTAACAGTTCCAATGGTAACCTTGCTCTCGGTGATAGTGAACACGGTGAGATTGCTCATTGTGACACTGCCGAAGGAGACCCTCCTCATTGTGACAGTGCTCATGGTAACAGTGCTCATGGTGGAAGTGCCCATGGTGACAATGCTCATTGTGGCAGTGCTCATGGGGGCAGTGCCAATGATCACAGTACTTATGGTGATAGTATTCACAGTGTCTGTGTTCATGGTGATAGTGCTCATGGTGGCAGTTCCCACAGAGACCCTGCTCATGCTGGCAATACCCACGGTGATAGACCCATGGTGACAGTGCCCATGATCACAGTGCAATGGTGAGAGAGTTCACGGTGACAGTGACAATGGTGACAGTGCCCATGGAGGCAATGGACATGGTGACAGTACTCATGGTGACAGTGCCCATGGTGACAGTGCCCATGATGACACTGCCCATGGTGACAGTGCTCACGGGGAAAGTGCCCATGATAACATTAATCATGGTGATAGTGACCCTGGTGACAGTGCCCACGGTTTCACTGCTCTTGGTGATAGTGCCTTTGGTGACAATACTCATGGTGAAATTGCCCATGCGGACAATGCTCTTGGTGACATTGCCATTGGAGAGAGTGCCCATGTTGACAGTGCCCATGATGATGTGCTCATGTTGACAGTGCTCACTGTGATAGTGCCCATGTTGACATTGCCCATGTTGGAAGTGCCCACGGTGCCAGTGCCCACAGTAGCAGTGCCCACGCTGAGAGTTCTCATGGTGATAGTGCGCATGGTGACATTTCACATGTTGATACTGCCAATGATGACAGTGCACATGGTGACAGTTCTCATGATGGCAGTAACCCTGGTGACAGTGCTCAAAATGACACTGCCCCTGGTGGAAATGCCCATGGTGACAGTGCCCACAGTGACATTGCCTATGGTGACACTGCTCACGGTGACATTGCCCATGGTGACAGGGCTCATGGTGACAACCCGCATTGTGCCAGTGCCCATGGTGATAGTGCTCACAGTGAATGTGCTCATGGTAATGCTGCTTACGGTGACAGTGCCCAAGGTGAAAATACCCACGGTGACAGTACTCATCGAGAAAGTGCCCATGGTGGCAATTCTAATAGTGACCGTTCTAATGCTGACAGTGCTCATGGTGGCATTTACCATGGTGAGAGTACCGATGGGGCAGTGCACATGGTGACAGTGCCCATGTTAACCATGCTCACAGTTATATGTCCCATGGTGACAGTTATCACGCCTGTTGTGCCGATGCTGGAAATGCTTCCGGTCATAGTGCCCATGGTTAAGGTGCCCATGGTGACAGTTCTCACAGTAATAGTGAGCATAGTGATAGTATATTTGGTGACTGTGCCCATGGTGACAGTGCCCATGGTGACAGTACACATGGTGATACTGCTCAATGTGATAGTGCCCTTGTTGACAGTGCGCGTGGTGACAGTTCTCACGTTGATAGTGCCCATGGTGAAAATGCCCATGGTGACAGTTTGCATGGTGAAATTGCTCATGATGACAGTGCCCATGTTGGTAGTTTCCATGGTGACAGTGCTCACAGTGATAGTGGCCATGGTAAGATTGCAGATGGTGGCCGTGCCATTGGTGACATTGCCCATGATGACAGTACTCATGGTGACAGTGCTCACGATGACTGTGTCCATGGTGACAGTGCATATGGTTGTAGTGCACATGGTGGCAGTGAAAACTGGTGACAGAGCCCATGGTAACAGTGTTCTTGGTGACAGTACACACGGTGACAACCCATGCTGACAGTGCTCATGGGGACTGTGCTAATGGTTGCATTACCCATGGTGACAGTGCTCACAGTTAGAGTGCACATGGTAATCGTGCTCACCTTGATAGTGTCCATGGTGACAGTGATCACAGTGATAGTGCCGATGGTGTTAGTGCTCACAGTAAGAGTGAGCATAGTGATAGTGCACTGGTTGACCATGCCCATGCTGACAGTACACATGGTGATAATTCTGAAGTTGGTAGTGCTCATGGACACCACCCTCAAGGTGATAGTGCTCATGGTGACAGGGAACATGGGGACAATGCAAACCATGACTTTGCCTATCGTGACAGTGCTCACAGTGACCAAGCCCATGGTGACAGTGACCACGGTGACAGTTCTAATGCTCATAGTGCCCATGGTGACAGTACTCATGGTGATAATGCTCAAGGTGATAGTGCCCATGGCGATAGTGCCAATGGTGAGAGTCCTCATGGTGATAGTGCCCATGGTGACAGTTCCCATTCTCAAAGTGCTCATGATGACAGTGCCTATGTTGGTAGTTCCCATGGTGACAGTACTCATGGTGAAAATACACATAGTGGCAGTTCTCATAGCGAGGGTTCTCATAGTGACAGTGCTCATGATAGCAGTGCCTAAGGTGGCAGTGCTCGTGGTGACAGTGCCCATGGTGATATTACCCATGGCGAGAATACTTAATGATTAAGTGCCCATGGTGAGAGTGCCCATGGTGATAGTGCACATGGTGGCAGTGCAAATTGGTGACATTGCCCATGGTGACATTGCTTAAGGTGATACTCCTTGCGGTGATATTGTGCATGGTGACAGTTCGAATGGTTACAATACCCATCTTGGCACTTCTCACAGCGACCGTTCTCATGGTGACAGTACTCATAGTAACAGTGCCCAAGGTCGCAGTGCTCGTGGTGACAGTGCTCATGGTGACAGTGCTCTTGCTGGCAGTTCCCATTGGAACAATTCCGATGGTGACGCTGCACACTGTGACAGTGCCAACGGTAACCTTGCTCTCGGTGATAATGAACACGGTGAGAGTGCCCATTGTGACACTGCCAAAGAAGAGCCTCCTCATTGTGACAGTGCTCATGGTAACAGTGCTCATAGTGGAAGTGCCCATGGTGACATTGCTCATTGTGGCAGTGCTCATGGTGATAGTGTTCACAGTGTCTGTGCTCATGGTGATAGTGCTCACAGTGGCAGTGCCCATAGTGACACTGCTCATGTTGGCAATATCCACGGTGATAGACCCATGGTGACAGTGCCCATGATCACAGTGCAATGGTGACAGAGTTCACGGTGACAGTGACAATGGTGACAGTGCCCATGGAGGCAATGGCCATGGTGACAGTGCTCATGGTGACAGGGCCATGGTCACAGTGCCCATGATGACACTGTCCATGGTGACAGTGCTCACGGGGAAAGTGCCCATGATAACATTAACCACAGTGATAGTGCCCCTGGTGACAGTGCCCACGGTGACATTGCCCATAGTGATAGTGTCCATGGTGACAGTACTCACAGTGAAATATTCCCTGGGGACACTGCCCATGGTGACTGTGCCCATGATCCCCACCCTCACGGTGATAGAGGTCACTGTGAGAGTGCCCATGGTGACAGTGCAAACGGTGACATTACCTATGATGACCGTACTCACAGTGACAGTGCCCATGCTGACTGTGACCGCGGTGACTGTTCTAATGCTGACAGTGCTCATGGTGACTGTCTCCATAGTGACAGTGCCCAACGTGGCCATGCTCATTGTGACAGTGCCCATAGTGAAAATACCCATGGAGACAGTACTCATAGTGAAAGTGCCCTTGGTGGCAATTCTCATAGTGACATTTCTCATGGTGACAATGTTCATGGTGGTAGTGCCTTAGGTGGCAGTGCTCATGGTGACAGAGCTCATGGTGACAGTGCTCATGGGGGCAGTTCCCATGGTGAGATTACCGATGGTGGCCGTGCACATGGTGACAGCGCCAATGGCAACCGTGCTCACGGTGATAGTGCCCATGGTGACATTGTGCATGTTGACAGTTTTCACAGTGACACTGTCTATGGAGACAATGCTCATCGTGACAGTGCCCATGGTGAGACTACCACAGTGAGACTGCGACCGTGTAAGTGCTCACGGTGACAGTGCCCATAGTGATAGTGTCCATGGTGACAGTAGTCCCAGTGAAACTATCCATGGGGACACTGCCCATAGTGGCAGTGCCCATGGTCACAACCCTCACGGTGATAGTGCTCACAGTGACAGTGCAAACGGTGACATTGCCTACAGTGACAGGGCTCACAGTGAGAGTGCCCATGGTGACAGTGACCACGGTGACAGCTCTAACAGTGGTAGTGTCCATGGTGACAGTTCTCACGGTGACAGTGCCCATGGGAACAGTTAGCAGGGTGAGATTTCTCATGATGATAGTGCCTATTGTGACAGTGCTCATAGTGACAATGCCCATGGTGCCAGAGCCCATCGAGACATGCCGCACAGTGACAGTTCTCATGGTGACAGTGCCCATGGTGATATTACCCATGGTGACAGTACTCATGGTTAAAGTGCCCATTCTGACATGGCACATGGTGGCAGTGCAAAATGGTGACAGTGCCCATGGTGACTTTGCTCATGGTGACATAGCTTACAGTCATAGTCCTTATGGTGATATTGTGCATGATGACATTGCACACAGTGACAGTGCTCATGGTGACAGTTCTCACGGTGATAGTGCCCATTGTGAAAGTGCCCGTGGTGACAGTGCCCATAGTCACAATTCTCACAGTGAAGTGTTCACGGCGATAGTGCCCGTGGTGACTATGCCCAGAGTGACAGTACTCACAGTGAAATTATCCAAGGGGACACTGCCCATGGTGACAGTGACCATGGTCACAACCCTCACGGTGATATTGATCACCGTGACAGTGCCCATGGTGACAGTGCTCACGGTGACAGTGCCCATGGTGACACTGCAAACGGTGACATTGCCTAACATGACAGTGCTCACAGTGACAGTGCCCATGCTGAGAGTGACCACGGTGACAGCTCTAACGGTGATAGTGCCCATGGAGACAGTGCTCATGGTGACAGTCCGCATTGTGCCAGGGCCCAAGATGACAGTGCTCATGTGAGAGTGCCCATAGTGACAATACCCATGGTGACAGTACTCATGGTGAAAGTGCCCATGGTGACATTGCCTATGGTGATTGTGCCAATAGGCACCATGCTCAAGGTGAAACTGCCCATGGAGACATTGCCCATTGTGATAGTGCTCATGGTGACAATCCCACGTTGACAGAGCCAATTGTGATAGTCCCCATGGGGACAGATCTCAGGGTGAAAGTGACCTTGGTGACATTGCTCATTGTGACAGTGCTCATGGTGATAGTGCTCAAGGTGACAATGCCTATGGTGATAATTCTCATAGTGACAGTGTTCATGTTGACAGTGCCCATGGTAACAGTGACCATGGTGACTGTTCTCACCGTGATAGTGCCCATGGTGACAGTCCGCATTGTGGCTGTGCCCATTGTTACAGTGCTCACAGTGATAGTACTCACGGTGACAGTGCCCAAGGTGACAATACCCACGGTGACAGTAATCATGGTGAATGTGGCAATGGAGGCAGTTCTCATAGTGATAGTTCTCATTGTGACAGTGCTCATGGTGACAGTGCTCTTGGGGGCAGTTCCCTTGGTAACAATGCCGAAGGTGACACTGCACATTGTAACAGTTCCAATGGTAACCTTGCTCTCGGTGATAGTGAACACGGTGAGATTGCTCATTGTGACACTGCCGAAGGAGACCCTCCTCATTGTGACAGTGCTCATGGTAACAGTGCTCATGGTGGAAGTGCCCATGGTGACAATGCTCATTGTGGCAGTGCTCATGGGGGCAGTGCCAATGATCACAGTACTTATG
Source organism: Hyperoodon ampullatus (assembly GCF_949752795.1). Lineage (NCBI taxonomy): Eukaryota > Metazoa > Chordata > Mammalia > Artiodactyla > Ziphiidae > Hyperoodon > Hyperoodon ampullatus. The sequence goes on along the minus strand of NC_136915.1, from coordinate 140,716,383 downwards.
GTGATAGTATTCACAGTGTCTGTGTTCATGGTGATAGTGCTCATGGTGGCAGTTCCCACAGAGACCCTGCTCATGCTGGCAATACCCACGGTGATAGACCCATGGTGACAGTGCCCATGATCACAGTGCAATGGTGAGAGAGTTCACGGTGACAGTGACAATGGTGACAGTGCCCATGGAGGCAATGGACATGGTGACAGTACTCATGGTGACAGTGCCCATGGTGACAGTGCCCATGATGACACTGCCCATGGTGACAGTGCTCACGGGGAAAGTGCCCATGATAACATTAATCATGGTGATAGTGACCCTGGTGACAGTGCCCACGGTTTCACTGCTCTTGGTGATAGTGCCTTTGGTGACAATACTCATGGTGAAATTGCCCATGCGGACAATGCTCTTGGTGACATTGCCATTGGAGAGAGTGCCCATGTTGACAGTGCCCATGATGATGTGCTCATGTTGACAGTGCTCACTGTGATAGTGCCCATGTTGACATTGCCCATGTTGGAAGTGCCCACGGTGCCAGTGCCCACAGTAGCAGTGCCCACGCTGAGAGTTCTCATGGTGATAGTGCGCATGGTGACATTTCACATGTTGATACTGCCAATGATGACAGTGCACATGGTGACAGTTCTCATGATGGCAGTAACCCTGGTGACAGTGCTCAAAATGACACTGCCCCTGGTGGAAATGCCCATGGTGACAGTGCCCACAGTGACATTGCCTATGGTGACACTGCTCACGGTGACATTGCCCATGGTGACAGGGCTCATGGTGACAACCCGCATTGTGCCAGTGCCCATGGTGATAGTGCTCACAGTGAATGTGCTCATGGTAATGCTGCTTACGGTGACAGTGCCCAAGGTGAAAATACCCACGGTGACAGTACTCATCGAGAAAGTGCCCATGGTGGCAATTCTAATAGTGACCGTTCTAATGCTGACAGTGCTCATGGTGGCATTTACCATGGTGAGAGTACCGATGGGGCAGTGCACATGGTGACAGTGCCCATGTTAACCATGCTCACAGTTATATGTCCCATGGTGACAGTTATCACGCCTGTTGTGCCGATGCTGGAAATGCTTCCGGTCATAGTGCCCATGGTTAAGGTGCCCATGGTGACAGTTCTCACAGTAATAGTGAGCATAGTGATAGTATATTTGGTGACTGTGCCCATGGTGACAGTGCCCATGGTGACAGTACACATGGTGATACTGCTCAATGTGATAGTGCCCTTGTTGACAGTGCGCGTGGTGACAGTTCTCACGTTGATAGTGCCCATGGTGAAAATGCCCATGGTGACAGTTTGCATGGTGAAATTGCTCATGATGACAGTGCCCATGTTGGTAGTTTCCATGGTGACAGTGCTCACAGTGATAGTGGCCATGGTAAGATTGCAGATGGTGGCCGTGCCATTGGTGACATTGCCCATGATGACAGTACTCATGGTGACAGTGCTCACGATGACTGTGTCCATGGTGACAGTGCATATGGTTGTAGTGCACATGGTGGCAGTGAAAACTGGTGACAGAGCCCATGGTAACAGTGTTCTTGGTGACAGTACACACGGTGACAACCCATGCTGACAGTGCTCATGGGGACTGTGCTAATGGTTGCATTACCCATGGTGACAGTGCTCACAGTTAGAGTGCACATGGTAATCGTGCTCACCTTGATAGTGTCCATGGTGACAGTGATCACAGTGATAGTGCCGATGGTGTTAGTGCTCACAGTAAGAGTGAGCATAGTGATAGTGCACTGGTTGACCATGCCCATGCTGACAGTACACATGGTGATAATTCTGAAGTTGGTAGTGCTCATGGACACCACCCTCAAGGTGATAGTGCTCATGGTGACAGGGAACATGGGGACAATGCAAACCATGACTTTGCCTATCGTGACAGTGCTCACAGTGACCAAGCCCATGGTGACAGTGACCACGGTGACAGTTCTAATGCTCATAGTGCCCATGGTGACAGTACTCATGGTGATAATGCTCAAGGTGATAGTGCCCATGGCGATAGTGCCAATGGTGAGAGTCCTCATGGTGATAGTGCCCATGGTGACAGTTCCCATTCTCAAAGTGCTCATGATGACAGTGCCTATGTTGGTAGTTCCCATGGTGACAGTACTCATGGTGAAAATACACATAGTGGCAGTTCTCATAGCGAGGGTTCTCATAGTGACAGTGCTCATGATAGCAGTGCCTAAGGTGGCAGTGCTCGTGGTGACAGTGCCCATGGTGATATTACCCATGGCGAGAATACTTAATGATTAAGTGCCCATGGTGAGAGTGCCCATGGTGATAGTGCACATGGTGGCAGTGCAAATTGGTGACATTGCCCATGGTGACATTGCTTAAGGTGATACTCCTTGCGGTGATATTGTGCATGGTGACAGTTCGAATGGTTACAATACCCATCTTGGCACTTCTCACAGCGACCGTTCTCATGGTGACAGTACTCATAGTAACAGTGCCCAAGGTCGCAGTGCTCGTGGTGACAGTGCTCATGGTGACAGTGCTCTTGCTGGCAGTTCCCATTGGAACAATTCCGATGGTGACGCTGCACACTGTGACAGTGCCAACGGTAACCTTGCTCTCGGTGATAATGAACACGGTGAGAGTGCCCATTGTGACACTGCCAAAGAAGAGCCTCCTCATTGTGACAGTGCTCATGGTAACAGTGCTCATAGTGGAAGTGCCCATGGTGACATTGCTCATTGTGGCAGTGCTCATGGTGATAGTGTTCACAGTGTCTGTGCTCATGGTGATAGTGCTCACAGTGGCAGTGCCCATAGTGACACTGCTCATGTTGGCAATATCCACGGTGATAGACCCATGGTGACAGTGCCCATGATCACAGTGCAATGGTGACAGAGTTCACGGTGACAGTGACAATGGTGACAGTGCCCATGGAGGCAATGGCCATGGTGACAGTGCTCATGGTGACAGGGCCATGGTCACAGTGCCCATGATGACACTGTCCATGGTGACAGTGCTCACGGGGAAAGTGCCCATGATAACATTAACCACAGTGATAGTGCCCCTGGTGACAGTGCCCACGGTGACATTGCCCATAGTGATAGTGTCCATGGTGACAGTACTCACAGTGAAATATTCCCTGGGGACACTGCCCATGGTGACTGTGCCCATGATCCCCACCCTCACGGTGATAGAGGTCACTGTGAGAGTGCCCATGGTGACAGTGCAAACGGTGACATTACCTATGATGACCGTACTCACAGTGACAGTGCCCATGCTGACTGTGACCGCGGTGACTGTTCTAATGCTGACAGTGCTCATGGTGACTGTCTCCATAGTGACAGTGCCCAACGTGACCATGCTCATTGTGACAGTGCCCATAGTGAAAATACCCATGGAGACAGTACTCATAGTGAAAGTGCCCTTGGTGGCAATTCTCATAGTGACATTTCTCATGGTGACAATGTTCATGGTGGTAGTGCCTTAGGTGGCAGTGCTCATGGTGACAGAGCTCATGGTGACAGTGCTCATGGGGGCAGTTCCCATGGTGAGATTACCGATGGTGGCCGTGCACATGGTGACAGCGCCAATGGCAACCGTGCTCACGGTGATAGTGCCCATGGTGACATTGTGCATGTTGACAGTTTTCACAGTGACACTGTCTATGGAGACAATGCTCATCGTGACAGTGCCCATGGTGAGACTACCACAGTGAGACTGCGACCGTGTAAGTGCTCACGGTGACAGTGCCCATAGTGATAGTGTCCATGGTGACAGTAGTCCCAGTGAAACTATCCATGGGGACACTGCCCATAGTGGCAGTGCCCATGGTCACAACCCTCACGGTGATAGTGCTCACAGTGACAGTGCAAACGGTGACATTGCCTACAGTGACAGGGCTCACAGTGAGAGTGCCCATGGTGACAGTGACCACGGTGACAGCTCTAACAGTGGTAGTGTCCATGGTGACAGTTCTCACGGTGACAGTGCCCATGGGAACAGTTAGCAGGGTGAGATTTCTCATCATGATAGTGCCTATTGTGACAGTGCTCATAGTGACAATGCCCATGGTGCCAGAGCCCATCGAGACATGCCGCACAGTGACAGTTCTCATGGTGACAGTGCCCATGGTGATATTACCCATGGTGACAGTACTCATGGTTAAAGTGCCCATTCTGACATGGCACATGGTGGCAGTGCAAAATGGTGACAGTGCCCATGGTGACTTTGCTCATGGTGACATAGCTTACAGTCATAGTCCTTATGGTGATATTGTGCATGATGACATTGCACACAGTGACAGTGCTCATGGTGACAGTTCTCACGGTGATAGTGCCCATTGTGAAAGTGCCCGTGGTGACAGTGCCCATAGTCACAATTCTCACAGTGAAGTGTTCACGGCGATAGTGCCCGTGGTGACTATGCCCAGAGTGACAGTACTCACAGTGAAATTATCCAAGGGGACACTGCCCATGGTGACAGTGACCATGGTCACAACCCTCACGGTGATATTGATCACCGTGACAGTGCCCATGGTGACAGTGCTCACGGTGACAGTGCCCATGGTGACACTGCAAACGGTGACATTGCCTAACATGACAGTGCTCACAGTGACAGTGCCCATGCTGAGAGTGACCACGGTGACAGCTCTAACGGTGATAGTGCCCATGGAGACAGTGCTCATGGTGACAGTCCGCATTGTGCCAGGGCCCAAGATGACAGTGCTCATGTGAGAGTGCCCATAGTGACAATACCCATGGTGACAGTACTCATGGTGAAAGTGCCCATGGTGACATTGCCTATGGTGATTGTGCCAATAGGCACCATGCTCAAGGTGAAACTGCCCATGGAGACATTGCCCATTGTGATAGTGCTCATGGTGACAATCCCACGTTGACAGAGCCAATTGTGATAGTCCCCATGGGGACAGATCTCAGGGTGAAAGTGACCTTGGTGACATTGCTCATTGTGACAGTGCTCATGGTGATAGTGCTCAAGGTGACAATGCCTATGGTGATAATTCTCATAGTGACAGTGTTCATGTTGACAGTGCCCATGGTAACAGTGACCATGGTGACTGTTCTCACCGTGATAGTGCCCATGGTGACAGTCCGCATTGTGGCTGTGCCCATTGTTACAGTGCTCACAGTGATAGTACTCACGGTGACAGTGCCCAAGGTGACAATACCCACGGTGACAGTAATCATGGTGAATGTGGCAATGGAGGCAGTTCTCATAGTGATAGTTCTCATTGTGACAGTGCTCATGGTGACAGTGCTCTTGGGGGCAGTTCCCTTGGTAACAATGCCGAAGGTGACACTGCACATTGTAACAGTTCCAATGGTAACCTTGCTCTCGGTGATAGTGAACACGGTGAGATTGCTCATTGTGACACTGCTGAAGGAGACCCTCCTCATTGTGACAGTGCTCATGGTAACAGTGCTCATGGTGGAAGTGCCCATGGTGACAATGCTCATTGTGGCAGTGCTCATGGGGGCAGTGCCAATGATCACAGTACTTATGGTGATAGTATTCACAGTGTCTGTGTTCATGGTGATAGTGCTCATGGTGGCAGTTCCCACAGAGACCCTGCTCATGCTGGCAATACCCACGGTGATAGACCCATGGTGACAGTGCCCATGATCACAGTGCAATGGTGAGAGAGTTCACGGTGACAGTGACAATGGTGACAGTGCCCATGGAGGCAATGGACATGGTGACAGTACTCATGGTGACAGTGCCCATGGTGACAGTGCCCATGATGACACTGCCCATGGTGACAGTGCTCACGGGGAAAGTGCCCATGATAACATTAATCATGGTGATAGTGACCCTGGTGACAGTGCCCACGGTTTCACTGCTCTTGGTGATAGTGCCTTTGGTGACAATACTCATGGTGAAATTGCCCATGCGGACAATGCTCTTGGTGACATTGCCATTGGAGAGAGTGCCCATGTTGACAGTGCCCATGATGATGTGCTCATGTTGACAGTGCTCACTGTGATAGTGCCCATGTTGACATTGCCCATGTTGGAAGTGCCCACGGTGCCAGTGCCCACAGTAGCAGTGCCCACGCTGAGAGTTCTCATGGTGATAGTGCGCATGGTGACATTTCACATGTTGATACTGCCAATGATGACAGTGCACATGGTGACAGTTCTCATGATGGCAGTAACCCTGGTGACAGTGCTCAAAATGACACTGCCCCTGGTGGAAATGCCCATGGTGACAGTGCCCACAGTGACATTGCCTATGGTGACACTCCTCACGGTGACATTGCCCATGGTGACAGGGCTCATGGTGACAACCCGCATTGTGCCAGTGCCCATGGTGATAGTGCTCACAGTGAAAGTGCTCATGGTAATGCTGCTTACGGTGACAGTGCCCAAGGTGAAAATACCCACGGTGACAGTACTCATCGAGAAAGTGCCCATGGTGGCAATTCTCATAGTGACCGTTCTAATGCTGACAGTGCTCATGGTGGCATTTACCATGGTGAGAGTACCGATGGGGCAGTGCACATGGTGACAGTGCCCATGGTAACCATGCTCACAGTTATATGTCCCATGGTGACAGTTATCACGCCTGTTGTGCCGATGCTGGAAATGCTTCCGGTCATAGTGCCCATGGTTAAGGTGCCCATGGTGACAGTTCTCACAGTAATAGTGAGCATAGTGATAGTATATTTGGTGACTGTGCCCATGGTGACAGTACACATGGTTTTACTGCTCAATGTGATAGTGCCCTTGTTGACAGTGCACGTGGTGACAGTTCTCACGTTGATAGTGCCCATGGTGAAAATGCCCATGGTGACAGTTTGCATGGTGAAATTGCTCATGATGACAGTGCCCATGTTGGTAGTTTCCATGGTGACAGTGCTCACAGTGATAGTGGCCATGGTAAGATTGCAGATGGTGGCCGTGCCATTGGTGACATTGCCCATGATGACAGTACTCATGGTGACAGTGCTCACGATGACTGTGTCCATGGTGACAGTGCATATGGTTGTAGTGCACATGGTGGCAGTGAAAACTGGTGACAGAGCCCATGGTAACAGTGTTCTTGGTGACAGTACACACGGTGACAACCCATGCTGACAGTGCTCATGGGGACTGTGCTAATGGTTGCATTACCCATGGTGACAGTGCTCACAGTTAGAGTGCACATGGTAATCGTGCTCACCTTGATAGTGTCCATGGTGACAGTGATCACAGTGATAGTGCCGATGGTGTTAGTGCTCACAGTAAGAGTGAGCATAGTGATAGTGCACTGGTTGACCATGCCCATGCTGACAGTACACATGGTGATAATTCTGAAGTTGGTAGTGCTCATGGACACCACCCTCAAGGTGATAGTGCTCATGGTGACAGGGAACATGGGGACAATGCAAACCATGACTTTGCCTATCGTGACAGTGCTCACAGTGACCAAGCCCATGGTGACAGTGACCACGGTGACAGTTCTAATGCTCATAGTGCCCATGGTGACAGTACTCATGGTGATAATGCTCAAGGTGATAGTGCCCATGGCGATAGTGCCAATGGTGAGAGTCCTCATGGTGATAGTGCCCATGGTGACAGTTCCCATTCTCAAAGTGCTCATGATGACAGTGCCTATGTTGGTAGTTCCCATGGTGACAGTACTCATGGTGAAAATACACATAGTGGCAGTTCTCATAGCGAGGGTTCTCATAGTGACAGTGCTCATGATAGCAGTGCCTAAGGTGGCAGTGCTCGTGGTGACAGTGCTCTTGGTGACGTTGCTCACGGTGATACTTCTCATGGTGACAGTGCCCATGGTGATATTACCCATGGCGAGAATACTTAATGATTAAGTGCCCATGGTGAGAGTGCCCATGGTGATAGTGCACATGGTGGCAGTGCAAATTGGTGACATTGCCCATGGTGACATTGCTTAAGGTGATACTCCTTGCGGTGATATTGTGCATGGTGACAGTTCGAATGGTTACAATACCCATCTTGGCACTTCTCACAGCGACCGTTCTCATGGTGACAGTACTCATAGTAACAGTGCCCAAGGTCGCAGTGCTCGTGGTGACAGTGCTCATGGTGACAGTGCTCTTGCTGGCAGTTCCCATGCGAACAATGCCGATGGTGACACTGCACACTGTGACAGTGCCAACGGTAACCTTGCTCTCGGTGATAATGAACACGGTGAGAGTGCCCATTGTGACACTGCCAAAGAAGAGCCTCCTCATTGTGACAGTGCTCATGGTAACAGTGCTCATAGTGGAAGTGCCCATGGTGACATTGCTCATTGTGGCAGTGCTCATGGTGATAGTGTTCACAGTGTCTGTGCTCATGGTGATAGTGCTCACAGTGGCAGTGCCCATAGTGACACTGCTCATGTTGGCAATATCCACGGTGATAGACCCATGGTGACAGTGCCCATGATCACAGTGCAATGGTGACAGAGTTCACGGTGACAGTGACAATGGTGACAGTGCCCATGGAGGCAATGGCCATGGTGACAGTGCTCATGGTGACAGGGCCATGGTCACAGTGCCCATGATGACACTGTCCATGGTGACAGTGCTCACGGGGAAAGTGCCCATGATAACATTAACCACAGTGATAGTGCCCCTGGTGACAGTGCCCACGGTGACATTGCCCATAGTGATAGTGTCCATGGTGACAGTACTCACAGTGAAATATTCCCTGGGGACACTGCCCATGGTGACTGTGCCCATGATCCCCACCCTCACGGTGATAGAGGTCACTGTGAGAGTGCCCATGGTGACAGTGCAAACGGTGACATTACCTATGATGACCGTACTCACAGTGACAGTGCCCATGCTGACTGTGACCGCGGTGACTGTTCTAATGCTGACAGTGCTCATGGTGACTGTCTCCATAGTGACAGTGCCCAACGTGACCATGCTCATTGTGACAGTGCCCATAGTGAAAATACCCATGGAGACAGTACTCATAGTGAAAGTGCCCTTGGTGGCAATTCTCATAGTGACATTTCTCATGGTGACAATGTTCATGGTGGTAGTGCCTTAGGTGGCAGTGCTCATGGTGACAGAGCTCATGGTGACAGTGCTCATGGGGGCAGTTCCCATGGTGAGATTACCGATGGTGGCCGTGCACATGGTGACAGCGCCAATGGCAACCGTGCTCACGGTGATAGTGCCCATGGTGACATTGTGCATGTTGACAGTTTTCACAGTGACACTGTCTATGGAGACAATGCTCATCGTGACAGTGCCCATGGTGAGACTACCACAGTGAGACTGCGACCGTGTAAGTGCTCACGGTGACAGTGCCCATAGTGATAGTGTCCATGGTGACAGTAGTCCCAGTGAAACTATCCATGGGGACACTGCCCATAGTGGCAGTGCCCATGGTCACAACCCTCACGGTGATAGTGCTCACAGTGACAGTGCAAACGGTGACATTGCCTACAGTGACAGGGCTCACAGTGAGAGTGCCCATGGTGACAGTGACCACGGTGACAGCTCTAACAGTGGTAGTGTCCATGGTGACAGTTCTCACGGTGACAGTGCCCATGGGAACAGTTAGCAGGGTGAGATTTCTCATCATGATAGTGCCTATTGTGACAGTGCTCATAGTGACAATGCCCATGGTGCCAGAGCCCATCGAGACATGCCGCACAGTGACAGTTCTCATGGTGACAGTGCCCATGGTGATATTACCCATGGTGACAGTACTCATGGTTAAAGTGCCCATTCTGACATGGCACATGGTGGCAGTGCAAAATGGTGACAGTGCCCATGGTGACTTTGCTCATGGTGACATAGCTCACAGTCATAGTCCTTATGGTGATATTGTGCATGATGACATTGCACACAGTGACAGTGCTCATGGTGACAGTTCTCACGGTGATAGTGCCCATTGTGAAAGTGCCCGTGGTGACAGTGCCCATAGTCACAATTCTCACAGTGAAGTGTTCACAGCGATAGTGCCCGTGGTGACTATGCCCAGAGTGACAGTACTCACAGTGAAATTATCCAAGGGGACACTGCCCATGGTGACAGTGACCATGGTCACAACCCTCACGGTGATATTGATCACCGTGACAGTGCCCATGGTGACAGTGCTCACGGTGACAGTGCCCATGGTGACACTGCAAACGGTGACATTGCCTAACATGACAGTGCTCACAGTGACAGTGCCCATGCTGAGAGTGACCACGGTGACAGCTCTAACGGTGATAGTGCCCATGGAGACAGTGCTCATGGTGACAGTCCGCATTGTGCCAGGGCCCAAGATGACAGTGCTCATGTGAGAGTGCCCATAGTGACAATACCCATGGTGACAGTACTCATGGTGAAAGTGCCCATGGTGACATTGCCTATGGTGATTGTGCCAATAGGCACCATGCTCAAGGTGAAACTGCCCATGGAGACATTGCCCATTGTGATAGTGCTCATGGTGACAATCCCACGTTGACAGAGCCAATTGTGATAGTCCCCATGGGGACAGATCTCAGGGTGAAAGTGACCTTGGTGACATTGCTCATTGTGACAGTGCTCATGGTGATAGTGCTCAAGGTGACAATGCCTATGGTGATAATTCTCATAGTGACAGTGTTCATGTTGACAGTGCCCATGGTAACAGTGACCATGGTGACTGTTCTCACCGTGATAGTGCCCATGGTGACAGTCCGCATTGTGGCTGTGCCCATGGTGACAGTGCTCACAGTGATAGTACTCACGGTGACAGTGCCCAAGGTGACAATACCCATGGTGACAGTAATCATGGTGAATGTGGCAATGGAGGCAGTTCTCATAGTGATAGTTCTCATTGTGACAGTGCTCATGGTGACAGTGCTCTTGGGGGCAGTTCCCTTGGTAACAATGCCGAAGGTGACACTGCACATTGTAACAGTTCCAATGGTAACCTTGCTCTCGGTGATAGTGAACACGGTGAGATTGCTCATTGTGACACTGCCGAAGGAGACCCTCCTCATTGTGACAGTGCTCATGGTAACAGTGCTCATGGTGGAAGTGCCCATGGTGACAATGCTCATTGTGGCAGTGCTCATGGGGGCAGTGCCAATGATCACAGTACTTATGGTGATAGTATTCACAGTGTCTGTGTTCATGGTGATAGTGCTCATGGTGGCAGTTCCCACAGAGACCCTGCTCATGCTGGCAATACCCACGGTGATAGACCCATGGTGACAGTGCCCATGATCACAGTGCAATGGTGAGAGAGTTCACGGTGACAGTGACAATGGTGACAGTGCCCATGGAGGCAATGGACATGGTGACAGTACTCATGGTGACAGTGCCCATGGTGACAGTGCCCATGATGACACTGCCCATGGTGACAGTGCTCACGGGGAAAGTGCCCATGATAACATTAATCATGGAGATAGTGACCCTGGTGACAGTGCCCACGGTTTCACTGCTCTTGGTGATAGTGCCTTTGGTGACAATACTCATGGTGAAATTGCCCATGCGGACAATGCTCTTGGTGACATTGCCATTGGAGAGAGTGCCCATGTTGACAGTGCCCATGATGATGTGCTCATGTTGACAGTGCTCACTGTGATAGTGCCCATGTTGACATTGCCCATGTTGGAAGTGCCCACGGTGCCAGTGCCCACAGTAGCAGTGCCCACGCTGAGAGTTCTCATGGTGATAGTGCGCATGGTGACATTTCACATGTTGATACTGCCAATGATGACAGTGCACATGGTGACAGTTCTCATGATGGCAGTAACCCTGGTGACAGTGCTCAAAATGACACTGCCCCTGGTGGAAATGCCCATGGTGACAGTGCCCACAGTGACATTGCCTATGGTGACACTCCTCACGGTGACATTGCCCATGGTGACAGGGCTCATGGTGACAACCCGCATTGTGCCAGTGCCCATGGTGATAGTGCTCACAGTGAATGTGCTCATGGTAATGCTGCTTACGGTGACAGTGCCCAAGGTGAAAATACCCACGGTGACAGTACTCATCGAGAAAGTGCCCATGGTGGCAATTCTCATAGTGACCGTTCTAATGCTGACAGTGCTCATGGTGGCATTTACCATGGTGAGAGTACCGATGGGGCAGTGCACATGGTGACAGTGCCCATGGTAACCGTGCTCACAGTTATATGTCCCATGGTGACAGTTATCACGCCTGTTGTGCCGATGCTGGAAATGCTTCCGGTCATAGTGCCCATGGTTAAGGTGCCCATGGTGACAGTTCTCACAGTAATAGTGAGCATAGTGATAGTATATTTAGTGACTGTGCCCATGGTGACAGTACACATGGTGATACTGCTCAATGTGATAGTGCCCTTGTTGACAGTGCGCGTGGTGACAGTTCTCACGTTGATAGTGCCCATGGTGAAAATGCCCATGGTGACAGTTTGCATGGTGAAATTGCTCATGATGACAGTGCCCATGTTGGTAGTTTCCATGGTGACAGTGCTCACAGTGATAGTGGCCATGGTAAGATTGCAGATGGTGGCCGTGCCATTGGTGACATTGCCCATGATGACAGTACTCATGGTGACAGTGCTCACGATGACTGTGTCCATGGTGACAGTGCATATGGTTGTAGTGCACATGGTGGCAGTGAAAACTGGTGACAGAGCCCATGGTAACAGTGTTCTTGGTGACAGTACACACGGTGACAACCCATGCTGACAGTGCTCATGGGGACTGTGCTAATGGTTGCATTACCCATGGTGACAGTGCTCACAGTTAGAGTGCACATGGTAATCGTGCTCACCTTGATAGTGTCCATGGTGACAGTGATCACAGTGATAGTGCCGATGGTGTTAGTGCTCACAGTAAGAGTGAGCATAGTGATAGTGCACTGGTTGACCATGCCCATGCTGACAGTACACATGGTGATAATTCTGAAGTTGGTAGTGCTCATGGACACCACCCTCAAGGTGATAGTGCTCATGGTGACAGGGAACATGGGGACAATGCAAACCATGACTTTGCCTATCGTGACAGTGCTCACAGTGACCAAGCCCATGGTGACAGTGACCACGGTGACAGTTCTAATGCTCATAGTGCCCATGGTGACAGTACTCATGGTGATAATGCTCAAGGTGATAGTGCCCATGGCGATAGTGCCAATGGTGAGAGTCCTCATGGTGATAGTGCCCATGGTGACAGTTCCCATTCTCAAAGTGCTCATGATGACAGTGCCTATGTTGGTAGTTCCCATGGTGACAGTACTCATGGTGAAAATACACATAGTGGCAGTTCTCATAGCGAGGGTTCTCATAGTGACAGTGCTCATGATAGCAGTGCCTAAGGTGGCAGTGCTCGTGGTGACAGTGCCCATGGTGATATTACCCATGGCGAGAATACTTAATGATTAAGTGCCCATGGTGAGAGTGCCCATGGTGATAGTGCACATGGTGGCAGTGCAAATTGGTGACATTGCCCATGGTGACATTGCTTAAGGTGATACTCCTTGCGGTGATATTGTGCATGGTGACAGTTCGAATGGTTACAATACCCATCTTGGCACTTCTCACAGCGACCGTTCTCATGGTGACAGTACTCATAGTAACAGTGCCCAAGGTCGCAGTGCTCGTGGTGACAGTGCTCATGGTGACAGTGCTCTTGCTGGCAGTTCCCATGGGAACAATTCCGATGGTGACGCTGCACACTGTGACAGTGCCAACGGTAACCTTGCTCTCGGTGATAATGAACACGGTGAGAGTGCCCATTGTGACACTGCCAAAGAAGAGCCTCCTCATTGTGACAGTGCTCATGGTAACAGTGCTCATAGTGGAAGTGCCCATGGTGACATTGCTCATTGTGGCAGTGCTCATGGTGATAGTGTTCACAGTGTCTGTGCTCATGGTGATAGTGCTCACAGTGGCAGTGCCCATAGTGACACTGCTCATGTTGGCAATATCCACGGTGATAGACCCATGGTGACAGTGCCCATGATCACAGTGCAATGGTGACAGAGTTCACGGTGACAGTGACAATGGTGACAGTGCCCATGGAGGCAATGGCCATGGTGACAGTGCTCATGGTGACAGGGCCATGGTCACAGTGCCCATGATGACACTGTCCATGGTGACAGTGCTCACGGGGAAAGTGCCCATGATAACATTAACCACAGTGATAGTGCCCCTGGTGACAGTGCCCACGGTGACATTGCCCATAGTGATAGTGTCCATGGTGACAGTACTCACAGTGAAATATTCCCTGGGGACACTGCCCATGGTGACTGTGCCCATGATCCCCACCCTCACGGTGATAGAGGTCACTGTGAGAGTGCCCATGGTGACAGTGCAAACGGTGACATTACCTATGATGACCGTACTCACAGTGACAGTGCCCATGCTGACTGTGACCGCGGTGACTGTTCTAATGCTGACAGTGCTCATGGTGACTGTCTCCATAGTGACAGTGCCCAACGTGACCATGCTCATTGTGACAGTGCCCATAGTGAAAATACCCATGGAGACAGTACTCATAGTGAAAGTGCCCTTGGTGGCAATTCTCATAGTGACATTTCTCATGGTGACAATGTTCATGGTGGTAGTGCCTTAGGTGGCAGTGCTCGTGGTGACAGAGCTCATGGTGACAGTGCTCATGGGGGCAGTTCCCATGGTGAGATTACCGATGGTGGCCGTGCACATGGTGACAGCGCCAATGGCAACCGTGCTCACGGTGATAGTGCCCATGGTGACATTGTGCATGTTGACAGTTTTCACAGTGACACTGCCTATGGAGACAATGCTCATCGTGACAGTGCCCATGGTGAGACTACCACAGTGAGACTGCGACCGTGTAAGTGCTCACGGTGACAGTGCCCATAGTGATAGTGTCCATGGTGACAGTAGTCCCAGTGAAACTATCCATGGGGGCACTGCCCATAGTGGCAGTGCCCATGGTCACAACCCTCACGGTGATAGTGCTCACAGTGACAGTGCAAACGGTGACATTGCCTACAGTGACAGGGCTCACAGTGAGAGTGCCCATGGTGACAGTGACCACGGTGACAGCTCTAACAGTGGTAGTGTCCATGGTGACAGTTCTCACGGTGACAGTGCCCATGGGAACAGTTAGCAGGGTGAGATTTCTCATGATGATAGTGCCTATTGTGACAGTGCTCATAGTGACAATGCCCATGGTGCCAGAGCCCATCGAGACATGCCGCACAGTGACAGTTCTCATGGTGACAGTGCCCATGGTGATATTACCCATGGTGACAGTACTCATGGTTAAAGTGCCCATTCTGACATGGCACATGGTGGCAGTGCAAAATGGTGACAGTGCCCATGGTGACTTTGCTCATGGTGACATAGCTCACAGTCATAGTCCTTATGGTGATATTGTGCATGATGACATTGCACACAGTGACAGTGCTCATGGTGACAGTTCTCACGGTGATAGTGCCCATTGTGAAAGTGCCCGTGGTGACAGTGCCCATAGTCACAATTCTCACAGTGAAGTGTTCACAGCGATAGTGCCCGTGGTGACTATGCCCAGAGTGACAGTACTCACAGTGAAATTATCCAAGGGGACACTGCCCATGGTGACAGTGACCATGGTCACAACCCTCACGGTGATATTGATCACCGTGACAGTGCCCATGGTGACAGTGCTCACGGTGACAGTGCCCATGGTGACACTGCAAACGGTGACATTGCCTAACATGACAGTGCTCACAGTGACAGTGCCCATGCTGAGAGTGACCACGGTGACAGCTCTAACGGTGATAGTGCCCATGGAGACAGTGCTCATGGTGACAGTCCGCATTGTGCCAGGGCCCAAGATGACAGTGCTCATGTGAGAGTGCCCATAGTGACAATACCCATGGTGACAGTACTCATGGTGAAAGTGCCCATGGTGACATTGCCTATGGTGATTGTGCCAATAGGCACCATGCTCAAGGTGAAACTGCCCATGGAGACATTGCCCATTGTGATAGTGCTCATGGTGACAATCCCACGTTGACAGAGCCAATTGTGATAGTCCCCATGGGGACAGATCTCAGGGTGAAAGTGACCTTGGTGACATTGCTCATTGTGACAGTGCTCATGGTGATAGTGCTCAAGGTGACAATGCCTATGGTGATAATTCTCATAGTGACAGTGTTCATGTTGACAGTGCCCATGGTAACAGTGACCATGGTGACTGTTCTCACCGTGATAGTGCCCATGGTGACAGTCCGCATTGTGGCTGTGCCCATGGTGACAGTGCTCACAGTGATAGTACTCACGGTGACAGTGCCCAAGGTGACAATACCCATGGTGACAGTAATCATGGTGAATGTGGCAATGGAGGCAGTTCTCATAGTGATAGTTCTCATTGTGACAGTGCTCATGGTGACAGTGCTCTTGGGGGCAGTTCCCTTGGTAACAATGCCGAAGGTGACACTGCACATTGTAACAGTTCCAATGGTAACCTTGCTCTCGGTGATAGTGAACACGGTGAGATTGCTCATTGTGACACTGCCGAAGGAGACCCTCCTCATTGTGACAGTGCTCATGGTAACAGTGCTCATGGTGGAAGTGCCCATGGTGACAATGCTCATTGTGGCAGTGCTCATGGGGGCAGTGCCAATGATCACAGTACTTATGGTGATAGTATTCACAGTGTCTGTGTTCATGGTGATAGTGCTCATGGTGGCAGTTCCCACAGAGACCCTGCTCATGCTGGCAATACCCACGGTGATAGACCCATGGTGACAGTGCCCATGATCACAGTGCAATGGTGAGAGAGTTCACGGTGACAGTGACAATGGTGACAGTGCCCATGGAGGCAATGGACATGGTGACAGTACTCATGGTGACAGTGCCCATGGTGACAGTGCCCATGATGACACTGCCCATGGTGACAGTGCTCACGGGGAAAGTGCCCATGATAACATTAATCATGGAGATAGTGACCCTGGTGACAGTGCCCACGGTTTCACTGCTCTTGGTGATAGTGCCTTTGGTGACAATACTCATGGTGAAATTGCCCATGCGGACAATGCTCTTGGTGACATTGCCATTGGAGAGAGTGCCCATGTTGACAGTGCCCATGATGATGTGCTCATGTTGACAGTGCTCACTGTGATAGTGCCCATGTTGACATTGCCCATGTTGGAAGTGCCCACGGTGCCAGTGCCCACAGTAGCAGTGCCCACGCTGAGAGTTCTCATGGTGATAGTGCGCATGGTGACATTTCACATGTTGATACTGCCAATGATGACAGTGCACATGGTGACAGTTCTCATGATGGCAGTAACCCTGGTGACAGTGCTCAAAATGACACTGCCCCTGGTGGAAATGCCCATGGTGACAGTGCCCACAGTGACATTGCCTATGGTGACACTCCTCACAGTGACATTGCCCATGGTGACAGGGCTCTTGGTGACAACCCGCATTGTGCCAGTGCCCATGGTGATAGTGCTCACAGTGAATGTGCTCATGGTAATGCTGCTTACGGTGACAGTGCCCAAGGTGAAAATACCCACGGTGACAGTACTCATCGAGAAAGTGCCCATGGTGGCAATTCTCATAGTGACCGTTCTAATGCTGACAGTGCTCATGGTGGCATTTACCATAGTGAGAGTACCGATGGGGCAGTGCACATGGTGACAGTGCCCATGGTAACCGTGCTCACAGTTATATGTCCCATGGTGACAGTTATCACGCCTGTTGTGCCGATGCTGGAAATGCTTCCGGTCATAGTGCCCATGGTTAAGGTGCCCATGGTGACAGTTCTCACAGCAATAGTGAGCATAGTGATAGTATATTTGGTGACTGTGCCCATGGTGACAGTACACATGGTGATACTGCTCAATGTGATAGTGCCCTTGTTGACAGTGCGCGTGGTGACAGTTCTCACGTTGATAGTGCCCATGGTGAAAATGCCCATGGTGACAGTTTGCATGGTGAAATTGCTCATGATGACAGTGCCCATGTTGGTAGTTTCCATGGTGACAGTGCTCACAGTGATAGTGGCCATGGTAAGATTGCAGATGGTGGCCGTGCCATTGGTGACATTGCCCATGATGACAGTACTCATGGTGACAGTGCTCACGATGACTGTGTCCATGGTGACAGTGCATATGGTTGTAGTGCACATGGTGGCAGTGAAAACTGGTGACAGAGCCCATGGTAACAGTGTTCTTGGTGACAGTACACACGGTGACAACCCATGCTGACAGTGCTCATGGGGACTGTGCTAATGGTTGCATTACCCATGGTGACAGTGCTCACAGTTAGAGTGCACATGGTAATCGTGCTCACCTTGATAGTGTCCATGGTGACAGTGATCACAGTGATAGTGCCGATGGTGTTAGTGCTCACAGTAAGAGTGAGCATAGTGATAGTGCACTGGTTGACCATGCCCATGCTGACAGTACACATGGTGATAATTCTGAAGTTGGTAGTGCTCATGGACACCACCCTCAAGGTGATAGTGCTCATGGTGACAGGGAACATGGGGACAATGCAAACCATGACTTTGCCTATCGTGACAGTGCTCACAGTGACCAAGCCCATGGTGACAGTGACCACGGTGACAGTTCTAATGCTCATAGTGCCCATGGTGACAGTACTCATGGTGATAATGCTCAAGGTGATAGTGCCCATGGCGATAGTGCCAATGGTGAGAGTCCTCATGGTGATAGTGCCCATGGTGACAGTTCCCATTCTCAAAGTGCTCATGATGACAGTGCCTATGTTGGTAGTTCCCATGGTGACAGTACTCATGGTGAAAATACACATAGTGGCAGTTCTCATAGCGAGGGTTCTCATAGTGACAGTGCTCATGATAGCAGTGCCTAAGGTGGCAGTGCTCGTGGTGACAGTGCTCTTGGTGACGTTGCTCACGGTGATACTTCTCATGGTGACAGTGCCCATGGTGATATTACCCATGGCGAGAATACTTAATGATAAAGTGCCCATGGTGAGAGTGCCCATGGTGATAGTGCACATGGTGGCAGTGCAAATTGGTGACATTGCCCATGGTGACATTGCTTAAGGTGATACTCCTTGCGGTGATATTGTGCATGGTGACAGTTCGAATGGTTACAATACCCATCTTGGCACTTCTCACAGCGACCGTTCTCATGGTGACAGTACTCATAGTAACAGTGCCCAAGGTCGCAGTGCTCGTGGTGACAGTGCTCATGGTGACAGTGCTCTTGCTGGCAGTTCCCATGGGAACAATGCCGATGGTGACGCTGCACACTGTGACAGTGCCAACGGTAACCTTGCTCTCGGTGATAATGAACACGGTGAGAGTGCCCATTGTGACACTGCCAAAGAAGAGCCTCCTCATTGTGACAGTGCTCATGGTAACAGTGCTCATAGTGGAAGTGCCCATGGTGACATTGCTCATTGTGGCAGTGCTCATGGTGATAGTGTTCACAGTGTCTGTGCTCATGGTGATAGTGCTCACAGTGGCAGTGCCCATAGTGACACTGCTCATGTTGGCAATATCCACGGTGATAGACCCATGGTGACAGTGCCCATGATCACAGTGCAATGGTGACAGAGTTCACGGTGACAGTGACAATGGTGACAGTGCCCATGGAGGCAATGGCCATGGTGACAGTGCTCATGGTGACAGGGCCATGGTCACAGTGCCCATGATGACACTGTCCATGGTGACAGTGCTCACGGGGAAAGTGCCCATGATAACATTAACCACAGTGATAGTGCCCCTGGTGACAGTGCCCACGGTGACATTGCCCATAGTGATAGTGTCCATGGTGACAGTACTCACAGTGAAATATTCCCTGGGGACACTGCCCATGGTGACTGTGCCCATGATCCCCACCCTCACGGTGATAGAGGTCACTGTGAGAGTGCCCATGGTGACAGTGCAAACGGTGACATTACCTATGATGACCGTACTCACAGTGACAGTGCCCATGCTGACTGTGACCGCGGTGACTGTTCTAATGCTGACAGTGCTCATGGTGACTGTCTCCATAGTGACAGTGCCCAACGTGACCATGCTCATTGTGACAGTGCCCATAGTGAAAATACCCATGGAGACAGTACTCATAGTGAAAGTGCCCTTGGTGGCAATTCTCATAGTGACATTTCTCATGGTGACAATGTTCATGGTGGTAGTGCCTTAGGTGGCAGTGCTCATGGTGACAGAGCTCATGGTGACAGTGCTCATGGGGGCAGTTCCCATGGTGAGATTACCGATGGTGGCCGTGCACATGGTGACAGCGCCAATGGCAACCGTGCTCACGGTGATAGTGCCCATGGTGACATTGTGCATGTTGACAGTTTTCACAGTGACACTGTCTATGGAGACAATGCTCATCGTGACAGTGCCCATGGTGAGACTACCACAGTGAGACTGCGACCGTGTAAGTGCTCACGGTGACAGTGCCCATAGTGATAGTGTCCATGGTGACAGTAGTCCCAGTGAAACTATCCATGGGGACACTGCCCATAGTGGCAGTGCCCATGGTCACAACCCTCACGGTGATAGTGCTCACAGTGACAGTGCAAACGGTGACATTGCCTACAGTGACAGGGCTCACAGTGAGAGTGCCCATGGTGACAGTGACCACGGTGACAGCTCTAACAGTGGTAGTGTCCATGGTGACAGTTCTCACGGTGACAGTGCCCATGGGAACAGTTAGCAGGGTGAGATTTCTCATCATGATAGTGCCTATTGTGACAGTGCTCATAGTGACAATGCCCATGGTGCCAGAGCCCATCGAGACATGCCGCACAGTGACAGTTCTCATGGTGACAGTGCCCATGGTGATATTACCCATGGTGACAGTACTCATGGTTAAAGTGCCCATTCTGACATGGCACATGGTGGCAGTGCAAAATGGTGACAGTGCCCATGGTGACTTTGCTCATGGTGACATAGCTCACAGTCATAGTCCTTATGGTGATATTGTGCATGATGACATTGCACACAGTGACAGTGCTCATGGTGACAGTTCTCACGGTGATAGTGCCCATTGTGAAAGTGCCCGTGGTGACAGTGCCCATAGTCACAATTCTCACAGTGAAGTGTTCACAGCGATAGTGCCCGTGGTGACTATGCCCAGAGTGACAGTACTCACAGTGAAATTATCCAAGGGGACACTGCCCATGGTGACAGTGACCATGGTCACAACCCTCACGGTGATATTGATCACGGTGACAGTGCCCATGGTGACAGTGCTCACGGTGACAGTGCCCATGGTGACACTGCAAACGGTGACATTGCCTACCATGACAGTGCTCACAGTGACAGTGCCCATGCTGAGAGTGACCACGGTGACAGCTCTAACGGTGATAGTGCCCATGGAGACAGTGCTCATGGTGACAGTCCGCATTGTGCCAGGGCCCAAGATGACAGTGCTCATGTGAGAGTGCCCATAGTGACAATACCCATGGTGACAGTACTCATGGTGAAAGTGCCCATGGTGACATTGCCTATGGTGATTGTGCCAATAGGCACCATGCTCAAGGTGAAACTGCCCATGGAGACATTGCCCATTGTGATAGTGCTCATGGTGACAATCCCACGTTGACAGAGCCAATTGTGATAGTCCCCATGGGGACAGATCTCAGGGTGAAAGTGACCTTGGTGACATTGCTCATTGTGACAGTGCTCATGGTGATAGTGCTCAAGGTGACAATGCCTATGGTGATAATTCTCATAGTGACAGTGTTCATGTTGACAGTGCCCATGGTAACAGTGACCATGGTGACTGTTCTCACCGTGATAGTGCCCATGGTGACAGTCCGCATTGTGGCTGTGCCCATGGTGACAGTGCTCACAGTGATAGTACTCACGGTGACAGTGCCCAAGGTGACAATACCCATGGTGACAGTAATCATGGTGAATGTGGCAATGGAGGCAGTTCTCATAGTGATAGTTCTCATTGTGACAGTGCTCATGGTGACAGTGCTCTTGGGGGCAGTTCCCTTGGTAACAATGCCGAAGGTGACACTGCACATTGTAACAGTTCCAATGGTAACCTTGCTCTCGGTGATAGTGAACACGGTGAGATTGCTCATTGTGACACTGCCGAAGGAGACCCTCCTCATTGTGACAGTGCTCATGGTAACAGTGCTCATGGTGGAAGTGCCCATGGTGACAATGCTCATTGTGGCAGTGCTCATGGGGGCAGTGCCAATGATCACAGTACTTATGGTGATAGTATTCACAGTGTCTGTGTTCATGGTGATAGTGCTCATGGTGGCAGTTCCCACAGAGACCCTGCTCATGCTGGCAATACCCACGGTGATAGACCCATGGTGACAGTGCCCATGATCACAGTGCAATGGTGAGAGAGTTCACGGTGACAGTGACAATGGTGACAGTGCCCATGGAGGCAATGGACATGGTGACAGTACTCATGGTGACAGTGCCCATGGTGACAGTGCCCATGATGACACTGCCCATGGTGACAGTGCTCACGGGGAAAGTGCCCATGATAACATTAATCATGGAGATAGTGACCCTGGTGACAGTGCCCACGGTTTCACTGCTCTTGGTGATAGTGCCTTTGGTGACAATACTCATGGTGAAATTGCCCATGCGGACAATGCTCTTGGTGACATTGCCATTGGAGAGAGTGCCCATGTTGACAGTGCCCATGATGATGTGCTCATGTTGACAGTGCTCACTGTGATAGTGCCCATGTTGACATTGCCCATGTTGGAAGTGCCCACGGTGCCAGTGCCCACAGTAGCAGTGCCCACGCTGAGAGTTCTCATGGTGATAGTGCGCATGGTGACATTTCACATGTTGATACTGCCAATGATGACAGTGCACATGGTGACAGTTCTCATGATGGCAGTAACCCTGGTGACAGTGCTCAAAATGACACTGCCCCTGGTGGAAATGCCCATGGTGACAGTGCCCACAGTGACATTGCCTATGGTGACACTCCTCACGGTGACATTGCCCATGGTGACAGGGCTCATGGTGACAACCCGCATTGTGCCAGTGCCCATGGTGATAGTGCTCACAGTGAATGTGCTCATGGTAATGCTGCTTACGGTGACAGTGCCCAAGGTGAAAATACCCACGGTGACAGTACTCATCGAGAAAGTGCCCATGGTGGCAATTCTCATAGTGACCGTTCTAATGCTGACAGTGCTCATGGTGGCATTTACCATGGTGAGAGTACCGATGGGGCAGTGCACATGGTGACAGTGCCCATGGTAACCGTGCTCACAGTTATATGTCCCATGGTGACAGTTATCACGCCTGTTGTGCCGATGCTGGAAATGCTTCCGGTCATAGTGCCCATGGTTAAGGTGCCCATGGTGACAGTTCTCACAGTAATAGTGAGCATAGTGATAGTATATTTGGTGACTGTGCCCATGGTGACAGTACACATGGTGATACTGCTCAATGTGATAGTGCCCTTGTTGACAGTGCGCGTGGTGACAGTTCTCACGTTGATAGTGCCCATGGTGAAAATGCCCATGGTGACAGTTTGCATGGTGAAATTGCTCATGATGACAGTGCCCATGTTGGTAGTTTCCATGGTGACAGTGCTCACAGTGATAGTGGCCATGGTAAGATTGCAGATGGTGGCCGTGCCATTGGTGACATTGCCCATGATGACAGTACTCATGGTGACAGTGCTCACGATGACTGTGTCCATGGTGACAGTGCATATGGTTGTAGTGCACATGGTGGCAGTGAAAACTGGTGACAGAGCCCATGGTAACAGTGTTCTTGGTGACAGTACACACGGTGACAACCCATGCTGACAGTGCTCATGGGGACTGTGCTAATGGTTGCATTACCCATGGTGACAGTGCTCACAGTTAGAGTGCACATGGTAATCGTGCTCACCTTGATAGTGTCCATGGTGACAGTGATCACAGTGATAGTGCCGATGGTGTTAGTGCTCACAGTAAGAGTGAGCATAGTGATAGTGCACTGGTTGACCATGCCCATGCTGACAGTACACATGGTGATAATTCTGAAGTTGGTAGTGCTCATGGACACCACCCTCAAGGTGATAGTGCTCATGGTGACAGGGAACATGGGGACAATGCAAACCATGACTTTGCCTATCGTGACAGTGCTCACAGTGACCAAGCCCATGGTGACAGTGACCACGGTGACAGTTCTAATGCTCATAGTGCCCATGGTGACAGTACTCATGGTGATAATGCTCAAGGTGATAGTGCCCATGGCGATAGTGCCAATGGTGAGAGTCCTCATGGTGATAGTGCCCATGGTGACAGTTCCCATTCTCAAAGTGCTCATGATGACAGTGCCTATGTTGGTAGTTCCCATGGTGACAGTACTCATGGTGAAAATACACATAGTGGCAGTTCTCATAGCGAGGGTTCTCATAGTGACAGTGCTCATGATAGCAGTGCCTAAGGTGGCAGTGCTCGTGGTGACAGTGCTCTTGGTGACATTGCTCACGGTGATACTTCTCATGGTGACAGTGCCCATGGTGATATTACCCATGGCGAGAATACTTAATGATTAAGTGCCCATGGTGAGAGTGCCCATGGTGATAGTGCACATGGTGGCAGTGCAAATTGGTGACATTGCCCATGGTGACATTGCTTAAGGTGATACTCCTTGCGGTGATATTGTGCATGGTGACAGTTCGAATGGTTACAATACCCATCTTGGCACTTCTCACAGCGACCGTTCTCATGGTGACAGTACTCATAGTAACAGTGCCCAAGGTCGCAGTGCTCGTGGTGACAGTGCTCATGGTGACAGTGCTCTTGCTGGCAGTTCCCATGGGAACAATTCCGATGGTGACGCTGCACACTGTGACAGTGCCAACGGTAACCTTGCTCTCGGTGATAATGAACACGGTGAGAGTGCCCATTGTGACACTGCCAAAGAAGAGCCTCCTCATTGTGACAGTGCTCATGGTAACAGTGCTCATAGTGGAAGTGCCCATGGTGACATTGCTCATTGTGGCAGTGCTCATGGTGATAGTGTTCACAGTGTCTGTGCTCATGGTGATAGTGCTCACAGTGGCAGTGCCCATAGTGACACTGCTCATGTTGGCAATATCCACGGTGATAGACCCATGGTGACAGTGCCCATGATCACAGTGCAATGGTGACAGAGTTCACGGTGACAGTGACAATGGTGACAGTGCCCATGGAGGCAATGGCCATGGTGACAGTGCTCATGGTGACAGGGCCATGGTCACAGTGCCCATGATGACACTGTCCATGGTGACAGTGCTCACGGGGAAAGTGCCCATGATAACATTAACCACAGTGATAGTGCCCCTGGTGACAGTGCCCACGGTGACATTGCCCATAGTGATAGTGTCCATGGTGACAGTACTCACAGTGAAATATTCCCTGGGGACACTGCCCATGGTGACTCTGCCCATGATCCCCACCCTCACGGTGATAGAGGTCACTGTGAGAGTGCCCATGGTGACAGTGCAAACGGTGACATTACCTATGATGACCGTACTCACAGTGACAGTGCCCATGCTGACTGTGACCGCGGTGACTGTTCTAATGCTGACAGTGCTCATGGTGACTGTCTCCATAGTGACAGTGCCCAACGTGACCATGCTCATTGTGACAGTGCCCATAGTGAAAATACCCATGGAGACAGTACTCATAGTGAAAGTGCCCTTGGTGGCAATTCTCATAGTGACATTTCTCATGGTGACAATGTTCATGGTGGTAGTGCCTTAGGTGGCAGTGCTCATGGTGACAGAGCTCATGGTGACAGTGCTCATGGGGGCAGTTCCCATGGTGAGATTACCGATGGTGGCCGTGCACATGGTGACAGCGCCAATGGCAACCGTGCTCACGGTGATAGTGCCCATGGTGACATTGTGCATGTTGACAGTTTTCACAGTGACACTGCCTATGGAGACAATGCTCATCGTGACAGTGCCCATGGTGAGACTACCACAGTGAGACTGCGACAGTGTAAGTGCTCACGGTGACAGTGCCCATAGTGATAGTGTCCATGGTGACAGTAGTCCCAGTGAAACTATCCATGGGGACACTGCCCATAGTGGCAGTGCCCATGGTCACAACCCTCACGGTGATAGTGCTCACAGTGACAGTGCAAACGGTGACATTGCCTACAGTGACAGGGCTCACAGTGAGAGTGCCCATGGTGACAGTGACCACGGTGACAGCTCTAACAGTGGTAGTGTCCATGGTGACAGTTCTCACGGTGACAGTGCCCATGGGAACAGTTAGCAGGGTGAGATTTCTCATCATGATAGTGCCTATTGTGACAGTGCTCATAGTGACAATGCCCATGGTGCCAGAGCCCATCGAGACATGCCGCACAGTGACAGTTCTCATGGTGACAGTGCCCATGATGATATTACCCATGGTGACAGTACTCATGGTTAAAGTGCCCATTCTGACATGGCACATGGTGGCAGTGCAAAATGGTGACAGTGCCCATGGTGACTTTGCTCATGGTGACATTGCTTACAGTCATAGTCCTTATGGTGTTATTGTGCATGATGACATTGCACACAGTGACAGTGCTCATGGTGACAGTTCTCACGGTGATAGTGCCCATTGTGAAAGTGCCCGTGGTGACAGTGCCCATAGTCACAATTCTCACAGTGAAGTGTTCACGGCGATAGTGCCCATGGTGACTATGCCTAGAGTGACAGTACTCACAGTGAAATTATCCAAGGGGACACTGCCCATGGTGACAGTGACCATGGTCACAACCCTCACGGTGATATTGATCACCGTGACAGTGCCCATGGTGACAGTGCTCACGGTGACAGTGCCCATGGTGACACTGCAAACGGTGACATTGCCTAACATGACAGTGCTCACAGTGACAGTGCCCATGCTGAGAGTGACCACGGTGACAGCTCTAACGGTGATAGTGGCCATGGAGACAGTGCACATGGTGACAGTCCGCATTGTGCCAGGGCCCAAGATGACAGTGCTCATGTGAGAGTGCCCATAGTGACAATACCCATGGTGACAGTACTCATGGTGAAAGTGCCCATGGTGACATTGCCTATGGTGATTGTGCCAATAGGCACCATGCTCAAGGTGAAACTGACCATGGAGACATTGCCCATTGTGATAGTGCTCATGGTGACAATCCCACGTTGACAGAGCCAATTGTGATAGTCCCCATGGGGACAGATCTCAGGGTGAAAGTGACCTTGGTGACATTGCTCATTGTGACAGTGCTCATGGTGATAGTGCTCAAGGTGACAATGCCTATGGTGATAATTCTCATAGTGACAGTGTTCATGTTGACAGTGCCCATGGTAACAGTGACCATGGTGACTGTTCTCACCGTGATAGTGCCCATGGTGACAGTCCGCATTGTGGCTGTGCCCATTGTTACAGTGCTCACAGTGATAGTACTCACGGTGACAGTGCCCAAGGTGACAATACCCACGGTGACAGTAATCATGGTGAATGTGGCAATGGAGGCAGTTCTCATAGTGATAGTTCTCATTGTGACAGTGCTCATGGTGACAGTGCTCTTGGGGGCAGTTCCCTTGGTAACAATGCCGAAGGTGACACTGCACATTGTAACAGTTCCAATGGTAACCTTGCTCTCGGTGATAGTGAACACGGTGAGATTGCTCATTGTGACACTGCCGAAGGAGGCCCTCCTCATTGTGACAGTGCTCATGGTAACAGTGCTCATGGTGGAAGTGCCCATGGTGACAATGCTCATTGTGGCAGTGCTCATGGGGGCAGTGCCAATGATCACAGTACTTATGGTGATAGTATTCACAGTGTCTGTGTTCATGGTGATAGTGCTCATGGTGGCAGTTCCCACAGAGACCCTGCTCATGCTGGCAATACCCACGGTGATAGACCCATGGTGACAGTGCCCATGATCACAGTGCAATGGTGAGAGAGTTCACGGTGACAGTGACAATGGTGACAGTGCCCATGGAGGCAATGGACATGGTGACAGTACTCATGGTGACAGTGCCCATGGTGACAGTGCCCATGATGACACTGCCCATGGTGACAGTGCTCACGGGGAAAGTGCCCATGATAACATTAATCATGGTGATAGTGCTCCTGGTGACAGTGCCCACGGTTTCACTGCTCTTGGTGATAGTGCCTTTGGTGACAATACTCATGGTGAAATTGCCCATGCGGACAATGCTCTTGGTGACATTGCCATTGGAGAGAGTGCCCATGTTGACAGTGCCCATGATGATGTGCTCATGTTGACAGTGCTCACTGTGATAGTGCCCATGTTGACATTGCCCATGTTGGAAGTGCCCACGGTGCCAGTGCCCACAGTAACAGTGCCCACGCTGAGAGTTCTCATGGTGATAGTGCGCATGGTGACATTTCACATGTTGATACTGCCAATGATGACAGTGCACATGGTGACAGTTCTCATGATGGCAGTAACCCTGGTGACAGTGCTCAAAATGACACTGCCCCTGGTGGAAATGCCCATGGTGACAGTGCCCACAGTGACATTGCCTATGGTGACACTCCTCACGGTGACATTGCCCATGGTGACAGGGCTCATGGTGACAACCCGCATTGTGCCAGTGCCCATGGTGATAGTGCTCACAGTGAAAGTGCTCATGGTAATGCTGCTTACGGTGAAAGTGCCCAAGGTGAAAATACCCACGGTGACAGTACTCATCGAGAAAGTGCCCATGGTGGCAATTCTCATAGTGACCGTTCTAATGCTGACAGTGCTCATGGTGGCATTTACCATGGTGAGAGTACCGATGGGGCAGTGCACATGGTGACAGTGCCCATGGTAACCGTGCTCACAGTTATATGTCCCATGGTGACAGTTATCACGCCTGTTGTGCCGATGCTGGAAATGCTTCCGGTCATAGTGCCCATGGTTAAGGTGCCCATGGTGACAGTTCTCACAGTAATAGTGAGCATAGTGATAGTATATTTGGTGACTGTGCCCATGGTGACAGTGCCCATGGTGACAGTACACATGGTGATACTGCTCAATGTGATAGTGCCCTTGTTGACAGTGCGCGTGGTGACAGTTCTCACGTTGATAGTGCCCATGGTGAAAATGCCCATGGTGACAGTTTGCATGGTGAAATTGCTAATGATGACAGTGCCCATGTTGGTAGTTTCCATGGTGACATTGCTCACAGTGATAGTGACCATGGTAAGATTGCAGATGGTGGCCGTGCCATTGGTGACATTGCCCATGATGACAGTACTCATGGTGACAGCGCTCACGATGACTGTGTCCATGGTGACAGTGCATATGGTTGTAGTGCACATGGTGGCAGTGAAAACTGGTGACAGAGCCCATGGTAACAGTGTTCTTGGTGACAGTACACACGGTGACAACCCATGCTGACAGTGCTCATGGGGACTGTGCTAATGGTTGCATTACCCATGGTGACAGTGCTCACAGTTAGAGTGCACATGGTAATCGTGCTCACCTTGATAGTGTCCATGGTGACAGTGATCACAGTGATAGTGCCGATGGTGTTAGTGCTCACAGTAAGAGTGAGCATAGTGATAGTGCACTGGTTGACCATGCCCATGCTGACAGTACACATGGTGATAATTCTGAAGTTGGTAGTGCTCATGGACACCACCCTCAAGGTGATAGTGCTCATGGTGACAGGGAACATGGGGACAATGCAAACCATGACTTTGCCTATCGTGACAGTGCTCACAGTGACCAAGCCCATGGTGACAGTGACCACGGTGACAGTTCTAATGCTCATAGTGCCCATGGTGACAGTACTCATGGTGATAATGCTCAAGGTGATAGTGCCCATGGCGATAGTGCCAATGGTGAGAGTCCTCATGGTGATAGTGCCCATGGTGACAGTTCCCATTCTCAAAGTGCTCATGATGACAGTGCCTATGTTGGTAGTTCCCATGGTGACAGTACTCATGGTGAAAATACACATAGTGGCAGTTCTCATAGCGAGGGTTCTCATAGTGACAGTGCTCATGATAGCAGTGCCTAAGGTGGCAGTGCTCGTGGTGACAGTGCTCTTGGTGACGTTGCTCACAGTGATACTTCTCATGGTGACAGTGCCCATGGTGATATTACCCATGGCGAGAATACTTAATGATTAAGTGCCCATGGTGAGAGTGCCCATGGTGATAGTGCACATGGTGGCAGTGCAAATTGGTGACATTGCCCATGGTGACATTGCTTAAGGTGATACTCCTTGCGGTGATATTGTGCATGGTGACAGTTCGAATGGTTACAATACCCATCTTGGCACTTCTCACAGCGACCGTTCTCATGGTGACAGTACTCATAGTAACAGTGCCCAAGGTCGCAGTGCTCGTGGTGACAGTGCTCATGGTGACAGTGCTCTTGCTGGCAGTTCCCATGGGAACAATTCCGATGGTGACGCTGCACACTGTGACAGTGCCAACGGTAACCTTGCTCTCGGTGATAATGAACACGGTGAGAGTGCCCATTGTGACACTGCCAAAGAAGAGCCTCCTCATTGTGACAGTGCTCATGGTAACAGTGCTCATAGTGGAAGTGCCCATGGTGACATTGCTCATTGTGGCAGTGCTCATGGTGATAGTGTTCACAGTGTCTGTGCTCATGGTGATAGTGCTCACAGTGGCAGTGCCCATAGTGACACTGCTCATGTTGGCAATATCCACGGTGATAGACCCATGGTGACAGTGCCCATGATCACAGTGCAATGGTGACAGAGTTCACGGTGACAGTGACAATGGTGACAGTGCCCATGGAGGCAATGGCCATGGTGACAGTGCTCATGGTGACAGGGCCATGGTCACAGTGCCCATGATGACACTGTCCATGGTGACAGTGCTCACGGGGAAAGTGCCCATGATAACATTAACCACAGTGATAGTGCCCCTGGTGACAGTGCCCACGGTGACATTGCCCATAGTGATAGTGTCCATGGTGACAGTACTCACAGTGAAATATTCCCTGGGGACACTGCCCATGGTGACTGTGCCCATGATCCCCACCCTCACGGTGATAGAGGTCACTGTGAGAGTGCCCATGGTGACAGTGCAAACGGTGACATTACCTATGATGACCGTACTCACAGTGACAGTGCCCATGCTGACTGTGACCGCGGTGACTGTTCTAATGCTGACAGTGCTCATGGTGACTGTCTCCATAGTGACAGTGCCCAACGTGACCATGCTCATTGTGACAGTGCCCATAGTGAAAATACCCATGGAGACAGTACTCATAGTGAAAGTGCCCTTGGTGGCAATTCTCATAGTGACATTTCTCATGGTGACAATGTTCATGGTGGTAGTGCCTTAGGTGGCAGTGCTCATGGTGACAGAGCTCATGGTGACAGTGCTCATGGGGGCAGTTCCCATGGTGAGATTACCGATGGTGGCCGTGCACATGGTGACAGCGCCAATGGCAACCGTGCTCACGGTGATAGTGCCCATGGTGACATTGTGCATGTTGACAGTTTTCACAGTGACACTGCCTATGGAGACAATGCTCATCGTGACAGTGCCCATGGTGAGACTACCACAGTGAGACTGCGACAGTGTAAGTGCTCACGGTGACAGTGCCCATAGTGATAGTGTCCATGGTGACAGTAGTCCCAGTGAAACTATCCATGGGGACACTGCCCATAGTGGCAGTGCCCATGGTCACAACCCTCACGGTGATAGTGCTCACAGTGACAGTGCAAACGGTGACATTGCCTACAGTGACAGGGCTCACAGTGAGAGTGCCCATGGTGACAGTGACCACGGTGACAGCTCTAACAGTGGTAGTGTCCATGGTGACAGTTCTCACGGTGACAGTGCCCATGGGAACAGTTAGCAGGGTGAGATTTCTCATCATGATAGTGCCTATTGTGACAGTGCTCATAGTGACAATGCCCATGGTGCCAGAGCCCATCGAGACATGCCGCACAGTGACAGTTCTCATGGTGACAGTGCCCATGATGATATTACCCATGGTGACAGTACTCATGGTTAAAGTGCCCATTCTGACATGGCACATGGTGGCAGTGCAAAATGGTGACAGTGCCCATGGTGACTTTGCTCATGGTGACATTGCTTACAGTCATAGTCCTTATGGTGTTATTGTGCATGATGACATTGCACACAGTGACAGTGCTCATGGTGACAGTTCTCACGGTGATAGTGCCCATTGTGAAAGTGCCCGTGGTGACAGTGCCCATAGTCACAATTCTCACAGTGAAGTGTTCACGGCGATAGTGCCCATGGTGACTATGCCCAGAGTGACAGTACTCACAGTGAAATTATCCAAGGGGACACTGCCCATGGTGACAGTGACCATGGTCACAACCCTCACGGTGATATTGATCACCGTGACAGTGCCCATGGTGACAGTGCTCACGGTGACAGTGCCCATGGTGACACTGCAAACGGTGACATTGCCTAACATGACAGTGCTCACAGTGACAGTGCCATGCTGAGAGTGACCACGGTGACAGCTCTAACGGTGATAGTGGCCATGGAGACAGTGCACATGGTGACAGTCCGCATTGTGCCAGGGCCCAAGATGACAGTGCTCATGTGAGAGTGCCCATAGTGACAATACCCATGGTGACAGTACTCATGGTGAAAGTGCCCATGGTGACATTGCCTATGGTGATTGTGCCAATAGGCACCATGCTCAAGGTGAAACTGACCATGGAGACATTGCCCATTGTGATAGTGCTCATGGTGACAATCCCACGTTGACAGAGCCAATTGTGATAGTCCCCATGGGGACAGATCTCAGGGTGAAAGTGACCTTGGTGACATTGCTCATTGTGACAGTGCTCATGGTGATAGTGCTCAAGGTGACAATGCCTATGGTGATAATTCTCATAGTGACAGTGTTCATGTTGACAGTGCCCATGGTAACAGTGACCATGGTGACTGTTCTCACCGTGATAGTGCCCATGGTGACAGTCCGCATTGTGGCTGTGCCCATTGTTACAGTGCTCACAGTGATAGTACTCACGGTGACAGTGCCCAAGGTGACAATACCCACGGTGACAGTAATCATGGTGAATGTGGCAATGGAGGCAGTTCT
Organism: Hyperoodon ampullatus; assembly: GCF_949752795.1. Classification (NCBI taxonomy): domain Eukaryota; kingdom Metazoa; phylum Chordata; class Mammalia; order Artiodactyla; family Ziphiidae; genus Hyperoodon; species Hyperoodon ampullatus. The sequence goes on along the minus strand of NC_136915.1, from coordinate 140,683,499 downwards.
CATAGTGATAGTTCTCATTGTGACAGTGCTCATGGTGACAGTGCTCTTGGGGGCAGTTCCCTTGGTAACAATGCCGAAGGTGACACTGCACATTGTAACAGTTCCAATGGTAACCTTGCTCTCGGTGATAGTGAACACGGTGAGATTGCTCATTGTGACACTGCCGAAGGAGGCCCTCCTCATTGTGACAGTGCTCATGGTAACAGTGCTCATGGTGGAAGTGCCCATGGTGACAATGCTCATTGTGGCAGTGCTCATGGGGGCAGTGCCAATGATCACAGTACTTATGGTGATAGTATTCACAGTGTCTGTGTTCATGGTGATAGTGCTCATGGTGGCAGTTCCCACAGAGACCCTGCTCATGCTGGCAATACCCACGGTGATAGACCCATGGTGACAGTGCCCATGATCACAGTGCAATGGTGAGAGAGTTCACGGTGACAGTGACAATGGTGACAGTGCCCATGGAGGCAATGGACATGGTGACAGTACTCATGGTGACAGTGCCCATGGTGACAGTGCCCATGATGACACTGCCCATGGTGACAGTGCTCACGGGGAAAGTGCCCATGATAACATTAATCATGGTGATAGTGCTCCTGGTGACAGTGCCCACGGTTTCACTGCTCTTGGTGATAGTGCCTTTGGTGACAATACTCATGGTGAAATTGCCCATGCGGACAATGCTCTTGGTGACATTGCCATTGGAGAGAGTGCCCATGTTGACAGTGCCCATGATGATGTGCTCATGTTGACAGTGCTCACTGTGATAGTGCCCATGTTGACATTGCCCATGTTGGAAGTGCCCACGGTGCCAGTGCCCACAGTAACAGTGCCCACGCTGAGAGTTCTCATGGTGATAGTGCGCATGGTGACATTTCACATGTTGATACTGCCAATGATGACAGTGCACATGGTGACAGTTCTCATGATGGCAGTAACCCTGGTGACAGTGCTCAAAATGACACTGCCCCTGGTGGAAATGCCCATGGTGACAGTGCCCACAGTGACATTGCCTATGGTGACACTCCTCACGGTGACATTGCCCATGGTGACAGGGCTCATGGTGACAACCCGCATTGTGCCAGTGCCCATGGTGATAGTGCTCACAGTGAAAGTGCTCATGGTAATGCTGCTTACGGTGAAAGTGCCCAAGGTGAAAATACCCACGGTGACAGTACTCATCGAGAAAGTGCCCATGGTGGCAATTCTCATAGTGACCGTTCTAATGCTGACAGTGCTCATGGTGGCATTTACCATGGTGAGAGTACCGATGGGGCAGTGCACATGGTGACAGTGCCCATGGTAACCGTGCTCACAGTTATATGTCCCATGGTGACAGTTATCACGCCTGTTGTGCCGATGCTGGAAATGCTTCCGGTCATAGTGCCCATGGTTAAGGTGCCCATGGTGACAGTTCTCACAGTAATAGTGAGCATAGTGATAGTATATTTGGTGACTGTGCCCATGGTGACAGTGCCCATGGTGACAGTACACATGGTGATACTGCTCAATGTGATAGTGCCCTTGTTGACAGTGCGCGTGGTGACAGTTCTCACGTTGATAGTGCCCATGGTGAAAATGCCCATGGTGACAGTTTGCATGGTGAAATTGCTAATGATGACAGTGCCCATGTTGGTAGTTTCCATGGTGACATTGCTCACAGTGATAGTGACCATGGTAAGATTGCAGATGGTGGCCGTGCCATTGGTGACATTGCCCATGATGACAGTACTCATGGTGACAGCGCTCACGATGACTGTGTCCATGGTGACAGTGCATATGGTTGTAGTGCACATGGTGGCAGTGAAAACTGGTGACAGAGCCCATGGTAACAGTGTTCTTGGTGACAGTACACACGGTGACAACCCATGCTGACAGTGCTCATGGGGACTGTGCTAATGGTTGCATTACCCATGGTGACAGTGCTCACAGTTAGAGTGCACATGGTAATCGTGCTCACCTTGATAGTGTCCATGGTGACAGTGATCACAGTGATAGTGCCGATGGTGTTAGTGCTCACAGTAAGAGTGAGCATAGTGATAGTGCACTGGTTGACCATGCCCATGCTGACAGTACACATGGTGATAATTCTGAAGTTGGTAGTGCTCATGGACACCACCCTCAAGGTGATAGTGCTCATGGTGACAGGGAACATGGGGACAATGCAAACCATGACTTTGCCTATCGTGACAGTGCTCACAGTGACCAAGCCCATGGTGACAGTGACCACGGTGACAGTTCTAATGCTCATAGTGCCCATGGTGACAGTACTCATGGTGATAATGCTCAAGGTGATAGTGCCCATGGCGATAGTGCCAATGGTGAGAGTCCTCATGGTGATAGTGCCCATGGTGACAGTTCCCATTCTCAAAGTGCTCATGATGACAGTGCCTATGTTGGTAGTTCCCATGGTGACAGTACTCATGGTGAAAATACACATAGTGGCAGTTCTCATAGCGAGGGTTCTCATAGTGACAGTGCTCATGATAGCAGTGCCTAAGGTGGCAGTGCTCGTGGTGACAGTGCTCTTGGTGACGTTGCTCACAGTGATACTTCTCATGGTGACAGTGCCCATGGTGATATTACCCATGGCGAGAATACTTAATGATTAAGTGCCCATGGTGAGAGTGCCCATGGTGATAGTGCACATGGTGGCAGTGCAAATTGGTGACATTGCCCATGGTGACATTGCTTAAGGTGATACTCCTTGCGGTGATATTGTGCATGGTGACAGTTCGAATGGTTACAATACCCATCTTGGCACTTCTCACAGCGACCGTTCTCATGGTGACAGTACTCATAGTAACAGTGCCCAAGGTCGCAGTGCTCGTGGTGACAGTGCTCATGGTGACAGTGCTCTTGCTGGCAGTTCCCATGGGAACAATTCCGATGGTGACGCTGCACACTGTGACAGTGCCAACGGTAACCTTGCTCTCGGTGATAATGAACACGGTGAGAGTGCCCATTGTGACACTGCCAAAGAAGAGCCTCCTCATTGTGACAGTGCTCATGGTAACAGTGCTCATAGTGGAAGTGCCCATGGTGACATTGCTCATTGTGGCAGTGCTCATGGTGATAGTGTTCACAGTGTCTGTGCTCATGGTGATAGTGCTCACAGTGGCAGTGCCCATAGTGACACTGCTCATGTTGGCAATATCCACGGTGATAGACCCATGGTGACAGTGCCCATGATCACAGTGCAATGGTGACAGAGTTCACGGTGACAGTGACAATGGTGACAGTGCCCATGGAGGCAATGGCCATGGTGACAGTGCTCATGGTGACAGGGCCATGGTCACAGTGCCCATGATGACACTGTCCATGGTGACAGTGCTCACGGGGAAAGTGCCCATGATAACATTAACCACAGTGATAGTGCCCCTGGTGACAGTGCCCACGGTGACATTGCCCATAGTGATAGTGTCCATGGTGACAGTACTCACAGTGAAATATTCCCTGGGGACACTGCCCATGGTGACTCTGCCCATGATCCCCACCCTCACGGTGATAGAGGTCACTGTGAGAGTGCCCATGGTGACAGTGCAAACGGTGACATTACCTATGATGACCGTACTCACAGTGACAGTGCCCATGCTGACTGTGACCGCGGTGACTGTTCTAATGCTGACAGTGCTCATGGTGACTGTCTCCATAGTGACAGTGCCCAACGTGACCATGCTCATTGTGACAGTGCCCATAGTGAAAATACCCATGGAGACAGTACTCATAGTGAAAGTGCCCTTGGTGGCAATTCTCATAGTGACATTTCTCATGGTGACAATGTTCATGGTGGTAGTGCCTTAGGTGGCAGTGCTCATGGTGACAGAGCTCATGGTGACAGTGCTCATGGGGGCAGTTCCCATGGTGAGATTACCGATGGTGGCCGTGCACATGGTGACAGCGCCAATGGCAACCGTGCTCACGGTGATAGTGCCCATGGTGACATTGTGCATGTTGACAGTTTTCACAGTGACACTGCCTATGGAGACAATGCTCATCGTGACAGTGCCCATGGTGAGACTACCACAGTGAGACTGCGACAGTGTAAGTGCTCACGGTGACAGTGCCCATAGTGATAGTGTCCATGGTGACAGTAGTCCCAGTGAAACTATCCATGGGGACACTGCCCATAGTGGCAGTGCCCATGGTCACAACCCTCACGGTGATAGTGCTCACAGTGACAGTGCAAACGGTGACATTGCCTACAGTGACAGGGCTCACAGTGAGAGTGCCCATGGTGACAGTGACCACGGTGACAGCTCTAACAGTGGTAGTGTCCATGGTGACAGTTCTCACGGTGACAGTGCCCATGGGAACAGTTAGCAGGGTGAGATTTCTCATCATGATAGTGCCTATTGTGACAGTGCTCATAGTGACAATGCCCATGGTGCCAGAGCCCATCGAGACATGCCGCACAGTGACAGTTCTCATGGTGACAGTGCCCATGATGATATTACCCATGGTGACAGTACTCATGGTTAAAGTGCCCATTCTGACATGGCACATGGTGGCAGTGCAAAATGGTGACAGTGCCCATGGTGACTTTGCTCATGGTGACATTGCTTACAGTCATAGTCCTTATGGTGTTATTGTGCATGATGACATTGCACACAGTGACAGTGCTCATGGTGACAGTTCTCACGGTGATAGTGCCCATTGTGAAAGTGCCCGTGGTGACAGTGCCCATAGTCACAATTCTCACAGTGAAGTGTTCACGGCGATAGTGCCCATGGTGACTATGCCCAGAGTGACAGTACTCACAGTGAAATTATCCAAGGGGACACTGCCCATGGTGACAGTGACCATGGTCACAACCCTCACGGTGATATTGATCACCGTGACAGTGCCCATGGTGACAGTGCTCACGGTGACAGTGCCCATGGTGACACTGCAAACGGTGACATTGCCTAACATGACAGTGCTCACAGTGACAGTGCCCATGCTGAGAGTGACCACGGTGACAGCTCTAACGGTGATAGTGGCCATGGAGACAGTGCACATGGTGACAGTCCGCATTGTGCCAGGGCCCAAGATGACAGTGCTCATGTGAGAGTGCCCATAGTGACAATACCCATGGTGACAGTACTCATGGTGAAAGTGCCCATGGTGACATTGCCTATGGTGATTGTGCCAATAGGCACCATGCTCAAGGTGAAACTGACCATGGAGACATTGCCCATTGTGATAGTGCTCATGGTGACAATCCCACGTTGACAGAGCCAATTGTGATAGTCCCCATGGGGACAGATCTCAGGGTGAAAGTGACCTTGGTGACATTGCTCATTGTGACAGTGCTCATGGTGATAGTGCTCAAGGTGACAATGCCTATGGTGATAATTCTCATAGTGACAGTGTTCATGTTGACAGTGCCCATGGTAACAGTGACCATGGTGACTGTTCTCACCGTGATAGTGCCCATGGTGACAGTCCGCATTGTGGCTGTGCCCATTGTTACAGTGCTCACAGTGATAGTACTCACGGTGACAGTGCCCAAGGTGACAATACCCACGGTGACAGTAATCATGGTGAATGTGGCAATGGAGGCAGTTCTCATAGTGATAGTTCTCATTGTGACAGTGCTCATGGTGACAGTGCTCTTGGGGGCAGTTCCCTTGGTAACAATGCCGAAGGTGACACTGCACATTGTAACAGTTCCAATGGTAACCTTGCTCTCGGTGATAGTGAACACGGTGAGATTGCTCATTGTGACACTGCCGAAGGAGGCCCTCCTCATTGTGACAGTGCTCATGGTAACAGTGCTCATGGTGGAAGTGCCCATGGTGACAATGCTCATTGTGGCAGTGCTCATGGGGGCAGTGCCAATGATCACAGTACTTATGGTGATAGTATTCACAGTGTCTGTGTTCATGGTGATAGTGCTCATGGTGGCAGTTCCCACAGAGACCCTGCTCATGCTGGCAATACCCACGGTGATAGACCCATGGTGACAGTGCCCATGATCACAGTGCAATGGTGAGAGAGTTCACGGTGACAGTGACAATGGTGACAGTGCCCATGGAGGCAATGGACATGGTGACAGTACTCATGGTGACAGTGCCCATGGTGACAGTGCCCATGATGACACTGCCCATGGTGACAGTGCTCACGGGGAAAGTGCCCATGATAACATTAATCATGGTGATAGTGCTCCTGGTGACAGTGCCCACGGTTTCACTGCTCTTGGTGATAGTGCCTTTGGTGACAATACTCATGGTGAAATTGCCCATGCGGACAATGCTCTTGGTGACATTGCCATTGGAGAGAGTGCCCATGTTGACAGTGCCCATGATGATGTGCTCATGTTGACAGTGCTCACTGTGATAGTGCCCATGTTGACATTGCCCATGTTGGAAGTGCCCACGGTGCCAGTGCCCACAGTAACAGTGCCCACGCTGAGAGTTCTCATGGTGATAGTGCGCATGGTGACATTTCACATGTTGATACTGCCAATGATGACAGTGCACATGGTGACAGTTCTCATGATGGCAGTAACCCTGGTGACAGTGCTCAAAATGACACTGCCCCTGGTGGAAATGCCCATGGTGACAGTGCCCACAGTGACATTGCCTATGGTGACACTCCTCACGGTGACATTGCCCATGGTGACAGGGCTCATGGTGACAACCCGCATTGTGCCAGTGCCCATGGTGATAGTGCTCACAGTGAAAGTGCTCATGGTAATGCTGCTTACGGTGAAAGTGCCCAAGGTGAAAATACCCACGGTGACAGTACTCATCGAGAAAGTGCCCATGGTGGCAATTCTCATAGTGACCGTTCTAATGCTGACAGTGCTCATGGTGGCATTTACCATGGTGAGAGTACCGATGGGGCAGTGCACATGGTGACAGTGCCCATGGTAACCGTGCTCACAGTTATATGTCCCATGGTGACAGTTATCACGCCTGTTGTGCCGATGCTGGAAATGCTTCCGGTCATAGTGCCCATGGTTAAGGTGCCCATGGTGACAGTTCTCACAGTAATAGTGAGCATAGTGATAGTATATTTGGTGACTGTGCCCATGGTGACAGTGCCCATGGTGACAGTACACATGGTGATACTGCTCAATGTGATAGTGCCCTTGTTGACAGTGCGCGTGGTGACAGTTCTCACGTTGATAGTGCCCATGGTGAAAATGCCCATGGTGACAGTTTGCATGGTGAAATTGCTAATGATGACAGTGCCCATGTTGGTAGTTTCCATGGTGACATTGCTCACAGTGATAGTGACCATGGTAAGATTGCAGATGGTGGCCGTGCCATTGGTGACATTGCCCATGATGACAGTACTCATGGTGACAGCGCTCACGATGACTGTGTCCATGGTGACAGTGCATATGGTTGTAGTGCACATGGTGGCAGTGAAAACTGGTGACAGAGCCCATGGTAACAGTGTTCTTGGTGACAGTACACACGGTGACAACCCATGCTGACAGTGCTCATGGGGACTGTGCTAATGGTTGCATTACCCATGGTGACAGTGCTCACAGTTAGAGTGCACATGGTAATCGTGCTCACCTTGATAGTGTCCATGGTGACAGTGATCACAGTGATAGTGCCGATGGTGTTAGTGCTCACAGTAAGAGTGAGCATAGTGATAGTGCACTGGTTGACCATGCCCATGCTGACAGTACACATGGTGATAATTCTGAAGTTGGTAGTGCTCATGGACACCACCCTCAAGGTGATAGTGCTCATGGTGACAGGGAACATGGGGACAATGCAAACCATGACTTTGCCTATCGTGACAGTGCTCACAGTGACCAAGCCCATGGTGACAGTGACCACGGTGACAGTTCTAATGCTCATAGTGCCCATGGTGACAGTACTCATGGTGATAATGCTCAAGGTGATAGTGCCCATGGCGATAGTGCCAATGGTGAGAGTCCTCATGGTGATAGTGCCCATGGTGACAGTTCCCATTCTCAAAGTGCTCATGATGACAGTGCCTATGTTGGTAGTTCCCATGGTGACAGTACTCATGGTGAAAATACACATAGTGGCAGTTCTCATAGCGAGGGTTCTCATAGTGACAGTGCTCATGATAGCAGTGCCTAAGGTGGCAGTGCTCGTGGTGACAGTGCTCTTGGTGACGTTGCTCACAGTGATACTTCTCATGGTGACAGTGCCCATGGTGATATTACCCATGGCGAGAATACTTAATGATTAAGTGCCCATGGTGAGAGTGCCCATGGTGATAGTGCACATGGTGGCAGTGCAAATTGGTGACATTGCCCATGGTGACATTGCTTAAGGTGATACTCCTTGCGGTGATATTGTGCATGGTGACAGTTCGAATGGTTACAATACCCATCTTGGCACTTCTCACAGCGACCGTTCTCATGGTGACAGTACTCATAGTAACAGTGCCCAAGGTCGCAGTGCTCGTGGTGACAGTGCTCATGGTGACAGTGCTCTTGCTGGCAGTTCCCATGGGAACAATTCCGATGGTGACGCTGCACACTGTGACAGTGCCAACGGTAACCTTGCTCTCGGTGATAATGAACACGGTGAGAGTGCCCATTGTGACACTGCCAAAGAAGAGCCTCCTCATTGTGACAGTGCTCATGGTAACAGTGCTCATAGTGGAAGTGCCCATGGTGACATTGCTCATTGTGGCAGTGCTCATGGTGATAGTGTTCACAGTGTCTGTGCTCATGGTGATAGTGCTCACAGTGGCAGTGCCCATAGTGACACTGCTCATGTTGGCAATATCCACGGTGATAGACCCATGGTGACAGTGCCCATGATCACAGTGCAATGGTGACAGAGTTCACGGTGACAGTGACAATGGTGACAGTGCCCATGGAGGCAATGGCCATGGTGACAGTGCTCATGGTGACAGGGCCATGGTCACAGTGCCCATGATGACACTGTCCATGGTGACAGTGCTCACGGGGAAAGTGCCCATGATAACATTAACCACAGTGATAGTGCCCCTGGTGACAGTGCCCACGGTGACATTGCCCATAGTGATAGTGTCCATGGTGACAGTACTCACAGTGAAATATTCCCTGGGGACACTGCCCATGGTGACTCTGCCCATGATCCCCACCCTCACGGTGATAGAGGTCACTGTGAGAGTGCCCATGGTGACAGTGCAAACGGTGACATTACCTATGATGACCGTACTCACAGTGACAGTGCCCATGCTGACTGTGACCGCGGTGACTGTTCTAATGCTGACAGTGCTCATGGTGACTGTCTCCATAGTGACAGTGCCCAACGTGACCATGCTCATTGTGACAGTGCCCATAGTGAAAATACCCATGGAGACAGTACTCATAGTGAAAGTGCCCTTGGTGGCAATTCTCATAGTGACATTTCTCATGGTGACAATGTTCATGGTGGTAGTGCCTTAGGTGGCAGTGCTCATGGTGACAGAGCTCATGGTGACAGTGCTCATGGGGGCAGTTCCCATGGTGAGATTACCGATGGTGGCCGTGCACATGGTGACAGCGCCAATGGCAACCGTGCTCACGGTGATAGTGCCCATGGTGACATTGTGCATGTTGACAGTTTTCACAGTGACACTGCCTATGGAGACAATGCTCATCGTGACAGTGCCCATGGTGAGACTACCACAGTGAGACTGCGACAGTGTAAGTGCTCACGGTGACAGTGCCCATAGTGATAGTGTCCATGGTGACAGTAGTCCCAGTGAAACTATCCATGGGGACACTGCCCATAGTGGCAGTGCCCATGGTCACAACCCTCACGGTGATAGTGCTCACAGTGACAGTGCAAACGGTGACATTGCCTACAGTGACAGGGCTCACAGTGAGAGTGCCCATGGTGACAGTGACCACGGTGACAGCTCTAACAGTGGTAGTGTCCATGGTGACAGTTCTCACGGTGACAGTGCCCATGGGAACAGTTAGCAGGGTGAGATTTCTCATCATGATAGTGCCTATTGTGACAGTGCTCATAGTGACAATGCCCATGGTGCCAGAGCCCATCGAGACATGCCGCACAGTGAAAGTTCTCATGGTGACAGTGCCCATGATGATATTACCCATGGTGACAGTACTCATGGTTAAAGTGCCCATTCTGACATGGCACATGGTGGCAGTGCAAAATGGTGACAGTGCCCATGGTGACTTTGCTCATGGTGACATTGCTTACAGTCATAGTCCTTATGGTGTTATTGTGCATGATGACATTGCACACAGTGACAGTGCTCATGGTGACAGTTCTCACGGTGATAGTGCCCATTGTGAAAGTGCCCGTGGTGACAGTGCCCATAGTCACAATTCTCACAGTGAAGTGTTCACGGCGATAGTGCCCATGGTGACTATGCCCAGAGTGACAGTACTCACAGTGAAATTATCCAAGGGGACACTGCCCATGGTGACAGTGACCATGGTCACAACCCTCACGGTGATATTGATCACCGTGACAGTGCCCATGGTGACAGTGCTCACGGTGACAGTGCCCATGGTGACACTGCAAACGGTGACATTGCCTAACATGACAGTGCTCACAGTGACAGTGCCCATGCTGAGAGTGACCACGGTGACAGCTCTAACAGTGATAGTGGCCATGGAGACAGTGCTCATGGTGACAGTCTGCATTGTGCCAGGGCCCAAGATGACAGTGCTCATGTGAGAGTGCCCATAGTGACAATACCCATGGTGACAGTACTCATGGTGAAAGTGCCCATGGTGACATTGCCTATGGTGATTGTGCCAATAGGCACCATGCTCAAGGTGAAACTGCCCATGGAGACATTGCCCATTGTGATAGTGCTCATGGTGACAATCCCACGTTGACAGAGCCAATTGTGATAGTCCCCATGGGGACAGATCTCAGGGTGAAAGTGACCTTGGTGACATTGCTCATTGTGACAGTGCTCATGGTGATAGTGCTCAAGGTGACAATGCCTATGGTGATAATTCTCATAGTGACAGTGTTCATGTTGACAGTGCCCATGGTAACAGTGACCATGGTGACTGTTCTCACCGTGATAGTGCCCATGGTGACAGTCCGCATTGTGGCTGTGCCCATTGTTACAGTGCTCACAGTGATAGTACTCACGGTGACAGTGCCCAAGGTGACAATACCCACGGTGACAGTAATCATGGTGAATGTGGCAATGGAGGCAGTTCTCATAGTGATAGTTCTCATTGTGACAGTGCTCATGGTGACAGTGCTCTTGGGGGCAGTTCCCTTGGTAACAATGCCGAAGGTGACACTGCACATTGTAACAGTTCCAATGGTAACCTTGCTCTCGGTGATAGTGAACACGGTGAGATTGCTCATTGTGACACTGCCGAAGGAGGCCCTCCTCATTGTGACAGTGCTCATGGTAACAGTGCTCATGGTGGAAGTGCCCATGGTGACAATGCTCATTGTGGCAGTGCTCATGGGGGCAGTGCCAATGATCACAGTACTTATGGTGATAGTATTCACAGTGTCTGTGTTCATGGTGATAGTGCTCATGGTGGCAGTTCCCACAGAGACCCTGCTCATGCTGGCAATACCCACGGTGATAGACCCATGGTGACAGTGCCCATGATCACAGTGCAATGGTGAGAGAGTTCACGGTGACAGTGACAATGGTGACAGTGCCCATGGAGGCAATGGACATGGTGACAGTACTCATGGTGACAGTGCCCATGGTGACAGTGCCCATGATGACACTGCCCATGGTGACAGTGCTCACGGGGAAAGTGCCCATGATAACATTAATCATGGTGATAGTGCTCCTGGTGACAGTGCCCACGGTTTCACTGCTCTTGGTGATAGTGCCTTTGGTGACAATACTCATGGTGAAATTGCCCATGCGGACAATGCTCTTGGTGACATTGCCATTGGAGAGAGTGCCCATGTTGACAGTGCCCATGATGATGTGCTCATGTTGACAGTGCTCACTGTGATAGTGCCCATGTTGACATTGCCCATGTTGGAAGTGCCCACGGTGCCAGTGCCCACAGTAACAGTGCCCACGCTGAGAGTTCTCATGGTGATAGTGCGCATGGTGACATTTCACATGTTGATACTGCCAATGATGACAGTGCACATGGTGACAGTTCTCATGATGGCAGTAACCCTGGTGACAGTGCTCAAAATGACACTGCCCCTGGTGGAAATGCCCATGGTGACAGTGCCCACAGTGACATTGCCTATGGTGACACTCCTCACGGTGACATTGCCCATGGTGACAGGGCTCATGGTGACAACCCGCATTGTGCCAGTGCCCATGGTGATAGTGCTCACAGTGAAAGTGCTCATGGTAATGCTGCTTACGGTGAAAGTGCCCAAGGTGAAAATACCCACGGTGACAGTACTCATCGAGAAAGTGCCCATGGTGGCAATTCTCATAGTGACCGTTCTAATGCTGACAGTGCTCATGGTGGCATTTACCATGGTGAGAGTACCGATGGGGCAGTGCACATGGTGACAGTGCCCATGGTAACCGTGCTCACAGTTATATGTCCCATGGTGACAGTTATCACGCCTGTTGTGCCGATGCTGGAAATGCTTCCGGTCATAGTGCCCATGGTTAAGGTGCCCATGGTGACAGTTCTCACAGTAATAGTGAGCATAGTGATAGTATATTTGGTGACTGTGCCCATGGTGACAGTGCCCATGGTGACAGTACACATGGTGATACTGCTCAATGTGATAGTGCCCTTGTTGACAGTGCGCGTGGTGACAGTTCTCACGTTGATAGTGCCCATGGTGAAAATGCCCATGGTGACAGTTTGCATGGTGAAATTGCTAATGATGACAGTGCCCATGTTGGTAGTTTCCATGGTGACATTGCTCACAGTGATAGTGACCATGGTAAGATTGCAGATGGTGGCCGTGCCATTGGTGACATTGCCCATGATGACAGTACTCATGGTGACAGCGCTCACGATGACTGTGTCCATGGTGACAGTGCATATGGTTGTAGTGCACATGGTGGCAGTGAAAACTGGTGACAGAGCCCATGGTAACAGTGTTCTTGGTGACAGTACACACGGTGACAACCCATGCTGACAGTGCTCATGGGGACTGTGCTAATGGTTGCACTACCCATGGTGACAGTGCTCACAGTTAGAGTGCACATGGTAATCGTGCTCACCTTGATAGTGTCCATGGTGACAGTGATCACAGTGATAGTGCCGATGGTGTTAGTGCTCACAGTAAGAGTGAGCATAGTGATAGTGCACTGGTTGACCATGCCCATGCTGACAGTACACATGGTGATAATTCTGAAGTTGGTAGTGCTCATGGACACCACCCTCAAGGTGATAGTGCTCATGGTGACAGGGAACATGGGGACAATGCAAACCATGACTTTGCCTATCGTGACAGTGCTCACAGTGACCAAGCCCATGGTGACAGTGACCACGGTGACAGTTCTAATGCTCATAGTGCCCATGGTGACAGTACTCATGGTGATAATGCTCAAGGTGATAGTGCCCATGGCGATAGTGCCAATGGTGAGAGTCCTCATGGTGATAGTGCCCATGGTGACAGTTCCCATTCTCAAAGTGCTCATGATGACAGTGCCTATGTTGGTAGTTCCCATGGTGACAGTACTCATGGTGAAAATACACATAGTGGCAGTTCTCATAGCGAGGGTTCTCATAGTGACAGTGCTCATGATAGCAGTGCCTAAGGTGGCAGTGCTCGTGGTGACAGTGCTCTTGGTGACGTTGCTCACGGTGATACTTCTCATGGTGACAGTGCCCATGGTGATATTACCCATGGCGAGAATACTTAATGATTAAGTGCCCATGGTGAGAGTGCCCATGGTGATAGTGCACATGGTGGCAGTGCAAATTGGTGACATTGCCCATGGTGACATTGCTTAAGGTGATACTCCTTGCGGTGATATTGTGCATGGTGACAGTTCGAATGGTTACAATACCCATCTTGGCACTTCTCACAGCGACCGTTCTCATGGTGACAGTACTCATAGTAACAGTGCCCAAGGTCGCAGTGCTCGTGGTGACAGTGCTCATGGTGACAGTGCTCTTGCTGGCAGTTCCCATGGGAACAATTCCGATGGTGACGCTGCACACTGTGACAGTGCCAACGGTAACCTTGCTCTCGGTGATAATGAACACGGTGAGAGTGCCCATTGTGACACTGCCAAAGAAGAGCCTCCTCATTGTGACAGTGCTCATGGTAACAGTGCTCATAGTGGAAGTGCCCATGGTGACATTGCTCATTGTGGCAGTGCTCATGGTGATAGTGTTCACAGTGTCTGTGCTCATGGTGATAGTGCTCACAGTGGCAGTGCCCATAGTGACACTGCTCATGTTGGCAATATCCACGGTGATAGACCCATGGTGACAGTGCCCATGATCACAGTGCAATGGTGACAGAGTTCACGGTGACAGTGACAATGGTGACAGTGCCCATGGAGGCAATGGCCATGGTGACAGTGCTCATGGTGACAGGGCCATGGTCACAGTGCCCATGATGACACTGTCCATGGTGACAGTGCTCACGGGGAAAGTGCCCATGATAACATTAACCACAGTGATAGTGCCCCTGGTGACAGTGCCCACGGTGACATTGCCCATAGTGATAGTGTCCATGGTGACAGTACTCACAGTGAAATATTCCCTGGGGACACTGCCCATGGTGACTGTGCCCATGATCCCCACCCTCACGGTGATAGAGGTCACTGTGAGAGTGCCCATGGTGACAGTGCAAACGGTGACATTACCTATGATGACCGTACTCACAGTGACAGTGCCCATGCTGACTGTGACCGCGGTGACTGTTCTAATGCTGACAGTGCTCATGGTGACTGTCTCCATAGTGACAGTGCCCAACGTGACCATGCTCATTGTGACAGTGCCCATAGTGAAAATACCCATGGAGACAGTACTCATAGTGAAAGTGCCCTTGGTGGCAATTCTCATAGTGACATTTCTCATGGTGACAATGTTCATGGTGGTAGTGCCTTAGGTGGCAGTGCTCATGGTGACAGAGCTCATGGTGACAGTGCTCATGGGGGCAGTTCCCATGGTGAGATTACCGATGGTGGCCGTGCACATGGTGACAGCGCCAATGGCAACCGTGCTCACGGTGATAGTGCCCATGGTGACATTGTGCATGTTGACAGTTTTCACAGTGACACTGTCTATGGAGACAATGCTCATCGTGACAGTGCCCATGGTGAGACTACCACAGTGAGACTGCGACTGTGTAAGTGCTCACGGTGACAGTGCCCATAGTGATAGTGTCCATGGTGACAGTAGTCCCAGTGAAACTATCCATGGGGACACTGCCCATAGTGGCAGTGCCCATGGTCACAACCCTCACGGTGATAGTGCTCACAGTGACAGTGCAAACGGTGACATTGCCTACAGTGACAGGGCTCACAGTGAGAGTGCCCATGGTGACAGTGACCACGGTGACAGCTCTAACAGTGGTAGTGTCCATGGTGACAGTTCTCACGGTGACAGTGCCCATGGGAACAGTTAGCAGGGTGAGATTTCTCATCATGATAGTGCCTATTGTGACAGTGCTCATAGTGACAATGCCCATGGTGCCAGAGCCCATCGAGACATGCCGCACAGTGACAGTTCTCATGGTGACAGTGCCCATGGTGATATTACCCATGGTGACAGTACTCATGGTTAAAGTGCCCATTCTGACATGGCACATGGTGGCAGTGCAAAATGGTGACAGTGCCCATGGTGACTTTGCTCATGGTGACATAGCTCACAGTCATAGTCCTTATGGTGATATTGTGCATGATGACATTGCACACAGTGACAGTGCTCATGGTGACAGTTCTCACGGTGATAGTGCCCATTGTGAAAGTGCCCGTGGTGACAGTGCCCATAGTCACAATTCTCACAGTGAAGTGTTCACAGCGATAGTGCCCGTGGTGACTATGCCCAGAGTGACAGTACTCACAGTGAAATTATCCAAGGGGACACTGCCCATGGTGACAGTGACCATGGTCACAACCCTCACGGTGATATTGATCACGGTGACAGTGCCCATGGTGACAGTGCTCACGGTGACAGTGCCCATGGTGACACTGCAAACGGTGACATTGCCTACCATGACAGTGCTCACAGTGACAGTGCCCATGCTGAGAGTGACCACGGTGACAGCTCTAACGGTGATAGTGCCCATGGAGACAGTGCTCATGGTGACAGTCCGCATTGTGCCAGGGCCCAAGATGACAGTGCTCATGTGAGAGTGCCCATAGTGACAATACCCATGGTGACAGTACTCATGGTGAAAGTGCCCATGGTGACATTGCCTATGGTGATTGTGCCAATAGGCACCATGCTCAAGGTGAAACTGCCCATGGAGACATTGCCCATTGTGATAGTGCTCATGGTGACAATCCCACGTTGACAGAGCCAATTGTGATAGTCCCCATGGGGACAGATCTCAGGGTGAAAGTGACCTTGGTGACATTGCTCATTGTGACAGTGCTCATGGTGATAGTGCTCAAGGTGACAATGCCTATGGTGATAATTCTCATAGTGACAGTGTTCATGTTGACAGTGCCCATGGTAACAGTGACCATGGTGACTGTTCTCACCGTGATAGTGCCCATGGTGACAGTCCGCATTGTGGCTGTGCCCATGGTGACAGTGCTCACAGTGATAGTACTCACGGTGACAGTGCCCAAGGTGACAATACCCATGGTGACAGTAATCATGGTGAATGTGGCAATGGAGGCAGTTCTCATAGTGATAGTTCTCATTGTGACAGTGCTCATGGTGACAGTGCTCTTGGGGGCAGTTCCCTTGGTAACAATGCCGAAGGTGACACTGCACATTGTAACAGTTCCAATGGTAACCTTGCTCTCGGTGATAGTGAACACGGTGAGATTGCTCATTGTGACACTGCCGAAGGAGACCCTCCTCATTGTGACAGTGCTCATGGTAACAGTGCTCATGGTGGAAGTGCCCATGGTGACAATGCTCATTGTGGCAGTGCTCATGGGGGCAGTGCCAATGATCACAGTACTTATGGTGATAGTATTCACAGTGTCTGTGTTCATGGTGATAGTGCTCATGGTGGCAGTTCCCACAGAGACCCTGCTCATGCTGGCAATACCCACGGTGATAGACCCATGGTGACAGTGCCCATGATCACAGTGCAATGGTGAGAGAGTTCACGGTGACAGTGACAATGGTGACAGTGCCCATGGAGGCAATGGACATGGTGACAGTACTCATGGTGACAGTGCCCATGGTGACAGTGCCCATGATGACACTGCCCATGGTGACAGTGCTCACGGGGAAAGTGCCCATGATAACATTAATCATGGAGATAGTGACCCTGGTGACAGTGCCCACGGTTTCACTGCTCTTGGTGATAGTGCCTTTGGTGACAATACTCATGGTGAAATTGCCCATGCGGACAATGCTCTTGGTGACATTGCCATTGGAGAGAGTGCCCATGTTGACAGTGCCCATGATGATGTGCTCATGTTGACAGTGCTCACTGTGATAGTGCCCATGTTGACATTGCCCATGTTGGAAGTGCCCACGGTGCCAGTGCCCACAGTAGCAGTGCCCACGCTGAGAGTTCTCATGGTGATAGTGCGCATGGTGACATTTCACATGTTGATACTGCCAATGATGACAGTGCACATGGTGACAGTTCTCATGATGGCAGTAACCCTGGTGACAGTGCTCAAAATGACACTGCCCCTGGTGGAAATGCCCATGGTGACAGTGCCCACAGTGACATTGCCTATGGTGACACTCCTCACGGTGACATTGCCCATGGTGACAGGGCTCATGGTGACAAACCGCATTGTGCCAGTGCCCATGGTGATAGTGCTCACAGTGAAAGTGCTCATGGTAATGCTGCTTACGGTGACAGTGCCCAAGGTGAAAATACCCACGGTGACAGTACTCATCGAGAAAGTGCCCATGGTGGCAATTCTCATAGTGACCGTTCTAATGCTGACAGTGCTCATGGTGGCATTTACCATGGTGAGAGTACCGATGGGGCAGTGCACATGGTGACAGTGCCCATGGTAACCGTGCTCACAGTTATATGTCCCATGGTGACAGTTATCACGCCTGTTGTGCCGATGCTGGAAATGCTTCCGGTCATAGTGCCCATGGTTAAGGTGCCCATGGTGACAGTTCTCACAGTAATAGTGAGCATAGTGATAGTATATTTGGTGACTGTGCCCATGGTGACAGTGCCCATGGTGACAGTACACATGGTGATACTGCTCAATGTGATAGTGCCCTTGTTGACAGTGCGCGTGGTGACAGTTCTCACGTTGATAGTGCCCATGGTGAAAATGCCCATGGTGACAGTTTGCATGGTGAAATTGCTCATGATGACAGTGCCCATGTTGGTAGTTTCCATGGTGACAGTGCTCACAGTGATAGTGGCCATGGTAAGATTGCAGATGGTGGCCGTGCCATTGGTGACATTGCCCATGATGACAGTACTCATGGTGACAGTGCTCACGATGACTGTGTCCATGGTGACAGTGCATATGGTTGTAGTGCACATGGTGGCAGTGAAAACTGGTGACAGAGCCCATGGTAACAGTGTTCTTGGTGACAGTACACACGGTGACAACCCATGCTGACAGTGCTCATGGGGACTGTGCTAATGGTTGCACTACCCATGGTGACAGTGCTCACAGTTAGAGTGCACATGGTAATCGTGCTCACCTTGATAGTGTCCATGGTGACAGTGATCACAGTGATAGTGCCGATGGTGTTAGTGCTCACAGTAAGAGTGAGCATAGTGATAGTGCACTGGTTGACCATGCCCATGCTGACAGTACACATGGTGATAATTCTGAAGTTGGTAGTGCTCATGGACACCACCCTCAAGGTGATAGTGCTCATGGTGACAGGGAACATGGGGACAATGCAAACCATGACTTTGCCTATCGTGACAGTGCTCACAGTGACCAAGCCCATGGTGACAGTGACCACGGTGACAGTTCTAATGCTCATAGTGCCCATGGTGACAGTACTCATGGTGATAATGCTCAAGGTGATAGTGCCCATGGCGATAGTGCCAATGGTGAGAGTCCTCATGGTGATAGTGCCCATGGTGACAGTTCCCATTCTCAAAGTGCTCATGATGACAGTGCCTATGTTGGTAGTTCCCATGGTGACAGTACTCATGGTGAAAATACACATAGTGGCAGTTCTCATAGCGAGGGTTCTCATAGTGACAGTGCTCATGATAGCAGTGCCTAAGGTGGCAGTGCTCGTGGTGACAGTGCTCTTGGTGACGTTGCTCACGGTGATACTTCTCATGGTGACAGTGCCCATGGTGATATTACCCATGGCGAGAATACTTAATGATAAAGTGCCCATGGTGAGAGTGCCCATGGTGATAGTGCACATGGTGGCAGTGCAAATTGGTGACATTGCCCATGGTGACATTGCTTAAGGTGATACTCCTTGCGGTGATATTGTGCATGGTGACAGTTCGAATGGTTACAATACCCATCTTGGCACTTCTCACAGCGACCGTTCTCATGGTGACAGTACTCATAGTAACAGTGCCCAAGGTCGCAGTGCTCCTGGTGGCAGTGCTCATGGTGACAGTGCTCTTGCTGGCAGTTCCCATGGGAACAATGCCGATGGTGACACTGCACACTGTGACAGTGCCAACGGTAACCTTGCTCTCGGTGATAATGAACACGGTGAGAGTGCCCATTGTGACACTGCCAAAGAAGAGCCTCCTCATTGTGACAGTGCTCATGGTAACAGTGCTCATAGTGGAAGTGCCCATGGTGACATTGCTCATTGTGGCAGTGCTCATGGTGATAGTGTTCACAGTGTCTGTGCTCATGGTGATAGTGCTCACAGTGGCAGTGCCCATAGTGACACTGCTCATGTTGGCAATATCCACGGTGATAGACCCATGGTGACAGTGCCCATGATCACAGTGCAATGGTGACAGAGTTCACGGTGACAGTGACAATGGTGACAGTGCCCATGGAGGCAATGGCCATGGTGACAGTGCTCATGGTGACAGGGCCATGGTCACAGTGCCCATGATGACACTGTCCATGGTGACAGTGCTCACGGGGAAAGTGCCCATGATAACATTAACCACAGTGATAGTGCCCCTGGTGACAGTGCCCACGGTGACATTGCCCATAGTGATAGTGTCCATGGTGACAGTACTCACAGTGAAATATTCCCTGGGGACACTGCCCATGGTGACTGTGCCCATGATCCCCACCCTCACGGTGATAGAGGTCACTGTGAGAGTGCCCATGGTGACAGTGCAAACGGTGACATTACCTATGATAACCGTACTCACAGTGACAGTGCCCATGCTGACTGTGACCGCGGTGACTGTTCTAATGCTGACAGTGCTCATGGTGACTGTCTCCATAGTGACAGTGCCCAACGTGACCATGCTCATTGTGACAGTGCCCATAGTGAAAATACCCATGGAGACAGTACTCATAGTGAAAGTGCCCTTGGTGGCAATTCTCATAGTGACATTTCTCATGGTGACAATGTTCATGGTGGTAGTGCCTTAGGTGGCAGTGCTCGTGGTGACAGAGCTCATGGTGACAGTGCTCATGGGGGCAGTTCCCATGGTGAGATTACCGATGGTGGCCGTGCACATGGTGACAGCGCCAATGGCAACCGTGCTCACGGTGATAGTGCCCATGGTGACATTGTGCATGTTGACAGTTTTCACAGTGACACTGCCTATGGAGACAATGCTCATCGTGACAGTGCCCATGGTGAGACTACCACAGTGAGACTGCGACCGTGTAAGTGCTCACGGTGACAGTGCCCATAGTGATAGTGTCCATGGTGACAGTAGTCCCAGTGAAACTATCCATGGGGACACTGCCCATAGTGGCAGTGCCCATGGTCACAACCCTCACGGTGATAGTGCTCACAGTGACAGTGCAAACGGTGACATTGCCTACAGTGACAGGGCTCACAGTGAGAGTGCCCATGGTGACAGTGACCACGGTGACAGCTCTAACAGTGGTAGTGTCCATGGTGACAGTTCTCACGGTGACAGTGCCCATGGGAACAGTTAGCAGGGTGAGATTTCTCATGATGATAGTGCCTATTGTGACAGTGCTCATAGTGACAATGCCCATGGTGCCAGAGCCCATCGAGACATGCCGCACAGTGACAGTTCTCATGGTGACAGTGCCCATGGTGATATTACCCATGGTGACAGTACTCATGGTTAAAGTGCCCATTCTGACATGGCACATGGTGGCAGTGCAAAATGGTGACAGTGCCCATGGTGACTTTGCTCCTGGTGACATAGCTTACAGTCATAGTCCTTATGGTGATATTGTGCATAATGACATTGCACACAGTGACAGTGCTCATGGTGACAGTTCTCACGGTGATAGTGCCCATTGTGAAAGTGCCCGTGGTGACAGTGCCCATAGTCACAATTCTCACAGTGAAGTGTTCACGGCGATAGTGCCCGTGGTGACTATGCCCAGAGTGACAGTACTCACAGTGAAATTATCCAAGGGGACACTGCCCATGGTGACAGTGACCATGGTCACAACCCTCACGGTGATATTGATCACCGTGACAGTGCCCATGGTGACAGTGCTCACGGTGACAGTGCCCATGGTGACACTGCAAACGGTGACATTGCCTAACATGACAGTGCTCACAGTGACAGTGCCCATGCTGAGAGTGACCACGGTGACAGCTCTAATGGTGATAGTGCCCATGGAGACAGTGCTCATGGTGACAGTCCGCATTGTGCCAGGGCCCAAGATGACAGTGCTCATGTGAGAGTGCCCATAGTGACAATACCCATGGTGACAGTACTCATGGTGAAAGTGCCCATGGTGACATTGCCTATGGTGATTGTGCCAATAGGCACCATGCTCAAGGTGAAACTGCCCATGGAGACATTGCCCATTGTGATAGTGCTCATGGTGACAATCCCACGTTGACAGAGCCAATTGTGATAGTCCCCATGGGGACAGATCTCAGGGTGAAAGTGACCTTGGTGACATTGCTCATTGTGACAGTGCTCATGGTGATAGTGCTCAAGGTGACAATGCCTATGGTGATAATTCTCATAGTGACAGTGTTCATGTTGACAGTGCCCATGGTAACAGCGACCATGGTGACTGTTCTCACCGTGATAGTGCCCATGGTGACAGTCCGCATTGTGGCTGTGCCCATGGTGACACTGCTCACAGTGATAGTACTCACGGTGACAGTGCCCAAGGTGACAATACCCACGGTGACAGTAATCATGGTGAATGTGGCAATGGAGGCAGTTCTCATAGTGATAGTTCTCATTGTGACAGTGCTCATGGTGACAGTGCTCTTGGGGGCAGTTCCCTTGGTAAAAATGCCGAAGGTGACACTGCACATTGTAACAGTTCCAATGGTAACCTTGCTCTCGGTGATAGTGAACACGGTGAGATTGCTCATTGTGACACTGCCGAAGGAGACCCTCCTCATTGTGACAGTGCTCATGGTAACAGTGCTCATGGTGGAAGTGCCCATGGTGACAATGCTCATTGTGGCAGTGCTCATGGGGGCAGTGCCAATGATCACAGTACTTATGGTGATAGTATTCACAGTGTCTGTGTTCATGGTGATAGTGCTCATGGTGGCAGTTCCCACAGAGACCCTGCTCATGCTGGCAATACCCACGGTGATAGACCCATGGTGACAGTGCCCATGATCACAGTGCAATGGTGAGAGAGTTCACGGTGACAGTGACAATGGTGACAGTGCCCATGGAGGCAATGGACATGGTGACAGTACTCATGGTGACAGTGCCCATGGTGACAGTGCCCATGATGACACTGCCCATGGTGACAGTGCTCACGGGGAAAGTGCCCATGATAACATTAATCATGGTGATAGTGACCCTGGTGACAGTGCCCACGGTTTCACTGCTCTTGGTGATAGTGCCTTTGGTGACAATACTCATGGTGAAATTGCCCATGCGGACAATGCTCTTGGTGACATGGCCATTGGAGAGAGTGCCCATGTTGACAGTGCCCATGATGATGTGCTCATGTTGACAGTGCTCACTGTGATAGTGCCCATGTTGACATTGCCCATGTTGGAAGTGCCCACGGTGCCAGTGCCCACAGTAGCAGTGCCCACGCTGAGAGTTCTCATGGTGATAGTGCGCATGGTGACATTTCACATGTTGATACTGCCAATGATGACAGTGCACATGGTGACAGTTCTCATGATGGCAGTAACCCTGGTGACAGTGCTCAAAATGACACTGCCCCTGGTGGAAATGCCCATGGTGACAGTGCCCACAGTGACATTGCCTATGGTGACACTCCTCACGGTGACATTGCCCATGGTGACAGGGCTCATGGTGACAACCCGCATTGTGCCAGTGCCCATGGTGATAGTGCTCACAGTGAATGTGCTCATGGTAATGCTGCTTACGGTGACAGTGCCCAAGGTGAAAATACCCACGGTGACAGTACTCATCGAGAAAGTGCCCATGGTGGCAATTCTCATAGTGACCGTTCTAATGCTGACAGTGCTCATGGTGGCATTTACCATGGTGAGAGTACCGATGGGGCAGTGCACATGGTGACAGTGCCCATGGTAACCGTGCTCACAGTTATATGTCCCATGGTGACAGTTATCACGCCTGTTGTGCCGATGCTGGAAATGCTTCCGGTCATAGTGCCCATGGTTAAGGTGCCCATGGTGACAGTTCTCACAGTAATAGTGAGCATAGTGATAGTATATTTGGTGACTGTGCCCATGGTGACAGTGCCCATGGTGACAGTACACATGGTGATACTGCTCAATGTGATAGTGCCCTTGTTGACAGTGCGCGTGGTGACAGTTCTCACGTTGATAGTGCCCATGGTGAAAATGCCCATGGTGACAGTTTGCATGGTGAAATTGCTCATGATGACAGTGCCCATGTTGGTAGTTTCCATGGTGACAGTGCTCACAGTGATAGTGGCCATGGTAAGATTGCAGATGGTGGCCGTGCCATTGGTGACATTGCCCATGATGACAGTACTCATGGTGACAGTGCTCACGATGACTGTGTCCATGGTGACAGTGCATATGGTTGTAGTGCACATGGTGGCAGTGAAAACTGGTGACAGAGCCCATGGTAACAGTGTTCTTGGTGACAGTACACACGGTGACAACCCATGCTGACAGTGCTCATGGGGACTGTGCTAATGGTTGCATTACCCATGGTGACAGTGCTCACAGTTAGAGTGCACATGGTAATCGTGCTCACCTTGATAGTGTCCATGGTGACAGTGATCACAGTGATAGTGCCGATGGTGTTAGTGCTCACAGTAAGAGTGAGCATAGTGATAGTGCACTGGTTGACCATGCCCATGCTGACAGTACACATGGTGATAATTCTGAAGTTGGTAGTGCTCATGGACACCACCCTCAAGGTGATAGTGCTCATGGTGACAGGGAACATGGGGACAATGCAAACCATGACTTTGCCTATCGTGACAGTGCTCACAGTGACCAAGCCCATGGTGACAGTGACCACGGTGACAGTTCTAATGCTCATAGTGCCCATGGTGACAGTACTCATGGTGATAATGCTCAAGGTGATAGTGCCCATGGCGATAGTGCCAATGGTGAGAGTCCTCATGGTGATAGTGCCCATGGTGACAGTTCCCATTCTCAAAGTGCTCATGATGACAGTGCCTATGTTGGTAGTTCCCATGGTGACAGTACTCATGGTGAAAATACACATAGTGGCAGTTCTCATAGCGAGGGTTCTCATAGTGACAGTGCTCATGATAGCAGTGCCTAAGGTGGCAGTGCTCGTGGTGACAGTGCTCTTGGTGACGTTGCTCACGGTGATACTTCTCATGGTGACAGTGCCCATGGTGATATTACCCATGGCGAGAATACTTAATGATAAAGTGCCCATGGTGAGAGTGCCCATGGTGATAGTGCACATGGTGGCAGTGCAAATTGGTGACATTGCCCATGGTGACATTGCTTAAGGTGATACTCCTTGCGGTGATATTGTGCATGGTGACAGTTCGAATGGTTACAATACCCATCTTGGCACTTCTCACAGCGACCGTTCTCATGGTGACAGTACTCATAGTAACAGTGCCCAAGGTCGCAGTGCTCCTGGTGGCAGTGCTCATGGTGACAGTGCTCTTGCTGGCAGTTCCCATGGGAACAATTCCGATGGTGACACTGCACACTGTGACAGTGCCAACGGTAACCTTGCTCTCGGTGATAATAAACACGGTGAGAGTGCCCATTGTGACACTGCCAAAGAAGAGCCTCCTCATTGTGACAGTGCTCATGGTAACAGTGCTCATAGTGGAAGTGCCCATGGTGACATTGCTCATTGTGGCAGTGCTCATGGTGATAGTGTTCACAGTGTCTGTGCTCATGGTGATAGTGCTCACAGTGGCAGTGCCCATAGTGACACTGCTCATGTTGGCAATATCCACGGTGATAGACCCATGGTGACAGTGCCCATGATCACAGTGCAATGGTGACAGAGTTCACGGTGACAGTGACAATGGTGACAGTGCCCATGGAGGCAATGGCCATGGTGACAGTGCTCATGGTGACAGGGCCATGGTCACAGTGCCCATGATGACACTGTCCATGGTGACAGTGCTCACGGGGAAAGTGCCCATGATAACATTAACCACAGTGATAGTGCCCCTGGTGACAGTGCCCACGGTGACATTGCCCATAGTGATAGTGTCCATGGTGACAGTACTCACAGTGAAATATTCCCTGGGGACACTGCCCATGGTGACTGTGCCCATGATCCCCACCCTCACGGTGATAGAGGTCACTGTGAGAGTGCCCATGGTGACAGTGCAAACGGTGACATTACCTATGATGACCGTACTCACAGTGACAGTGCCCATGCTGACTGTGACCGCGGTGACTGTTCTAATGCTGACAGTGCTCATGGTGACTGTCTCCATAGTGACAGTGCCCAACGTGACCATGCTCATTGTGACAGTGCCCATAGTGAAAATACCCATGGAGACAGTACTCATAGTGAAAGTGCCCTTGGTGGCAATTCTCATAGTGACATTTCTCATGGTGACAATGTTCATGGTGGTAGTGCCTTAGGTGGCAGTGCTCGTGGTGACAGAGCTCATGGTGACAGTGCTCATGGGGGCAGTTCCCATGGTGAGATTACCGATGGTGGCCGTGCACATGGTGACAGCGCCAATGGCAACCGTGCTCACGGTGATAGTGCCCATGGTGACATTGTGCATGTTGACAGTTTTCACAGTGACACTGCCTATGGAGACAATGCTCATCGTGACAGTGCCCATGGTGAGACTACCACAGTGAGACTGCGACAGTGTAAGTGCTCACGGTGACAGTGCCCATAGTGATAGTGTCCATGGTGACAGTAGTCCCAGTGAAACTATCCATGGGGACACTGCCCATAGTGGCAGTGCCCATGGTCACAACCCTCACGGTGATAGTGCTCACAGTGACAGTGCAAACGGTGACATTGCCTACAGTGACAGGGCTCACAGTGAGAGTGCCCATGGTGACAGTGACCACGGTGACAGCTCTAACAGTGGTAGTGTCCATGGTGACAGTTCTCACGGTGACAGTGCCCATGGGAACAGTTAGCAGGGTGAGATTTCTCATGATGATAGTGCCTATTGTGACAGTGCTCATAGTGACAATGCCCATGGTGCCAGAGCCCATCGAGACATGCCGCACAGTGACAGTTCTCATGGTGACAGTGCCCATGGTGATATTACCCATGGTGACAGTACTCATGGTTAAAGTGCCCATTCTGACATGGCACATGGTGGCAGTGCAAAATGGTGACAGTGCCCATGGTGACTTTGCTCATGGTGACATAGCTTACAGTCATAGTCCTTATGGTGATATTGTGCATGATGACATTGCACACAGTGACAGTGCTCATGGTGACAGTTCTCACGGTGATAGTGCCCATTGTGAAAGTGCCCGTGGTGACAGTGCCCATAGTCACAATTCTCACAGTGAAGTGTTCACGGCGATAGTGCCCGTGGTGACTATGCCCAGAGTGACAGTACTCACAGTGAAATTATCCAAGGGGACACTGCCCATGGTGACAGTGACCATGGTCACAACCCTCATGGTGATATTGATCACCGTGACAGTGCCCATGGTGACAGTGCTCACGGTGACAGTGCCCATGGTGACACTGCAAACGGTGACATTGCCTAACATGACAGTGCTCACAGTGACAGTGCCCATGCTGAGAGTGACCACGGTGACAGCTCTAACGGTGATAGTGGCCATGGAGACAGTGCACATGGTGACAGTCCGCATTGTGCCAGGGCCCAAGATGACAGTGCTCATGTGAGAGTGCCCATAGTGACAATACCCATGGTGACAGTACTCATGGTGAAAGTGCCCATGGTGACATTGCCTATGGTGATTGTGCCAATAGGCACCATGCTCAAGGTGAAACTGACCATGGAGACATTGCCCATTGTGATAGTGCTCATGGTGACAATCCCACGATGACAGAGCCAATTGTGATAGTCCCCATGGGGACAGATCTCAGGGTGAAAGTGACCTTGGTGACATTGCTCATTGTGACAGTGCTCATGGTGATAGTGCTCAAGGTGACAATGCCTATGGTGATAATTCTCATAGTGACAGTGCTCATGTTGACAGTGCCCATGGTAACAGTGACCATGGTGACTGTTCTCACCGTGATAGTGCCCATGGTGACAGTCCGCATTGTGGCTGTGCCCATTGTTACAGTGCTCACAGTGATAGTACTCACGGTGACAGTGCCCAAGGTGACAATACCCACGGTGACAGTAATCATGGTGAATGTGGCAATGGAGGCAGTTCTCATAGTGGTAGTTCTCATTGTGACAGTGCTCATGGTGACAGTGCTCTTGGGGGCAGTTCCCTTGGTAACAATGCCGAAGGTGACACTGCACATTGTAACAGTTCCAATGGTAACCTTGCTCTCGGTGATAGTGAACACGGTGAGATTGCTCATTGTGACACTGCCGAAGGAGGCCCTCCTCATTGTGACAGTGCTCATGGTAACAGTGCTCATGGTGGAAGTGCCCATGGTGACAATGCTCATTGTGGCAGTGCTCATGGGGGCAGTGCCAATGATCACAGTACTTATGGTGATAGTATTCACAGTGTCTGTGTTCATGGTGATAGTGCTCATGGTGGCAGTTCCCACAGAGACCCTGCTCATGCTGGCAATACCCACGGTGATAGACCCATGGTGACAGTGCCCATGATCACAGTGCAATGGTGAGAGAGTTCACGGTGACAGTGACAATGGTGACAGTGCCCATGGAGGCAATGGACATGGTGACAGTACTCATGGTGACAGTGCCCATGGTGACAGTGCCCATGATGACACTGCCCATGGTGACAGTGCTCACGGGGAAAGTGCCCATGATAACATTAATCATGGTGATAGTGACCCTGGTGACAGTGCCCACGGTTTCACTGCTCTTGGTGATAGTGCCTTTGGTGACAATACTCATGGTGAAATTGCCCATGCGGACAATGCTCTTGGTGACATGGCCATTGGAGAGAGTGCCCATGTTGACAGTGCCCATGATGATGTGCTCATGTTGACAGTGCTCACTGTGATAGTGCCCATGTTGACATTGCCCATGTTGGAAGTGCCCACGGTGCCAGTGCCCACAGTAGCAGTGCCCACGCTGAGAGTTCTCATGGTGATAGTGCGCATGGTGACATTTCACATGTTGATACTGCCAATGATGACAGTGCACATGGTGACAGTTCTCATGATGGCAGTAACCCTGGTGACAGTGCTCAAAATGACACTGCCCCTGGTGGAAATGCCCATGGTGACAGTGCCCACAGTGACATTGCCTATGGTGACACTCCTCACGGTGACATTGCCCATGGTGACAGGGCTCATGGTGACAACCCGCATTGTGCCAGTGCCCATGGTGATAGTGCTCACAGTGAATGTGCTCATGGTAATGCTGCTTACGGTGACAGTGCCCAAGGTGAAAATACCCACGGTGACAGTACTCATCGAGAAAGTGCCCATGGTGGCAATTCTCATAGTGACCGTTCTAATGCTGACAGTGCTCATGGTGGCATTTACCATGGTGAGAGTACCGATGGGGCAGTGCACATGGTGACAGTGCCCATGGTAACCGTGCTCACAGTTATATGTCCCATGGTGACAGTTATCACGCCTGTTGTGCCGATGCTGGAAATGCTTCCGGTCATAGTGCCCATGGTTAAGGTGCCCATGGTGACAGTTCTCACAGTAATAGTGAGCATAGTGATAGTATATTTGGTGACTGTGCCCATGGTGACAGTGCCCATGGTGACAGTACACATGGTGATACTGCTCAATGTGATAGTGCCCTTGTTGACAGTGCGCGTGGTGACAGTTCTCACGTTGATAGTGCCCATGGTGAAAATGCCCATGGTGACAGTTTGCATGGTGAAATTGCTCATGATGACAGTGCCCATGTTGGTAGTTTCCATGGTGACAGTGCTCACAGTGATAGTGGCCATGGTAAGATTGCAGATGGTGGCCGTGCCATTGGTGACATTGCCCATGATGACAGTACTCATGGTGACAGTGCTCACGATGACTGTGTCCATGGTGACAGTGCATATGGTTGTAGTGCACATGGTGGCAGTGAAAACTGGTGACAGAGCCCATGGTAACAGTGTTCTTGGTGACAGTACACACGGTGACAACCCATGCTGACAGTGCTCATGGGGACTGTGCTAATGGTTGCATTACCCATGGTGACAGTGCTCACAGTTAGAGTGCACATGGTAATCGTGCTCACCTTGATAGTGTCCATGGTGACAGTGATCACAGTGATAGTGCCGATGGTGTTAGTGCTCACAGTAAGAGTGAGCATAGTGATAGTGCACTGGTTGACCATGCCCATGCTGACAGTACACATGGTGATAATTCTGAAGTTGGTAGTGCTCATGGACACCACCCTCAAGGTGATAGTGCTCATGGTGACAGGGAACATGGGGACAATGCAAACCATGACTTTGCCTATCGTGACAGTGCTCACAGTGACCAAGCCCATGGTGACAGTGACCACGGTGACAGTTCTAATGCTCATAGTGCCCATGGTGACAGTACTCATGGTGATAATGCTCAAGGTGATAGTGCCCATGGCGATAGTGCCAATGGTGAGAGTCCTCATGGTGATAGTGCCCATGGTGACAGTTCCCATTCTCAAAGTGCTCATGATGACAGTGCCTATGTTGGTAGTTCCCATGGTGACAGTACTCATGGTGAAAATACACATAGTGGCAGTTCTCATAGCGAGGGTTCTCATAGTGACAGTGCTCATGATAGCAGTGCCTAAGGTGGCAGTGCTCGTGGTGACAGTGCTCTTGGTGACGTTGCTCACGGTGATACTTCTCATGGTGACAGTGCCCATGGTGATATTACCCATGGCGAGAATACTTAATGATAAAGTGCCCATGGTGAGAGTGCCCATGGTGATAGTGCACATGGTGGCAGTGCAAATTGGTGACATTGCCCATGGTGACATTGCTTAAGGTGATACTCCTTGCGGTGATATTGTGCATGGTGACAGTTCGAATGGTTACAATACCCATCTTGGCACTTCTCACAGCGACCGTTCTCATGGTGACAGTACTCATAGTAACAGTGCCCAAGGTCGCAGTGCTCCTGGTGGCAGTGCTCATGGTGACAGTGCTCTTGCTGGCAGTTCCCATGGGAACAATTCCGATGGTGACACTGCACACTGTGACAGTGCCAACGGTAACCTTGCTCTCGGTGATAATAAACACGGTGAGAGTGCCCATTGTGACACTGCCAAAGAAGAGCCTCCTCATTGTGACAGTGCTCATGGTAACAGTGCTCATAGTGGAAGTGCCCATGGTGACATTGCTCATTGTGGCAGTGCTCATGGTGATAGTGTTCACAGTGTCTGTGCTCATGGTGATAGTGCTCACAGTGGCAGTGCCCATAGTGACACTGCTCATGTTGGCAATATCCACGGTGATAGACCCATGGTGACAGTGCCCATGATCACAGTGCAATGGTGACAGAGTTCACGGTGACAGTGACAATGGTGACAGTGCCCATGGAGGCAATGGCCATGGTGACAGTGCTCATGGTGACAGGGCCATGGTCACAGTGCCCATGATGACACTGTCCATGGTGACAGTGCTCACGGGGAAAGTGCCCATGATAACATTAACCACAGTGATAGTGCCCCTGGTGACAGTGCCCACGGTGACATTGCCCATAGTGATAGTGTCCATGGTGACAGTACTCACAGTGAAATATTCCCTGGGGACACTGCCCATGGTGACTGTGCCCATGATCCCCACCCTCACGGTGATAGAGGTCACTGTGAGAGTGCCCATGGTGACAGTGCAAACGGTGACATTACCTATGATGACCGTACTCACAGTGACAGTGCCCATGCTGACTGTGACCGCGGTGACTGTTCTAATGCTGACAGTGCTCATGGTGACTGTCTCCATAGTGACAGTGCCCAACGTGACCATGCTCATTGTGACAGTGCCCATAGTGAAAATACCCATGGAGACAGTACTCATAGTGAAAGTGCCCTTGGTGGCAATTCTCATAGTGACATTTCTCATGGTGACAATGTTCATGGTGGTAGTGCCTTAGGTGGCAGTGCTCGTGGTGACAGAGCTCATGGTGACAGTGCTCATGGGGGCAGTTCCCATGGTGAGATTACCGATGGTGGCCGTGCACATGGTGACAGCGCCAATGGCAACCGTGCTCACGGTGATAGTGCCCATGGTGACATTGTGCATGTTGACAGTTTTCACAGTGACACTGCCTATGGAGACAATGCTCATCGTGACAGTGCCCATGGTGAGACTACCACAGTGAGACTGCGACAGTGTAAGTGCTCACGGTGACAGTGCCCATAGTGATAGTGTCCATGGTGACAGTAGTCCCAGTGAAACTATCCATGGGGACACTGCCCATAGTGGCAGTGCCCATGGTCACAACCCTCATGGTGATAGTGCTCACAGTGACAGTGCAAACGGTGACATTGCCTACAGTGACAGGGCTCACAGTGAGAGTGCCCATGGTGACAGTGACCACGGTGACAGCTCTAACAGTGGTAGTGTCCATGGTGACAGTTCTCACGGTGACAGTGCCCATGGGAACAGTTAGCAGGGTGAGATTTCTCATGATGATAGTGCCTATTGTGACAGTGCTCATAGTGACAATGCCCATGGTGCCAGAGCCCATCGAGACATGCCGCACAGTGACAGTTCTCATGGTGACAGTGCCCATGGTGATATTACCCATGGTGACAGTACTCATGGTTAAAGTGCCCATTCTGACATGGCACATGGTGGCAGTGCAAAATGGTGACAGTGCCCATGGTGACTTTGCTCATGGTGACATAGCTTACAGTCATAGTCCTTATGGTGATATTGTGCATGATGACATTGCACACAGTGACAGTGCTCATGGTGACAGTTCTCACGGTGATAGTGCCCATTGTGAAAGTGCCCGTGGTGACAGTGCCCATAGTCACAATTCTCACAGTGAAGTGTTCACGGCGATAGTGCCCGTGGTGACTATGCCCAGAGTGACAGTACTCACAGTGAAATTATCCAAGGGGACACTGCCCATGGTGACAGTGACCATGGTCACAACCCTCATGGTGATATTGATCACCGTGACAGTGCCCATGGTGACAGTGCTCACGGTGACAGTGCCCATGGTGACACTGCAAACGGTGACATTGCCTAACATGACAGTGCTCACAGTGACAGTGCCCATGCTGAGAGTGACCACGGTGACAGCTCTAACGGTGATAGTGGCCATGGAGACAGTGCACATGGTGACAGTCCGCATTGTGCCAGGGCCCAAGATGACAGTGCTCATGTGAGAGTGCCCATAGTGACAATACCCATGGTGACAGTACTCATGGTGAAAGTGCCCATGGTGACATTGCCTATGGTGATTGTGCCAATAGGCACCATGCTCAAGGTGAAACTGACCATGGAGACATTGCCCATTGTGATAGTGCTCATGGTGACAATCCCACGATGACAGAGCCAATTGTGATAGTCCCCATGGGGACAGATCTCAGGGTGAAAGTGACCTTGGTGACATTACTCATTGTGACAGTGCTCATGGTGATAGTGCTCAAGGTGACAATGCCTATGGTGATAATTCTCATAGTGACAGTGCTCATGTTGACAGTGCCCATGGTAACAGTGACCATGGTGACTGTTCTCACCGTGATAGTGCCCATGGTGACAGTCCGCATTGTGGCTGTGCCCATTGTTACAGTGCTCACAGTGATAGTACTCACGGTGACAGTGCCCAAGGTGACAATACCCACGGTGACAGTAATCATGGTGAATGTGGCAATGGAGGCAGTTCTCATAGTGGTAGTTCTCATTGTGACAGTGCTCATGGTGACAGTGCTCTTGGGGGCAGTTCCCTTGGTAACAATGCCGAAGGTGACACTGCACATTGTAACAGTTCCAATGGTAACCTTGCTCTCGGTGATAGTGAACACGGTGAGATTGCTCATTGTGACACTGCCGAAGGAGGCCCTCCTCATTGTGACAGTGCTCATGGTAACAGTGCTCATGGTGGAAGTGCCCATGGTGACAATGCTCATTGTGGCAGTGCTCATGGGGGCAGTGCCAATGATCACAGTACTTATGGTGATAGTATTCACAGTGTCTGTGTTCATGGTGATAGTGCTCATGGTGGCAGTTCCCACAGAGACCCTGCTCATGCTGGCAATACCCACGGTGATAGACCCATGGTGACAGTGCCCATGATCACAGTGCAATGGTGAGAGAGTTCACGGTGACAGTGACAATGGTGACAGTGCCCATGGAGGCAATGGACATGGTGACAGTACTCATGGTGACAGTGCCCATGGTGACAGTGCCCATGATGACACTGCCCATGGTGACAGTGCTCACGGGGAAAGTGCCCATGATAACATTAATCATGGTGATATTGCCCCTGGTGACAGTGCCCACGGTTTCACTGCTCTTGGTGATAGTGCCTTTGGTGACAATACTCATGGTGAAATTGCCCATGCGGACAATGCTCTTGGTGACATGGCCATTGGAGAGAGTGCCCATGTTGACAGTGCCCATGATGATGTGCTCATGTTGACAGTGCTCACTGTGATAGTGCCCATGTTGACATTGCTCATGTTGGAAGTCCCCACGGTGCCAGTGCCCACAGTAACAGTGCCCACGCTGAGAGTTCTCATGGTGATAGTGCGCATGGTGACATTTCACATGTTGATACTGCCAATGATGACAGTGCACATGGTGACAGTTCTCATGATGGCAGTAACCCTGGTGACAGTGCTCAAAATGACACTGCCCCTGGTGGAAATGCCCATGGTGATAGTGCCCACAGTGACATTGCCTATGGTGACACTCCTCACGGTGACATTGCCCATGGTGACAGGCCTCATGGTGACAATCCTCATTGTGCCAGTGCCCATGGTGATAGTGCTCACAGTGAAAGTGCTCATGCTAATGCTGCTTACGGTGACAGTGCCCAAGGTGAAAATACCCACGGTGACAGTACTCATCGAGAAAGTGCCCATGGTGGCAATTCTCATAGTGACCGTTCTAATGCTGACAGTGCTCATGGTGGCATTTACCATGGTGAGAGTACCGATGGGGCAGTGCACATGGTGACAGTGCCCATGGTAACCGTGCTCACAGTTATATGTCCCATGGTGACAGTTATCACGCCTGTTGTGCCGATGCTGGAAATGCTTCCGGTCAAAGTGCCCATGGTTAAGGTGCCCATGGTGACAGTTCTCACAGTAATAGTGAGCATAGTGATAGTATATTTGGTGACTGTGCCCATGGTGACAGTGCCCATGGTGACAGTACAAATGGTGATACTGCTCAATGTGATAGTGCCCTTGTTGACAGTGCGCGTGGTGACAGTTCTCACGATGATAGTGCCCATGGTGAAAATGCCCATGGTGACCGTTTGCATGGTGAAATTGCTCATGATGACAGTGCCCATGTTGGTAGTTTCCATGGTGACAGTGCTCACAGTGATAGTGGCCATGGTAAGATTGCAGATGGTGGCCGTGCCATTGGTGACATTGCCCATGATGACAGTACTCATGGTGACAGTGCTCACGATGACTGTGTCCATGGTGACAGTGCATATGGTTGTAGTGCACATGGTGGCAGTGAAAACTGGTGACAGAGCCCATGGTAACAGTGTTCTTGGTGACAGTACACACGGTGACAACCCATGCTGACAGTGCTCATGGGGACTGTGCTAATGGTTGCATTACCCATGGTGACAGTGCTCACAGTTAGAGTGCACATGGTAATCGTGCTCACCTTGATAGTGTCCATGGTGACAGTGATCACAGTGATAGTGCCGATGGTGTTAGTGCTCACAGTAAGAGTGAGCATAGTGATAGTGCACTGGTTGACCATGCCCATGCTGACAGTACACATGGTGATAATTCTGAAGTTGGTAGTGCTCATGGACACCACCCTCAAGGTGATAGTGCTCATGGTGACAGGGAACATGGGGACAATGCAAACCATGACTTTGCCTATCGTGACAGTGCTCACAGTGACCAAGCCCATGGTGACAGTGACCACGGTGACAGTTCTAATGCTCATAGTGCCCATGGTGACAGTACTCATGGTGATAATGCTCAAGGTGATAGTGCCCATGGCGATAGTGCCAATGGTGAGAGTCCTCATGTTGATAGTGCCCATGGTGACAGTTCCCATTCTCAAAGTGCTCATGATGACAGTGACTATGTTGGTAGTTCCCATGGTGAGAGTACTCATAATAGCAGTGCCCAAGGTGGCAGTGCTCGTGGTGACTGTGCTCTTGGTGAAGTTGCTCACGGTGATACTTCACATGGTGACAGTGCCCATGGTGATATTACCCATGGCGAGGGTACTTAATGATAAAGTGCCCATGGTGACAGTGCCCATGGTGATAGTGCACATGGTGGCAGTGCAAATTGGTGACATTGCCCATGGTGACATTGCTTAAGGTGATACTCCTTGCGGTGATATTGTGCATGGTGACAGTTCGAATGGTGACAATACCCATGGTGGCACTACTCACAGCGACCGTTTTCATGGTGACAGTACTCATAGTAACAGTGCCCAAGGTCGCAGTGCTCGTGGTGACAGTGCTCATGGTGACAGTGCTCTTGCTGGCAGTTCCCATGGGAACAATGCCGATGGTGACACTGCACATTGTGACAGTGCCAATGGTAACCTTTCTCTCGGTGATAATGAACATGGTGAGAGTGCCCATTGTGACACTGCCGAAGAAGACACTCCTCATTGTGACACTGCTCATGGTAACAGTGCTCATAGAGGAAGTGCCCATGGTGACAATGCTCATTGTGGCAGTGCTCATGGTGATAGTGTTCACAGTGTCTGTGCTCATGGTGATAGTGCTCACAGTGGCAGTGCCCATAGTGACACTGCTCATGTTGGCAATACGCACAGTGATATACAAATGGTGACAGTGCCCATGATCACAGTGCAATGGTGAGAGAGCTCACGGTGACAGTGACAATGGTGACAATGCCCACGGAGGCAATGGCCATGGTGACAGTGCCCGTGATGACACTGCCCATGGTGACAGTGCTCACGGGGAAAGTGCCCATGATAACATTAATCACGGTGATAGTGCCCCTGGTGACAGTGCCCACGGTTTCACTGCTCTTGGTGATAGTGCCTTTGGTGACAATACTCATGGTGAAATTGCCCATGCGGACAATGCTCTTGGTGACATTGCCATTGGAGAGAGTGCCCATGTTGACAGTGCCCATGATGATGTGCTCATGTTGACAGTGCTCACTGTGATAGTGCCCATGTTGACATTGCCCATGTTGGAAGTGCCCACGGTGCCAGTGCCCACAGTAACAGTGCCCACGCTGAGAGTTCTCATGGTGATAGTGCACATGGTGACATTTCACATGTTGATACTGCCAATGATGACAGTGCACATGGTGGCAGTTCTCATGACGGCAGTACCCCTGGTGACAGTGCTCAAAATGACACTGCCCCTGGTGGAAATGCCCATGGTGACAGTGCCCACAGTGACATTGCCTATGGTGACACTCCTCACGGTGACATTGCCCATGGTGACAGGGCTCATGGTGACAACCCGCATTGTGCCAGTGCCCATGGTGATAGTGCACATGGTGGCAGTGCAAATTGGTGACATTGCCCATGGTGACATTGCTTAAGGTGATACTCCTTGCGGTGATATTGTGCATGGTGACAGTTCGAATGGTGACAATACCCATGGTGGCACTTCTCACAGCGACCGTTCTCATGGTGACAGTACTCATAGTAACAGTGCCCAAGGTCGCAGTGCTCGTGGTGACAGTGCTCATGTTGACAGTGCTCTTGCTGGCAGTTCCCATGGGAACAATGCCGATGGTGACACTGCACAGTGTGACAGTGCCAATGGTAAGCTTGCTCTCGGTGATAATGAACACGGTGAGATTGCCCATTGTGACACTGCCGAAGAAGACCCTCCTCATTGTGACAGTGCTCATGGTAACAGTGTACATAGTGGAATTGCCCATGGTGACAATGCTCATTGTGGCAGTGCTCATGGTGATAGTGTTCACAGTGTCTGTGCTCATGGTGATAGTGCTCACAGTGGCAGTGCCCATAGTGACACTGCTCATGTTGGCAATACCCACGGTGATAGACCAATGGTGACAGTGCCCATGATCACAGTGCAATGGTGAGAGAGCTCACGGTGACAGTGACAATGGTGACAATGCCCACGGAGGCAATGGCCATGGTGACAGTGCTCATGGTGACAGTGACCATGATGAGACTGCCCATGGTGACAGTGCTCACGGGGAAAGTGCCCATGATAGCATTAACCACAGTGATAGTGCCCCTGGTGACTGTGCCCACGATGATATTGCCCATAGTGATAGTGTCCATGGTGACAGTACCCACAGTGAAATATTCCCTGGGGACACTGCCCTTGGTGACTGTGCCCATGATCACCACCCTCACGGTGATAGAGGTCACTGTGAGAGTGCCCATGGTGACAGTGCAAACGGTGGCATTACCTATGATGACCGTACTCACAGTGACAGTGCCCATGCTGACTGTGACCGCGGTGACTGTTCTAATGCTGACAGTGCTCATGGTGACTGTCTGCATAGTGACAGTGCCCAACGTGACCATGCTCATGGTGACAGTGCCCATAGTGAAAATACCCATGGAGACAGTACTCATACTGAAAGTGCCCTTGGTGGCAATTCTCATAGTGACAGATCTCATGGTGACAATGTTCATGGTGGTAGTGCCCTAGGTGGCAGTGCTCGTGGTGACAGAGCTCATGGTGACAGTGCTCATTGGGGCAGTTCCCATGGTGAGATTACCGATGGTGGCAGTGCACATGGTGACAGCGTCAATGGCAACCGTGCTCACGGTGATAGTGCCCATGGTGACATTGTGCATGTTGACAGTTTTCACGGTGACACTGCCTATGGAGACAATGCTCATCATGACAGTGCCCATGGTGAGACTACCACAGTGAGACTGCGACAGTGTAAGTGCTCACGGTGACAGTGCCCATAGTGATAGTGTCCATGGTGACAGTAGTCCCAGTGAAACTGTCCATGGGTACACTGCCCATAGTGGCAGTGCCCATGGTCACAACCCTCACGGTGATAGTGCTCACAGTGACAGTGCAAACGGTGACATTGCCTACAGCGACAGGGCTCACAGTGAGAGTGCCCATGGTGACAGTGACCACGGTGACAGCTCTAACAGTGGTAGTGTCCATGGTGACAGTTCTCACGGTGACAGTGCCCATGGGAACAGTTAGCAGGGTGAGATTTCTCATGATGATATTGCCTATTGTGACAGTGCTCATAGTGACAATGCCCATGGTGCCAGAGCCCATCGAGACATGCCGCACAGTGACAGTTCTCATGGTGACAGTGCCCATGGTGATATTACCCATGGTGACAGTACTCATGGTTAAAGTGCCCATTCTGACAAGGCACATGTTGGTAGTGAAAAATGGTGACAGTGCCCATGGTGACTTTGCTCATGGTGACATTGCTTACAGTCATAGTCCTTATGGTGTTATTGTGCATGATGACATTGCACACACTGACAGTGCTCATGGTGACAGTCCTCACGGTGATAGTGCCCATTGTGAAAGTGCCCGTGGTGACAGTGCCCATAGTCACAATTCTCACATTGAAGTGTTCATGGTGATAGTGCCCATGGTGACTATACCCAGGGTGACAGTACTCACAGTGAAATTATCCAAGGGGACACTGACCATGGTGACAGTGACCATGGTCACAACCCTCACGGTGATATTGATCACGGTGACAGTGCTCACGGTGACAGTGCCCATGGTGACAGTGCTCACGGTGACAGTGCCCATGGTGACACTGCAAACGGTGACATTGCCTACCATGACAGTGCTCACAGTGACAGTGCCCATGCTGAGAGTGACCACGGTGACAGCTCTAACGGTGATAGTGCCCATGGAGACAGTGCTCATGGTGACAGTCCGCATTGTGCCAGGGCCCAAGATGACAGTGCTCACGTGAGAGTGCCCATAGTGACAATACCCATGGTGACAGTACTCATGGTGCAAGGGCCCATGGTGACATTGCCTATGGTGGTTGTGCCAATAGGCACCATGCTCAAGGTGAAACTGCCCATGGAGACATTGCCCATTGTGATAGTGCTCATGGTGACAATCCCACGTTGACAGAGCCAATTGTGGTAGTCCCCATGGTGACAGATCTCAGGGTGAAAGTGACCTTGGTGACATTGCTCATTGTGGCAGTGCTCATGGTGATAGTGCTCAAGGTGATAGTCTCCATGTTGACAGTGCCCATGGTGACAGTTCTCATGGTGACAATGCCTATGGTGATAATTCTCATAGTGACAGTGCTCATGTTGACAGTGCCCATGATCACAGTGACCATGGTGACTGTTCTCACCGTGATAGTGCCCATGGTGACAGTCCGCATTGTGGCTGTGCCCATGGTGACAGTGCTCACAGTGATAGTACTCACGGTGACAGTGCCCAAGGTGACAATACCCACGGTGACAGTAATCATGGTGAATGTGGCAATGGAGGCAGTTCTCATAGTGATAGTTCTCATTATGACAGTGCTCATGGTGCAGTTCCCATGGTGAGAGTACAGATGGTTGCAGTGCACATGGTGACAGTGCCCATGGTAACCATACTCACGTCAATAGTGCCCATGGTGACAGTGATCTCGGTGATAGTGCCGATGGTGATAGTGTTCACAGTTATAGTGCCCATGGTTAAGGTGCCCATGGTGACAGTGCTCACGGTAATATTGAGCATAGTGATAGTGCACTTGGTGACCGTGCCCATGGTGAGAATACACATAGTGATACTGCTCAATGTTATAGTGCCCGTGGTGACAGTGTGCACAGTGACAGTTCTCATGGTGACAGTGCATATCGTGATAATGATCATCGTGACATTTCCCATGGTGTCCCTGCCACAGTGACAGTGCCCATGGTGACAGTGGCCATGGTGATACTGCTCAAGGTGATACAGCCCATGGTGACAGTCTTAATGTTGATAGTGCCCCTGGTGAATGTGCCCATGGTGACAGTTCCCATGGTGAAAGTGCTCATGTTGACAGTGCTAATGTTGGTAGTTCCCATGGTGACAGTGCTCATGGTGGCAGTGTCCTAGGTGGCGGTGCTCGTGGTGACAGTGTTCGTGACATTGCTCATGGTGGCAGTTCCCATGGTGAGATTACTGATGGTGGCAGCGCACATGGTGACAGTGCCCATGGTACCCGTGCTCATGGTGATAGTGCCCATGTTGACAGTGCTCACAGTGATAGTGCCGATGGTGATAGTGCTACTGGTGATACTGCCCATTGTTAAGTTGCCCATGGTTACAGTGCTCACGGTAATAGTGAGCATAGTGGTAGTGCACTTGGTGACAGTGCCCATTGTGACAGTACACATGGTGATACTGCTCAAGGTGATAGTGCCCATGGTGACAGTGCACATGGTGAAACTTCTCATGGTGACAGTGCCTATGATTACAATGCTCATCGTGACACTGCCCATGGTGACATTGCTACAGTGACAGTGTCAACGGTGAGAGTTACCATGATGATACTGTTCAAGCTTATAGTGCCCATGGTGAGAATCCTCACGTTGATAGTGCCCATTGTGAAAGTGCCCATTGTGAGAGTTCCCA
This sequence comes from Hyperoodon ampullatus, assembly GCF_949752795.1. Lineage (NCBI taxonomy): Eukaryota > Metazoa > Chordata > Mammalia > Artiodactyla > Ziphiidae > Hyperoodon > Hyperoodon ampullatus. The sequence goes on along the minus strand of NC_136915.1, from coordinate 140,642,316 downwards.
TCGTGAAAGTGCTCATGATGAAATTGCCCATGTTGGTAGTTCCAATGTTGACAGTGCTCACAGTGATACTGACCATAGTAAGAGTGCATATGGTGGCCGTGCCCTTGGTGCAAGGCCCATGATGACAGTACTGATGGTGACAGTGATCACGGGGATAGTGCCCATGGTACCAGTGCACATGGTTGTAGTGCACATGGTGGCATTGAAAAATGGTGACTGTGCCCATAGTAACCGTGCTCACGGTGATAGTGCCCATGTTTAAACTGCTCAAGGTGATGGTGCTCACTGTAATACTGCCCATAGTGATAGTGAACTTAGTGGCTGTGCCCATGCTGACATTTCTCATGGTGACAATGTCCATGGTGATACAGCTCATGGTGATAGTGCCCATGGTGACAGTCCTCACAGTGATAGTGCCCATGGTGATAGTACACTTAGTGGCCGTGCCCATTGTGCCAGTGCCCAAGGTGATAGTGCTAACAGTGATAGTGCCCATGGTTACAGTGCACATGGTGATATTTCTCACTATGACAGTGCCTATGGTGACAATTCTCATGGTGGCAGTGCCCATGGTGACATTGCCAATGGTGACATTGCCCATGGTGACAGTGCCCACAGTGAGAGTGCCCATGGTGAGAGTCCTCACATTGAGAGTGCCCATGTTGGCAGTTCCCATAGTGACTGTGCTCATGGTGATAGTGATCATCGTAACAGTGCACATGGTGGCCGTGCCCTTGTTGACAGTGCCCCTGATGACATTACTCATGGTGACAGTGCTCACGGTGATAGCGCCCCTGGTGAGAGTGCACGTGGTGGTAGTGCACATAATTGCAGTGAAAAATGCTAACATCGCCCATGGTGAAAGTGCACATGGTGACAGTGCTTATGGTGAGAGTGGTCAACGTGACAGTGCTCACAGTGACAGTGCCCATAGTGACAACACCCATGCTGACAGTACTCATCGTGAAAGTGCCGAGGTGGCGATTTTTATAGTGACAGTTCTCATGGTGACAGTGCTCATGGTGGCAGTTCCCTAAGTGACAGTGCTCATGGTGACAGTGCTCATGGTGGCAGTTCCCATGGTGAGAGTACCGATGGTGGCAGTGCACATGGTGAGAGTGCCCATGGTAACCATGCTCATGGTGATAGTGCCCGTTGTGATAATGCTCATGGTGGAAGTGCTCATGGTTTAGTTGCCCATGGTGACAGTGCTCACGGTAATAGTGAACATAGTGAGAGTGCACTTGGTGACCGTGCCCATGGTGACAGTACACATGGTGATACTTCTCAAGGTGATAGTGCCCATGGTGAATGTGAGCATGGTGACAGTTCTCATGGTGACAGTGTCCATGGTGATAATGCTCATGGAGATAGTGACCATGGTGACAGTTCTCAAGTTGATAGGGCCCATGGTGAAAGTGCCCATGATGACAGTTCCCATGGTGAAAGTGCTCACAGTGATACTGACCATGGTATGAGTACACATGGTGGCCGTGCCCTTGGTGAAAATGCCCATGATGACAATACTCATGGTGGCACTGCTCACGGTGATAGTGGCCATGTTGACAGTGCAAATTGTCTTAGTGCACATGTTGGCAGAGGAAAATGGTGACAGTGCCCATGGTGACAGTGCTCACGGTGATAATGCCCTTGGAGACAGTGCACATTGATTTAGTGCACATGGTGGCATTAAAAAATGTTGACAGTGCCCATGGTAACCGTGTTCACGGTGAGAGTGCCCATGGTTAGAGTGCTCATGGTAATAGTGCCCATAGTGATAGTGCACATGGAGGCCATGCCTATGGTGACAGTGCCCATGGTGACAGTACACATGGTGATAATGCTCACGGTGATAGTGCCCATGGTGACAGTGCCCATGGTGACAATTCTCATGGTGAGAGTGCCCATGGTGATACAGCTCATGGTGATAGTGCACATGGTGACAGTCCTCACAGTGATAGTACACTTGTTGACTGTGCCCATTGTGACAGTGCCCATGGTAAAAGAACACATGGTGATAGTGCTAATGCTGATAATGCCCATGGTGACAGTGCACATGGTGATAGTTCTCACTATGACAGTGCCTATGTTGACAATCCTCATGGTGACATTGCCCATGGTGACATTGGCCACGGTGACAGTGCTCACAGTGACAGTGCCCATGGTGATAGTGCCCATGGTAAGAGTCCTCACATTGATCGTGCCAATGGTGATATTTCCCATTGTGAAAGTGCTCATAATGACAATGCCCATGTTGGTGGTTCCCATGGTGGCAGTGCTCACAGTGATAGGGACGATGGTAACAGTGCACATGGTTGTAGTGCACATGGTGGCAATGAAAAATGGTGACAGTTCCCATGGTAACAGTGCTCATGGTGACAGTGCACACGGTGACAACCCATGCTGAGAGTGCTCATGGTGACAGTGTTCATGGTTGCAGTACCCATGGTGACAGTGCTCACAGTGAAAGTGCCCATGATGGCAGTGCCCATGGTGACAGTGTCCATGGTGATACTGCCCATGATGACAGTGCCCATGGTGACAGGGTTCACAGTGATAGTGCTCATGGTAATAGTGCTCATGGTGACAGTGCAAATGGTGACAATACCCATGGTGACAATACTCATGGGGAAAATACCCATGGTGGCAGTTCTCATAGCAACAGTTCTCATGGTGACAGTACTCATAATAGCAGTGCCCAAGGTGGCAGTGCTCGTGGTGACAGTGCTAATGGTGACAGTGTTATTGGTGGCATTTCCCATGGGGACATTACCGATCGTGACACTGCACATTGTGACAGTGCCCATGGTAACCGTGCTCACAGTGATAGTCCACATGGCAATAGTGCATATGGTGATAATGTACCTGGTGATAGTGCAAAACAGTGACAGTGCACATGCTGAAAGTGCTCATAATGATAGTACCCATGGTGACAGTGCACAGGGTGATAATGTGAATTGTTACAGTGTTTATGGTGATAGAGCCCAAGGTGGCAGTGGCCATGGTGACAGTACACACAGTGATAGGGCCCATGGTGGCAATGCCAATGGTGAGAGTGCCCATATTAAGCATGCTTTTCATCATATTGCTCACGGTAACAGTGTTCATGATAATAGTGCTTATGGTGGCAGTTCCAACAATGATATTGCCCATGGTGACAGTACCAACAGTGACAGTGCCCATGCTGACAGTTCTCACGGTGACAGTGCCCATGGGTACAGTTAGCATGGTGAGATTTCTCATGGTGATAGTACTTATTCTCACAGTGCTCATAGTGAAAATGCCCATGGTGCCATAGCCCATCGAGACATTCGCACGGTGACTGTTCTCACAGTGACAGTGCCTATGGAGACAATGCTCATCGTGACAGTGACCATGGTGACACTGCCACGGTGACAGTGAACACGGTGACAGTGACCATAGTGATAATGCTCATGGTGATAGTGCCCATCGTGACAGTCCTCAAGTTGATAGTGCCCATGGTGAAAGTGCCCATGATGACAGTGCCCTGTTGGTAGTACCCATGGTGACAGTGCTCACAGTGATAGTGACCATGGTAAGAGTGCACATGGTGGCCGTGCCCTTGGTGACAATGCCCATGATGACAGTACTCATGGTGACAGTGATCAGGGTGATAGTGTCCATGGTGATAGTGCACATGGTTGTAGGGCAAATGGTGGCAGTGAAAAATGGTGACAGTGCCCATGGTGACAATGCCCATGGTCACAACCCTCACGGTGACACTCCTCACGGTGACAGTGTCCATAGTGACAGTGCAAATGGTAACATTGCCTACCATGACAGTGCTCATGGTGACAGAGCTCATGGTTGCAGTTCCCATGGTGACAATGCTCAAACTGACAGTGTCCATGATGGCAGTTCCCATGGTGACAGTGAGCACAGTGACAATTCTAACGGTGATAGTGCCCATGGGGACAGGGCTCATGGTGACAGTCCACAATTAGCCAGTGCCTAAGGCTACAGTGCTCACAGTGACACTGCCCATAGAGACAATACTCATGGTGACAGTACTGATGGTGAAAGTGCCCATGGTGGCAGTACTCACAGTGACAGTTATCATGGTAACAGTGCTCATGGCGGGAGTTCCGAGTTAGCAGTGCTCATGGTGACACTGCTCATGGTGATAGAGCACCTGGTGACATTTCCCATGGTGACAGTACTGATGGTGACACTACACATGGTGACTGCGCCCATGATAACCCTGCTCACGGTGATAGTGCCCATGGTGACAGCGCTCACAGTAATAGTGCCCATAGTGATAGTGCACTTGGTGGCCATGCCCATGGTGACAGTGACAATGGTGAAAATACACATGGTAATACTGCTCATGGCAATAGTGCCATGGTGACAGTGCCCACGGTGACAGTTCTCACGGTGAGAGTGGCCATGGTGATACAGCTCATTGTGATAGTGCCCATGATGACAGTCCTCACAGTGATGGTGCCCATGGTGATGCTACACTTGGTGGCCGTGCCATTGTTCCAGTGCCCATAGTGACAGTACACATGGTGATAGTGCTAACGGTTATAGTGCCCATGGTGACAGTGCGCATGGTGATAGTTCTCACTATGACAGTGCTTATGGTGAAAATTCTGATGGTGACAGTGCCCAGTGTGACAGTGCCCACGGTGACAGTGCCCTTGATGATACTGCTCATGGTGATATTGTCCATGGTGAGATTTCTCACGTTGATAGTGCCCAAGATGAAAGTGCCCATGGTGACAGTTCCCATAGTGAAAGTGCTCATGATGACACTTCCCATGTTGGTAGTTCCCATCGTGAGAGTGCTCACAGTGATAGTGACCGTGGCAACAGTGCAGATGGTGGCCGTGCCCTAGGTGACAGTGCCCAGGATGGCAGCACTCATGGTGACAGTGCTTATGGTGATATTGCCCATGGTGAGAGTGCCCATGGTGGTATTGCACAGGGTGGAAGTGAAAAATGGTGACAGTGCTCATGGTGAGAGTGCACTGGGTGACAACCCATGCTGACAGTGCTCACGGTGAAAGTGCCCATGGTTGCAGCACCCATGGTGACAGTGCACACATTGACAGTTCCCATGGTGGCAGTGCACATGGTGACTGTGCCTACGGTGACACTGCCCATGATGACACTGCCAATGGTGACCCTGCTCATGGTGACAGTGACCACGGTGAGAGTGCTCATGGTTATAGTGCTCACAGTAATAGTGCTCATGTTGACAGTGCAAATGGTGACTATACCCATGGTGACAGTACTCATGGTGAAAATACAAATGGTGGCAGTTCTCATAGCGACATTTCTCATGCTGACAGTGCTCATAACTGCAGTGCGCAAGGTAGCAGTTCTCGTTGTGAGAGTGCTAATAGTGACAGGGCCCTTGGGGGCAATTCCCATGGTGACAGTACCGAAGGTGACACTGCACATTGTGACACCATGTATACGTGCTCACAGTGATAGTGCACATAGTGACAGTGCCCATGGTGGTAGTGCACCTGGTGAGACTGCAAAATAGTGACAGTGCACATGTTGAGAGGGCTCATGGTGATAGTGCCCAAGGTGACAGTGCACACGGTGATAATGAGCATTGTTACATTGTTCAGACAGAGCCCAAGGTGGCAGTTGCGATGGTGACAGTGCACACCGTGATATTGCTCATGCTGGCAGTGCCAAGAGTGAGAGTGCCCATGGTGACAGTGCTTTTGATCATAGTGCTCAGGGTAACAGTGTTTATGGTAATAGTGCTCATGGTGGCAGTGCCCACAATGTCAGTGCCCATGGTGACAGTACCAATAGTGACAGTGCCCATGGTGACAGTTCTCACGGTGACAGTGCCCATGGGGGCAGGTAGCATGGTGAGAATTCTCATTGTGATAGTGCCCATTGTTATAATGCTCATAGTGACAATGCCCATGGTGCCAGGGCCCATCGAGACATTCCGCACGGTGACAGTTCTCACACTGACAGTGCCCATGGTGATATTACCCACGGTGACAGTACTCATGGTTAAAGTGCCCATGGTGACACTGCACATGGTGGTAGTGCAAAATGGTGACAGTGTCCATGGGGACATTGCTCATGGTGACATTGCTTAAGGTGATTGTCCTTGCAGTGATAGTGTGCATGGTGACACAGCACACAGTGACAGTGTTCACAGTGATATTGCCCATGGTGGCAGTGCCTACGGAGCCAGTGCCCACAGTGACAGTGCCCATGCTGACAGTTCTCATGGTGATAGTGCCCATGGTGACAGTGCACATGATGATACTCCCAATGGTGACAGTGCTCACGGTTGCATTACCCATGGTGACAGTGCTCAAACTGACAGTGCCCATGGTGTCAGTGCCCCTCGTGACAGTGTCCAAGGTGACAATGCTCAGGGAGACAGAGCCTTTGGTGACAGTGCTCATGGAGAAATTTCCCTTGGAGAGAGTACCCAAGTTGACATTGACCATGGTGACATGCTCATTTTGACAGTGCCCACAGTGATAGTGCCCATGGTGACATTGCCCATGGTGGCAGTGCTCACTGTGCAAGTGCCCATGGTGACAGTGACCACGGTGACAGTGCCCATAGGGACAGTTAGCACGGTGATATTTCTCATGATGATAGTGCCTATTGTGACAGTGCTGATAGTGACAATGCCCATGGTGCAAGTTCCCATCGAGACATGCGTCATGGTGACAGTTCTCACGGTGACAGTGCCCATGGTGATATTACCCATGGTGACAGTACTAATGGTTAAAGTGCCCATTGTGACACGTCACATGGTGGCAGTGCAAAATGGTGACAGTGCCCATGGTGACATTGCTCATGGTGAAATTGTTTACAGTGATAGTTCTTATGGTGATATGGTGCATGGTGAAACTGCACACAGTGACAGTGCTCATGGTGACAGTGCTCACAGTGATAGTGCCTATTGTGAAAGTGCCCATGGTGACAGTGCCCATAGTCACAATTCTCACAGTGTAGTGCTCACGTTGACAGTGCCCATGGTGAAAATAAACAGGGTGACAGTTCTCATGGTGACATTGCTCATGGTGATAGTGCCCATGGTGACAAAACCCAGGGTGACAGTACTCATGGTGACAGTGCTCACAGTGAAATTGTCCGTGGGGACACTGCCCATGGTGACAGTGCCCATGGTCACAGTCCTCACAGTGATCATGGTCATGGTGAATGTGCCCATGGTGACAGTGCTCACAGTGACAGTGCCCATGGTGACACAACAAATGGTGACATTGCCTATCATGACAGTGCTCACAGTGACAGCTCTAACGGTGATAGTGCCCATGGAGACAGTGCTCATGGTGACAGTCGGCATTGTGCCAGGGCCCAAGGTGACAGTGCTCATGGTGACAATGCCCATAGTGACAATACCCATGGTGACAGTACTCATGGTGAAAGTGCCCATGGTGGCAATTCTCATAGTGACAGTTCTCATGGTGACAGGGCTCAAGGTGGCAGTGCCCTAAGTGGCAGTCCTCGTGGTGAGAATGCTCATGGTGATAGACGTCATGGTGGCAGTGTCCACGGTGACAGTGCCCACACTAACAAAGCACATGGTGATACTTCCCATTGTGACAGTGCCCACGATGACAGTGCTTATGGTGACAGTGCCCATGGTGACAGTGTTATTGGTGACAGTGCCCATGGTGACAGCGCCCCCTGTCACAAGGCCAATTGTGATAGTGCTCAAGGTGAGCTTGCCCATGGTGACAGTTCCGATGGTGATAGTTCCCATACTGATAGTGCTCAGGGTGAAACTGCCCATGGAGACATTGCCCATAGTGATAGTGCTCATGGTGACAATCCCACGGTGACAGTGCCAATGGTGATAGTCCCCATGGTGACAATTCTCAGGGTGAAAGTGACCATGGTGACATTGCTCATGTTAACAGTGCTCATGGTGACAATGACCATGGTGACTGTTCTCACCGTGATAGTGCCTATGGTGACAGTCCGCATTGTGGCTGTGCCCATGGTGATAGTGTTCAGGGTGATAGTGCTCACAGTGATAGTGCTCATGGTGACAGTGTCCAAGGTGAAAATACCCACGGTGACAGCAATCATGGTGGATGTGCCCATGGTGGCAGTTCTCATAATGACAGTTCACATTGTGACAGTGCTCATGGAGGCATTCCCCAAGGTGGCAGTTCTCGTGGTGACAGTGCTCTTGGTGACATTGCTCATGGTGGCAGTGCCCATGGTGAGAGTATGGATGGTAACACTGCACATGGTGACAGTGCCCATGATTACGGTGCTCATCGTGATACTGCCAATGGTGACAGTGCCCATGGTTGTAGTGCACCTGGTGGCAGTGGAAAATAGTGACAGGGCCCATGCTGACAGTTCTTATGGTGATAGTTCCCATGGTGACAGTGCCCACAGTGACAGTGCTCACAGTGAGAGTGCCCACGGTGGCAGTGCCCCTGGTTACAGTGCACAGCGTGAGAGTGTCCATGGTGGTCATGGCAATGGTGACAGTGCCCATGCTGACAGTATTTATGCTGATAGTGCTCATGGTAGGAGTGTTCATGGTAATAATGCTCACAGTGGCAGTGCCCACAATGACAGTGCCCATGGACAGTGTCAAAAGTGACAGTGACCATGGTGACAGTACTTATGATGATAGTGCTCATGGTAGCAGTGCTCATGGTAATAATGCCCATGGTGGCAGTACCCATTGTGATAGCGCTCATAGTGACAAGGCCCATGGCACCAGTGCCCATCATTATATTGCTCACAGTGATAGTTCTCACGGTGAGAGTTCCCATGGTGATATTACCCATGGTGACAATACTCAATGATAAAGTGCCCATAGTGACAATGCCCATGGTGAGAGTGCACATGTTGGCAGTGCCAAATGGTGACAGTGCCCATGGTGGCAGTTCCCATGGTGAGAGTACCAATGGTGACAGTGCTCATGGTGTCAGTTCCCATGGTGAGAATACCGATGGTGGCAGTGCACATGGTGACAGTGCCCATAGTAATCATGCTCACGTTGATAGTGCCCATGGTGAGAGTGATCACAGTGATAGTGCCGATGGTGATAGTGCTCATGGTGAAAGTGCCCATGGTTAAGGTGCCAATGGTGACAGTGCTCACGGTAATATTGAGCATAGCGATAGTGCACTTAGTGACCGTGCCCATGGCGACAATACACATGGTGATACTGCTCAAGTTGATAGTGCCTGTGGTGACAGTGCGCACGATGACAGTTCTCAGGGTGACAGTGCCTATGATGACAATGCTCATCGTGACAGTTCCCACGGTGACCCTGCCAAAATGACACTGCCATGGTGACAGTGCACAGGGTGACAGTGACCATGGTGGTACTCCTCAAGGTGATACAGCCCATGGTGACAGTCCTAACATTGATAGTGCCCATGGTGAATGTGACCATGGTGACATTTCCCATGGTGAAAATGCTCATGACAGTGCCCATGTTGGGGTTACCCATGGTGACAGTGCTCATGGTGGCAATGCCCTAGGGGGAAGTGTTCATGATGACAGTGCTCATGGTGACATTGATCATGGTGGTAGTTCCCATGGTGAGAATACTGATGGTGGCAGTGCACATGGTGACAGAACCCATGGTACCAGTGCTCACGGTGATAGTGCCCATGGTGACAGCACTCACGGTGATAGTGCCGATGGTGATAGTGCTCACAGTGATAGTGCCCATTGTTAAGTTGCCCATGGTGACAGTGATCATGGTAATAGTGAGCATAATGACACTGCACTTGGTGACTATGCCCACGGTGACAATACACATGGTGATACTGCTCAAGTTGATAGTGCCCATGGTGACAGTGTGCATGGTGAAACTTTTCATGGTGACAGTGCCTATGAAGACAATGCTCATCGTGGCACTGCCCATGGTGACACTGCCATGGTGACAGTGCCAATGGTGAAAGTTACCATGGTGATACTGCTCAAGGTGATAGTGCCCATGGTGAGAGTTCTCACGTTGATAGTGCCCATGGTGAAAGTGCCCATTGTTAGATTTCTCATGGTGAAACTGCACATGATGACATTGCCCATGTTGGTAGTTTCCATGGTGACAGTGCTCACAGTTATACTGACCATGGTAAGAGTCAATACGGTGGCCGTGGTGACAGTGCTTACGGTGATAGTGCCAATGGTGAGAGTGCACATTGTTGTAGTGCACATGGTGGCAGTGAAAAATGGTGACAGTGCCCATGGTAACCGGGCTCACAGTGATAGGGCCCATGGTGACAGTGTTCAGGGTGATAGTGCCCATGGTTAACTGCCCATTGTGACAGTGCTCATGGTAATAGTGCCCATAGTGATAGAGTACTTAGTGGCTATGCCCATGGTGAGAGTGCCCATGGTGACAGTACACATGCTGACACTGCTCATGGTGATAGTTCAAATGGTGCCAGTGCCCATGGTGACATTTCTCACGGTGACAGTGCCCATGGTGATACAGCTCATGGTGATAATGCCAATGGTGACAGTCCTCACAGTGATAGTGCCCATGGTGATAGTACACTTGGTGGCTGTGACCATTGTGACAGGGCCCATGGTGACAGCTCACATGGTGATAGTGCTAACAGTGATAGTCCCCATGGTGACAGTGTGCATGGTGATATTTCTCACTATGACAGTGCCTATGGTGACAATTCTCATGGTGACAGTGCCCATGGTGACAGTAACCATGGTAAGAGTCAATACGGTGGCCATGCCCTTGGTGACAATGTGCATGATGACAGTACTGATGGTGACAGTGCTTACGGTGATAGTGCCCATGGTGACAGTGCACATGGTTGTAGTGCACATGGTGGCATAGTGAAAAATGCTCAAGGTGATAGTGCCCATGGTGACATTTCTCACATTGAGAGTGCCCATGGTGAAAGTGCCCAAGGTGAGAGTTCACATGCTGAAAGTTCTGATGATGACAGTGCCCATGTTGGTAGTACCCATGGTGACAGTGCTCACAGTGATAGTGACCATGGTGACAGTGCACATTGTGGCTGTGTCCTTGGTAAAAATGCCCATGATGACAGAACTTATGGTGACACTGCTCACGGTGATAGTGCCCATGGTGATTTTGCACATGGTTGTAGTGTATATGGTGGCAGAGATAAATGGTGACTGCACATGTTGACAGTGCTCACAGTTATAGTGTCCATGGGGACAGTGCACATGGTTGTAGTGCAATTGGTGACAGTGAAAATTGGTTATGGTGCCCATGGTAACCGTGCTCACGGTAATATTGCCCATAGTGATAGTGCACTTGGTGGCCGTGCCCTTGGTGACATTGCCCATGGTGACAGTACACATGGTGATACTTCTCACAGTGATAGTGCCCATGGTGACAGTGCACACAGTGACACTTCTCATGGTGATAGTGCTCATGGTGACAGTGCACATGGTGATAGTTCTCACTATGACAGTGCCTATGGTGAAAATTCTAATGGTGACAGTGTCCATGGTGACAGTTCCCACGGTGAGAGTGCCCATGCTGATAGTGCCCATGGTGATAGTCCTCACATTGATAGTACCCATGGTGACAGTTCCCATTGTGAAAGTGCTCATGATGACAGTTCCCATGATGCTATTTCCCATTGTGACAGTGCTCACGGTGATACTGACCATAGTAAGAGTGCACATGGTGGCCGTGCCCTTGGTGACAGTGCCCATGATTACAGTACTCATGGTGACAATGCTCACGGAGATAGTGCCCATGGTAACAGTGCTCATGTTGGTAGTGCACATTGTGGCAATGAAAAATGGTGACAGTGCCCACAGTGAAAGTGCTCATGGTGACAGTGCAAACGGTGAGAACCAATGCTGAATTTGCTCACGGTGACAGTGCTCATGGTTGAAGTACCCATGGTGACACTGCTCACAGTGACAATGCCCATGGTGGCAGTGCCCATGGAGACACTGCTCACAGTGACAATGTCCATGGTGGCAGTGCCCATGGAGACAGTGCCCACAGTGACACTGCCCATGATGACAGTGCTCATGGTGACAGTGACCACAGTGAGACTGCTCACGGTGATAATGCCCATGGAGACTGGGCTCATGGTGACAGTCCGCATTGTGCCAGTGCCCATGGTGACAGTGCTCACGGTGACATGGCTCATGGTGGGAGTGCCCCTGGTGACATTGCACACCATGAGAGTGCCCATGGTGGACGTGCCAATGGCGAGAGTGCCCATGGTGACAGTACTTATGATGATAGAGCTCATGGTATCAGTGTTCATTTGAAATAATGCTCAGGGTGGCACTGCCCACAGTGACAGTGCCCATGGAGAGTGCCAACAGTGAGAGTGCCCATGGTGACAGTTCTCACAGTGACAGTGCACATGGTGATAGTTACCACGGCGAGACTGCTCATGGTGATAGTGCCCATTGTGACACTGCTCATAGTGACAATGCCCATGGTGCCAATGCCCATAGAGACATTCTGCATGGTGACAGTTCTCACGGTGAAGAGCCCATGGTGATATTACCCATGGTGACAGTACTTATTGTTAAAATGCCCATGGTGAGAATGCCCATGGTGACAGTGATTATGGTGATAGTGGTTACAGTGACAGATCTCACGGTGATAGTGCTATGGAGACAGTGCTCAAGGTGACAGTGCTCACGGTGATAGTGATCGTAGTGACACTGCACACAGTGACAGTAGTTATGGTGACAGTGTTCATGGTGGTAGTGCTCATGGTGAAAGTGCCCATGTTCACAGTGCCCATAGTCACAATTCTCATGGTGTAATGCTCATGGTGACAGCGACCATGGTGGCAATACCCTGTGTGACAGTACTCATGGTGACAGTGCTTATAGTGATAGTGCCTATGGTGACAGTGCCCATGTTCACAATTCTCACGGTGATAGTCCCCATGGTGACAATACCAAGGGTGTCATGCCCATGGTGACAGTGCTCATGGTGACACTGCTCATGTTGGCAGTGCCATAAGTGACAGTGCTCATTGTGGCAGTGCTCATGGTGACTGTTCTCATGGTGACAGTGCCCATGGTTACAGTGCTTATGGTGATAGATGTCACGGTGGCAGTGCCCACGGTGACAGTGCCCACACTGACAAAGCCCATGGTGATACTACCCATTGTGACAGTGCCCACGGTGACAGTGCCCAAGATCATAGTGCCCATGGTGACACTGCTAATGATGACAGTACCCATGGTGACAGTGCCCAGTGTGACAAGACCCATGGTGACAGTGCTCATGGTGACAGTCCTCAATGTGCCAGTGCCCATGGTGACAGTGCTCATGGTGATAGTGCTCATGGTAATAGTGCTTATGGTGACAGTGCAAATGGGACAATACCCATGTTGACAGTACTCATGGTGAAATTATCCATGGTGTCATTTCACATAGCGACAGTTCTCATGGTGACAGTGCTCATAATGAGAGTGCCCAAGGTGGCAGTGTTCATGGTGACAGTGCTCTTGGTGGCAGTTCCCATGGGGATAGTACCGATAGTGACACTGCAAATTGTGACAGTGCCCAAGGTAAACTTGCTCACGATGATAGTGCAGATGGTGACAGTGTCCATGGTGACATTGCCCATGGAGACACTGCTCATTGGGACAGTGTTCATGGTGAGGGTGCTCATGGTGGTATTTCCCATGGTGACGGCACTCATTGTAGCATTGCTCATGGTGGTGATAGTGCTGATGATGATAGTGCTTATGGTTATAGAGTTCACACTGGCTGTGCTCATGGTGATAGGGCTCACGGTGGCAGAGCCCATAGAGACACTGCTCATGCTGACAATGCCCATGGTGAAATACCCATGGTGACAGTTCTCATGGTGATAGAGCCAAAGGTGACAGTGAACATGGTGATACTGCCAATGGTGACAGTGCTCATGGTGACAATGCTCATGGTTAAATTGCCCATGGTGACAATTCTCACAGTGACATTGCCCTTGGAGAGAGTACCAATGTTGACAGTGCCCATGGTGCCAGTGCCCATGGTGCCAGTGCTCACAGTGATAGTGCCCATGCTGACAGTTCTCATGGTGATAGAGCCCATGGTGACAGTGCACATGGTGATACTGCCAATGGTGGAAGTACTCACGGAGACAGTGCTCATGGTTGCAGTACCCGTGGTGACAGTGCTCAAACTGACAGTGCCCATGGTGACACTGCCCACAGTGACAGTGCCCACCCTGACATTGCCTATGGTGACACTGCTCATGGTGACATGGCCCATTGTTACAGTGACCATGGTGATATTGCTCACGGGGATAGTACCCATGGTGATAGGGCTCATGGTGACAATCCGCATTGTGCCACTGCCCATGGTGACAGTGCTCTAAGTGAAAGTGCTCACGGTAATACTGCTCATGGTGACACTGCACATGGTGAAAATACCCACGGTGACCGTATTCATCATGAAAGTGCCCATGGTGGCAGTTCTCATAGTGACAGTTCTCATGGTGACAGTGCTCATGTTGACAGTGCAAATGGTGACAATACCCATGGTGACAGTACTCATGGTGAAAATACCCATGGTGGCACTTCCCATAGCGACATTTCTCATTGTGACAGTGCTCATAATAACAGTGCCCAGGGTGGCAGTGCTCGTGGTGACATTGCTCACGGTGATAGTCCTCATGGTGACAGTGCCCATGGTGATATTACCCATGGTGAGAGTACTCAATGATAAAGTGCCCATTGTGACAGTGCATATGGTGATAGTGCACATGGTGGCAGTGCAAAATGGTGACAGTGCCCATGATGAAATTGTTCTTGGTGACATTGCTTAAGGTGATAGTCCTTGTGGTGATAGTGCTCATGGTGACAGTGCAAATGGTGAAAATACCCATGGTGACAGTACTCATCTTGAAAATACCCATGGTGGCATTTCTCATAGCGACATTTCTCATGGTGACACTGCTCATAATAGCCGTGCCGAAGTTGGCAGTGCTCGTAGGGACAGTATTCATAGTGACAGTGCAGTTTGTGGCAGTTCCCATGGGAAGAGTACCGATGGTGACACTGCACATTGTGACAGTGCCAATGCTAAACTTGTGCTCGGTGATAGTGCCCATGGTGAGAGTGCCCATGGTGAGAGTGCCCATGGTGATATTGCCCATGGAGACACTGCTCATGGTGATAGTGCTCATGGTGGAAGTGCCCATGGTGACAATGCTCATTGTGGCAGTGCTCATCGTGACAGTGCTGATGATGACAGTGTTTATGGTGACATTGTTCACAGTGGCTGTGCTCATGGATATACTGCTCACGGTGGCAGTGCCCATACAGACACTGTTCATGCTGGCAATACCCACGGTGATAGAGGCATGGTGACAGTTCCCATGATAACAGGGCAAAGGTGAGAGAGCTCACAGTGACAGTGACAATTGTGACAGTGCCCACGGAGAGAATGGCAATGGTGACAGTGCTCATGGTGACAGTGTCCATGGTGTCAGTGCCCATGATGACAGTGCCCATGGTAACTGTCCTCACGATAATAGTGCCCATGATGACAGTGATCACAGTGATAGTGCCAATGGTGATAGTGCTCACGGTGATAGTGCCCATGGTTAAGGTCCCCATGGTGACAGTGCTCACGGTAAGAGTGAGCATAGTGATAGTGCACTTGGTGACCGTGCCCATGGTGAGAGTACACATGGTGATAATGCTCAAGGTGATAGTGCCCATGGTGAAAGTGCACATGTTGACAGTTGTCAAGGTGCCAGTGCCTATGGTGACAATGCTCATTGTGACAGTGACCATGTTGACAGTGCACATGGTGACATTGCCTATCGTGACAGTGCACATGGTGAGAGTGCTCATGGTTGCAGTACCAATGGTGACAGTGCTCAAATTGCCAGTGCCCATGATGGCAGTGCCCATGGTAACAGTGCCCACAGTGACATTGCCTATGGTGAAACTGCTAATGGTGACACTGCCCATGGTGACAGGTCTCAGGATGACATTCTGCCTTGTACCAGTGCCCAAGGCGACAGTGCTCACGGTGACAGTGCCCATAGTGAAAATACTCATTGTGACAATACTCATGGTGAAAGTGCCCATGGTGGTAGTTCTCACAGTTACAGTTCTCATGGTGACAATGCTCATGGTGGCTGTGCCCATGGACAGTGCGGACAGTGAGGGTGACCATGGTGACAGTTCTCACAGTGGCAGTGCCCATGGTGATGCTTACAATGGTGAGACTGCTCACGGTGATAATGCCCATTGTGACAGTGCTCATTGTGACAAGGCCCATGGCGCAAGTGCCCATCATGAAATTGCTCAGGGGGATAGTTCTCACGGTGACAGTGCCCATGGTGATATTAGCCATGCAGAGAGTACTCAATAATAAAGGGCCCATGGTGAAAGTGCCCATGGTGACAGAGCCCACGATGACAGTGCCCATAGTGATAGTGTCCATGGTGACAGTACACCCAGTGAAACTGTCCATGGGGACACTGCCCATAGTGGCAGTGCCCATGGTCACAACCCTCACGGTGATAGTGCTTACAGTGACAGTGCCCATGGTGACAGTGCAAACGGTGACATTGCCTACTATGACAGGGCTCACAGTGAGAGTGCCCATGGTGACAGTGACCACGGTGACAGCTCTAACGGTGGTAGTGCCCATGGTGACAGTTCTCACGGTGACAGTGCCCATGGGAACAGTTAGCAGGGTGAGATTTCTCATGATGATAGTGCTTATTGTGACAGTGCTCATAGTGACAATGTCCATGGTGCCAGAGCCCATCGAGACATGCCACATGTTGACAGTTCTAACGATGACAGTGCCCATGGTGATATTACCCATGGTGACAGTACTCATGGTTAAAGTGCCCATTCTGACATGGCACATGGTGGCAGTGCAAAATCGTGACAGTGCCCATGCTGACATTGCTTACAGTGATAGTCCTTATGGTGATATTGTGCATGATGACATTGCACACAGTGACAGTGCTCATGGTGACAGTGCTCACGGTGATAGTGTCCATTGTGAAAGTGCCCGTGGTGACAGTGCCCATAGTCACAATTCTCACCGTGATGTGTTCACGGTGATAGTGCCCGTGGTGACTATACCCAGAGTGACAATACTCATAGTGAAATTATCCAATGGGACGCTGCCGATGGTGACAGTGCCCATGGTCACAACCATCATGGTGATATTGCTCATGGTGACAGTGCCCATGGTGACAGTGCTCAGTGACAGTGCCCATGGTGATACTGCAAACGGTGACATTGCCTATCGTGACAGTGCTCACAGTGACAGTGTCCATGCTGAGAGTGACCACGGTGACAGCTCTAATGGTGATAGTGCCCATGGTGACAGTCCGCATTGTGCCAGGGCCCAAGATGACAGTGCTCACGGTGAGAGTGCCCATAGTGACAATACCATGGTGACAGTACTCATGGTGAAAGTGCAAATGGTGGCAGTGTGCTAGGTGCCTGTGGTGAGAGTGCTCATGGTGATAGACATCACGGTGGCAGTGCCCACTGTGACAGTGACCACACTAACAAAGCCCATGGTGCTACTTCCCATTGTGACAGTGTCCACGGTGACAGTGCCCGAGGTGACCGTGCCCATGGTGACAGTGTTAATTGTGACTGTGCTGATGGTGACAGTGCCCAGTGTGAAAAGGCACATGGTGACAGTGCTCATAGTGACCGTGCCCATGGTGACAGTGCCTATGGTGATAGTGCCAATAGGGACCATGCTCACAGTGAAACTGCCAATGGAGACATTGCCCATTGTGATAGTGCTCATGGTGACAATCCCACGTTGACAGTGCCAATTGTGATAGTCCTCATGGTGACAGATCTCAGGGTGAAAATGACCTAGGTGACATTGCTCATTGTGAGAGTGCTCATGGTGATAGTGCTCAAGGTGATAGTCTCCATGTTGACAGTGCCCATGGTGACAGTTCTCACGATGACAATGCCTATGGTGATAATTCTCATAGTGACAGTGCTCATGTTGACAGTGCCCATGGTAACAGTGACCACGGTGACTGCTCTCACTGTGATAGTGCTAATGCTGAGAGTCCGCAGTGTGGCTGTGCCCATGGCGACAGTGCTCACAGTGATAGTGCTCATGGTGACAGTGCCCAAGGTGACAATACCCACGGTGACAGTAATCATGGTGAATGTGGCCATTGAGGCAGTTCTCATAGTGATAGTTCTCATTATGACAGTGCTCATGGTGGCAGTGCCCAAGGTGAGAGTACCAATGGTGACACTGCACATTGTTACAGTGCCCATGGTGATAGTGCCCATGGTGACAGTTCCCATGTTGGTAGTGCACCTGGTGACAGTGGAAAATAGTGAAAGTGCCCATGGTGACAGTTCTCATGGTGACATTGCTCATTGGGATAGTGCCCATGATGACAGTGCCAACGGTGACAGTGCTCATGGTGACAGTGCCCATGGAGGCAGTGCCCCTTGTGAAAGTGCACACTGTGAGAGTGTCCATGGTGGCCATGGCAATTGTGACAGTGCCCATGGTGACAGTACTTATGATGATAGCGCTCGCAGTAGCAGTTTTCATGGTAATAATGCTGACGGTGGCATTGCCCACAAGGACAGTGCCCATGGACAGTGTGGAAACTGACAGTGCCCATAGTGACAGTACTTATTATGATAGTGCACACGGTAGCAGTGTTCATGGTAATAATGCTCACGGTGGCAGTGCCCACCGTGACGGTGCTCAGGGACAGTGCCAAGGTGACTGTGCCCATGGTGATAGTAACCACGGTGAGACTGCTCATGGTGATAATGCCCATTGTGAGAGCGCTCATAGTGACAAGGCCCATGGTGCCACTGCCCATCATTATATTGCTCACAGTGATAGTTCTCATGGTGACAGTGCCCATGGTGATATTACCCATAGTGAGAGTACTCAATGATAAAGTGCCCATGGTGACAGTGCTCACGGTGATAGTGCCGATGATGATAGTGCTCACAGTGATAATGCCCATTGTTAATTTGCTCATGGTGACAGTGCTCACCGTAATAGTGAGCATAGTGACATTGCACTTGGTGACCTAGCCCATGGTGACAGTACACATTGTGACACAGCTCAAGGTGATAGTGCCCATGGTGACAGTGCGCATGGTGAGATTTCTCATGGTGACAGTGCCAATGATGACATTGCTCATTGTGACAATGCCCATGGTGACACTGCCACGGTGACAGTGCCTATGGTGAAATTGTCCATGCTGATGATGCTCAAGGTGATAGTGCCCATGGTGAGAGTCCTCACGTTGATAGTGGCCATGGTGAAAGTGCCCATTGTGAGAGTTCCAATGGTGAAAGTGCTCATGATGACATTGCCCATGTTGGTATTTCCCATGGTGACAGAGCTCACAGTGATACTTACCATGGTAAGAATGAATACGGTGGCCATGACCTTGGTGACAATGCCCATGATTACAGTACAGATGGTGACAGTGCTTACGGTGATAGTGATCATGGTGACAGTGTACATGGTTGTAGTGCACATGGTGGCAGTGAAAGAGGGTGAGAGTGCCAATGGTAACTGTGCTCAAGGTGATAGTGCCCATGGTGACAGTGCTAACGGTTATAGTGCCCATGGTTAAACTGCCCATGGTGAGAGTGCGCACTGTAATAGTGCCCAAAGTGATAGTGCACTTAGTGGCCATGCCCATGGTGACAGTGCCCATGGTGACAGTACACATGGTGATACTGCTCACGGTGATAGTTCCCATTGTGACAGTGCCCATGGTGACCATCCTCACAGTAATTGTGCCCACGGTGATAGTACACTTGGTGGCCGTGCCCACTGTGACAGTGACACTGGGGACAGTGCACATGGTGATAGTGCTAACGGTGATAGTCCCCATGGTGACAGTGCACATGGTTATATTTCTCACTATGACAGTGCTTATGGTGACAATTCTCATGGTGACAGTGGCCATGGTGACAGTGCCCACGGTGACAGTGACCATGGTGATACTGCTCAAGGTGATAGTGCCCATGGTGACAGTCCTCACGTTGATAGTGTCCATGGTGGAGTTGCCCATGGTGAGAGTTCCCATGGTGAAAGTTCTGATGCTGACAGTGCCCATGTTGTTAGTACCCATGGTGACAGTGCTCACAGTGATAGTGACCATGGTAAGAGTGCACGAGGTGGCCGTGCCCTTCATAACAATGCCCATGATGACAGAACTCATGGTGACACTGCTCACGGTGATAGTTCCCATGGTGACCGTGCACATGTTTGTAGTGCACATGGTGGCACAAATAAATGGTGACAGTGCACATGGTGACAGTGCTCATGGTTATAGTACCCATGGGGAGAGTGCACATGGTTGTAGTGCACATGGTGGCTGTCAAAAATGGTGATGGTGCCCATGGTAACCGTACTCATGGTGATAGGGCCCATGGTGATTGTGTGCACAGTGATAGTGTCCATGGAAAAAGTGCCCATGGTGACAGTGCTCACGGAAATAGTGCCCATAGTGATAGTGCACTTGGTGGCTGTGCCCAAGGTGACAATGCCCCTAGTGACAGTATACATGGTGATATTTCTCACTATGACAATGCCTATGGTGACAATTCTCATGGTGACAGTGCCCATAGTGACAGTGCCCATGGTGACAGTGATCACGGTGAGAGTGCCCATGTTGATACTCCTCACGTTGATAGTGCCCATGGTGACAGTTCCCATTGTGAAAGTGCTCATAATGACATTGCCCAAAATGCTAATTCCCATGATGACAGTGCTCATGGTGACAGTGCTCACAGGAATAGTGCCCATGGTGACAGTGCTCATGTTGATAGTGCACATTGTGGCAGTGAAAAATGGTGACAGGCCCCATGGTGATAGTGCTCATGGTGACAGTGCACACAGTGAGAGCCCATGCTGAAAGTGATCACGGTGAGAGTGCCCATGGTGGCAGTGGCCATGGTGACAGTGCCCACCGTGACACTGCCCATGATGACATGGCCTATGGTGACCGTGCATATGGTTACATTGCCTATGGTGACACTGCTCATGGTGACAGTGCCCATAGTGACAGTGATCACGGTGAGACTGCTCACGGTGATACTGCCCATGGAGACAGGGCTCATGGTGACAGTCTGCATTGTGCCAGTGCCCATGGTGACAGTGCTCACAGTGACATTGTTCATGGTGGCAGTGCCCTTGGTGACATTGCACACCGTGAGAGTGCCCATGCTGGCCATGCCAATGTTGACAGGGCCCATGGTGACAGTATTTATGATGATAGTGCTCATGGTAGCTGTGTTCATGGTAATAATGCTCATGGTGGCAATGCCCATGGACAGTGCCAACAGTGAGAGTGCCCATGGTGACAGTTATCATGGTGAGACTGCTCACGGTGATAATGCCCATTTTGGCAGTGCTCGTAGTGACAATATCCATGGTGCCAGTTCCCATAGAGACATTCTGCATGGTGACAGTTCTCACAGTGAGAGTGCCCATGGTGATATTACCCATGGCGACAGTACTCATTGTTAAAATGCCCATGGTGAGAGTACCCATGGTGACAGTGATTATGGTGAGAGTGGTTACAGTGGCATTTCTCACGGTGATAGTGCTCATGGTGACACTGCCCGCAGTGACAGTGCTCATGGTGACCGTGCTCATGGTGATGGTTCCCATGGTGAAAGTGCCCATGGAGACATTGCTTATGGTGATAGTGGTTACAGTGGCAGTTCTCATAGTGATAGTGATCATGGTGACACTGTACACAGTGACAGTGCTCATGGTGACAGTGTTCACGGTGATAGTGCCCATGGTGAAAGGGCCCATGGTGACAGTGTCCATAGTCACAATTCTCACGGTGTATTGCTCATGGTGACAATGCCCATGGTGTCAATACCCAGGGTGACAGTACTCATATTTACAGTGCTCATGGTGATAGCTCCTATGGTGACAGTGCACATGTTCAAAATTCTCACAGTGATGGTGCCCATGGTGACAATACCCAGGGTGTCATGCCCATGGTGACACTGCTCATGGTGACACTGCTCATGGTGACAGTGCCATAAGTGACAGTGTTCATTGTGGCAGTGCCCAAAGTGACAGTGCCCATGCTGACAAAGTGCATGGCGATACTTCCCATTGTGACAGTACCCAGGGTAACAGTGCCCATAGTCACAGTGCCCAAGTTCGCATTGCCCATGGTGACAATACACATGATGACAGTACTCTTGGTGAAAATACCCATGGTGGCAGTTCTCATAGCAACAGTTCTCATGGTGACAGTGCTCATAATAAGAGTGTCCAAGGTGGCAGTGCTCGTGGTGACAGTGCTAATGGTGACAGTGCTCTTGGTGGCAGTTCCCATGGGGACAGTACCGATGGTGACACTGCACATTGTGACAGTGCCCATGGTAACAGTGCTCATGGTGATAGTTCTTTGTGATAGTGCTCATGGTGGTAGTGCAACTGGTGACAGTGCAAAATAGTGACATTGCACATGCTGACAGTGCTCATGATGATAGTGCCCATGGTGACAGTGCAGACGGTGAAAATGGACATTGTTACAATGTTCATGGTGACAGAACCCAAGGTGGCAGTTAACATGGTGACAGTGCAGATGGTGAAAATGGACACTGTTACAATGTTCATGGTGACAGAACCCAAGGTGGCAGTTGCCATGGTGACAGTGCACACCTTGATAGTGCCCTTGGTGGCAGTGCCAATGGTGAGAGTGCCCATGGTGACAGTCCTTTTGATCATAGTGCTCATGGTAACAGTGTTCATTTAGATAGTGCTCATGTTGGCAGTGCCCACAATATCAATGCCCATAGTAACAGTACCAACAGTTACAGTGCCCATGGTGACAGTTCTCACGGTGACAGCGCCCATGGGGACAGTTAGCATGGTGAGATTTCTCACTGTGATAGTGCCCATTGTGACGGTGCTCACAGTGACAATACCCATTGTGCCAGTGCCCATCGAGACATTCTGCACGGTCACATTTCTTACGGTGACAGTGCCCATGGTGATATGACCCATGGTGACAGTACTCATGGTTGAAGTGCCCATGGTGACCCTGCACATGGTGGCAGTGCAAAATGGTGACAGTGCCCATGGTGACGTTGCTCATGGTGGCATTGCTTATGGTGAGAGTCCTTACGGTGATAGTGCGCATAGTGACACTGCACACAGTGACAGTGCTCATGGTAACAGTGTTCAAAGTGATGGAGCCAATGGTGATAGTGCTCATGGTGATATTTTCCGTGGTTAAGGTGCCGATGGTGACAGTGTTCATGGTAATAGTGAGCATAGTGGTAGTGCATGTGGTGACTGTGCCCATGGTGACACCACTCATGGTGATACATCTCAAGGTGATAGAGCCCATGGTGACAGAGCGCATGCTGACAGTTCACATGGTGACAGTGACTATGGTGACAATGCTCATCGTGACATTGCCCATGGTGACACTGTCATGGTGACAGTACCCATGGTGGCAGTGCCCCTGGTGACAGAGCACACAGTGAGAGTGCCCATGGTGGCCATGCCAATGGTGACAGTGCCCCTGGTGACACTACTTATGATGATAGTGCACACGGTAGCAGTATTCATGGTAATAATGCTCACGGTGGCACTGCTCACAGTGACAGTGCCCATGGACACTGCCAACCATGACAGATCCCATGGTAAGAGTTCTCATGGTGACAGTGCCCATGCTGATATTGCTCATGGTGACATTGCTTACGGTGATAGTCCTAACATTGATATTGCGCATAGTGACACTGCACACAATGACGGTGCTCATGGTGACAGTGCCCATGGTGACAGTGCCCAACATCACACTGCCCATGGTGACAGGGCTAATGGTGACAGTGCCAATGGTGACAGCACCCAGTTGGATAAAGCCCATGGTGACTGTACACATGGTGAAAGTTCCCATGGTAGCAATTCTCACAGTGAGATTTCTCTGGTGACAGTGCTCATGGTGGCAGGGCCCTAAGTTGCAGTGCTCGTGGTGACAGTGCTCATGGTGACAATGCTCATTCTGGCAGTTCCCATGGTGAGATTACTGTTGGGGGCAGTGCACATCGTGACAGTGCCCATGGTAACAGTGCTCATGGTGACAGTGCCCATGGTTACAGTGCCCAACATCACACTGCCCATGGTGAGGGTGTTAATGGTAACAGTGCCAATGGTGACAGCGCCCAGTTGGACAAGGGCCATGGTGACAAAACTCATGGTGAAAGTTCCCATGATGGAAATTCACATAGTGAGAGTCCTCATGGTGACAGTGCTCATGGTGGCAGTTCCAATGGTGAGAGTACCGATGGTAGCTGTGCACATGGTGACAGTGCCCATGGTAACAGTGCTCATGGTTATAGTGCCCATGGTGACAGTGATCATGGTGATAGTGCAAATGGTGATAGTGCTCACAGTGATAGTGCCTGTGGTTAAGTTGCCCATGGTGACATTGTTCACGGTAATAGTGAGCATAGTGATAGTGCTCATGGTGATAGTGCAAATGGTGATAGTGCTCACAGTGATAGTGCCTGTGGTTAAGTTGCCCATGGTGACATTGTTCACGGTAATA
Organism: Hyperoodon ampullatus; assembly: GCF_949752795.1. NCBI lineage: Eukaryota > Metazoa > Chordata > Mammalia > Artiodactyla > Ziphiidae > Hyperoodon > Hyperoodon ampullatus. The sequence continues at coordinate 140,617,783 of NC_136915.1, read as the reverse complement.
GTGAGCATAGTGATAGTGCACTGGGTGACCATGCCCATGGTGACAGTACACATGGTGGTAATGCTCAAGGTGATAGTACCCATGGTGACAGTGCGCATGGTGACAGTTCTCATGGTGACAGTAACTATGGTGACAATGCTCATCGTGACAGTGCACATGGTGACACTGCCACGGTGACACTGCCATGGTGATAGTGACCAGGTTGATACTGCTTTACGTGATAGTGTCCATGGTGACAGTCCTCACATTGATAGTGCAAATGTTGAAAGTGCCCATGGCGACTGTTCCCATGGTGACCATCCTCACAGTGATAGTGCCAATGGTGATAGTACACTTGGTGGCCGTAGACATTGTGACAGTTCCAATGGTGACTTTACACATGTTGATACTGCTAACAGTAATAGTGCCCATGGTGACATTGTGCATGGTGATATTTGTAACTATGACAGTGCCTATGGTGAAAATTCTCATCATGACAGTGCCCATGGTGACAGTTCCCATGGTGATAGTGCCCATGATGAGAGTCCTCACGTTAATAGTGCCCATGGTGACAGTTCCCATTGTGAAAGTGATCATGATGACAGTGCCCATGTTGGTAGTTCCCATGGTGATATTGCTCACAGTGATAGTGACCATGATAACAGTGCACATGGTGGCCGTGCCCTTGCTGACAGTGCCCATGAGGACAGTTCTCATGGTGACAATGCTCATAGTGATAGTGGCCATGGTGGTAGTGCACATGGTGACAGTGAAAAATGGTGACAGTGCCCATTGTGACCATCCTCATGGTGATAGTGTTCACGGTGATAGTGCCAATAGTGAAAGTGCCCATGGTGACAGTGCCCACGGTGACATTGATCATGGTGACAGAGCCTTTGGTGACAGTGCTCATGGTGAAATTGCCCATGCTGACAATGCTCACAGTGACATTGTCCTTGGAGAGAGTAGCCATGATGACAGTGCCCATGGTGATATGCTCATGTTGACAATGCACACAGTGATAGTGCCCACGGTGACATTGCCTATGGTGACACATCTAACAGTGACATTGCCGATGGTGACAGGGCTCATGGTGACAGTCCGCATTGTGCCAGTGCCTATGGTGACACTGCTCACAGTGAAAGTGCTCATGGTAATGCTGCTTACAGTGACAGTTCCCAAGGTGAAAATACCCATGGTGACAGTACTCATCGAGAAAGTGCCCATGGTGGCAATTCTCATAGTGACAGTTCTCATGGTGACAGTGTTCATGGTGGAATTTACCATGGTGAGAGTACCGATGGGGCAGTGCACATGGTGACAGTGCCCATGGTAAATGTGCTCACGGTGATATGACCCATGGTGACAGTTATCAAGACTGTTGTGCCGATGCTGATAAGGATCCCGGTCATAGTGCCCATGGTTAAAGTACCCATGGTGACTGCTCACAGTAATAGTGAGAATAGTGATAGTGTACTTGGTGACCGTGCCGATGGTGACAGTGCCCATGGTGACAGTACACGTGGTGATACTGTTCAACGTGATAGCACCCTTGTTGACAGTGCACATGGTGACAGTTCTCACGGTGACAGTGCCTATGGTGACTATTCTCCTCGTGACAGTGCCCACGGCGACAGTTCTCACGTGGATAGTGCCCATGATGACATTGCCTACAGTGGAAGTGCCCACAGTGACAGTGCCCATGCTGAGAGTTTTCATGGTGAAAGAGCCCATGGTGAGAGTTCGCATGGTGAAAGTGTTCATGATGACAGTGCCAATGTTGGTAGTTCCCATGGTGACAATGCTCACAGTGATAGTGACAATTATAAGAATGAAGATGGTGGCTGTGCCCTTGGTGACAATGTCCATGATGACAGTACTCATGGTGACAGACCTCATGGTGATAGTGTCCACGGTGACAGTGCACATGGTTGTAGTGCATATGGTGGCAGTAAAAAATGGTGACAGTGCGCATGGTGACAGTGCTCATGGTGACAGTGCACAGGGTGACAACCCATGCTGACAGTGCTCACGGTGACTGTGCTCATGGTTGCATTACCCATGGTGACAGTGCTAACAATAACATTGCACATGGTAACCATACTCAGGACAATAGTGCCCATGGTGACAGTGATCACAGTGATAGTGCCAATGGTGATAGTGCTCACGGTGATAGTGCCCGTGGTTAAGGTGCCCATGGTGAAAGTGCTCACGGTAATAGTGAGCATAGTGATAGTGCACTTGTTGACCGTGCCAATGCTGACAGTATGCCTGGTGATAATTCTGAAGTTGGTAGAGCCCATGGTGACAATGCCCATGGAAACCACCCTCAAGGTTATAGTGCTCACGGTGACAGGGCCCATGGGAACACAGCAAACCGTGACTTTGCCTATCATGGCAGTGCACACTGTGACAAAGCCCATGGTGAGATTTACCACGGTGACAGTTCTAATGCAGATAGTGCCCATAGTGACAATATCCATGGTGACAGTACTCATGGTGATAATGCTCAAGGTGATAGTACCCATGACGATAGTGCCGATGGTGAGAGTCCTCATGCTGATAGTGCCCATGGTGACAGTTCCCATTCTGAAAGTGCTCATGATGACAGTGCCTATGTTGTTAGTTCCCATGGTGACAGTGCTCACGGTGATACTGACCATGGTAATATTTCACATGGTGACCATGTCCTTGGTGACAGTGCCCATGCTGAAAGTACTCATGGTGAAAGCGCTCATGGTGAGAGTGCCCATGGTGAGAGTGCACATGGTGGTAGTGCACACGGTGAGAACCCATGCTGAGAGTACTCATGGTGATATTGCTCATGGTTGCAGTAAGCATGGTGACAGTGATCACAGTGACAGTGCCCATGGTGGCACTGCACATGGTGACAGTGCTTATGGTGACACTGCCCATGATGACAGTGCCCATGGTGACAGTTCCCACGGTGACATTCCCTATGTTGATAGTGCTCACAGTGACAGTGCCGATGGTGAGAGTACATATGTTGAGAATGCTCAAGGTGATAGTGCCCATGGTGACAGTGAGCAGGGTTACAGTTCTCATGGTGACAGTGCCTATGGTGAAAATGATCATTGTGACAGTGCCCATGGTGACAGTGCCACGGTTACAGTGCTCACTGTGACAGTGACCATGGTGATACATGCTCATGGTGATAGTGCCCATTGTGACAGTCATCAAGTTGATAGTGCCCATGATGAAAGTGCCCATGGTGACAGTTCCCATGGGGAAAATACAAATGATGACAGTGCCCATGATGGTATTGCCCATGGTGACAGTGCTCACAGTGATAGTGACCATGGTAAGAGTGCACACTGTGGCCATGCCCTTGGTGACGATGCCCATGATGACAGTACTCATGGTGACAGTGCTCACGTTGATAGTGCCCAGGGTGACAGTGCCTATGGTGACATTGCACATGGTGACTTTGCATATCGTGACAGTGCTCATGGTGACAGTGCTCATGGTGATAGTGCCCATGGTGACATTGCACATGGTGACAGTGCCCATGTTGACAGTTCTCATGGTGACAGTGCCCATGGTGACAGTGCTCAACGTGACAGTGCCCATGATGACAGTACTCATGGTGACAGTTCTCATGGTGACAGTGCCCATGTTGACAGTTCTCATGGAGACAGTGCACATGGTGACAACCCATGCAGACATTACTCACGGTGACAGTTCTCATGGTTGCAGTACCCATGGTGACAGTGATCACAGTGATAGTGCCAATGGTGACAGAGCTCATGGTGCCAGTCCGCATTGTGCCAGTACCGATGGCGACAGTGCTCATGGTGACAGTGCAAATGGTGCCAATACCCATGGTGACAGTGCTCATGTTGAAAATACCCATGGTGGCAGTTCTCATAGCGATAGTTCTCATGGTGACAGTGCTCATAATAGCAGTGCCCAAGGTGGCAGTGATCGTTGTGACAGTGCTAATGGTGACAGTGCTCTTGGTGGCAGTTCCCATGGGGACAGTACCGATGGTGACACTGTACATTGTTACAGTGCCCATGGTAACCATGCTCACGGTGATAGTGCACATCGTGACAGTGCCCATGGTGGTCGTTCACCCGGTGACAGTGCTAAATAGTGACAGTTCACATGCAGACAGTGCTCATGGTGATAGTACCCATGGTGACAGTGCACACGGTAATAATGGGCATTGTTACAGTGTTCATGGTGACAGAGCCCAAGGTGGCAGTGGCCATGGTGACAGTGCCCACAATGACAGTGCCCATGGTGACACTTCTCACGGTGACAGTGCTCATGGGGACAGTTAGCATGGTGAGATTTCTCATGGTGATAGTGCCCATTGTGACAGTGCTCACTGTGACGATTCCCATGGTGCCAGTGCCCATAAAGACATTCCACATGGTTACATTTCTCACGGTGAAAGTGCCTATGGTGATATTACCCATGGTGCCACTGCATATGGTGGCAGTGCAAAATGGTGACAGTGCCCATGGTGACATTGCTCATGGTGACTTTGCTTACAGTGATAGTCCTTACAGTGACAGTGCCCATGATGAACCTGCACACAGTGACAGTGTTCATGGTGACAGTGTTCACGGTGATAGTTCCCATGGTGAGAGTGTCCATGGTGACAGTGACCATAGTCACAATTCTCATGGTGTAGTGCTCACGGTGACAGTGTCAATGGTGACAATACACAGGGTGACAGTATTCATGGTGATATTGCTCATGGTGATAGTGCCCATGGTGAGAGTGCCCATGTTCACAACTCTCACGGTGATAGCACCCATGGTGACAATACCAAGGGTGACCGAGCTCACGGAAAAAGTGCTCACGGTGACAGTGACCACGGTGACTGTTCTCACCGTGATAGTGCCCAGCGTGACAGTGTTCATGGTGACACTCTGCATTGATGCTGTGCCCGTGGTGACAGTGCTCAGGGTGATAGTGCTCACGGTGATAGTTCTCACGTTGACAGTGCCCAAGGTGACAATACCCACGGTGACAGTAATCATGGTGAAAGTGCCCATTGTGGCAGTTCTCATAGTGACAGTTCTTGTGACAGTGCTCATGGTGGCAGTGTTCGTGGTGACAGTGCTCTTGGTGACAGTGCTCATGGTGGCAGTGTCCATGGTGTGACTACCGATGGTGACACTGCCCATGGTGACAATGCACAAGGTCATGGTGCATCTGGTGGCAGTGCAAAATAGTGACAGTGCCCATGGTGATATTGCTCATGGTGATAGTGCCCATGGTGAGAGTGCCCGTGGTTACAGGGCTCATGGTAACAGTGCCCATGGTGACAGTGCCCCTGGTGACAGTGAACACCGTGAGAGTGCCCATGGTGGCTGTGCCCATGGTGACAGTTCTTATCATGACAGAGCTCACGGTAGCAGTGTTCATGGTAATAGTACTCACAGTGGCAGTGCCCACAATGAGAGTGCCAATGGTGAGAATACTGACTGTGACAGTGCCCATGATGACTTTTCTCTCTGTGACAGTGCCCGTGGGGACAGTTAGCATGGTGAGATTTCTCACGGTGATAGTGCCTATGGTGAGAGTGCACAGGGTGGTAGTGCACACGGTGAGAACCCATGCTGAGAGTACTCATGGTGATATTGCTCATGGTTGCAGTAGGCATGGTGACAGTGATCACAGTGACAGTGCCCATGGTGGCACTGTGCATGGTGACAGTGCTCATGGTGACACTGCCCATGATGACAGTGCCCATGGTGATAGTTCACACGGTGACATTCCCTATGTTGATAGTGCTCACAGTGACAGTGCCGATGGTGAGAGTACATATGTTGAGAATGCTCAAGGTGATAGTGCCCATGGTGACAGTGAGCAGGGTTACAGTTCTCATGGTGACAGTGCCTATGGTGAAAATGATCATTGTGACAGTGCCCATGGTGACAGTGCCACGGTTACAGTGCTCACTGTGACAGTGACCATGGTGATACATGCTCATGCTGATAGTGCCCATTGTGACAGTCATCAAGTTGATAGTGCCCATGATGAAAGTGCCCATGGTGACAGTTCCCATGGGGAAAATACAAATGATGACAGTGCCCATGATGGTATTGCCCATGGTGACAGTGCTCACAGTGATAGTGACCATGGTAAGAGTGCACACTGTGGCCATGCCCTTGGTGACGATGCCCATGATGACAGTACTCATGGTGACAGTGCTCACGTTGATAGTGCCCAGGGTGACAGTGCCCATGGTGACAACGCTCACGGTGATAGTGCTCAGGGACACAGTGCCCATGGTGACATTGCATATTGTGACAGTGCTCATGGTGACAGTGCTCTTGGCTGCACTACCCATGGTGAGAGTGCTCAAACTGACAGTGCCCATGATGACAGTACTCATGGTGAGAGTTCTCACGGTGATAGTGCCCATGGTGACATTGCACATGGTGGTAGTGAAAAATGGTGACAGTGCCCATGTTGACAGTTCTCATGGAGACAGTGCTCACGGTGACAACCCATGCAGACAATACTCACGGTGACAGTTCTCATGGTTGCAGTACCCATGGTGACAGTGATCACAGTGATAGTGCCCATGGTGGCAGTGCCCATGGTGACAGTGCCCATGGTGACACTGCCCATGATGACAGTGCGCATGGCGCCATTGCCTATGGTGACAGTGCTCATGTTAACAGTGCCCATGGTGAAAGTGACCACGGTGAGCGTGCTGACAGTGATAGTGCCCATGGTGAGAGGGCTCATGGTGCCAGTCCGCATTGTGCCAGTACCCATGGCGACAGTGCTCATGGTGACAGTGACCACAGTGAAATTGCTCACGGTGATAGTGCTCATGGTAACAGTGCTCATGGTGAAAGTGCAAATGGTGCCAATACCCATGGTGACAGTACTCATGTTGAAAATACCCATGGTGGCAGTTCTCATAGAGACAGTTCTCATGGTGACAGTGCTCATAATCGTAGTGCCCAATGTGGCAGTGCTCGTGGTGACAGTGCTAATGGTGACAGTGCACTTTGTGGCAGTTTTAATGGGGACAGTACCAATGGTGACACTGCACATTGTTATAGTGCCCATGGTAACCATGCTCACGGTGATAGCAAACATCGTGACAGTGCCCATGGTGGTACTTCACCCGGTGACAGTGCTAAATTGTGACAGTGCACATGCTGACAGTGCTCATGATGATAGTACCCATGGTGACAGTGCACATGGTGATAATGGGCATTGTTACAGTGTTCATGGTGACAGAGCCCAAGGTGGCAGTGGCCATGGTTACACTTCTCACGGTGACAGTGCTCATGGGGACAGTTAGCATGGTGAGATTTCTCACAGTGATAGTGCCCGTTGTGACAGTGCTCACTGTGACGATTCCCATTGTGCCAGTTCCCATAGAGACATTCCGCACGGTTACATTTCTTACAGTGAAAGTGCATATAGTGATATTACGCATGGTGCCACTGCATATGGTGGCAGTGCAAAATGGTGACAGTGCCCATGGTGACATTGCTCATGGTGACTTTGCTTACAGTGATAGTCCTTACAGTGACAGTGCCCATGATGAACCTGCACACAGTGACAGTGTTCATGGTTACAGTGTTCACGGTGATAGTTCCCATGGTGAGAGTGTCCATGGTGACAGTGACCATAATCACAATTCTCACGGTGTAGTGCTCACGGTGACAGTGCCCATGGTAACAATACACAGGAGACAGTATTCATGGTGATATTGCTCATGGTGATAGTGCCCATGGTGAGAGTGCCCATGTTCACAACTCTCACGGTGATAGCACCCATGGTGACAATACCAAGGGTGACCGAGCTCACGGAAAAAGTGCTCACGGTGACAGTGACCACGGTGACTGTTCTCACCGTGATAGTGCCCAGCGTGACAGTGTTCATGGTGACAGTCCGCATTGATGCTGTGCCCGTGGTGTCAGTGCTTAGGGTGATAGTGTTCACCGTGGTAGCTCTCACGTTGACAGTGCCCAAGGTGACAATACCCACGGTGACAGTAATCATGGTGAAAGTGCCCATGGTGGCAGTTCTCATAGTGACAGTTCTTTTGACAGTGTTCATGGTGGAAGTGCTCGTGGTGACAGTGCTCTTGGTGACAGTGCACACGTTGATAATGGGCATTGTTACAGTGTTCATGGTGACAGAGCCCAAGGTGGCAGTGGCCATGGTGACAGTGCCCACAATGACAGTGCCCATGGTGACAGTGCCAACAGTGACAGTGCCCATGGTGACACTTCTCACGGTGACAGTGCCCATGGCGACAGTTAGCATGGTGAGATTTCTCACGGTGATTGTGCCTGGTGTGACAGTGCTCACAGTGATAAGTCCCGTGGTGCCAGTGCCCATAGAGACATTCTGCACGGTCACATTTCTCACGGTGAAAGTTCCTATGGTGATATTACTCATGGTGACAGTGCAGATGGTGGCAATGCAAAATGGTGACAGTGCCCATGGTGACATTGCTCATGGTTAATTTGCTTACGGTGATAGTCCTTATGGGTACAGTGCACATGGTGACACTGCACACAGTGACAGTGTTTATGGTGAAAGTGTTCATGGTGATATTTCCCATGGTGACAGTGTCCATGGTGACAGCGCCCAGTGTGACAAGGCCCGTCGTGACAGTTCTCACGGTGACCATGGCCATGGTGACAGTGCCAATGGTGAGAGTGCCAATAGTGACAGTGCTCATGGTGAAACTGCCCAATGAGACATTGCCCATGGTGATAGTTCTCATGGTGACAACCCCACGGTGACAGTGCCAATGATGATAGTCCCCGTGTTGACAGTTCTTACGCTGAATGTGACCATGCTGACATTTCTCATGGTGACAGTGATCATGGTGACACTGCTCATGTGGACAGTGCCATAAGTGACAGTGCTCATTGTGGTAGTGCTCATGGTGACCGTGCTCATGGTGACAGTGCCCATGGTTACAGTGCTTATGGTGATCAATGTCACGTTGGCCATGCCCCTGGTGACAGTGCACACGCTGACAAAGCCCATGGTGATACTTCCCATTGTGACAGTGCCCATGGTGACAGAGCCCATGGTGACAGTGCCCAAGATCACAGTGCCCATGGTGAGAGTGCTAATGGTGACTGTGCCCATGGTGACAGCACCCAGTGTGACAATGCCCATTGTGACAGTGCTCACGGTGAACATGCCAATGCTGACAGTGCTGATGGTGATAGTACCAATAGTGAGAATGCTCACGGTGAAACGGCTGATGGAGACACTGCCCATGGTGATAGTGCTCATCATGAAAACCCCTCGGAGGCAGTGCCAATGGTGAGAGTTCCCGTGATGACAGTTCTTACGGTGAAAGTGACCCTGTTGAAATTGTTTATGGTGACAGAGCTCATGGTGACAGTGCTCAAGGTGATAGTCTCCATGTTGACAGTGCCCATGGTGACTGTTCTCAACGGTGACAGTGTCTCTGGTGATAATGTTCTTAGTGACAGTGCTCACGGTGACAGTGACCATGGTGACTGTTCTCACCATGATAGTGCCCATGGTGACTGTTCATGGTGACAGTCCGCATTGAGGCTGTGCCATGGTGACAGTGCTCAGGATGATAGTGCTCACGCTGATAGTACTCACGTTGACAGTGCCCAAGGTGACAATACCCACGGTGACAGTAAACATGATAAAATCGCCCATGGTGGCAGTTCTCATAGTGACAGTTCTTGTGACAGTGCTCATGTTGGCAGTGCTCGTGGTGACAGTGCTCTTGGTGACAGTGCTCATGGTGGCAGTGCCCATGGTGAGACTACCGATGGTGACACTGCCCATGGTGACAGTGCACATGGTCACGGTGCATCTGGTGGCAATGCAAAATAGTGACAGTGCCCATGGTGATATTGCTCATGGTGATAGTTCCCATGCTGAGAGTGTCCATGTTGACAGTGCCCATAGTCACAATTCTCATGGTGTAGGGCTCACAGTGACAGTGCCCATGGTGGAAATACCCAGGGTGACAGTACTCATGGTGACAGTGCTCATGGTGATAGTGCCCATGGTGACAGTGCCCATGTTCAAAATTCTCACAGTGATAATGCCTATGGTGAGAGTACCTAGGGTGACAATGCCCATGGTGACATTGCCCATGGTGTCATGCCCAAGATGACAGTGCTCATGGTGACAGTGCTCATGTTGGCAGTGCCATAAAAGTGCTCATTGTGGCAGTGCTCATGGTGACCATGCTCATGGTGACAGTGCCCATGTTTACAGTGTTTATGGTGATAGATGTCATGGTGTCAGTGCCCACGGGGACAGTGCCCATGGTGACCGCTCAGTGTGACAAGGCCCATGGTGACCGTGTCCATGGTGACAGTGCCAATGGTGAGAGTGCTAATAGTGACAGTGCTCATGGTGAAACTGCCCATGGAGACATTTCCCATGGTGATAGTGCTCATGGAGAAAACCTCACTGTGACAGTGCCAATGGTGATAGTCCCCGTGGTGACAGTACTTATGTTGAATGTGACCATGGTTACATTGCTCATGGTGACAGTGCTCAAGGTGATGGTCTCCATGTTTAAAGTGCCCATGGTGACAGTTCTCATGGTGACAGTGCCTATGGTGAAAATTCTCATAGTGATAGTTCTCATGGTGACAGTGTCCATGGTGATATTACCCATGGTGAAAATGCTCATGATAAATGCTCATGATAAAAATGCCCATGGTGACACGGCACATGGTGGCAGTGCAAAATGGTGACAGTGCCCATGGTGATATTGCTCATGGTGACATTGCTTACGATGATAGTGTGTATGGTGCAACTGCACACAGTCACAGAGCTCATGGTCACAGTGTTCACGGCAATAGTGCCGATGGTGAATGTGCCCATGGTGACAGTGCCCATAGTCACATTTCTCACGGTGTAGTGCTCATGGTGACAGTGCCCATGGTGACAATACACAGGGTGACAGTATTCATGGTGACATTGCTCATGGTGATAGTGCCCATGGTGAGAGTGCCCATGTTCACAACTCTCACGGTGATAGTGCCCATGGTGAAAATACCCAGGGTGACAGAGCTGATGGGAAATGTGCTCACGGTGACAGTGCCCATGGTGGCAGTACCTAAGGTGACAAATCCCATGGTGACAGTGATCATGGTGACAATGCTCAAGTGGACAGTGCCATAAGTGACAGTGCTCATTGTGGCAGTGCTCAAGGTGACCGTGCACATGGTGAGAGTGCCCCTGGTGACAGTGCACACCGTGAGAGTGCCCATGGTGGCCGTGCCCATGGTGACAGTTTTGATCATGACAGTGCTCATGGTAGCAGTGTTAATGGTAATAGTGCTCACGGTGGCAGTGCCCACAATGAGAATGCCAATGGTGAGAATACTGACTGTGACAGTTCCCATGGTGACTTTTCTCTCTGTGACAGTGCCCTTGGGGACAGTTAGCACGGTGAGATTTCTCACGGTGATAGTGCCCATTGTTTCAGTGCTCATAGTGACAAGACCCATGGCGCAAGTGCCCATCATGGCATTGCTCATGGTGATAGTTCTCACGGTGACAGTGCCCATGGTGATATTACCCATGGTGACAGTACTCAGTGATAAAGTGCTCATGGTGCAAGTGCCTAAGGTGATAGTGCACATGGTGGCAGTGCAAAATGGTGACAGTGCCCATGGTTACATTGCTTAATGTGATAGTCCTTGTGGTGATAGTGCGCAAGGTGACATTGCCCACCGTGACACTGCTCTTGTTGACAGTGCTCATGTTGATACTGCCAAAGTTGGAAGTGCCCATCGTGAAAGTGCCCATGGTGACAGTTCTTATGGTGAGAGTGGTGACAGTGGCAGTGCCCATGGTGAAAGTGCCCATAGTGACAGAGCTCACAGTGACAGTGCCCATAGTTATAGTGTCGGTGGTGACAGTACTAACAGTGAAATTGTCCATGGGGACACTGCCCATGGTGACAGTGCCCATGGTCACAACCCTCACAGTGATAGTGCTCATGGTGCTCACGGTGACAGTGCCCATGGTGACAGTGACCACAGTGACAGTTCTAACTGTGATAGTGCCCATGATGACAGTGCTCATGGTGACAGTCCACGTTGTGCCAGTGCCCAAGGTGACAGTGCTCATGGTGACAGTGCCCAAAGTCACAATACCCATGGTGACAGTGCCTAGGCTGACAATTCTCATGGTGATAGTGCCCATGTTGACAGTGCACATGATGATACTGAGAATGGTGACAGTGCTTATGGTGACAGTGGTCATGGTTGCAGTACCCATGGTGATAGTGCTGAAACTGACAGTGCCCTTGGGGATAGTGCCCATGGTGAGAGTGCTCACGTTAATAGTGCCCATGTTGGTAGTTCCCATGGTGACAGTGCTCACGGTGATAGTGACCATGGTAACAGTGCACATGGTGGCTGTGCCCTTGGTGACAGTGCCCATGATGACAGTACACATGGTGACAGTTCTCACGGTGATAGTGCCCATTGTGACATTGCACATAGTGGTAGTGAAAAATGGTGACAGCGCCCATGTTGACAGTTCTCATGGAGACAGTGCACACGGTGACAACCCATGTAGACAGTACTCACAGTGACAGTTCTCATGGTTGCAGTACCCATGGTGACAGTGATCACAGTAATAGTGCCCATGGTGGCAGTGCCCATGGTGACAGTGCCCATGGCGCCATAGCCTTTGGTGACAGTGCTCATGGTAACAGTGCCCAGGGTGGCAGTGACCACGATGAGAGTGCTCACAGTGATAGTGCCCATGGTGACAGGGCTCATGGTGCCAGTCCACATTGTGCCAGTACCCATGGCGACAGTGCTCATGGTGACAGTGACCACAGTGAGAGTGCTCATGGTGATAGTTCTCACGGTAATAGTGCTCATGGTGACAGTGCAAATGGTGACAATACCCATGGTGACAGTACTCATGTTCAAAATACCCATGGTGACAGTTCTCATAGTGACAGTTCTCATGCTGAGAGTGCTTATAATAGCAGTGCCCATGGTGACAGTGCTCTTGGTGGCAGTTCCCATGGGGACAGTACCGATGGTGACACTGCACATTGTTATAGTGCCCATGGTAACCATGCTCACGGTGATAGTGCACATCGTGACAGTGCCCATGGTGTTCATTCACCTGGTGACAGTGCAAATGCTGACAGTGCTCATGGTGATATTGCCCATGGTGACAGTGCACACAGTGATAATGGGCATTGTTTCAGTGTTCACGTTGACAGAACCCAAGGTGGCAGTGTCCATGGTGACAGTGCCCACAATGACAGTGCCCATGGTGAGAGTGCCAAAAGTGAAAGTGCCCTTGGTGACACTTCTCATGGTGACAGTGCCCATGGTGACATTGCTCATGGTGACCTTGCTTATGGTGATAGTCCTTATGGTGACAGTGCACATGGTGACACTGCACACAGTGACAGTGTTCATGCTGACAGTGTTCACGGTGATAGTTCCCATGTTGAGAGTGTCCATGGTGACAGTGCCCATAATCACAATTCTCATGGTGTAGTGTTCACAGTGACAGTGCCCATGGTGAAAATACCCAGTGTGACAGTACTCATGGTGACAGTGCTCATGGTGATAGTGCCCATGGTGACAGTGCCCATGTTCACAATTCTCACAGTGATAATGCCTATGGTGAGAGTACCTAGGGTGACAATGCCTATGGTGACAGTTCCCACGGTGTCATGCCCATGGTGACAGTGATCATGGTGAAAGTGCTCATGTTGGCAGTGCAATAAATAACAGTGCTCATTGTGGCAGTCCTCATGGTGAGAGTGCCCATGTTTACAGTGTTTATGGTGATAGATGTCATGGTGTCAGTGCCCACGGGGACATTGCCCACGCTGACAAAGCCCATGATGATACTTCCCATTGTGACAGTGCCCAGGGTGACATTGCCCATGATGACAGTACCCAGTGTGACAAGGCCCATGGTGACTGTGCCCATGGTGACAGTGCCGATGGTGAGAGTGCCAATAGTTACAGAGGTCATGGTGAAACTGCCCATGGAGACATTGCCCATGGTGATAGTGCTCATGGTGAAAACCCCACGGTGACAGTGCCAATGATGATAGTGCCGGTGGTGACAGTCCTTACATTGAATGTGACCATGGTGACATTGCTCATGCTGACAGTTCTCATGGTGACAGTGCTCAAGGTGATGGTCTCCATGTTGACAGTGCCCATGGTGATAGTGACCACGGTGACTGTTCTCACCGTGATAGTGCAAATGGTGACTGTGTTCATGGTGACAGTCTGCATTGAGGATGTGATCGTGGGGAGAGTGCCCTTGGTGATAGTGCCCATGGTGAGTGAGTGTGCTAACATTAATAGTAACCATGGTGGCAGTTCCCGTTGTGAAAGTGCTCATGATGACAGGGCCCATTTTGGTAGTTCCCATTGTGACAGTTCTCAGGGTGATAGTGACCATGGTAACAGTGCACATGGTGGCTGTGCCCTTCGTTACAGTGCCCATGATGACAGTACTCATGGTGACATTTCTCACGGTGATAGTGCCCATGGTGACATTTCACATGGTGGCAGTGAAAAATGGTGACAGCACCCATGTTGACAGTTCTCATGGAGACAGTGCACACGGTGACAACCCATGCAGACAGTACTCACGGTGACAGTTCTCATGGTTGCAGTACCCATGGTGACAGTGATCACAGTGATAGTGACCATGGTGGCAGTGCCCATGGTGACAGTGCCCATGGAGCCATTGCCCACGGTGACAGTGCTCATGGTGACAGTGACCATGGTGAGAGTGCTCACAGTGAGAGTGCCCATGTTGCCAGGGCCCATGTTGCAAGGGCTCATAGTGCCAGTCCGCATTGTGCCAGTACCCATGGCGACAGTGCTCATGGTGACAGTGACCACAGTGAGAGTGCACACGGTGATAGTTCTCATGGTAATAGTGTTCATGGTGACAGTGCAAATGGTGACAATACCCATGGTGACAGTATTCATGTTGAAAATACCCATGGTGGCAGTTCTCATAGCGACTGTTCTCATGCTGAGAGTGCTCATATTAGCAGTGCCCAAGGGGGCAGTGCTAGTTGTGACAGTGCTAATGTTGACAGTGCTCTTGGTGGCAGTTCCCATGGGGACAGAACCGATGGTGACACTGCACATTGTTACAGTGCCCATGGTAACCGTGCTCTCGGTGATAGTGCCCATCATGACAGTGCCCATGGTGGTAGTTCACCTGGTGACAGTGCTAAATACTGACAGTGCACATGCTGACAGTGCTCATGGTGATATTGCTCATGGTGACAGTGCACAAGTGATAATGGGCATTGTTTCAGTGTTCATGGTGACAGAACCCAAGGTGGCAGTGGCCATGGTGACAGTGCCCACAATGACAGTGCCCATGGTGAGCGTGCCAACAGTGAAAGTGCCCATGGTGACACTTCTCACAGTGACAGTGCCCATGGTGACATTGCTCATGGTTACTTTGCTTATGGTGATAGTCCTTACGGTGACAGTGCACATGGTGACACTGCACACAGTGACAGTGTTCATGCTGACAGTGTTCACGGTGATAGTTCCCATGTTGAGAGTGTCCATGGTGACAGTGCCCATAGTCACTATTCTCATGATGTAGTGTTCACAGTGACAGTGCCCATGGTGAAAATTCCCAGGGTGACAGTACTCGTGGTGACAGTGCTCATGGTGATAGTGCCCATGGTGACAGTGCCCATGTTCACAATTCTCACAGTGATAATGCCTATGGTGAGAGTACCTAGGGAGACAATGCCCATGTTGACAGTGGCCATGGTGCCATACCCATGGTGACAGTCCTCATGGTGACAGTGCTCATGTGGGCAGTGCCATAAATAACATTTCTCATTGTGGCAGTGCTCATGGTGACACTGCCCATGTTTACAGTGTTTATGGTGATAGATGTCATGGTGTCAGTGCCCGCGGGGACAGTGCCCATGCTGACACAGCCCATGTTGATATTTCCCATTGTGACAATGCCCACAGTGACAGTGCACATGATGACAGTGCCCAGTGTGTCAAGGCCCATGGTGACTGTGCCCATGGTGACATTGCTGATGGTTAGAGTGCCAATTGTTACAGAGGTCATGGTGAAACTGCCCTTGGAGACATTTCCCATGGTCATAGTGCTCATGGTGAAAACCACACGGTGACAGTGCCAATGGTGATAGAGCTTGTGGTGACAGTTCTTACATTGAATGTGACCATGGTGTCATTGCTCATGGTGACAGTGCTCATGGTGACAGTGCTCAAGGTGATGGTCTCCATGTTGACAGGGCCCATGGTGACAGTTCTCACGGTGAGAGTGCCCATGGTGACAGTGACCACGGTGACTGTTCTCACCGTGATAGTGCCCATGGTGACTGTGCTCATGGTGACAGACTGCATTGAGGCTCTGCTCGTGGTGACAGTGCTCACGCTGATAGTACTCATGTTGACAGTGCCCAAGGTAACAATACCCATGGTGACCGTAATCATGGTGAAAGTGCCCATGGTGGCAGTTCTCTTAGTGACAGTTCTTGTGACAGTGCTCATTTTGGCAGTGCTCATGGTGACAGTGCTCTTGGTGACAGTGCTCATGGTGGCAGTGCCAATGGTGAGACTACTGATGGTGACACTGCCCATGGTGACAGTGCACCTGGTCACGGTGCATCTGGTGGCAGTGCAAAATAGTGACAGTGCCCATGGTGATATTGCTCATGGTGATAGTGCCCATGGTGAGAGTGCCCGTGGTTACAGGGCTCATGGTAACAGTGCCCATGGTGACAGTGCCCCTGGTGACAGTGAACACCGTGAGAGTGCCCATGGTGGCTGTGCCCATGGTGACAGTTGTTATCATGACAGAGCTCACGGTAGCAGTGTTCATGGTAATAGTACTCACAGTGGCAGTGCCCACAATGAGAGTGCCAATGGTGAGAATACTGACTGTGACAGTGCCCATGGTGACTTTTCTCTCTGTGACAGTGCCCTTGGGGACAGTTCGCATGGTGAGATTTCTCACGGTGATAGTGCCCATTGTTTCAGTGCTCATAGTGACAAGACCCACGACACCAGTGCCCATCATGGCATTGATCACGGTGATAGCTCTCACGGTGACAGTGCCCATGGTGATATTACCCCTAGTGACAGTACTCAATGATAAAATGCTCATGGTGAAAGTGTCTAAGGTGATAGTGCATATGGTGGCAGTGCAAAATGGTGACAGTGACCGTGGTGACATTGCTTAATGTGATAGTCCTTGCGGTGATAGTGCACATGGTGACACCACCCACCGTGACAGTGCTCTTGTTGGCAGTGCTCACGGTGATAGTGCTCATGGTAATAGTGCTCATGGTGACAATGAAAATGGTGACAATACCCATGGTGACAGTACTTATGTTGAAAATACTCAACGTGGCAGTTCACATAGTGACAGTTCTCATGATGAGAGAGCTCATAATAGCAGTGCCCAAGGTGGCAGTGCTCGTTGTTACAGTGCTAATGGTGACAGTGCTCTTGGTGGCAGTTCCCATGGAGACAGTACCGATGGTGACACTGCACATTGTTACAGTGCCCATGGTAACCGTGCTCACGGTGATAGCAAACATCGTGACAGTGCCCATGGTGGTAGTTCACCTGGTGACAGTGCTAAATAGTGACAGTGCACATGCTGACAGTGCTCATGGTGATATTGCCCATGGTGACAGTGCACACGGTGATAATGGGCATTGTTTCAGTGTTCATGGTGACAGAGCCCAAGGTGGCAGTGGCCATGATGACAGTGGCCACAATGACAGTGCCTATGTTGAGAGTGCCAACAGTGAAAGTGCCCATGGTGACACTTCTCAAGGTGACACTGCCCATGGTGACATTGCTGATGGTGACTTTGTTTACGGTGTTAGTCCTTATGGTGACAGTGCACATGGTGACACTGCACACAGTGACAGTGTTCATGATGACAGCGTTCACCATGATATTTCCCATGGTGAGAGTGTCCATGGTGACAGTGCCCATAGTCACAAATCTCATGGTATACTGCTCACAGTGACTGTGCCCTTGGTGAAAATACCCAAGGTGACAGTACTCATGGTGACAGTGCTCATGGTGATAGTGCCCATGGTGACAGTGCCCATGTTCACAATTCTCACAGTGATAATGCCTATGGTGAGAGTACCTAGGTTGACAATGCCCATGATGACAGTGCCCATGGTGTCATTCCCATGGTGACAGTGCTCATGGTGACAGTGTTCATGTTGGCAGTTCCATAAAAAACATTTCTCATTGTGGCAGTCCTCATGGTGACAGTGCCCATGTTTACAGTGTTTATGGTGATAGATGTCACAGTGTCAGTGACCATGGGGACAGTGCCCACGCTGACAAAGCCCTTGGTGATACTTCCCATTGTGACAGTGCCCACGGTGACAGTGCCCATGATGACAGCGCCTAGTGTGACAAGGCCTAGGGTGACTCTGACCATGGTGACAGTGCTGATGGTGAGAGTGCCAATAGTTACAGAGGTCATGGTGAAACTGCCCATGGAGACATTGCCCATGGTGATAGTGCTCATGGTGAAAACCCCATGGTGACAGTGCCAATGGTGATATTCCCCGTGGTGACAGTTCTTACATTGAATGTGACCATGGTGACATTGCTCATGGTGACAGTGCTCATGGTGAGAGTGCTCAAGGTGATGGTCTCCATGTTGACAGTGCCCATGGTGACAGTTCTCACGGTGACAGTGCCCATCGTGTCAGTGACCACGGTGACTGTACTCACTGCGATAGTGCCAATGGTGACACTGTTCATGGTGACAGTCCACATTGAGGCTGTGCCCCTGGTGACAGTGCTCAGGGTAGTAGTGCTCACGGTGATAATACTCACGTTGACAGTGCCCAAGGTGACAATAACCACGGTGACTGTAATCATGGTGAAAGTGCCCATGGTGGCAGTTCTCATAGTGACAGTTCCTTTGACAGCGCTCATGGTGGCAATGCTTGCGTTGGCAGTGCTCTTGGTGACAGTGCTCATGGTGGCAGTGCCAATGGTGAGACTACCGATGGTGACACTGCCCATGCTGACAGTGCACATGGTCATGCTGCATCTGGTGGCAGTGCAAAATAGTGACAGTGCCCATGGTGATATTGCTCATGGTGATAGTGCCCATGGTGAGAGTGCCCATGGTTACAGTGCTCATGGTGACAGTTCTTATCATGACAGTTCTCACAGTAACAGAGCTCATGGTAGTATTTCTCATGGTGGCAGGCCCACAATGAGAGTGCCAATGGTGAGAATACTGACTGTGACAGTGCCCATGGTGACTTTTCTCTCTGTGACAGTGCCCTTGGGGACAGTTAGCATGGTGAGATTTCTTATGGTGATAGTGCCCATTGTTTCTGTGCTCATAATGACAAGACCCATGGCGCCAGTGCCCGTCATGGCATTGCTCACGGTGATAGTTCTCACGGTGACAGTGCCCATGTTGATATTACCCATGGTGACAGTACTCAGTGATAAAGTGCTCATGGTGACAGTGCCTAAGGTGATAGTGCACATGGTGGCAGTGCAAAATGGTGACAGTGCCCATGGTGACATTGCTTCATGTGATAGTCCTTGTGGTGATAGTGCACATGGTGACACTGCCCACCGTGACAGTGCTCTTGTTGACAGTGCTCACGGTGATAATGCCAATGTTGGAAGTGCCCATTGTGAAAGTGCCCATACTGACAGTTCTTATGGTGAGAGTGGTAGAGTGGCAGTGCTCATGGTGAATGTGCCCACGGTGGCAGAGCTCACGGTGACAGTGCCCATACTTATAGTGTCGATGGTGACAGTACTAACAGTGAAATTGTCCATGGGGACACTGCCCATGGTGACAGTGCCCATGGTCACAACCCCACGGTGACAGTGCCAATGGTGATAGTCCCCGTGGTGACAGTCCTTATGTTGAATGTGACCATGGTGACATTGCTCATGGTGACAGTGCTCATCGTGACAGTGCTCAAGGTGATGGCCTCTATGTTGACAGTGCCCATGGTGACAGTTTTCAGGGTGACAGTGCCTATGGTGAAAATTCTCATAGTGAGAGTGCTCACGGTGACAGTGCCCATGGTGATATTACCCATGGTGACAGTACTCATGGTAAAAGTGCCCATGGTGACACTGCACATGGGGGCAGTGCTAAATGTTGACAGTGCCCATTGTGATATTGCTCATGGTGACATTACTTACAGTGATAGTCCTTACAGTGATAGTGTGTATGGTGAAACTGCACACAATGACAGTGCTCATGGTGACAGTGTTCACGGCAAAAGTGCCGATGGTGAATGTGCCCATGGTGACAGTGCCCATATTCACAATTCTCACAGTGTAGTGCTCATGGTGAGAGTGCCGATGGTGACAATACACAGGGTGACAGTATTCATGGTGACATTGCTCATGGTGATAGTGCCCATGGTGAGAGTGCCCATGTTCAAAACTCTCATGGTTATTGTGCCCATGGTGACAATATCCAGGCTGACGGAGCTCATGGTAAAAGTGCTCACGGTGACAGTGCCCATGGTGACAGTACCTAAGGTGACAATTCCCATCTTGAGAATGCTCATGGTGACAGTGCCCATGGTGACAATATCCAGGGTGTCCTGCCCATGGTGACAGTTTTCATGGTGACACTGCTCATGTGGACAGTGCCATAAGTGACAGTGCTCATTGTGGCAGTGCTCATGGTGACCATGCTCATGGTGACAGTGCCCATGGTTATAATTCTTATGGTGATAGATGTCACGGTGGCCATGCCCACGGTGACAGTGCCCATGCTGGCAAAGCCCATGGTGATACTTCCCATTTTGACAGTGCCCACAGTGACAGAGCCCATGGTGACAGTGCCCAAGATCACATTGCCCATGGTGAGAGTGCAAATGGTGACAGTACTCATGGTAAAAGTGCCCATGGTGACACTGCACAAGGTAGCAGTGTAAAATCGTGACAGTGCCCATTTTGATATTGCTCATGGTGACATTGCTTACGGTGATAGTCCTTATGGTGATAGTGTGTATGGTGAAACTGCACACAGTGAGAGTGCTCATGGTGACAGTGTTCACAGCGATAGTGCCGATGGTGAATGTGCCCATGGTGACAGTGCCCATAGTCACAATTCTCACGGTGTAGTGCTCATGGTGACAGTGCCCATGGTGGCAATATACAGGGTGACAGTATTCATGGTGATATTTCTCATGGTGATAGAGCCCATGGTGAGAGTGCCCATTTTCACAACTCTCACGGTGATAGTGTCCATGGTGACAATACCCAGGGTGACAGAGCTCATGGTAAAATTGCTCACGTTGACAGTGCCCATGGTGACAGTACCTAAGGTGACAATACCCACGGTGAGAGTGCTCATGGTGACAGTGCCCATGGTGACAATACCCACAGTGTCATTCCCATGGTGACAGTGATCATGGTGACACTGCTCATGTGGACAGTGCCATAAGTGACAGTGCTCATTGTGGCAGTGCTCACGGTGAACGTGCTCATGGTGACAGTGCCCATGGTTACAGTGCTTATGGTGATCGATATCATGGTAGCCGTGCACACGGTGACAGTGCCCACGCTGACAAACTCCATGTTGATACTTCCCATTGTGACACTGCCCACGCTGACAGAGCCCATGGTGACAGTGCCCAAGCTCACAGTGCCCATGGTGAGTGTGCTAATGGTGACTGTGCCCATGGTGACAGCGCCCAGTGTGACAACGCCCATTGTTACAGTGCTCATGGTGACTGTGCCGATGCTGACAGTGCCGATGTTGATATTGCCTGTAGTGAGAGTGCTCATGGTGAAACTGCCCATGGTGATAGTGCTCATCATGACAACCCCTCGGAGGCAGCGCCAATGGTGAGAGTCCCTGTGGTGACAGTTCTCATGGTGAAAGTGACCCTGTTGAAATTGCTCATGGTGACAGTGCTCAAGGTAATAGTCTCCATGTTGACAGTGCGCATGGTGACTGTTCTCATGGTGACAGTGCCTATGGTGATATAGCTCTTAGAGAAGTGCTCACAGTGACAGTGCCCATGGTGTCAGTGACCACGGTGACTTTTCTCACTGTGACAGTGCCCATGGGGACAGTTAGCATGGTGAGATTTCTCACAGTGATAGTGCCTGTTGTGACAGTGCTCACAGTGACAATTCCCATGGTGCCAGTGCCCATAGAGACATTCTGCACGGTCACATTTCTCACAGTGAAAGTGCCTATGGTGATATTACCCATGGTGACAGTGCACATGGTGGCAGTGAAAAATGGTGACAGTGCCCATGGTGGCATTACTCATGGTGACTTTGCTTACAGTGAGAGTCCTTATGGTGACAGTGTGCATGCTGAGACTGCACACAGTGACAGTGTTCATGTTGACAGTGCTCACGGTGATAGTTCCCATGGTGAGAGTGTCCATGGTGACAGTGCCCATAGTCACAATTCTCACGGTGTAGTGCTCACAGTGACAGTGCCCATGGTGAAAATACCAAGGGTGACAGTACTCATGGTGACAGTGCTCATGGTGATAGTGCCCATGGTGACAGTTCCCATGTTCACAATTCTGACAGTGATAATGCCTATGGTGAGAGTACCTAGGGTGACAATGCCCATGGTGACAGTGCCCATTGGGTCATGCTCATGGTGACAATGCTTATGGTGACAGTGCTCATGTTGGCAGTGCCATAAATGACAGTGCCATTGTGGCAGTGCTCATGGTGACCGTGCTCATGGTGACAGTGCCCATGTTTACACTGTTTATGGTGATAGATGTCACAGTGTCAGTGCCCACAGGGACAGTGCCCACGCTGACAAAGCCCATGGTGATACTTCCCATTGTGACAGTGCCCACGTTGACAGTGCACATGGTGACAGCGCCCAGTGTGACAAGTCCCATGGTGACCATGTTCATGGTGAAAGAGCCGATGCTGAGAGTGCCAATAGTGACAGTGCTAATGGTGAAACTGCCCATGGAGACATTGCCCATGGTGATAGTGCTCATAGTGACAACCCCACGGTGACAGTGCCAATGGTGATATTCCCCGTGGTGACAGTTCTTACGTTGAATGTGACCATGGTGACATTGCTCATGGTGACAGTGCTCATCGTGACAGTGCTCAAGGTGATGGTCTCCATGTTGACAGTGCCCATGGTGACAGTTCTCATGGTGACAGTGCCTATGGTGAAAATTCTCATAGTGAGAGTGCTCACAGTGACAGTGCCCATGGTGATATTACCCATGTTGAAGTACTCATGGTAAAAGTGCCCATGGTGACACTGCATATGGTGGCAGTGCAAAATGGTGACAGTTCCCATGGTGATATTGCTCATGGGGACATTGCTTACATTGATAGTCCTTCCGGTGATAGTGTGTATGCTGAAACTGCACACAGTGACAGTGCCCATGGTGACAGTGTTAACGGTGATAGTGCCGATGGTGAATGTGCCCATGGTGACAGTGCCCATAGTCACAATTCTCACGGTGTAGTGCTCACGGTGACAGTGCCCATGGTGACAATATACAGGGTGAAAGTATTCATGGTGACATTGCTCATGGTGATAGTGCCCATGGTGAGAGTGCCCATGTTCACAATTCTCACATTGATTGCACCCATGGTGACAATACCCAGGGTGACAGAGCTCATGGTAAAAGTGTTCACGGTGACAGTGCCCAGTGTGAGAAGGTTCATGGTGACAGTGCTCACGGTGACCGTGCCCATGGTGACAGTGCCGATGGTGAGAGTGCCAATGGTGACAGAGCTCATGGTACAACTGCCCATGGAGACATTGCCCATGGTGATAGTGCTCATGGTGACAACCTCACGATGACAGTGTCAATGGTGATAGTCCCCGTGGTGACAGTTCTTATATTGAATGTGAACATGGTGACATTGCTCATGGTGACAGTGCTCATGGTGACAGTGCTCAAGGTGATGGTCTCCATGTTGACAGTGCCCCTGGTGACAGTGCTCACGGTGACAGTGCCTATGGTGAAAATTCTCATAGTGACAGTACTCACATGACAGTGCCCATAGTTATAGTGTCCATGGTGACAGTACTAAGAGTGAAATTGTCCATGGGGACACTGCCCATGGTGACAGTGCCCATGGTCACAACGCTCACAGTGATAGTGCTCACGGTGACAGTGCCCATGGTGACAGTGACCACCGTGATAGTTCTAATGGTGATAGTGCCCATGATGACAATGCTCATGGTGACAGTCCACATTGTGCCATTGCCCAAGGTGACATGGCTCACGGTGACAGTGCCCAAAGTCACAATACCCATGGTGACAGTGCCCAGGCTGACAGTTCTCATGGTAATAGTGCCCATGGTGACAGTGTTCATGGTTGCAGTACCCATGGTGATAGTGCTGAAACTGACAGTACCCTTGTTGATAGTGCCCATAGTGAGCATGCTCACGTTAATAGGGCCCATGGTGGCAGTTCCCATTGTGAAAGTGCTCATGATGACAGTGCCCATGTTGGTAGTTCCCATGGTGACAGTGCTCACGGTGATAGTGACCATGGTAACAGTGCACATGGTGGCTGTGCCCTTGGTGACAGTGCCCATGATGACAGTACTCATGGTGACAGTGCTCACGGTGATAGTGCCCATGGTGAGAGTGCACATGGTGGTAGTGCACATGGTGGCAGTGAAAAATGGTGACAGTGCCCATGCTGACAGTTCTCTTGGGGACAGTGTACACGGTGACAGTGCTCATGGTAGCAGTACCCATGGTGACAGTGCAAACAGTGATAGTGCCCATGGTGGCAGTGCCCATGGTGACACTGCCCACGGTGACAATGCCCATGATGACATTGCCCATGGTGCCATTGCCTATGGTGACAGTGCTCAGAGTGACAGTAACCATGGTAACAGTTACCACAGTGAGAGTGCTCATGGTGATAGTGTCCATGGTGCCAGGGATCATTGTGACAGTCCGCATTGTGGTAGTACCCATAGTGACAGTGCTCACGGTGACAGTGCCCATTGTTACAGTGACCACGGTGAGAGTTCTCACGGTTGTAGTGCTCACAGTAATAGTGCTCACGGTGATAGTGCTGATGGTGACAGTGCTCACGGTGACAGTGCCCATGGTGATAGTGTCCATGGTGAGAGTCCGCATATTGATAGTGCTCATGGTGGCAATTCCCGTTGTGAAAGTGCTCATGATGACATTGCCCATGTTGGTAGTTCCCATGGTGACAGTGCTCACAGTGATAGTGACCATGGTAACAGTGCACATGGTGGCCGTGCCCTTGGTGACAGTGTCCATGATGACAGTACTCATGGTGACAGTTCTCTTGGTGATAGTGCCCATGGTGACATTGCACATGGTGGCAGTGAAAAATGTTGAGTGCCCACGGTGACAGTTCTCATGGAGACAGTGCACACGGTGACAACCCATGCAGACAGTACTCACGGTGACAGTTCTCATGGTTGTAGTACCCATGGTGACAGTGCTCACAGTGATAGTGTCCATGGTGCCAGTGCCCATGGTGACAGTGCCCATCGTGACAATACCCATGGTGACAATACTCATGGTGAAAATACACATAGTGGCAGTTCTCATAGCGAGGGTTCTCATCGTGACAGTGCTCATAATAGTAGTGCCCAAGGTGTCAGTGCTTGTGGTGACAATGCTCTTGGTGACTTTGCTCACGGTGATACTTCTCATGGTGACATTGCCCATGTTGACATTACCCATAGTGAGAGTATTCAATGATAAAATGCCCATGGTGACAGTGCCCATGTTGATAGTGCACATGGTGGCAGTGAAAAGTGGTGACAGTGCCCATGGTGACATTGCTGAAGGTGATACTCATTGCGGTGATATTGTGCATGTTGACAGTTCAAATGGTGACCATACCCATGGTTACAGTACTCATGGTGAAAATACCCATGGTGGCAGTTCTCATAGCGACCATTCTCATGGTCACAGTACTCATAATAGCAGTGCCTAAGGTGGCAGTGCTCGTGGTGATGGTGCTCATGGTGACAGTGCTCTTGCTGGAAGTTCCCATGGGAACAATGCTGATGGTGACACTGCACATTGTGACAGTGCCAATTGTAACGTTGCTCTCGGTGATAGTGAACACGGTGAGAGTGCCTATTGTGACAATGCCAAAAGAGACCCTCCTCATTGTGACAGCGCTCATGGTAACAGTGCTCATGGTGGAAGTGCCCATGGTGACAATGCTCATTGTTCCAGTGTTCATGGTGACAGTGCCAATGATGACAGTACTTATGGTTATAGTATTCACAGTGTCTGTGCTCATGGTGATAGTGCTCATGGTGGCAGTGCCCATAGTGATCCTGCTCAGGCTGGCAATACCCACGGTGATAGCCACATGGTGACAGTGCCCTTGATCACAGTGCAATGGTGAGAGAGCTCATGGTGACAGTGACAATGTTGACAGTGCGCACAAAGGCAATGGCCATGGTGACAGTACTCATGGTGACAGTGCCCATGGTGACAGTGCCCATGATGACACTCCCCATGGTGACAGTGCTCACGGGTAAAGTTCCCATGATAACATTAACCATGGTGATAGTGCCCCTGGTGACAGTGCCCATGGTGTCATTGCCATTGGTGATAGTGACTTTGGTGACAATGCTCATGGTGGAATTACCCATCTTGACAATGCTCATGGTGATATTGCCATTGGAGAGATTATCTATTTTGACAGTGCCCATGGTGATGTGCTCATGTTGACAGTGCTCACTGTGATAGTGCCCATGGTGACATTGCCCATGGTGGAAGTGCCCATGGTGCCAGTGTCCACCGTGACAGTGCCCACGCTGACAGTTCTCATGGTAATAGTGCACATGGTGACATTTCACATGTTGATACTGCCAATGGTGACAGTGCTCATGGTTGCAGTACCCCTGGTGACAGTGCTCAAAATGACAGTGCCCATGGTGGCAATGCCCATGGTGACATTGCCTATGGTGACACTTCTCACGGTGACATTGCCCATGGTGACAGGGTCATGGTGACCATCCGCATTGTGCCATTGCCCATGGTGACAGTGCTCACAGTGAAAGTGCTCATGGTAATGCTGCTTACAGTGACAGTGCCCAAGGTGAAAATAGCCATGGTGACAGTATTAATCGAGAATGTGCCCATGGTGGCAATTCTCATAGTGACAGATCGTATGGTGACAGTGCTCATGGTGGCATTTACCATGGTGAGAGTACCGATGCAGCAGTGCACATGGTGACAGTGACCATGGTAACCATGCTCACGGTGATATGACCCATGGTGACTGTTATCACGCCTGTTGTGCCGATGCTGATAATGCTCCCGGTCATAGTGCCCATGGTTTAGGTGCCCATGTTGACAGTGCTCATGGTAATAGTGAGCATAGTGATAGTGTACTTGCTGATCGTGCCCATGGTGACAGTACACATGGTGACAGTTCTCACGTTGCTACTGACCATCGTGAAAGTGCTCATGATGACAGTGCCCTTGTTGGTAGTTCCCATGGTGACAGTGCTCACAGTGATAGTGACCATGGTAAGATTGTAGATGTTGGCCGTGCCATTGGTGACATTGCCCATGATGACAGTACTCATGGTGACAGTGCTCATGATGATAGTGTCCATGGTGACAGTGCACATGGTTGTAGTGCTAATAGTGGCAGTGAGAAATGGTGACAGAGCCCAAGGTGACAGTGCTCATGGATACGGTGTACACGGTGACAACCCATGCTGACAGTGCTCTCGGTGACTTTGCTCATGGTTGCATTACCCATGGTGGCATTGCTCACAGAGTGCCCATGGTAATTGTGCTCACCATGATAGTGTCCACGGTGACAGTGATCACAGTGAGAGTGCCAATGGTGATACTGCTCACGGTGATAGTGCCCATGGTTAAGGAGCCCATGGTGACAGTGCTCACGGTAATAGTGAGCATAGTGATAGTCCACTTGTTGACAGTTCCCATGCTGACAGTACACATGGTGAATATTCTGAAGTTGATCATGCCCATGGTGACAGTGCCCATGGACACCACTCTCAAGGTGATAGTGCTCACAGTGACACGGCCCATGGGGACAGTGCAAACCGTTACTTTGCCTGTCGTGACAGTGTTCACAGTGACGAAGCCCATGGTGACAGTGACCTCGGTGACAGTTTTAATGCTGATAGTGCCCATAGTGACAATACCCAAGGTGACAGTACTCATGGTGATAATGTTCAAGGTTATAGTGCCCATGGCGATAGCACCGATGGTGAGAGTCCTCATGCTGATAGTGGCCATGGTGACAGTTCCCATTCTGAAACTGCTCATGATGACAGTGCCTATGTTGGTAGTTCCCATGGTGACAGTGCTCACGGTGATACTTACCATGGTAACAGTTCACCTGTTGGCCGTGCCCTTGGTGACACTGCCCATAATGACAGTACTCATGGTGAAAGTGCTCATGGTGATAGTGCCCATGGTTAGAGTGCACATGGTGGTAGTGCACACGGTGAGAACCCATGCTTAGAAAACTCATGGTGACAATGCTCATGGTTTCAGTACGCATGGTAACAGTGATCACAGTGACAGTGCCCATGGTGGCACTTCCCATGTTGACAGTGCCCATGTTTACATTGCTCATGGTGAAATTGCCCATGGTGACAATTCTCACGGTGACATTGCCCTTGGAGAGAGCACCTATGTTGACAGTACCAATGTTGACGTGCTTATGTTGACAGTGCTCACAGTGATAGTGCCCATGATGACATTGCCCATGGTGGGAGTGCCCACGGTGCCAGTGCCCACAGTGACAGTGCCCACGCTGACAGTTCTCATGTTGATAGTGCCCATGGTGACATTTCACATGTTGATACTGCCAATGGTGACAGTGCTCATGGTTGCAGTACCCCTGGTGACAGTGATCAAAATGATGGGGCCCATGGTGGCAATGTCCATGGTGACAGTGCCCACAGTGACATTGCCTATGGTGACATTTTTCACAGTGACATTGCCCATGGTGACAGGGCTCATGGTGACAATCCACATTGTGCCAGTGCCCATGGTGACAGAGCTCACAGTGAAAGTGCTCATGGTAATGCTGCTTATGGTGACAGAGCCCAAGGTGAAAATACCCAAGGTGACAGTACTCATCGAGAAAGTGCCCATGGTGGCAATTCTCATAGTGACAGTTCTCATGGTGACAGTGCTCATGGTGGCATTTACCATGGTGAGTGTACCGATGGGGCAGTGGACATGGTGACAAGGCCCATGATAACAGTGCTCACGGTGATATGACCCATGGTGACAGTTATCACGCCTGTTGTGCTGATGCTGATAATGCTCCTGGTGATAGTTCCCATGATTAAGGTGACCATGGTGACAGTGCTCACAGTTTAGAAAGCATAGTGATAGTGTACTTGGTGACCGTGCCCATGGTGACAGAGCCCATGGTGACAGTACACATGGTGATACTGCTCAATGTGATAGTGCCTTTGTTGACAGTGCGCTTGATGAAAGTTCTCACGGTGAGAGTGCTTATGGTGATAATGCTCATGGTGACAGTGTCCAACGTGACAGTTCTAAAGTTGATAGTGCCCATGGTGAAAATGTCCATGGTGACAGTTCGCATGGTGAAAGTACTCATGATGACAGTGCCCATGTTGGTAGTTCCCATGGTGACACTGCTCACAGTGAGAGTGACCATGGTAAGATTGCAGATGGTGGCTGCGCCATTGGTGACTTTGCCCATGATGACCGTACTCATGGTGACAGCACTCACGATGATAGTGTCCATGGTGACACTGCACATGATTGTAGTGCACATGGTGGCAGCGAAAAATGGTGACAGAGCCCATGGTGACAGTGCACATGGTGACAGTGCCCATAGGGACATACTGCACGGTCACATTTCTCACGGTGAAAGTGCCTATGGTGATATTACACATGGTGACACTGCACATGGTCACAGTGCAAAATGGTGACAGTGCCCATGGTGACATTGCTCATTGCGACTTTGCTTACGGTGATAGTCCTTACGGTGACAGTGCACATAGTGACACTGCACACAGTGACAGTGTTCATGCTGACTGTGTTCACAGTGATAGCTCCCATGGTGAGAATGTCCATGGTGATAGTGCCCATAGTCTCAATTCGCATGGTGTAGTGCTCACAGTGACAGTGCCCATGGTGAAAATACCCAGGGTGACAGTACTCATGGTGACAGTGCTCATGGTGATAGTGCCCATGGTGACAGTGTCCATGTTCACAATTCTCACAGTGATAATGCCTATGGTGAGAGTACCTAGGGTGAAAATGCCCATGGTGACAGTGCCCATGGTGTCATGCTCATGGAGATATTGCTCATGGTGACAGTGCTCATGTTGGCAGTGCCATAAATAACAGTGCTCATTGTGGCAGTGCTCATGGTGACCGTGCTCATGGTGACAGTGCCCATGTTTACAGTGTTTATGGTGATACATGTCACGGTGTCAGTGCCCACGCTGAAAAAGCCAACGGTGATACTTCCCATTGTGACAGTGCCCACAGTGACAGTGCCCATGGTGACAGCACCCAGAGTGACAAGGCCCATGGTGACAGTTCTCACGGTGACAGTGCTCATGGTGAAAATGCCCATGGAGTCCTTTCCCATGGTGATAGTGCACATGGTGACAACCCCACGGTGACAGTGCCAATGGTGATAGTCCCCGTGGTGACAGTTCTTACGTTGAATGTGATCATGCTGACATTTCTCATGGTGATAGTGCTCATGGTGACAGTGCTCAAGGTGATGGTCTCCATGTTGACAGTGCCCATGGTGACAGTTCTCATGGTGACAGTGCCTATGGTGAAAACTCTCATAGTGACAGTGCTCACGGTGACAGTGCCCATGATGATATTACACATGGTGACAGTACTCATGGTAAAAGTGCCAATGGTGACACTGCACATGGTGGCAGTGCAAAATGGTGAGACTGCCCATGGTGATATTGCTCATGGTGACATTGCTTATGGTGATACTTCTCACGTTGATCGTGTGTATGGTGAAACTGCACACAGTGACAGTGCTCAGGCTGACAGTGTTCACGGCGATAGTGCGGATGGTGAATGTGCCCATGGTGACAGTGCCCGTAGTCACAATTCTCATGGTGTAGTGCTCACGGTGACAGTGCCCATGGTGACAATACACAGGGTGACAGTATTCATGGTGAGAGTGCCCATGGTCACAACTCTCACGATGATAGTACCCATGGTGACAATAGCCAGAGTGACAGTGCTCATGGTAAAAGTGCTCACCGTGACAGTGCCCATGGTGATAGTACCTAAGGTGACAATACCCATGGTGAGAGTGCTCATGGTGACAGTGCCCATGGTGACAATACCCACGGTGTCATTCCCATGGTGACAGTGATCATGGTGACACTGCTCAGGTGGACAGTGCCATAAGTGAAAGTGCTCATTGTGGTAGTGCTCATGGTTACCATGCTCATGGTAACAGTGCCCATGGTTAGAGTGCTTATGGTGATCAATGTCACGGTAGCCGTGCACACGGTGACAGTGCCCATGCTGACAAAGTCCATGTTGATACATCCCATTGTGACACTGCCCACAGTGACACAGCCCATGGTGACAGTGCCCAAGATCACAGTGCCCATGGTGAGAGTGCTAATGGTGACTGTGCCCATGGTGAAAGTTCCCAGTGTGACAACGCCCATCGTGCCAGTGCTCATGGTGACCGTGCCGATGCTGACAGTGCCGATGGTGATAGTGCCAATAGTAAGAGTTCTCACGGTGAAACTGCCCATGGAGACACTGCCCATGGTGATAGTGTTCATCGTGACAACCCCTCGGAGGCAGTGCCAATGGTGAGAGTCCCCATGGTGACAGTTCTCACGGTGAAAGGGACCCTGTTGAAATTGCTCATGGTGACAGTGCTCAAGGTGATAGTATCCATGTTGACAGCGCCCATGGTGACTGTTATCACGGTGACACTGCTTATGGTGATAATGCTCTTAGTGACAGTGCTCACGGTGACCACGGTGAGTGTTCTCACCGTGATAGTGCCCATGGTGACAGTGTTCATGGTGACAGTCCGCATTGAGGCTGTGCCCATGGTGGCAGTGCTCAGGGTGATAGTGCTCACGGTGATAGTACTCACATTGACAGTGCCCAAGGTGACAATACCCACGGTGACAGTAATCATGGTCAAACTGCCCATGGTGGCAGTTCTCATAGTGACATTTCTTGTGACAGTGCTCATGGTGGCAGTGCTCATGGTGACAGTGCCCTTGGTGACAGTGCTCATGGTGGCAGTGCCCATGGTGAGACTACCGATGGTGACACTGCCCATGGTGACAGTGCACATGGTCATGGTGCGTCTGGTGGCAGTGCAAAATAGAGTGCCCATGGTGATATTGCTCATGGTGATAGTGCCCATGGTGAGAGTGCCCATGGTTACAGTGCTCATGGTGACAGTGCCCCTGGTGATAGTGCACACCGTGAGAGTCCCCATGGTGGCCGTACCCATGGTGACAGTTCTTATCATGATAGTGCTCACTGTAGCAGTGTTCATGGTAATAGTGCTCACGGTGGCAGTGCCCACAATGAGAGTGCCAATGCTGAGAATACTGAATACTGACAGTGCCCATGGTGACTTTTCTCTCTGTGACAGTGCCCTTGGGGACAGTTAGCATGGTGAGATTTATCACGGTGATAGTGCCCATTGTTTCAGTGCTCATAGTGACAAGACCCATGGCGCCAATACCCATCATGGCATTGCTCACGGTGATAGTTCTCACAGTGACAGTGCCCATGGTGATATTACCCATGGTGACAGTACTCAGTGATAAAGTTCTCGTGGTGACAGTGCCTAAGGTGATAGTGCACATGGTGGCAGTGAAAAATGGTGACAGTGCCCATGGTGACATTGCTTAATGTGATAGTCCTTGTGGTGATAGTGCGCATGGTGACACTGCCCACCATGACAGTGCTCTTGTTGACAGTGCACGTAGTGATAGTGCCAATGTTAGAAGTGCCCATCGTGAAAGTGCCCATGTTGACAGTTCTCATGGAGACAGTGCACACGGTGACAACCCATGCAGACAGTACCACGGTGACAGTTCTCATGGTGGCAGTACCCATGGTGACACTGCCCATGGTGACACTGCCCATGATGACAGTGCCCATGGTGACAGTGCCCACGGCGCCATTGCCTATGATGACAGTGCTCATGGTAACAGTGCCCATGGTGACAGTGACCATGGTGAGAGTGCTCACAGTGATAGTGCCCATGGTGACAGGGCTCATGGTGCCAGTCCGCATTGTGCCAGTAACCATGGTGACAGTGCTCATGGTGACAGTGACCACAGTGAGAGTGCTCACGGTGATAGTGCTCATGGTAATAGTGCCCATGGTGAAAGCGCAAATGGTGGCTATACCCATGGTGACAGTACTCATGTTGAAAATACCCATGATGGCAGTTCTCATAGCGACAGTTCTCATGGTGACAGTGCTCATAATTGTAGTGCCCAAGGTGGCAGTGCTCGTTGTGACAGTGCTAATGTTGACATTGCTCTTGGTGGCAGTTCCCATGGGGACAGTACCGATGGTGACACTGCACATTGTTATAGAGCCCATGGTAACCATGCTCACGTTGATAGTGCACATCGTGAAAGTGCCCATGGTGGTAGTTCACCTGGTGACAGTGCTAAATACTGACAGTGCACATGCTGACAGTGCTCATGGTGTTATTGCCCATGGTGACAGTGCACACGGCGATAATGGGCATTCTTTCAGTGTTCATGGTGACAGAGCCCAAGGTGGTAGTGGCCATGGTGACAGTGGCCACAATGACAGTGCCCATGGTGAGAGTGCCAACAGTGAAAGTGCCCATGGTGACACTTCTCACGGTGACAGTGCCCATGGTGACATTGCTCATGGTGACATTGCTTATGGTGATAGTCCTTACGGTGACAGTGTGCATGGTGACACTGGACAGAGTGACAGTGTCCATGCTGACAGCGTTCACGGTGATAGTTCCCATGGTGAGAGTGTCCATGGTGACAGTGCCCATAGTCACAATTCTCATGGTGTAGTGCTCACAGTGACAGTGCCCATGGTGAAAATACCCAGGGTGACAGTACTAATGGTGACAGTGCTCATGGTGATAGTGCCCATGGTGACAGTGCCCATGTTCACAATTCTCACAGTGAAAATGCCTATGGTGAGAGTACCTAGGGTGACAATGCCCATGGTGTCATGCCCATGGTGACAGTGCTCATGGTGAAAGTGCTCATGTTGGCAGTGCCATAAATAACAGTGCTCATTGTGGCAGTGCTCATGGTGACCGTTCTCATGGTGACAGTGCCCATGTTTACAGTGTTTATGGTGATAGGTGTCACGGGGTCAGTGCCCACAGGGACAGTGCCCACGCTGACAAAGCCCATGGTGATACTTCCCATTGTGACAGTGCCCATGGTGACAGCGTCCAGTGTGACAAGGCCCATGGTGACAGTGCTGATGGTGAGAGTGCCAATAGTGACAGTGCTCATGGTGAAACTGCCCATGGAGACATTGACCATAGTGATAGTGCTCATAGTGACAACCCCACGGTGACAGTGCCAATGGTGATAGAGCCCATGGTGACAGTTCTTACGTTGAATGTGACCATGGTGACATTGCTCAAGGTGACAGTACTCATGGTGACAGTGCTCAAGGTGATGGTCTCCATGTTGACAGTGCCCATGGTGACAGTTCTCACGGTGACAGTGCCTATGGTGAAAATTCTCATAGTGACAGTGCTCACGGTGACAGTGCCCATGGTGATAGTACCCATGGTGACAGTACTCATGGTAAAAGTGCCCCTGGTGACACTGCATATGGTGGCAGTGCAAAATGGTGACAGTTCCCATGGTGATATTGCTCATGGTGACATTGCTTACGTTGATAGTCCTTCCGGTGATAGTGTGTATGGTGAAACTGCACACAGTCACAGTCCTCATGGTCACAGTGTTCACGGCAATAGTGCCGATGGTGAATGTGCCCATGGTGACAGTGCCCATAGTCACAATTCTCATGGTGTAGTGCTCACGGTGACAGTGCCCATGGTGACAATACACAGGGTGACAGTATTCATGGTGACATTGCTCATGGTGATAGTGCCCATGGTGAGAGTGCCCATGTTCACAACTCTCACAGTGATAGCACCCATGGTGACAATACCCAGGGTGACGGAGCTCATGGTAAAAGTGTTCACGGTGACAGTGCCCATGGTGACAGTGCCCAGTGTGAGAAGGCCCATGGTGACAGTGCTCACGGTGACCATGCCCATGGTTACAGTGCTGATGTTGAGAGTGCCAATAGTGACAGAGCTCATGGTGAAACTGCCCATGGAGATATTGCCCATGGTGATAGTGCTCATGGTGACAACCCCACGAGGACACTGCCAATGGTGATAGTCCCCGTGGTGAGAGATCTTACACTGAATGTCACCATGGTGACAATGCTCATGCTGACAGTGCTCATGGTGACAGTGCTCATGGTAGCAGTACCCGTGGTGACAGTGCTCACAGTGATAGTGCCCATGGTGGCAGTGCCCATGTTGACACTGTCCACGGTGACAATGCCCATGATGACAGTGCCCAGGTTGCCATTGCCTATGGTGACAGTGCTCAGAGTGACTGTACCCATGGTAACAGTGACCACGGTGAGAGTGCTCATGGTGATAGTATCCATAGTGACAGGGCTCATTGTGACAGTCCGCATTGTGCCAGTACCCATAGTGACAGTGCTCTCGGTGACAGTGAAAACGGTGAGAGTTCTCACGGTTGTAGTGCTCGCAGTAATATTGCTCATGGTGACAGTGCCGACGGTGACAGTGCTCACGGTGACAGTGCCCATGGTGATAGTGCCCATGTTGAGAGTCCAAACGTTGATAGTGCCCATGGTGGCAGTTCCCATTGTGAAAGTGCTCATGATGACTTTGCCCATGTTGGTAGATCCCATGGTGACAGTGCTCACGGTGATAGTGACCATGGTAACAGTGCATATGGTGGCCATGCCCCTGGTGACAGTGCCCATGATGACAATACCCATGGTGACACTTCTCACGGTGATAGTGCCCATGGTGACATTGCACATGGTGGCAGTGAAAAATGGTGAAAGTGCCCATGTTGACAGTTCTCATGGAGACAGTGCACACGGTGACAACCCATGCAGACATTGCTCACAGTGACAGTTCTAATGGTTGCAGTACCCATGGTGACAGTGCTCACAGTGATAGTGCCCATGGTGGCAGTGCCCATTGTGACAGTGCCCATGGTGACACTGCCCATGAACTCAGTTCCCATGGTGACAGTGCCCACGGCGCCATTGCCTATGGTGACAGGACTCATGGTAACAGTGCCCATGGTGACAGTGACAATGGTGAGAGTGCTGACAGTGATAGTGCCCAAGGTGAGAGGGCTCATGGTGCCAGTCCACATTGTGCCAGTACCCATGACGACAGTGTTCATGGTGACAGTGACCACAGTGAGAGTGCTCACGGTGATAGTGCTCACAGTAATAGTGCTCATGGTGACAGTGCAAATGGTGACAATACCCATGGTGACAGTACTCATATTGAAAATACCCATGGTGTCCATTCTCATAGCGACATTTCTTATGGTGACAGTGCTCATAATAGCAGTGCCCAAGGTGGCAGTGCTCGTTGTGGGAGTGCTAATTGTGACAGTGCTCTTGGTGGCAGTTACCATGGGGAAAGTACCGATGGTGACAGTGCGCATTGTTATAAAGTGCCCATAGTAACTGTGCTCATGGTGATAGTGCACATCGTGACAGTGCCCATGGTGGTAGTTCACCTGGTGACAGTGCTAAATACTGACAGTGCACATGCTGACAGTGCTCATGGTGATAGTGCCCACGGTGACAGTGCACATGGTGATAATTGGCATTGTTTCAGTGTTCATGGTGACAGAGCCCAAGGTGGCAGTGGCCATGTTGACAGTGTCCACAATGACAGTGCCCATGGTGAGAGTGCCAACAGTGACAGTGCCCATGGTGGCACTTCTCATGGTGACAGTGCCCATGGTGACATTGCTCATGGTGACTTTGCTTACAGTGATAGTCCATACGGTGACAGTGCACATGGTGACACTGCACTCAGTGACAGTGTTCATGCTGACAGTTTTCACAGTGATAGTTCCCATGGTGAGAGTGTCCATGGTGACAATGCCCATAGTCACAATTCTCACGGTGTAGTGCTCACAGTGACAGTGCCCATGGTGAAAATACCCAGGGTGACAGTACTCATGGTGACAGTGTTCATGGTGATAGTGCCCATGGTGACAGTGTCCATGTTCACAATTCTCACAGTGATAATGTCTATGGTGAGAGTACCTAGGGTGACAATGACCATGGTGACAGTGCCCATGGTGTCATGCCCATGGTGACAGTGCTCATGGTGACAGTGCTCATGTTGGCAGTGCCATAAATAACAGTGCTCATTGTGGCAGTCCTCATGGTGACCGTGCTCATGGTGACTGTGCCCATGTTTACAGTGTTTATGGTGATACATGTCACAGTGTCAGTGCCCACAGGGACAGTGCCCACGCTGACAAAGCCCATGGTGATACTTTCCATTGTGACAGTGCCCACGTTGACAGTGCACATGGTGACAGCGCCCAGTGTGACAAGGCCCATGGTGACCATGTCCATGGTGACAGTGCCGATGGTGAGAGTGCCAATAGTGACAGTGCTCATGGTGAAGCTGCCCATGGAGCCATTGCCCATGGTGGTAGTGCTCATAGTGACAACCCCACGGTGACAGTGCCAATGGTGATAGCCCCGTGATGACAGTTCTTACATTGAATGTGACCATGGTGCCATTGCTCATGGTGACAGTGCTCATGGTGACAATGCTCATGGTGACTGTGCCCATGTTTATAGTGTTTATGGTGATAGATGTCACGGTGTCAGTGCCCATGATGACAGCGCCCAGTGTGACAAGGCCCATGTTGACAGTGCTCACGGTGACAGTGCTCTTGGTGAAAATGCCCATGGAGACATTGTCCATGGTGATAGGGCTCATGGTGACAAACCCACGGTGACAGTGCCAATGGTGATAGTCCCTGTGGTGACAGTTCTCACGTTGAATGTGACCATGTTGACATCGCTCATGGTGACAGTGCTCAAGGTGATGGTCTCCATGTTGACAGTGCCCATGGTGACAGTTCTCACAGTGACACTGCCTATGTTGAAAATTCTCATAGTGAAAGTGCTCACGGTGACAGTGCCCATGGTGATATTACCCATGGTGACAGTACTCATGGTAAAAGTGCCCATGGTGACACTGCACATGGTAGCAGTGCAAAATGGTGACAGTGCCCATGGTGATATTGCTCATGGTGACATTGCTTACGGTGATAGTCCTTACGGTCATAGTGTGTATGGTGAAAGTGCACAAAGTGACATTGCTCATGGTGACAGTGTTCACGGCTATAATGCCGATGGTGAATGTGCCCATGGTGACAGTGCCCACCATCACAATTCTTATGGTGTAGTGCTCACGGTGACAGTGCCCATGGTGACAATACACAGGGTGAAAGTATTCATGGTGACATTGCTCATGGTGAGAGTGTCTATGGTGAGAGTGTCCATGTTCACAACTCTCATGGTGATACTGCCCACGGTGACAATACTCAGGGTGACAGAGCTCATGGTAAAAGTGCTTACGGTGACAGTGCCCATGGTGAGAGTACCTAAGGTGACAATACCCATGCTGAGAGTGCTCATCGTGACAGTGCTGATGGTGACAATTCCCAGGGTGTCCTGCCCATGGTGACATTGATCATGGTGACACTGCACATGTGGACAGTGCCATAAGTGACAGTGCTCATTGTGGCAGTGCTCATGGTGACTGTGCTCATGGTGACAGTGCCCATGGTTACAGTGCTTATGGTGATCGATGTCACAGTGGCCATGCCCATGGTGACAGTGCCCACGCTGACAAAGCCCATGGTGATACTTCCCATTGTGACAGTGCCCATGGTGACAGAGCCCATCGTGACAGTGTCCAAGATCACAGTGCCCATGGTGCGAGTGCTAATGGTGACTATGCCCATGGTGACAGCGCCCAGTGTGACAACGCCCATTGTGACACTGCTCATGTTGACCGTGCCAAAGCTGAGAGTGCCGATGGTGATAGTGCCAATAGTGAGAGTGCTCACGGTAAAACTGCCCATGGAGACACTGCCCATGGTGATAGTGCTCATCATGACAAACCCTCAGAGGCAGTGCCAATGGTGAGAGTCCCCGTGGTGACAGTTCTCATGGTGAAAGTGACCCTGTTGAAATTGCTCATGGTGACAGTGCTCAAGGTGATAGTCTCCATGTTGACAGTGCCCATGGTGTCTGTTCTCATGGTGACAGTGCCTATGGTGATAATGGTCTTAGTGACAGTGCTCACGGTGACAGTGCCCATTGTGACAGTGACCACATTGACTGTTCTCACTGTGATAGTGCCCATGGTGACTGTGCTGACAGTGACAGTGCCCATGGTGACACTTCTCATGGTGACAGTTCCCATGGGGACAGTTATCATGGTGAGATTTCTCACAGTGATAGTGCCCTTTGTGACAGTGCTTACAGTTCCAATGCCCATGGTGCCAATGCCCATAGAGACATTCCGCATGGTCACGTTTCTCACGGTGAAAGTGCCTATTGTGATATTACCCATGGTGACATTGCACATGGTGGCAGTGCAAAATGTTGAGATTGCCCATGGTGATATTGCTCATGGTGACTTTGCTTACGGTGACAGTGCACATGGTGACACTGCACACAGTGACAGTGTTCATGGTGACAGTGTTCACGGTGATAGTTCCCATGGTGAGAGTGTCCTAGGTAACAGTGCCCATAGTCACAATTCTCACAGTGTAGTGCTCACAGTGACAGTGCCCATGGTGAAAATACCCAGGGTGACAGTACTCATGGAGATAGTGCCCATGGTGACAGTGCCCATGTTCACAATTCTCACAGTGATAATGCCTATGGTGAGAGTACCTAGGGTGACAATGCCCATGGTGACAGTGCCCATGGTGTCATGCCTATGGTGACAGTGCTCATGTTGGCAGTGCCATAAATAACAGTGCTCATTGTGGCAGTGCTCATGGTGACCGTGCTCATGGTGACTGTGCCCATGTTTACAGTGTTTATGGTGATACATGTCACGGTGTCAGTGCCCACAGGGACAGTGTCCATGCTGACAAAGCCCATGGTGATACTTCCCATTGTGACAGTGCCCACGGTGACAGTGCCCAAGGCGACAGTGCCCAGTGTGACAAGGCCCATGTTGACCGTGTCCATGGTGACAGTGCCGATGGTGAGAGTGCCAATAGTGACAGTGCTCATGGTGAAACTGCCCATGGAGATATTGCCCATGGTGATAGTGCTCATAGTGACAACCCCACGGTGACAGTGCCAATGGTGATAGTCCCCATGGTGACAGTTTTCACGGTGAAAGTGACCCTGTTGAAATTGCTCATGGTGACAGTGTTCATGGTGACAGAGCTCAAGGTGATAGTCTCCATGTTGACAGTGCCCATGGTGACTTTTCTCTCTGTGACAGTGCCCTTGGGGACAGTTAGCACAGTGAGATTTATCACGGTGATAGTGCCCATTGTTTCAGTGCTCATAGTGACAAGACCCATGGCTCCAGTGCCCATCATGGCATTGCTCACGGTGATAGTTCTCACGGTGACAGTGCCCGTGGTGATATTACCCATGTTGACAGTACTCAGTGATAAAGTGCTCATGGTGACAGTGCCTAAGGTGATAGTGCACATGGTGGCAGTGCAAAATGGTGACAGTGCCCATGGTGACATTGCTTAATGTGATAGTCCTTGCAGTGATAGTGCGCATTCAGACACTGCCCACCCTGACAGTGCCCTTGTTGACAGTGCTCGTGGTGATAGTGCCAATGTTGGAAGTGCCCATCATAAAAGTGCCTTTGGTGACAGTTCTTATGGTGAGAGTGGTCACAGTGGCACTGCTCATGGTGAAACTGCCCATGGTGACAGAGCTCACGGTGACAGTGCCCATAGTTATACTGTCCATGGTGACAGTACTAACAGTGAAATTGTCCATGGGGACACTGCCTATGGTGACAATGCCCATGGTTACAACCCTCACGGTGATAGTGCTCACGGTGACAGTGCCCATGGTGGCAGTGACCACGGTGACAGTTCTAATGGTGATAGTGCCCATGGTGACAGTGCTCATGGTGACAGTCCACACTGTGCTAGTGACCAAAGTGACAGTGCTCATGGTGATATTGCCCAAAGTCACAATACGAATGGTGACAGTGCTCAAGCTAACAGTTCTCATGGTGATAGTGCCCATGGTGACAGTGCACATGGTGATACTGAGAATGGTGACAGTGCTTATGGTGACCATGGTCATGGTTGCAGTAACCATGGTGATAGTGCTGAAACTGACAGTGCCCTTTGTGATAGTGCCCATGGTGAGTGTGCTCACGTTAAGGTGCCCATGGTGGCAATTCCCATTGTGAAAGTGCTCATGATGACAGTGCCCATGTTGGTAGTCCCAATGGTGACAGTGCTCACGGTGATAGTGACCATGGTAACAGTGCACAAGGTGGCTGTGCCCTTGGAGACAGTGCCCATCATGGGCAGTGTCATGACTGTCATCATGACCATACTCATGGTGACAGTGCTCACAGTGATAGTGCATATGGTAACAGTGCACATAGCGGTAGTGCACATGGTGGCAGTGAAAAATGGTGACAATGCCCATGCTGACAGTTCTCATGGTGACAGTGCACACGGTGACATCCCATGCTGACATTGCTCACAGTGACAGTGCTCATGGTAGCAGTACCCATGGTGACAGTGCTGACAGTGGTAGTGCCCGTGGTTGCAGTACACATGGTGACACTGCCCACGGTGACAATGCCCATGATGACAGTGCCAACGGTGCCATTGCCTATGGTGACAGTGTTCACAGTGACAGTACCCATGGTAACAGTGAACATAGTGAGAATGCTCATGGTGATAGTGTCCATGGTGACAGGGCTCATTGTGACAGTCTGCATTGTGCCAGTACCCATAGTGACAGTGCTCATGTGACAGTGCCCATGGTGACAGTGACCACGGTGAGAGTGCTCACGGTGGTAGTGCTCACAGTAATAGTGCTCATGGTGACAGTGCCGACAGTGACAGTGCTCACGTTGACAGTGCCCACGGTTATAGTGCCCATGGTGTGAGTCCGCACATTGATAGTGCCCATGGTGGCAATTCCCATTGTGAAAGTGCTCATGAGGACATTGCCCATGTTGGTAATTCCCAAGATGACAGTGCTCACGGTGATAGTGACCATGGTAAGAGTGCACATGGTGCCCGTGTCCTTGATGACAGTGCCCATGATGACAGTACTCATGGTGACAGTTCTCACGGTGATAGTGCCCATGGTAACATTGCATACGGTGGCAGTGAAAAATGGTGACAGTGCCCATGGTGACAGTGCCCACGGCGCCATTGCCTATGGTGACAGTGTTCGTGGTAACAGTGCCCATGGTGACAGTGACCACGGTGAGAATGCTCACAATGATAGTGCCAACGGTGACAGAGCTCATGGTGCCAGTCCGCATTGTGCCAGTACCCATGGCGACAGTGCTCATGGTGACAGTGCCCATGTTTACAGTGTTTATGGTGATACATGTCACTGTGTCAGTGCCCATAGGGACAGTGCCCACGCTGACAAAGCCCATGGTGATACTTCCCATTGTGACAGTGCCCACAGTGACAGCGCCCATGTTGATAGCACCCAGTGTGACAAGGCCCATGGTGACAGTGCTCACGGTGACCGTTCCCATGGTGACAGTGCCGATGGTGAGAGTGCCAATAGTGACAGTGCTCATGGTGAAAATGCCCATGGAGACATTGCTCATGGTGATAGTGCTCATGGTGACAACCTCACGGTGACAGTGCCAGTGGTGATAGTCCCCGTGGTTACAGTTCTTATGTTGAATGTGACCATGCTGACAGTTCTCATGGTGTCAGTGCCTATGGTGAAAATTCTCATAGTGACAGTGCTCACGGTGACAGTGCCCATGGTGATATTACCCATGGTGACAGTACTCATGGTAAAAGTGCCCATGGTGACACTGCACATGGTGGCAGTGCAAAATGGTGACAGTGCCCATGGTGATATTGCTCATGGTGACATTGCTTATGGTGATAGTCCTTACGGTGATAGTGCTCATGGTGACAGTGCAAATGGTGACAATAACTATGGTGACAGTACTCATGTTGAAAATACCCATGTTGGCAGTTCTCATAGCAACAGTTCTCATGGTGACAGTGCTCATAATAGCAGTGCCCAAGGTGGTAGTGCTCGTGGTGAGAGAGCTAATGGTGACAGTGCTCTTGGTGGCAGTTCCCATGGTGACAGTACCAATGGTGACACTGCACATTGATACAGTGCCCATGGTAACCATGCTCACAGTGATAGTGCACATCGTGAAAGTGCCCATGGTGGTAGTTTACCTGGTGACAGTGCTAAATAGTGACAGTGCACATGCTGACAGTGCTCATGGTGATAGTGCCCATAGTGACAGTGCACATGGTGATAATGGGCATTGTTACAGTGTTCATGGTGACAGAGCTCAAAGTGGCAGTGCCCATGGTGACAGTGCTGACAGTGACAGTGCCCATGGTGACACTTCTCGTGGTTACAGTGCCCATGGTGACAGTGCCCATGGTGATAGCGCTCAGTGTGACAAGGCCCATGGTGACCGTGCCAATGGTGACAGTGCTGGTGGTGAGAGTGCCAATAGTGACAGTGCTCATGGTGAAACTGCCCATGGAGACATTGCCCATGGTGATAGTGCTCATGGTGAAAACCCCACGGTGACAGTGCCAATGGTGATAGTCCCCGTGGTGACAGTTCTTATGTTGAATGTGACCATGGTGACATTGCTAATGGTGAGAGTGCACATGGTAACAGTGCTCAAGGTGACGGTCTCCATGTTGACAGTGCCTATGGTGACAATGCTCATGGTGACAGTGCCCATGGTGACAGTTCGCATGGTGAAAGTGCTCATGATGTCAGTGCTCATGTTGGTAATTCCCATGGTGACAGTGCTCACAGTGATAGTGACCATGGTAAGATTCAGTTGGTGGCCGTGCCATTGGTGACATTGTCCATGATGACAGTACTCATGGTGACAGCGCTCACGATGAGAGTGTCCATGGTGACAGTGCACATGGTTGTAGTGCACATGGTGGCAGTGAAAACTGGTGACAGAGCCCAAGGTGACAGTGCTCATGGTGACAGTGCACACGGTGAAACCCATGCTTACAGTGCTCACGGTGACTGTGCCCATGGTTGCATTACCCATGGTGACAGTGTTCACAGAGTGCCCATGGTAATCGTGCTCACCATTATAGTGTCTTTGGTGACAGTGATCACAGTGATAGTGCCGATGGTGAAAGTGCTCACAGTGATAGTGCCCATGGTTAAGGTTTCCATGGTGACAGTGCTCACGGTAATAGTGAACATAGTGAGAGTGCACTTGTTGACCGTGCCCAT
The DNA here is from genome assembly GCF_949752795.1 of Hyperoodon ampullatus. Taxonomy (NCBI): domain Eukaryota; kingdom Metazoa; phylum Chordata; class Mammalia; order Artiodactyla; family Ziphiidae; genus Hyperoodon; species Hyperoodon ampullatus. The sequence continues at coordinate 140,573,220 of NC_136915.1, read as the reverse complement.
GCTGACAGTACACATGGTGATAATTCTCAAGTTGGTAGTGCCCATGGTGACAGTGCCCAAGGACACCACCCTCAAGGTGATATTGCTCACGGTGACAGGGCCCATGTGGACAGAGCAATCCGTGACTTTGCCTATCGTGACAGTGCTCACAGTGACAAAGCCCATGGTGACAGTTACCACAGTGACAGTTCTAATGCTGATGGTGCCCAAAGTGACAATATCCATGGTGACAGTACTCATGGTGATAATGCTCAAGATGATAGTGCCCATGGCGATAGTGCTGATGGTGAGAGTCCTCACGCTGATAGTGCCCATGGTGACAGTTTCCATTCTGAAAGTGCTCATGATGACAGTGTGTATGTTGGTAGTTCCCATGGTGACAGTGCTCATGGTGAAACTGACCATGGTAACAGCTCACATGGTGCCCGTGACCTTGGTGACATTGCCCATGATGACAGTACTCATGCTGAAAGTGCTCACGGTGATAGTGCCTATGGTTAGATTGCACATGGTGGTAGTGCACATGGTGAGAACCCATGCTGAGAGTACTCATGGTGACAATGCTCATGGTTGCAGTACCCATGGTGACAGTGTTCACAGTGACAGTGGGCATGGTAGCACTGCCCATGGTAACAGTGCTCACAGTGAAAGTCTTCATGGTAATACTGCTCAAAGTGACAATACCCACAGTAAAAACACCCATGGGGACAGTATTCATCGTCAAAGAGCCCATGGTGGCAATTCACATCGTGACATTTCTCATGGTGACAGTGCTCATGGTGACAGTGCAAATGGTGACAATACCCATGGAGACAGTACTCATGGTGAAAATACACATAGTTGAAGTTCTCATCGTGAGGTTTCTCATCGTGACAGTGTTCATAATAGTAGTGCCCAAGGTGGCAGTGCTCGTGGTGACAGTGCTCTTGGTGACATTGCTCATGGTGATACTTGTCATGGTGACAGTGCCCATGGTGATATTACCCATAGTGAGAGTACTCAATGATAAAGTGCCCATGGTGACAGTGCCCATGGTGATAGTGCACATGGTGGCAGTGCAAAATGGTGACAGTGCCCATGGTGACATTGATGAAGGTGATACTGTGATGGCGGTGATATTGTGCATGGTGACAGTTCAAATGGAGACAATACCCAGGTGACAGTACTCATGGTGAAAATATCCATGGTGGCAGTTCTCATAGCAACTGTTCTCATGGTGACAGTGCTCATAATAGCAATGCCCAAGGTGACAGTGCTCTTGGTGGCAGTTCCCATGGGAACAATGCTGATGGTGACACTGCACATTGTGACAGTGCCAATGGTAACTTGCTCTCAGTGATAGTGAACACGGTGAGAGTGCCCATTGTGACACTGCCGCAGGAGACCCTCCTCATTGTGACAGTGCTCATGGTAACATTGCTCATGGTGGAAGTGCCCATGGTAACCATGCTCATTGTGGCAGTGCTCATGGTGACAGTGCCAATGATGACAGTTCTTATGGTGATAGTATTCACAGTGTCTGTGCTCATGGTGGTAATGCTCACTGTGGCAGTGCCCATAGTGACACTGCTCATTCTGGGAATACCCAAGGTGATAGACCCATGGTGACAGTGCCCATGATCACAGTACGATGGTGAGAAAGCTCACGGTGACAGTGACAATGGTGACAGTGCCCACGGAGGCAATGGCCATGGTGACAGTGCTCATGGTGAAAATACCCATGGTGGTCGTTCTCATAGCAACCGTTCTCATGGAGACAATACTCATAATAGCCGTGCCCAAGGTGGCAGTGCTCGTGGTGACAATGCTCATGGTGACTGCTCTTGTTGGCAGTTCCCATGGGAACAATGCCAATGGTGACACTGCACATTGTGGCAGTGCCAATGGTAACCTTGCTCACTGGTGATAGTGAACACGCTGAGAGTGCCCATTGTGACACTGCCGAAGGAGACCCTCCTGATTGTGACAGTGCCCATGGTGGCCGTACATATGGTGATACTGCCCAATGTGACAGTGTCCTTGTTGACAGTGCCCATGGTGACAGTTCTCACGTTGATAGTGCCCATGGTGAAAATGCCCATGGTATCAGTTCGCATGGGGGAAGTGCTCATGATGACAGTGCCCATGTTGGTAGTTCAAATGGTGAGAGTGCTCACAGTGATAGTGACCATGGTACGATTACAGATGGTGGCCGTGCCACTGGTGACATTGCCCATGATGACAGTACTCATGGTGACAGCGCATACGATGATAGCGTCCATGGTTTCAGTGCAAATGGTGGCAGTGAAAAATGGGGACAGATCCCATGGTGTCAGTGCTCATGGTGACAGTGCACTCGGTGACAACCCATGCTGACAGTGCTCACGGTGACTGTGCTTATGGTTTCATTACCCATGGTGACAGTGCTCACAGTTAGATTGCCCATGGTAATCGTGATAGTGTCCATGGTGACAGTGATCACAGTGATAGTGACGACGGTGATAGTGCTCATGGTGATAGTGCCCATGGTTAAGGTGCCCATGGTGATAGTTATCATGGTAATAGTGAGCATAGTGATAGTGCACTTGTTGACCGTGCCTATGCTGACAGTACACATGGTGATAATTCTCACGTTGGTAGTGCCCATGGTGAAAGTGTGCATGGACACCACCCTCAAGGTGATAGTGCTCACGGTGACAGGGCCCATGGGGACAGTGCAAACCGTGATATTGCCTATCATGACAGTGCTCACAGTGACAAAGCCCATGGTGACAGTGACCACGGTGACAGTTCTAATGCTGATATTGCCATAGTGACAATACCCATGGTGACAGTACTCATGGTGATAATGCTCAAAGTGATAGTGTCCATGGCGATAGTGACAATGGTGAGAGTCCTCACGCTGATAGTGCCCATGGTGACAGTTTCCATTCTGAAAGTGCTCATAATGACAGTGCCTATACTGGTAGTTCCCATGGTGACCGTGCTCATGGTGAAACTGACCATGGTAACAGTTCACATGGTGCCCGTGCCCTTGGTGACACTGCCCGTGATGACAGTACTCATTGTGAAAGTGCTCACAGTGATACTGCCTATGGTGAGAGTGCACATGGTGGTAGTGCACACAGTGAGAAACCATTGCTGAGAGTACTCATGTTGACAATGCTTATGGTTGCAGTACCCATGGTGACAGTGATCACAGTAACAGTGCCCATGGTGGCACTGCCTGTGGTGACAGTGCCAATGGTGACAGTTCCCACGGTGACATTGCCTATGATGACAGTTCTCACGTTGATAGTGCCCATTGTGAAAATGCCCATGATGACAGTTCGCATGGTGAAAGTGCTCATGATGACAGTGCCCATGTCGGTAGTTCCCGTGGTGACAGTGCTCACAGTGATAGTGATCATGGTAAGATTGCAGATGGTGGCCGTGCCATTGGTGACAATGCCCATGATGACAGTACTTATGGTGACAGCGCTTATGATGATAGTGTCCATGGCGACAGTGCACATGGTTTTAGTGCACATGGTGGCAGTTCTAATGCTGATAGTGCCCATAATGACAATACCCTTATTTATTTATGTCTTTGTTTTGCTTAATCAAAGTGTGTTTTTTAAATCTTTTCAAAGAATATTCTTTTGACTTACTAAATCACCTCAATTTTATACGTTTTCTGCTTTATTAAGTTCTGCTCATATCTTTATTTATATTTTTTCTATGTTCTCAGGTTTTATTGTTTTGACCTTCTGATGTCCATTAAAACACTTGGTAATTAAGTTTAATAAATCTTTTTAATTATAAAGAGTTGAACTTTTTGAAGATTCCAGCTTACTTGTAAGTATCTAAGGGTCAGGTCCTCCACATTGTTGCTGGCTTAAGGCTTAATTCACTGTATAGCAATGTATATATTGGCATATTTCCCTCTCGACTTTCTGTGTTTTCCTACTTCTCACGTTTCTTTGCAGACAAGCCCATTGAAATAACCTTAAGTTATTTTACAGCCAATAAGTCTTTAAAATAATGTTTATTTTTAAGATAAATCTACTTATATAATTAGGCAGAAAATCTGATCTGCCATATTTTTCAAAACAGCATAATTTAACTCTCTCCATGATTAATCTGTTGTATTACACAACCTTAGAGTTTTAGCTTTATCAATGACATGTACTTTAAAAATGTTTTACTAAAAATAGAACTACCATATGACCCAGCAATCCCACTACTAGGCATATACCCTGAGAAAACCATAATTCAAAAAGAGACATGAACCAAAATTTTCATTGCAGCTCTATTCACATTAGCCCGGAGATGGAAACAATCTAAGTGTCCATCATCAGATGAATGGATAAAGAAGATGTGGCACATATATACAATGGAATATTACACAGCCATATAAAGAAACAAAACTGAGCTATTTGGAATGAGTTGGAGAGACCTAGAGTCCGTCATACACAGTGAAGTAACTCAGAAAGAGAAAGACAAATACCATATGCTAACACATATATATATGGAATTTAAGAAAAAAAATTGTCATGAAGAACCTAGGGGTAAAACAGGAATAAAGACACAGACCTACTTGAGAATGGACTTGAGGATATGGGGAGAAGGAAGGGTAAGCTGTGACAAAGCAAAAGAGAGGATGGACATATATACAATACCAAATGTAAGGGAGATAGATAGTGGGAAGCAGCCGCATAGCAGAGGGAGATCAGCTCGGTGCTTCATGACCACTTGGAGGGGTGGGATAGGGAGGGTGGGAGGGAGGGAGACACAAGAGGGAAGGGATGGGAAAACAGATGTATATGTATGACTGATTCCCTTTGTTATAAAGCAGAAACTAATAAAAAATATAAATAAAATAAAAATGTTTTAAAGATCCTACCAGTCTTTTAAAACATCCTTGTTCCTTGTTTCAGTTCTAGTTTTATGTATATTTTCTGCCTTGCACGTGATTATTCCAACATCTCATGGATGGCCTTGGGAATCTAATTCTGGTATTGATGCTTTTTGCCGATTGTCTCCACTTGTAGCTGATTTCTTCATTATTGTGTAAATGTAGATCATGAGCTCATGTTTAGCTAAACAGCTGACCTTGTAAGAGGCTTAGGTGTGAACACTCGTGAGCATTAGCAGAAAGTCGGCAAAGATTTATTTGTGTCCCTCCACTGAATTGCCCACAAAGTCCCTGTTTTCTAGAAGTGTTGGGCCAATACTCCCTCTAGTGGCAGGGGACTCAGACAGGGCTGATTTGTGGCCCCTGCTCTGGGGCATGGGCACTGAGCGGCCAAGGGGCTGGGCAGGAGCCTCTCCGCGTGTGTCCCTGGGACCCACCTGCCTGTGACCTTCGGTCACCTGGCAGGAAGCTACGACGCCCAGCCCTATGGTTACCTGTGCAGCGAGGTGTACTCTGGGGACACGTTCAACACACACTTCAAGTAGGAGTGCAGACTGCGTGGAAAGGTGAGAGGCCGGACTGCCACGCAGACAAAGAAGGCGGTCTTTGGCCAGAACCTAAATTCTTGTGCTGCAACCCTGGGCCTGCCAGGGTCTGAGGGCCCTGTCCTGGGCACCCTGCTCCCCTGCCATTTGTTCAGTCACAGCAGAGGTGGCCACACCCACGCCCTCAGTGAGGGCAGTGTTCCACACTCCTTCAGCCCCGCCCCCTCTCCGCAGGTTGCCATGGACTACGGAAGCTGAATCCTGAAGCCAGGGCATTCCGAAGATGCCAAGGTCAGACATGATGGCCTTAAATGAGTCGCGGAGGCCTTATATGGGCTTTTGAGGTTGGGCTCACCTCTTATGTTTCAGTGAACTTTGTGAGAAGACAGGGCCTGGGAGCTGCTGCCGCACACTTGGGCTCCACAGTAAGATGTGTGGGACAGACCTCAAACTGACCCAAAACATGGAGCAATACCAGCATTCTAGCAGTCTAAAAGAGAGCCAGTGCAGCTAGCCCATTGGTCCAAGAAAAATAAATTCTTATTTATGTAACTGAGTTTGGCGGAGATTTGTTCCAAAGCAATATCACAGCAAGAGCTGACTAATACAACATCCTCCAAATCACTGCTATATACATGGCTGCGAACGTGCCTACATGTAGAGAACCCACAACAGTGAGAGGCCCACGTACCACAAAAAAACCCCAGAAATTTGGAAATATATTAAGAAATGGATATGCTTTCTTTACAACTTTTGAGATAAGCACATATTTCTTTTTCCTTTAACCTGTTATGTGGGTATTAATCTATAATGTAAGTGCAAGAATGTTGCTTCACTTTCTTGGGGGTTAGAGTCTTAGCTAAGAAATGGAAGCAAAATAGATCTTTCCCCCAGGGATGATAGACAGTTTAAAGCAGTAAATATGTAAGTGACTTAGCATGGTGCCTAGTACAAGGGAGATCAATATAAGTACTTATCAATTTTTTAAAGACACAGATGAAAGAAATAAAATGTGGTGTTTTCAAACTATTGATATATATTCTTGACATTAAACTACCTTTTCATTCATTGGCTGATCTAACTCGCTCATGCTTTTTCTTACTCTAGTGAACTTGGGTAGCTAATATCATAGTTTAAAATTGTTGCTTTTATATTTACATGTAAATTTGACCTGTAAATTTCTTCTTCCTTACAGTCCTAATCTATTTTCAGAATTAGAATTATATAGACTTCATAAGATGAATAAAGGAGCATTCTACATTTGCTACTCTCTAAATGTATTTCTTTGTTAATATTGATGTTATCTGTTAATAGAAGTTTGATAGAATTCACCTCCCAAATGATCTGGCTGGGTCTGGTATTTTCTTGGTGAAAGATTGTTAACTATTGACTTCATTCCTTAACTGGTGAAAGAACTCCAGCTATAGATTTCCTCTTGTGTCAGTTTTGGTAAACATTAGGAGCTAGGAAATTGTCCACTTTACAGAAATGTTCAAATTTACTGACATTTCATATAGTCTCTGCTATAACATTGTCCTGATTCTTTCTGTATATTATTTACTTATGTTTTTGTTTTGCTTAAGCAAAGTGTGTTTTTTAAATCTTTTCAAAGAATATTCTTTTGACTTACTAAATCACCTCAATTTTATGCTTTTTCAGTTTTATTAAGTTCTGCTCATATCTTCATTTATATTTTTTCTATGTTTTCTGGGTTTATTGTTTTGATCTTCTGATGTCAAATAAAACACTTGGTTATTAATTTTAATAAATCTTTTTAATTATAAAGAGTTGAGCTTTTTGAAGATTCCAGCTTACTTGTAAGTATCTAAGGGTCAGGTCCTCCACATTGTTGCTGGCCTAAGGCTTAGTTCACAATATAGCAATGTATATATTGACATATTTTCCCCTCGACTTTCTGTGTCTTTCCACTTCTCACGTTTCTTTGCAGACAATCCCTTTGAAATACCCTTAACATATTTTACAGCCAATAAGTCTTTAAAATAATGTGTATTTTCACTATCAAACGTAAGGTAGATAGCTAGTGGGAAGCAGCCGCAGAGCACAGGGAGATCAGCTCGGTGCTTTGTGACCTCCTGGAGGGTTGGGATAGGGAGGGTGGGAGGGAGACACAAAAGGGAGGGGATATGGGAACATATGTATATGTATAACTGATTAAATTTGTTATAAAGCTAAATAAATAAATAAATAAATAAATAAATAAATAAATAAATAAAAAGAATCAAATAGAAAAAAAATGTGTATTTTAAAAGATAAATCTTCTTATATAATTAGGCAGAAAATCTGATCTGCCATATTTTTCAAAACAGCATAATTTCACTCTTCTCTATGATTAAACTGTTGTATTACACAACCTTCGAGTTTTTAGCTTTATCAATGACATGTACTTTAAAAATGTTTTAAATATCGTACCAGTCTTTTAAAACATCCTTGTTCCTTGTTTCAGTTCTAGTTTTATGTATATTTTCTGCCTTCTGCCTGATTATTCCACGATCTGATGGATGACCTTGGCAATCTAATTCTGGTATTGGTTGTTTTTGCTGATTGTCTCCACTTGTAGCTGATTTCTTCATTTTTGTGTAAACTTAGATCATGAGCTCATGTTTAGCTGAACAGCTGACCTTGGAAGAGGCTTAGGTGTGAACGCTCGTGAGCTTCAGCAGAAAGTCGGCAAAGATTTATTTGTGTCCCTCCAATGAGTTGCCCGCAAGGACCCCATTTTCTACAGGCGTTTGGCCAATACTCCCTCTAGTTGCAGGTGAATCAGACAAGGCTGCTCTGTGGCAGCCGCCCTGGGGCAAGGGGCACTGAGTGGCCACGGGCCTGGGCAGGAGCCTCTCTGCATGAGTCCCAGGGACCAACCTGCCTGCGACCTTCGGTGACCTGCCAGGAAACCTACGATGCCCAGACCAATGTTTACCTTTGCAGCGAGGTGTACTCCGCGGACACGTTCCACTCACACTTCAAGTAGGAGGGAGGCCTGAGTGGAAAGGTGAGAGGGAGGTCAGCCACGCAGACCAAGAAGTTGCTCTTTGGCCTGGGCCTAAATGCTTGTGCCACACCTCTGGTCCTGCCAGGCTCTGATGTCCCTAAACTGGGCCCCCTGCTCCCCTGCCCTTTGTTCAGTCACAGCAGAGACGGCCACACCCAAACCCTCAGTGAGGCCAGTGTTCCAACCTCCTGCAGCCCCGCCCCCTCTCCGCAGGTTGCCATGGACCACAGAAGCTGCATCCTGAGGCCAGGGCATTCCGAGGATGCCAAGGGCACACATGATGGCCTTAAATGATTTCCTCTTGTGTCAGTTGTGGTAAACTTTAGGAGCTAGGAAATTGTCCACTTTGCAGTAATATTCAAATTTACTGACATTTCATATATTCTCTGCTATAACATTGTCCTGATTCTTTCTGTATATTATTTACTTATGTTTTTGTTTTCCTTAATCAAAGTGTGTTTTTCAAATCTTTTCAAAGAACATACTTTTGACTTACTTAATTACCTCAATTTTATACGTTTTCTCTTTTATTACGTTCTGCTCATATCTTTATTTATATTTTTTCTATGTTCTCTGGGTTTATTGTTTTGATATTCTGATGTCAAATAAACCACTTCGCTATTAATTTTAATAAATATTTTTAAGTATAAAGATTTGAACTTTTTGAAGATTCCAGCTTACTTGTAAGTATCTAAGGGTCAGTTCCTACACATTGTTGCTGGCCTAAGGCTTAATTCACCATATAGCAATGTATGTATTTTCCCCTCGACTTTCTGTGTTTTCCCACTTCTCACCTTTCTTTGCAGACAAGCCCTTTGAAATACACTTCACTTATTTTACAGCCAATAAGTCTTTAAAATAATGTGTATTTTTTAAAATAAATCTTCTTATATAATTAGGCAGGAAATCTGATCTGCCATATATTTCAAAACAACATAGTTTCACTCTTCGCCATGATTAATCTGTTGTGTTACACAACCTTCGAGTTTTTAGCTTTATCAATGACATGTACTTTAAAAATGTTTTAAAGATCCTACCAGTCTTTTAAAACATCCTCGTTCCTTGTTTCAGTTCTAGTTTTATGTATATTTTCTGCCTTGCACCTGATTATTCCAACATCTGATGGATGGCCTTGGGAATCTCATTCTGGTATTGATTGTTTTTGTTGATTTTCTCCACTTGTATCTGATTTCTTCATTATTTTGTAAATTAGATCATGAGCTCATGTTTAGCTAAACAGCTGACCTTGGAAGAGGCTTAGGTGTTAATGCTCATGAGCTTCAGCAGAAAGTCGGCAAAGATTTATTTGTGTCCCTCCAATGAGTTGCCCACAAGAACACCATTTTTAGAAGTGTTGAGTAAATACTCCCTTTAGTGGCAGGGGACTCAGACAGGGCTGGTTTGTGGCCCCCGCTCTGGGGCAGGGGCATGGAGTGGCCAGCGGCCCAGGTAGGAGCCTCTCCGCATGTGTCCCAGGTACCGAACTGCTTGCAACATTGTGTCACCTGGCAGAAAGCTATGATGCCCAGTCCTATGGTTACCTGTGCAGCGAGGTGTACTCCGCGGACACGTTCCACACACACTTCAAGGAGGATCGCAGCCTGAGTTGAAAGTTGAGAGGCCGGGGTGCTGTGGAGACCAAGAAGTTGCTCTTTGGCCTGGGCCTAAATTCTTTTGCCACCCCCGTGGGCCTGCCGGGCTCTGAGGGACATGACCTTGACCCACTGCTCCCCTGCCCTTTGTTCAGTCACAGCAGAGATGGCCACACCCACACCCTCAGTGAGGGCAGTGTTCCAACCTCCTGGAGCCCCGCCCCCTCTCCTCAGTTTGCCATGGACAACAGAAGCTGAATCCTGAGGCCAGGGTGTTCCGAGGATGCCAAGGGCAGATATAATTGCATTAAATGATTTCCTCTTGTGTCAGTTTTGGTAAACTTTATGAGCTAGGAAATTGTCCACTTTACAGAAATGTTCAAATTTACTGGCATTTCATACATTCTCTGCTATAACATTGTCCTGATTCTTTCTGTATATTATTTACTTATGTTTTTGTTTTGCTTAAGCAAAGTGTGTTTTTTAAATATTTTCAAACAATATTCTTTTGACTTACTAAATCACCTCAATTTTATATGTTTTCTGTTTTGTTAAGTTCTGCTCATATCTTTATTTATATATTTTCTATGTTCTCAGGGTTTATTGTTTTAATCTTCTCATGTCAATTAAAACACTTGGTTATTAATTTTAATAAATCTTTTTAATTATAAAGAATTGAACTTTTTGAAGATTCCAGCTTTCTTGTAAGTATCTAAGGGTCAGGTCCTCCACATTGTTGCTGGCTTAAGGCTTAATTCACCATATAGCAATGTATATATTGACATATGTTCCCCTCGACTTTCTGTGTTTTCCCACTTCTCACCTTTCTTTGCAGACAAGCCCTTTGAAACACCCTTAACTTATTTTACATCCAATAAGTCTTTAAAACAATGTGTATTTTTTAAGATAAATCTTCTTATATAATTAGTCAGAAAATCTGATCTGCCATATTTTTCAAAACAACATAATTTCACTCTTCTCCATGATTAATCTGTTGTATTACACAACCTTCGAGTTTTTAGCTTTATCAATGACATGTACTTTAAAAATGTTTTAAAGATCCTACCAGTCTTCTAAAACATCCTTGTTACTTGTTTGAGTTGTAATTTTATGTATATTTTCTGCCTTGCCCCTGATTGTTCCAACATCTGATGTATGGCCTTGGGAATCTCATTCTGGTATTGATTGTTTTTGCTGATTGTCTCCACTTGTAGCTGATTTCTTCATTATTGTGTAAATTTAGATCATGAGCTCATGTTTAGCTAAACAGCTGACGTTGTAAGAGGCTTAGGTGTTAATGCTCATGAGCTTCAGCTTAAAGTCGGCAATGATTTATTTATGTCCCTCCAATGAGTTGCCTGCAAGAACCCCGTTTTCTAGAAATGTTGGGCCAATACTCCCTTTAGTGACAGGGGATTCAGACAGGGCTCCTTTGTTGCCCCAGCTCTGGGGTAAGGGCACTGAGTGTCCAGGGGCCCGGGCAGGATCCTCTCCATGTGTGTCCCAGAGAAGCACCTGCCTGCAACATTGGGTCACCTGGCAGGAAGCTACGACCCCCAGACCTATGGTTACCTGTGCAGCAAGGTGTACTCCGCGGACACGTTCCACCCACACTTCAAGTAGGAGGCCGGCCTTAGTGGAAAGATGAGAGGCCGGGCTACCATGGAGACCAAGAATTTGCTCTGTGGCCTGGTCCTAAATGCTTGTGCCATCCCCCTGGTCCTGTCGGGCTCTGAGGGACCTGCATTGGGCCCCCTGCTCCCCTGCCCTTTGTTCAATCACAGCAGGGATGGCCACAACGACACCCTCAGTGAGGGCAGTGTTCCAACCTCCTGCAGCCCCACACCCACTCCGCAGTTTGCCATGGACTACGGAAGCTGCATCCTGAGGCCAGGGATTTCCGTGGATGCCAAGGGCAGACATGATGGCCTTAAATGATTTCCTCTTGTGTCAGTTGTGGTAAACTTTAGGAGCTAGGAAACTGTCCACTTTACAGAAATATTCAAATTCACTGACATTTCATATATTCTCTGCTATAACATTGTCCTGATTCTTTCTGTATATTATTTACTTATGTTTTTGTTTTGCTTGATCAAAGTGTGCTTTTTAGATCTTTTCAAAGAATATTCTTTTGACTTACTAAATCACCTCAGTTGTATATGTTTTTGTTTTATTATGTTCTGCTCATATCTTTATTTATATTTTTCTATGTTCTCTGGGTTTATTATTTTGATCTTCTGATGTCAAATAAAACACTTGGTTATTAATTTCAATGAATATTTTTAATTATAAAGAGTTGATCTTTTTGAAGATTCCAGCTTACTTGTAAGTATCTAATGGTCAGGTCCTCCACATTGTTGCTGGCCTAAGGCTTAATTCACCCTATAGCAATGTATATATTGACATATTTTCCCCTCGACTTTCTGTGTTTTGCCACTTCTCACCTTTCTTTGCAGACAAGCTGTTTGAAATACCCTTAACTTATTTTACAGCCTATAAGTCTTTAAAATAATGTGCATTTTTAAGATAAATCTTCCTATATAATTAGGCAGAAAATCTGATCTGCCATATTATTCAAAACAGCATAATTTCTCTCGTCTCCATGATTAAACTGTTGTATTACACCATCTTCAAGCTTTTAGCTTTATCAATGACATGTACTTTAAAAATGTTTTAAAGATCTTACCAGTCTTTAAAAACATCCTTTTTCCTTGTTTCTGTTCTAGTTTTATGTATATTTGCTGCCTTGCAACTGATTATTCCATCATCTGATGGATGGCCTTGGGAATCTAATTCTGTTACTGATTGTTTTTGCTGATGGTCTCCACTTGTAGCTGATGTCTTCATTATTGTGTAAATTTAGATCATGAGCTCATGTTTAGCTAAACAGCTGACCTTGTAAGAGGCTTAGGTGTTAACGTTCATGAGCTTCAGCAGGAAGTCGGCAAAGATTTATTTGTGTCCCTCCAATGAGTTGCCCACAAGAACCCCGTTTTCTAGAAGTGTTATGGTCTATACTCCCTCTAGTGGCAGGGGACTCAGAAAGGGCTGCTTTGCGGCCCCCGCTCTGGGGCAGGGGCACTGAGCGCACAGGGTCCTGGGCAGGAGCCACTCCGCTTGTGTTCTAGGGACCCACCTGCCTGCAACTTTCGGTCAAATGGCAGGAAGCTACGACGCCCAGACCTATGTTTAGCTTTGCAGCAAGGTGTATTCTGCAGACACGTTCCAATCACACTTCAAGTAGGAGGGTGGCCTGAGTGGAAAGGTGAGAGGCTGGGATTCCATGCAGACCAAGAATTTGCTCTTTGGCCTGGCCCTAAATGCCTGTGCCACCCCCCTGGGCCTGCCGGGCTCTGAGGGTCCTGCTCTGGGCCCCCTGCTCGCCTGCCTGTTGTTCAGTCACAGCAAAGATGGCCACACCCACACCCTCAGTGAGGGCAGTGTTCCAACCTCCTGCAGCCCCGCCCCCTCTCCTCAGGTTGCCATGGACTACAGAAACTGCATCCTTAGGCCAAGGCGTTCCGAGGATACCAAGGGCAGATATGATGGCATTAAATTATTACCTCTTGTGTCAGTTTTGGTAAACTTTAGGAGCTAGAAAATCGTCCACTTTACCGAAATATTCAAATTTACTGGCATTTCATACATTCTCTGCTATAACATTGTCCTGATTCTTTCTGTATATTATTTACTCATGTTTTTCTTTTGCTTAATGAAAGTGTGTTTTTTAAATCTTTTCAAAGAATATTCTTTTGACTTACTAAATCACCTCAATTTTCTACGTTTTCTGTTTTATTACGTTCTGCTCATATCTTTATTTATATTTTTTCTATGTTCTCAGGGTTTATTGTTTTGATCTTCTGACGTCAAATAAAACACTTGGTTATTAATTTTAATAAATCTTTTTAATTATAAAGAGTTGAACTTTTTGAAGATTCCAGCTTACTTATAAGTATCTAACGGTCAGGTCCTCCACATTGTTGCTGGCCTAAAGCTTAGTTCACCATATAGCAATGTATATATTGACATATTTTCCCCTCGACTTTCTGTGTTTTCCCACTTCTCACCTTTCTTTGCAGACAAGCCCTTTGAAGTACCCTTCACTTATTTTACAGCCAATAAGTCTTTAAAATAATGTTTATTTTTTAAGATAAATCTTCTTATATAATTAGGCAGAAAATCTGATCTGCCATATTTTTCAAAACAACATAATTTCACTCATCTCCATGATTAATCTGTTGTATTATACAACCTTCGAGTTTTTAGCTTTATCAACGACATGTACTTTAAAAATGTTTTAAAGATCCTACCAGTCTTTTAAAACATCCTTGTTCCTTGTTTCCATTCCAGTTTTATGTATATTTTCTGCCTTGCACCTGATTATTCCAACATCTGTTGGATGCCCTTGGGAATCAAATTCTGGTGTTGATTGTTTTGGCTGATTGTCTCCACTTGTATCTGATTTCTTCATTATTATGTAAATTTAGATCATGAGGTCATGTTTAGCTAAACAGCTGACCTTGGAAGAGGCTTAGGTGTGAACCCTGGAGAGCTTCAGCACAAAGTCAGCAAAGAATTATTTGTGTCCCTCCACTGAATTGTCCACACGGACCTCATTTTCTAGAAGTGTTGGGCCAATCCTCCCTCTAGAGGCAGGGGACTCAGGGAGGGCTGCTTTGTGGCTCTGGCTCTTGGGCAGGGGCACTGAGCGGCCTGGGGCCCAGGCAGGATCCTCTCCACCTGTGTCCCATGGACCCACCTGCTTGCGACTTTCGGTCACCTGGCAGGAAGCTACGACGCCCTGACCTATGGTTACCTGTGCAGTGATGTGTACTATGCGGACATGTTCCACACACACTTCAAGTAGGAGGGAGGCCTGAGTGGAAATGTGAGAGTTCGGGCTGATGTGCAGACCAAGGAGGCGCTCTTTGGCCTGTGCCTAAATGCTTGTGCCACGCCCCTGGGCCTGCCAGGCTCTGAGGGTCCTGGCCAGGGCCCCCTGCTCCCCTGCCATTTGTTCAGTCACAGCAGAGATGGCCAAACCCACACCATCTGTGAGGGCAGAGTTCCAACCCCCTGCAGCCCCACCCCCACTCCGCAGGTTGCCCTGGACTACAGAAGTTGCATCCTGAGGCCAGGGCGTTCCGAGGATGCCAAGGGCAGACATGATGGCCTTAAATGATTTCCTCTTGTGTCAGTTTTGGTAAACTTTAGGAGCTAGGAAATTGTCCACTTAAAGAAATGTTCAAATTTACTGGCATTTCATACATTCTCTGCTATAACATTGTCCTGATTCTTTCTGTATATTATTTACTCATGTTTTTCTTTTGCTTAATGAAAGTGTGTTTTTTAAATCTTTTCAAAGAATATTCTTTTGACTTACTAAATCACCTCAATTTTCTACGTTTTCTGTTTTATTACGTTCTGCTCATATCTTTATTTATATTTTTTCTATGTTCTCAGGGTTTATTGTTTTGATCTTCTGACGTCAAATAAAACACTTGGTTATTAATTTTAATAAATCTTTTTAATTATAAAGAGTTGAACTTTTTGAAGATTCCAGCTTACTTATAAGTATCTAACGGTCAGGTCCTCCACATTGTTGCTGGCCTAAGGCTTAGTTCACCATATAGCAATGTATATATTGACATATTTTCCCCTCAACTTTCTGTGCTTTCCCACTTCTCACCTTTCTTTGAAAAGATGCCCTTTGAAATACCCTTAACTTATTTTACATCCAATAAGTCTTTAAAGTAATTTGTATTTTTGAAGATAAATCTTCTTATATAATTAGGCAGAAAATCTGATCTGCCATATTTTTCAAAACAGCATAATTTCACTCTTCTCCATGATTTATCTGTTGTATTACACAACATTCGGCTTTTTAGCTATATCAGTGACATGTACTTTAAAAATGTTTTAAAGATCCTACCAGTCTTTGAAAATATCCTTGTTCCTTGTTTCAGTTCTAGTTTTATGTATATTTTCTGCCTTGCACCTGATTATTCCAACATCTGATGGATGGCCTTGGGAATCTCATTCTGGTATTGATTGTTTTTGCTGATTGTCTCCACTTGTAGCTGATTTCTTCATTATTCTGTTAACTTAGATCATGAGCTCATGTTTAGCTAAACAGATGACATTGTAAGAGGCTTAGGTGTCAACGCTCGTGAGCTTCAGCAGAAAGTCAGCAAAGATTTATGCGTGTTCCTCCACTGAGTTGTCCACAAGGACCCCGTTTTCTATAAGTGTTGGGTCAATACTCTCTAGTGGCAGGGGACTCAGATAGGGCTGCTTTGTTGCCCCCCTATGGGGCAGGGGCACTGAGCTGACAGGTGCCCGGGAAGGAACCTCTCCGCATGGGTCCCAGTGACCCACCTGCCTGCGACCTTCGGTCAACTTACAGGAAGCTACGACGCCCAGTCCTAAGGATACCTGTGCAGCGAGGCATACTCCGTGGACACGTTCCACACACTCTTCAAGTAGGAATGCAGCCTGAATGGAAAGGTGAAAGGCCCGGCTGCCGTGCAGACCAAAAAGGCGCTCTTTTGCCGGGGTCTAAATGCTTGTGGCACTCCCTGGGGCCTACCGTGCTCTGAGGTTCCTGCCCCGGGCACCCTGCTCCCCATCCATTTTTTCATTCACAGCAGAGATGACCGCACCCTCACCCTCAGTTAGGGCAGTGTTCCACCCTCCTGCATCCCCTCCCCCTCTCTGCAGCACTGACATGTGAACACTCTCACCATAAGCACTGTCCCTATGGGCACTTCCAACATGGGCAGTATCATCGTGAGCAATGTCAAGGGTGGCAGTGTCACCATGCACACGATCACCGCAAGGACTCTCACCTTAAGCAATGTCACCATGAGCAATTTCACCATGGGCACTGTCACCATTTGGCACTGCCATCATGTGCACTTTCACCATGGGCACGGTTACCATGGGCCCTTTATCATTGAGTACTGTCACCATAGTAAATATCACCATGGGCACTGTCCCCTTGAGAAATATCACCATGAGCAATGTCATCATGCGCACTGGCGCCATGGGCCTTCTCACTATGAGCACTGTCAAAATGGGCAGTCTCACCGTGGTAATTGTCATCATGGGAACTGTCACCGTGAGAACTCTCACCATGGGCACTGTCACAGTCAGCAGTGTCCATGGGCACTGTCACCATGGGCACTGCCACTGTGAGCATTATTACCATGAACACTGCTATCTTGAGCACTATCATCATAAGTAGTGTCACCATGGTCACTGTCACCATTGGCACGGCCACCATGGGCACTCTCACAGTGAGCACTGTCAACAGGGGCACTGCCACCATGGGCACGGTCACCATGAGCAATATACCCATGGGCACTGTCACCATGGGCACTATCATCATGAGCACCATTTCCATGGGCACTGTCACCATGTGAAGTTTCACTATCTGTACTCTCACCATGGGCACTGCGAACATGAACACTGTCACCACGAGCACTGCCACCTTGGGCACTGCCACAATCAGAACTGTCACAATTAGAACTGTCTGTATGAGTAGTGCCACCATGGGCACTTTCACCATGATTACTATCACCGTGGGTATTGTCACCTTGGTCACTGTTACCCTGAGCACAATCACCATGAGTACTATCACCCTGAGGAATGTCACAATGGCACAGCCACAATGTAGACTGTCACCATGGGCACTATCACAGTGAGAATAGTCACCATGGGCACTGTCAACATGAGCACTGTCACTATGAGAATTATCACAATAGTCACTGTCACCATGAGAACTGTCACCATGCGCACTGTCACCATGGTCACTGTCAACTTGAGCGTTATCACCATGTGTACTGTCACCCTGGGCATGGTCACCAAGTGCACTACCACTATGCTCATATTACCATGAGCACTGTCAACATGGGCACCTTAACCATGGGCAGTATCTCCGTGAGCACTATCCACATCAGCATTATCACCGTTATCAGTGTCACCATGGGAAATATCATCGTGAGTACTTTAACCATGGGCACTGTCACTATGAGCACTGTCATCATGCGTAATGCAAGCATAAGCATATTCACAGTGAGCACTGTCAGCATGGGTTGTCACCGTGTGCACTGTTCCCATGAATACTGTCACCATGGGCACTGTCACCATTTTTCACTGACACCATGTGCACTACAACCATGTGCACTCTCACCATGGACACTATCACCGTGAGAGCTGTCACCCTGAGTACAGTTATCATGGGCAATGTCACCAAGGGCACGGCCACCATCTGCATTCTTACCATGGTCACTATCACTGTGAGCACTGTCACCATGGGAACTACAAACATGGGCACTGTCATCATGAGCACTTTCACCATGCTAACTCTCAACTTGGGCACTTTCATCATGGGAAGTATCAATGTGAGAACTGTCACCATGGGCACTGTCACGATGAGCATTGTCACCATAGGCACTCTCACTGTAAGAACTGTCACCATTCGCACTGTCACTATTGGCACTATCACCTTGAACAGTATCACAATGTGTACTTTCACCATGGGCACTGTTACCATGGGCACGGTCACCAAGTTCACTATCACTATGCACAATATTACCGTGAGCACTGTCACCATGGGCACCTTAACCATGGGCACTAACACTGTGAGCACTTTCACCATCGGCACTATCACCATGATCACTGTTACCATGGGTCCTATCACCATGAGCATGTTTACCATGGACACTGCCACCATGAGCACTGTCACCATGAGCAATTTCACCATGGCCATTTTCTACATGGGCACTGTCACCATTTCACTGTCACTGTGAGCTGTCTCACCATTGCACTTTGATCGTGGGCACTGTCACCATGGGTCTATCACAGTGGGCATTGCCAGCATGAGCAGTGTCACTATGTGCACTATCACGGTGAGCACTATCACCATGAGCACAGACACTGTGAACACTATCACCATAACACTGTCATCATCGACACTGTCACAATGAGCACAGACACAACGAGCACTGTCACCATGGGCACTTCCACCATGAGCACTGTCACCATGAGCACTGTCAAAATGAACAGTGTCTCCATGGGCACTCTTACCATGTGCACCATCACTGAAAACAAGTTTACCATTGGCACTGTCACAATGTGTGGTGTCACCATCCGTACTGTTTCCATGGGAACTGCCACGAAGAGCACTCTCACCATGAGCAATGTCACAAAGAGCACTGTCACCACGAGCACTGCCACCTTGGGCACTGCTATTATGAGCACTGCCACCATGAGAAATGTCGCTATGGGAACAGCCACCATGGGTATTTTCACCATGAATACTGTCACCATGGGTATTGTCACCATTTGCATTGTCACCATGCGCACTAACACCACTAGGACTATCACCTTAAGCAATACCACCATGAGCAATGTCACCATGGGCACTCTCATCATTTTGCACTGCCACCATGTGCACTATCACCATGGGCACTATCACCAAGGGCACTTTATAATTGAGTACTGTCACCATAGGTAATATCACCATGGGCACTGTCACCGTGAGAACTATCACCATCAGCAATGTCATCAAGAGCATTTTCACCACGAGCACTGACACCTTGGGCACTGATATTATGAGCACTGTCACCATGAGAATTTTCTCAATCAGAACTGCCACCATGGGTATTTTCAGCATGAGTACTGTTACCATGGGTATTGTCACCATTTGCACTGTCACCATAAAAACTGTCACTATGAGAATTGCCACCATGGGCACTTTCACGATGAATATTGTCACCATGGGAATTTTCACCATGGGCACTGTCACCATGAGCAGTATTACCATGAGCACTTTCACCGTGAGCACTGTCACCATGGGCACTGGCACAATGCGGACTGTCCCCATGAGCCCTGTCACCATGGGCACTATCACCATGAGCAATGTCACTGTGGTCACTGTCACCATTGGCAATGGCACCGTGGGCACTGTCACCTTGGGCACTGTCACCTGAGCTCTCTCAAGATTACACTGTGATCGTGGACACTGTCACCGTGGACCTATCACTGTGGGCATTGCCAGCATTAGCAGTGTCACTATGGGCACTGCCACCATGAGTACTATCACCATGAACAAAGCCAGTGTTAACAATATCACCATAAGCAATGTCATCATCGGCACTGTCAGCACCATGAGCACTGCTACAAGGAGCATTGTCACCATGGGCACTTCCACCATGAGCACTGTCTCCATGAGCTCTGTCACAATGAGCAGTGTCTACATGGGCAATGTCACCATGGACACTGTCACCATGTGCACTATCACCATGAGCAAGATTACCATTGGTGCTGTCACAATGTGCAGTGACACTATCGGTACTGTTCCCATGGGAATTGCCACCAAGAACATTGTCACCATTAACACTGTCACCACGAGCACTGCCACCCTGGGCACTGCTATTATGAGCACTGTCAGCATGAGAACTGTCACTATGGGAAATGTCACCAAGGGTAATTTCACCATGAGTACTGTCACCATGGGTATTGTCACCATTTGCACTGTCACCATGAGCACTATTACTGTGAGGACTGTCACCATGAGCACTGTCACCATGGGCACTGGCACAATGCAGACTGTCATCATAAGCCTTGTCACCACGTGCACAATCTCCGTGAGCACTCTCATTGTGTTCACTGTCATCATGGGCACTGTCACAGTGAGCACTGTCACCATTGGCAATGTCACCGTGGGCACTGTCACCATGGGCACTGCCACCATAGGCACTGTCACTGTGAGCACTGTCACCATGCGTACTGAAACCATGAGCACTGTCACCATAAGCACTGTCAGCATGGATTGTCACCATGTGCACTGTCACCATGAACACAGTCACCATGGGCACTGTCACCATTTTTCACTGCCACCATGTGCACTACAATCATGTGCACTGTAACCATGGACACTATCACTGTGAGCAATGTCACCATGAGTGCTGTCATCATGGGCAATGTCAACAACTGCACGGCCACCATGTGCACTCTTACAATGGTCACAATCACCGTGAGAACTGTCACCATGGGAACTACCAAAATTGGCACTGTCAACTTGAGCACTTTCACCATGCGAACTCTCACCATGGGCACTTTCACCATGGGCACTATCAACGAGAGAACTGTCATCATGGGCACTGTCACGATGAGCACTGTCACCATAGGCACTTTCACTATGAGAACTGTCACCATGTGCACTGTCACCATGGGCACTATCAACTTGAGCAGTATCACCATGTGCACTGTCACCATGGGCACTATCATCATGAGAACTGTCAGCATGTGCACTGTCACTGTGGGCCCTGCCACTGTAGGCACTGCCACTGTGGGAAATGGCACCATGGGCACTATCACTGTGAGCACTGTCAACATGAGAACGTCACCATGGGCACTGTCATCATGGGTATTCTCTCCAAGGGCAATCACCGTGAGCATTGTCACAATGGACAATTTCACCATGAGCACTGTCACCAAAGACACTAGCAGCATGAGCAATATCACCATGGGCACTGTCACCAGGGGCACTATCACTGTGGGTAATGTTATCATGGGCACTTTCCCCATGAGCACTGCCACCAGGACCATTGTCTCCGTGGACACTGTCACCATTTTCACTGTCACCGTGAGGTCTCTCACTATTGCACTGTGATCATGGGCAGTGTCACCATGCGTCTATCACCGTGGGCATTGCCAGCATGAGCTGTGTCACTAGGGGCACTGCCACCGTGAGCATTATCACCATAAGCACATCCAATGTGTACACTATCACCATAAGCATTGTCATCATCAGCACTGTCACCATGAGCACTGCCACAACGAGCACTGTCACCATGGGCACTTCCACCATGAGCACAGTCACCATGAGCACTTTCACAATGAACAGTGTCTCCATGGGCAATGTCAACATGGGCACTCTCAGCATGTGCACCATCACTGAGACCAAATTTACCATTGGCAATGTCAAAATGTGCAGTGTCACCATCTGTACTCTTCCCATTGGAACTGCCACCAAGAGCCCTGTCACCATGAGCAATATCACCAAGAGCACTGTCACTACGAGCACTGCCACCTTGGCACTGCTATTATGAGCAATGTCACCATGAGAATTCTCTCTATGAGAACTGCCACCATGGGTATTTTCACCATGAGTACTGTCACCATGCGCACTATCACCGCTAGGACTATCACCTTAAGCAATGTCACTATGAGCAACGTCACCATGGGCACTGTCACCATTTTTCACTGACACCATGTGCACTACAACCATATGCACTCTCACCATGGACACTATCACCATGAGCACTGTCACCCTGAGTACAGTCATCATGGGCAATGTCACCAAGGACACGGCCACCATCTGCATTCTTACCATGGTCACTATCACTGTGAGAACTGTCACCATGGGAACTACAAACATGGACACTATCATCATGAGCACTTTCTCCATGCGAACTGTCACCATAGGCACTTTCACCAGGGGAAGTATCAACGTGAGAACTGTCACCATGGGCACTGTCACGATGAGCATTGTCACCATAGGTACTCCCACTGTAAGAACTGTCACCATGAGCACTATCACTATGGGCACTATCACCTTGAGCAGTATCACCATGTGTACTTTCACCATGGGCACTCTTACCATGGGCATGGTCACCAAGTTCACTATCACTATGCATACTATTACTGTGAGCACTGTCACCGTGGGCACTTTAACCATGGGCACTAACACTGTGAGCACTTTCACCATTGGCACTATCACCGTGATCACTGTTACCATGGGTCTTATCACCATGAGCACGGTAAGTATGGGCACGGTCACCATGTGCACTGCTACCATCGGTAATCTCCCCTAGGTCACTGCCACCATAAGCACTGTCACCATGAGCAATTTCACCATGGCCATTTTCTACGTGGTCACTGTCACCATTTCACTGTCACCGTGAGCTGTCTCACCATTGCACTGTGATCGTGGGCACTGTCACCATGGGTCTATCATGGTGGGCATTGCCAGCATGAGCAGTGTCACTATGGGCACTGGCACGGTGAGCACTATCCCCATAACAATGTCATCATCGGCACTGTCACAATGAGCACAGCCACAACGAGCACTGTCACCATGGGCAATTCCACCATGAGCACTGTCACAATGAGCAGTGTCTCCATGGGCAATGTCAACATGGGCACTCTCACCATGTGCACCATCACTGAAAACAAGTTTACCATTGGCACTGTCAGAATGTGTGGTGTCACCATCCGTAGTGTTCCCATGGGAACTGCCATGAAGAGCACTGTCACCATGAGCAATGTCGCCAAGAGCACTGTCACCACGAGCACTACCACCTTGGGCACTGCTATTATGAGCACCGTCATCATAAGAAATGTCACTATGGGAACTGCCACCATGGGTATTTTCACCATGAATACTGTCACCATGGGTATTGTCACCATTTGCACTGTCACCATGCACACTATCACCGCTAGGACTATCACCTTAAGCAATGTCACCATGAGCAATGTCACCATGGGCACTCTCACCATTTTGCACTGCCATCATGTGCACTATTACCTTGGACACTATCACCCAGGGCACTTTATAGTGGAGTACTGTCACCATAGGTAATATCACCATTTCCACTCTCACCATAAGAACTATCACCATGAGCAATGTCACCAAGAGCATTTTCACCACGAGCACTGCCACCTTGGGCACTTCTTTTATGAGCAATATCACCATGAGGATTCTCCCTATCAGAACTGCCACCATGGGTATTTTCACCATGAGCACTGTCACCATGGGTATTGTCACCATTTGCACTCTCACCATGAACACTATCACAGTGAGTACACTCATCATGGGCAATGTCACCAAGGGCACGGCCACCGTCTGCATTCTTACCATGGTCACTATCACTGTGAGCACTGTCACCATGGGAACTACAAACATGGGCACTGTCATCATGAGCACTTTCACCATGCTAACTGTCACCATGGGCAATTTCACCATGGAAAGTATCAATGTGAGAACTGTCACCATGGGCACTGTCACGATGAGCATTTTCACCACAGGCAGTGTAATCGTGAGAACTCTCACCATGCACAGTGTCACCATGGGCACTATCACCTTGAGCAGTATCACCATGTGTAATGTCACCATGGGCACTGTCACCATGGGCACGGTCACCAAGTGCACTATCACTATGGGCACTAGTACCATGAGCACTGTCACCATGGGCAGTTTAACCATAGACACTATCACCGTGAGCACTGTCACCATGGACACTATCACCGTGAGCACGGTTACCATCGGCACTGTCAGCATGTGTAGTGTCACCATCGGTACTGTCACCATGGGAAATGCCAGCAGGAGCACTATCACCATGAGCACTGTCACCATGAGCACTGCAACCTTGTAACTGCCACCATGAGCACTGTCATCATGAGAACTGTCAGCGTGAGAACTGCCACCATGGGCACTTTCACCATGAGTACTGTCACCATGAGTATTGTCACTATGGGCACTGTCAACGGGAACAATGTTGCGTTGGGCACTGGCACAATGTGGACTGTCACCATGAGCCCTGTTACCATGGGCTATGTGACCCTGAGCAATGTCAAAATAGGCAATGTCACTGTGGGCACTGTCACCATGAGCACTACCGTCATGGGCACTGTCCCTTTGAGCACTGTCACCATGGGTACTGCAACCATGAGCACTGTCACCATGAGCATTGTCACTATAGGCACTGTCACCAATTGCACTGTCATCATGGGCACTGTCACCATGAGCACTATCATCATGAGGGTTGTGACCATGGGCACTATCACCATGGGTACTGTCACCATGGGCACTGTCACCATTTTTCACTGCCACCATTTGCACTACAACCTTGTGCACTGTCACCATGGACACTATCAACGTGAGCACTGTCATCTTGAGTACTGTCATCATGGGCATTTTCACCAAGGGCACAGCCACCTTGTGCACTCTTACCATGGTCACTATCACTGTGAGCACTGTCACCATGGGTACTACCAACATGGGCTCTGTCATCATGAGCATTTCACCATGGGAACGTTCACCATAGGCACTATCAACTTGAGCACTATCAACTTGAGGACTGTCACCATGGGCAGTATAACCATAAGCAGCATCACCATGGTCACTGTCTCCGTGGGCACTGTCACCGTGGTAGTGTCACCATGGGCAATGTCACCATGAGCATTGGCACCATAGACACTGACACCATGAGAACTGTCACCATGCACACTGTCACCATGGGCCCTATCACCTTGAGCCGTATCACAATGTGTACTGTTACCATGGGCATGGTCACTGAGTGCACTATCATTATGCTCACTAATACCATGCGCGCTTTCACCATGGACACCTTAACCATGGGCAATATCACCGTGAGCACTATCACAATCGGCACAATCACCATGATCACTGTTACCATGGGCACAATCCCTGTGAGCATTGTTACCATGGGAACTGTCACCATGTGAACTGCCACCATCGGTACTCTCACCATGGGAACTGCCACTATGATCACTGTCACCATGAGCACATTTACAACGAGCACTGTCACCTAGGGCACTGTCAACATGAGAACTGTCAATATGAGAATTGCCACCATGGGCACTTTCATGATGAGTACTGTCAGCATGGGAAATTTCACCTTGGGCACTATCACCATGAGCATTGTCACCATGGTCACTGTCACCATGGGCCATGTCACCATGAGCAGCGTCAACATAGGCAATGTCACCGTGGGCACTGTAACCTTGGGCACTCTCCTCATGGGCACTGTCACCATGGGTCTATCACCGTGGGTATTGCCAGCATGAGCAGTGTCAATATGGGCACTGCCACTTTGAGCACTATCACATGAGCACAGCCACTGTGAACACAATCACCATAAGCACTGTCATCATCGGCACTGTCACCATGAGCATTACCACCACGAGCACTGTCACATGGGCACTTCCAGCATGAGCACTCTCACCATGAGCACTGTCAAAATGAGCAGTGTCTCCATGGGCAATGTCACCATGGGCACTCTCACCATGTGCACTATCACCGAGAGCAAGGTTACCATTGGCACTGTCAAAATGTGCAGTGTCACCATCGGAAGTGTTCCCATGGGAACTGCCACCAAGAGCATTGTCACCTTGGCACCTTCTATTATGAGCATTGTCACCATGAGACCTATTGCTATGAGAAGTGCCACCATGGGTATTTTCATCATGAGTACTCTCACCATGGGTGTTGTCACCATTTGCACTGTCACCATGAGCATTGTCACCAGGAGAACTGTCACTGTGAGAATTGCCACCATGGGCACTTTCACGATGAATATTGTCACCATGGGTATTTTCACCATGGGCACTGTCACCGTGAGCAGTATTATCATGAGCACTTTCACTGTGAGCACTGTCACCATGGGCACTGGCACAATGCGGACTATCACAATGAGCACTGTCACCATGGGCACTATCACCGTGAACAATGTCACCTTGGTCACTGGCATTATGGGCAATGTCAGCGTGAGCAGTGTCACCATTGCCAATGAAACCATTGGCACTGTTACCTTGGTCACTGTCATCATGGGCACTGTCAACGTGGGCACTGTCACCATGGGCATTGCCACAATGGGCACTGTCAGTTTGAGCACTGTCATCATGGGTACTGCAACCATGAAAATGGTCACCATATTCACTGATAGCATGGGCTCTATCAGCATGAAAACTGTCAGCGTGGGCACTGTCAATGTGACCAGTAGCACCGTGAGCACTGTCACCATGGGCAATATCAACATGGGCTATATCACTGTGAGCACTGTCAACATGAGCATGTCACCATGGGCACTGTGAACATGGAACCCTATCCAAGGGCAATGTCACTGTGAGAATTGTCACCATGGTAAATTTCACCATGAGCACTGTCACCATGGCCATTGTCTCCGTGGGTACTCTCACCATTGTCATTGTCACCGTGAGCTCTCTCACCATTGCAATGTGATCGTGGGCACTGTCCTCATGTGTCTATCACCGTGGGCATTGCCGGCATGAGCAGTGTCAGTATGGGCACTGCTACCGTGAGCACTATCTCCATGAGCACAGCCACTGTGAACACTATCACAATAAGAACTGTCATCATCAGCACTGTCACCATAAGCACAGGCACAATGAGCACAGTCACCATGAGCACTTCCACCATGAGCACAGTCACCATGAGAAATGTCACTATGAGAACAGCCACCAGGTGTATTTTCACCATGAGTACTGTCACCATGGGTATTGTCACCATTTGCACAGTCACCATGAGCACTATTGCCATGAGCACTATCAACGTGAGCACTGTCACCATGGGCACTATCACCATGTGTAGTGTCACCATCGATACTGTCACCATGGAAACTGCCACCAGGAGCACTATCACCATGAGCACTGTCACTGTGAGCACTGCCAACTCAGAACTGCCACCATGAGCACTGTCAACATGAGAACTGTCATTGTGAGAACTGACACCATGGGCACTTTCAACATGAGTATTTTCACCATGAGTATTTTCACTACGGGCAGTGTCACCATGAGCAGTGTCACCATAGGCAATGTCACTGTGGGCACTGTCACCATGGGCACTGCCAACATGGTCACTGCCAGTTTGAGCACTCTCACCATGGTTACTGCAACCATGAGCACTGTCACCATGAGCACTGTCACGATAGGCAATGTCACCATGGGCATTGTACCATGAGCACTACCACTGTGAGGGTTGTGACCATGGGCACTGTCACCATGGGCACTAGCAATGTGAGCACTGTCACCATGAGTACTGTCATCATGTGCATTGTCACCAAGGGCGTGGCCACCATGTGCACTGTTACCATGGTCACTATCACTGTGAGCACTGTCACCATGGGCAATACCATCATGGGCACGGTCATGATTAGTATTTTCCCAATGGGAACTGTCACCATGGGCACTTCCAACATGGGCTCTATCAACTTGACGACTGTCACCATGGGAACTATCACCATGAGCTGTATCACCATGGTCAGTGTCACAGTAGGAGCTGTCACCGTGGCACTGTCACCATGGGCAGTGTCACGATGAGCATTGTCACCATAGGCACTGTCACTGTGAGAAATGTAACCATGCACACTGTCACCATGGGCACTATCACCTTGAGCATTATCAAGATGTGTACTCTCACCATTGGCACGGTCACCAAGTGCACTATCACTATGATCACTATTACCATGAGCACTTTCACCATGGGCACCTTAACCACGGGCACTATCACCGTGAGCACTATCACCATCGGCACTATCACCATGATCACTGTCACCATGGGCACTATTGTTGTGAGTACGGTTACCATGGGCATTGTCACTGTTAGCACTATCATCATGGGTAATGCAACCATGAGCACAGTTACCATGAGCACTGTCAGCATGGGTTGTCACCCTGTTCACAGTCACCATGAGCACTGTCACCATGGGCACTGTCACCATTTTTTACTGCCACCATGTGCACTACAACCATGTGCACTGTCACCCTGGACACTATCACCATGAGCTCTATCACCATGAGTACTCTCATCATCGACAATGTCACTAAGGGCACGGCCACCATCTGCACTCTTATAATGGTCACTCTCACTGTGGGCACTGTCACCATGGGAACTACCAACATGGGCACTGTCATCATGAAAACTTTCACCTTGCGAACCCTCACCATGGGCTCTTTCACCATGAGAACTCTCAGCATGAGCACTGGCACCGTGGGCACTTCCACCATAGGCAATGTCACCATGGGCACTATCCACGTGAGAACTGTCACCATGGGCACTGTCACGATGAGAATAGTCATCATAGACACTGTCACCGTGATAACTGATACCATGTGCACTCTCACCATGGGCACTATCACCTTGAGCAGTATCAGCATATGTACTCTCACCATGGGCACTGTCACCATGAGCAGTGTCACCTCGAGCACTGCCACCTAGGGAACATCCACCATGACCACTGTCACCATGAGAACTGTCACTATGAGAATTGACACCATTGGAACTTTCTCGATGAGTACTGTCACCATGGGTATTTTCACCTTGAGCACTGTCACTGTGAGATGTATGTCCGTGAGCACTTTCACTCTGAGCACTGTCACCATGGGCACTGGCACAATGTGGACTGTCACCTTGAGCCCTGTCACCATGGGCAATGTCACCATGAGAAGTGTCACCATAGGCAATGTCACCGTGGGCACTGTCACCATGGGCACTGCCACAGTAGGTACTGTCTGTTTGAGCACTGTCACCATGGGTATTGCAACCATGAGCACTGTCACCACGGGCACTGTCACCATGAGAACTGTCAGCATGGGCACTATCACTGTGAGCACTGTCAACATGAGCACATCACCATGGGCACTGTCAACATGGGTACTCTCTCCAAGGGCAATGTCAACGTGAGAATTGTCACCATGGGCAATTTTACCATGAGCCCTGTCACCAAAGGCACTATCACCATGAGCAATGTCACCGTGGGCAACTTAACCACGGGCACTATCACCGTGAGCACTATCACCATTGGCACTATCACCGTGATCGCTGTCACCATGGGCACTATCATCATGAGCACTGTTACCATGGGCACTGTCACCATGTGCACTGCCACCATCGGTACTCTCACCATGGGAACTGCCACCATGAGCAATGTCACCATGAGAACACTCATTATGAGAATTGCCACCATGGGCACTTTCACCGTGAGTATTGTCACCATGGGCATTTTCACAATGGGCACTGTCATTGTGAGCACTGTCACATTGGGCACTGACGCAATGTGGACTGTCACTATAAGCACTGTCACCATGGCACTTTCAAATTTAGAACTATCACCGTGGTCACTGTCACCATGGGCAGTGTCACTATGAGCACTGTCACGATAGGCAATGTCACCATTTGCACTGTCACCATGGGCACTGTCACCATGAGCACTATCACCGTGATGTTTTGAACCATGGGCACTGTCACCATGGGTGGTGTCCCCATGGACAATCTCACTGAGAGTACTGTCACCATGGATACTATCACAATGGGCACCAATACTTTGGGCTCTGTCACCATGGGCACTTTCACTGTGAACACTGCCACTGTGACCACTCTCACCATAAGCACTGTCACCATGGGAACATTCACCATGGGCACTATCACCATGAGCACTGTCACCAAGACCACTCTCATGGTGGGCAGTGTCACCATGTGAACAATCACCGCAAGGACTCTCTCCTTAACCAAAGTCACCATGAGCAATGTCACCATGGGCACCATCACAATTTGGCACTGTTGCCATGTACACAATCACCATGGGCACTGTCACCATGGGCCCTTTATCACTGAGTACTGTCACCGTGAGAAATATCACCATGAGCAATGTCATGATGGGCACTGGTGCCATGGGCCTTGTCACTATGAGAACTGTTACAATGGTCATGATCAACATGAGCAGTCTCACCGTGGTAACTGTCACCATGGGCACTGTCACCGTTAGAACATTCACCATCGGAACTGTCACTGTCGGCAGTGTCCATGGGCACTGTCACTGTGGGCATTGCCACCGTGAGCATTATTACCTTGAACACTGCTACCGTGAGCACTATCATCATAAGTACTGTCACCAGGGGCACTGTCAACATTTGCATGGCCACCATGGGCACTCTCACGGTGTGCACTGTCACCAGGGGCACTGCCACCATAGGTACTGTAACCATGAGCACTGTAACCATGGGCACTGTCACCATGGGCACTATTACCATGAGAACTGTTACCATGTGAACTGTCACCATGTGCACTGCCACCATCGGAACACTCACCATTGGAACTGACACCATGAGCACTGTCACCATGAGCACGGTCACCATGAGCACTGCCACTTAGGACACTGCCACCATGAGCACTGTCACCATGAGGACTCTCACTATGTGAATTGCCACCATGGGAACTTTCACCATGAGTATTGTCACCATGGGCCTTGTCCAACTGGGCGCTGTCACCATTGGCACTGTCACCATTAGCACTATCACCATAGGCAGTGTGATGTTGGACACTGTAACCATGGGCACTGTCACCATGGGCACTATCACCATGAGCACTGCTACCATGGGCACTGTCACGATGTGCACTGCCCCCACCAGTAATCTCACCATGGGAACTGCCAGCATGAGCATTGTCACCATGAGCATTGTCACCATGAGCACTGTCACCATGAGCACTGCAACTTAGGGCACTGCCACCATGAGCAATGACACCATGAGCACTCTCACTGCCACCATGGGAACTTTCAGCATGAGTACTGTCACCATGGGCCTTGTCCAACTGGGCGCTGTCACCATTGGCACTGTCACCATTAGCACTGTCACTGTGGGCAGTGTGATGTTGGGCACTGTCACCATGGGCACTGTCACCATGAGTGCTGTCACTGTGTGCAGTGTCACCATGCGCAATATCACCGTAAGGACTATCTCCTTAAGCAATATCACCATGAGCAATGTCACCATGGGCACTGTCACTCTCAGTATTGTCACCATGGGCACTGACATTGTGGGCACTGCCACCGTGAGCACTATTACCATGAACACTCTTACCCTGAGCACTATGATCAAAAGCACTGTCACCATGGACACTCTCACCATTAGCAGTGCCTCCAGGGGCACTATCACAGTGTGCACTGTCACCATGGCACCTTCCACCTTGGGCTCTGTCACCCTGAAGAATGTAACAATGCCCATTATCACTGTGTGCACTGTCACCATGGGCACTATAAACATGAGCACTGTCAGCATGTGCACTGTCACTATTTTGCTCTCTCACCAGGTGCACTACCACCATGGGCACTGTCACGATGTGCACTATCACAGTGCGCACGGTTACCATGGCCACTGTCACAAGTGCAGTGTCACCTTCAGTACTGTCCCCATGGGAACTGCCACCAAGAACACTGTCACCACCAGATCTGCCACCTTGGGGACTGCTTTTATGAGCACTGTCACCATGAGAAATGTTGCTATGAGAACTGCCACCATTGGTATTTTCACCATGAGTACTGTCACCATGGGTATTGTCACCATTTGCACGGTCACCATGAGCACTATTACCCTGAGCACTATCACTGTGAGCACTGTCACCATGGGCACTGACACAATGCAGACTATCACCATGAGACTTGTCACCATGGGCACTATCACTGTGAGCACTCTCACCGTGGTCACTGTCACCATGGGCACTGTAACCATAGGCAATGTCACCATGGGCACTGTCATCATGGGCACTGCCACCATGGGAACTGTCACTGTGAGCACTGTCACCATGGGTACTGCAACCATGAGCACTCTCACCATGGGCACTGTCACCATTTTTCACTCTCACCATGTGCACTACCACCATGTGCACTGTCACCATGGGCAATATCACCATGAGCAGTGTCACCATGAGTACTGCCTTCATGGGCACTGTCAGCAAGGGCACGGCCAACATGTGCACTGTTACCATGGTCTCCATCACCGTGAGCACTCTCTCCATGGGATCTACCAACAAGGGCACTGTCATCATGAGCAATTTCACCATGGGAACTGTCACCATTTGCACTGTCACCTTGGGCACTAAAAACGTGAGAGCTGTCACCATGGGCACTTTCACCATGGGCACTATCACCGTGAACACTGTCACCATGAGCACTGTCACTGTGTGCAGTGTCATGATGCGCACTATCACCATAAGGACTATCACCGTAAGCAATGTCACCATGAGCAATGTCACCATGAGCACTGACACCATTTCGCACTGACACCATGTGCAGTATCACCATGGGCACTTTAAGCATGAGTACTGTCACCATGGGTTATATCACCATGGGCACTGCCACCGTGAGAACTGTCACTGTGCGGCATGTCTCGGGCACTGGCACCATGCACGTTGTCACTAAGAACATTGTCACAATAGGCATTATCATCATGAGAAATCTCACCATGCTAACTGTCCACATGGGCACTGTCAGCATGAGAACTGTCACCATGGGAACTGTCACAGTCGGCACTGTCACCATGAGCTCTGTCACCATGGGCACTATCACCGTTAGCACTGTCACCGTGGTTACTGTCACCATGGGCACTGTCACCGTGAGCACTAGCACCGTGAGGGTTTTGACCATGGGCACTCTCGCCAAGGGCAGTGTCCGCATGGAGAATTTCACGGGGAGTAATGTCACCATGGACACTATCACTTCGGGCACTGTTACCGTGGGCACTGTTACCATGGGCTCTATCACCATGAGCAATGTCACCAAGAGAACTGTCACCATGGGCACAGTAACTATTTTGCACTGCCACCAGGTGCACTACCACCATGGGAACTGTCACAATTGGCACTATCACCACGAGCACCATTACCATTGGCACTGTCACCATGTGCAGTGTCACCATCGGTACTCTCACCATGGGCAATACCACCATGAGTACTGTCACCAAGAGCACTGCCACCTTGCATGCGGCCATCATGAGCACTGTCACAATGAGAACTGTTACTATGAGAACTGCCACCATGGGCACTTTCACCATGATTACTGTCACCGTGGGTATTGTCACCTTGGGCACTGTCACCATGAGCACTATAACGGTGAGCAGTATAACCCTGAGCACTGTCACCATGGGCACAGAAACAGTGAGGACTGTCACCATGAGCAGTGTCATCATGGGTATTATCACCGTGGGTACTCTCATTGTGGTCACTGTCACCATGGTCACTGTCACCGTGAACACTGTCACCATAGGCAATGTCACCATGGGCACTGCCACCATGGGCACTGTCATTGTGAGCAGTGTCACAACGGGTACTGCAACCATGAGCACTGTCTCCGTGAGCACTGTCAGCATGTGTTGTCAGCACTAGCACTATTAGCACTGTCACCATGAGTACATTCATCATGGGCACTCTCACTAGGGAATGGCCAACATGTACACTGTAACCATGGTCACTATCACCGTGAGCACTGTCACAATGTGATCTACAAACATGGGCACTGTCATCATGAGCACTTTCATAATGGGAACTGTCACCATGTGCACTATCAACATGAGGACTCTGACCATGGGCAGTATCACCATGGGCAATGTCAACATGGAGACTATCACCTTGAGCACTGTCACCATGAGCACTGTCACCATGAGCAATGTCACTATGGTCACTTTCACCCTGAGAACTCTCACCACGGGAACTATCACCATTGGCACTGTCACTGTGGGGTTGTCACCATGAGCACTATCACCGTGAGCTGTCTCCATGGGCAATGTCACCATGAGCATTGTCACCAAGAGCACTGCCACAATGAGCACTGTCACTTATGGTACTGCCAACATGAGCAGTGTCACCATGAGCACTGTCACCATGAGCACTCTCAGCATGGGCATTGCACCCTAGGTAATGTCACCATGGGCAGCTTCACCGTGAGCATTGTTACCATGAGCTCTCTCACCCTGGGTATTGTCACCATGGGCATGGTCACCATGGACACTATCACCGTGAGCACTGTCACCGTGAGCACTGTCATCATGTGCAATGTCACCAAGGACAAGGGCAGCATGTGCACTCTTATCATGGTCAGTATCACTGTGAGCACTGTCACCATGGGAACTACCAACATGGGAACTGTCATGATGAGCACTTTCACCATGCGAACTGTCACCATGGGCACTTTCACCATGGGCATTATCAACATGAGAACTGTCACAATGAGCACTGTCACTGTGTTCAGTGTCACCATGAGCACTCTCACCATGGGCACTCTCACCATTTTTCACTGCCACCATGTGCACTACCACAATGTGCACTATCACTATGGAAATGAACAACATGGGCACTATCACTGTGAGCAGTGTTAACATGAGCACATCAGCATCGGCACTGTCAACATGCATAATCTCTCCAAGGGTAATGTCACTGTGAGCACTGTCACCATGGGCACTTTCACCATGGGCACTATCACCGTGAACACTGTCACCATGAGCACTGTCACTGTGTGCAGTGTCACCATG
The DNA here is from genome assembly GCF_949752795.1 of Hyperoodon ampullatus. NCBI lineage: Eukaryota > Metazoa > Chordata > Mammalia > Artiodactyla > Ziphiidae > Hyperoodon > Hyperoodon ampullatus. The sequence goes on along the minus strand of NC_136915.1, from coordinate 140,538,069 downwards.
AGCACTGTCACCATGGGCACTGTCACCATTTTTCACTGCCACCATGTGCACTACCACCAAGGGCAACTTCACCATGAGCATTGTTACCATGAGCTCTGTCACCTTGGGTATTGTCACCATGGGCACGTTCACCATGGTCACTATTACTGTGAGCACTGTCACCATGGGAACTACCAACATGGGCCCTATCATCATGAGCACTTTCACCATGGGCACTATGAACGTGAGAACTCTCACCATGAGCACTGACACTGTGTGCAGTGTTACCATGAGCATTGTCACATGGGCACTCTCACCATTTTTCACCGCCACCATGTGCACTACCACAATGTGCACAGTCACCATGGGAACTACCAACATGAGCACTATCACTGTGAGCACTGTCAACATGAGCACATCACCATCGGCACTGGCAACATGGGTAATCTCTCCAAGGGCAATGTCACCGTGAGTATTGTCAACATGGGCAATTTCACCATGAGCACAGTCACCAAAGGCACTATCACCATGAGCAATGTCACCATGGGCACTGTCACCATGGGCACTTTCACCATGGGCACTATCACTGTGAACACTGTGACCATGAGCACTGTCACTGTGTGCAGTGTCACCATGAGCACTGTCATCTTGGGCACTGTCACCATTTTTCACTGCCACCATGTGCACTGTCACCTTGGGCACTATCACCGTGAGCACTGTCACCATGAGTATTGTCATCATGGGCACTGTCACCCAGGGCACGGCCACCATGTGCACTCTTACCATGGACAATATCACTGTGAGCACTATCACCATGTGAATTACCAACATGGGCACTCTCATCATAACTACTTTCACAATGGGAACTGTCACTATGGGAACTATCAACCTGAGGACTCTCACCATGGGCACTATCACCATGGGCACTGTCACAGTGAGCACTGTCACCATGGGTTCTTTCACCATGGACACTGTCACCATGAGAATTTTCACCATAGGCACTGTCATAGTGACAACTATCACCATGCGTAATGTCACCATGGGCACTATCACCGTTAGCATCATCACATTGTATACTGTCACCTTGGGAACTGTCACAATGGATACGGCCACCAAGGGTACTATCAACATGGGCACTATCACTGTGAGGATGGTCACCATGGGAACTACCAACATTGGCACTGTCATCATGAGCATTTTCACCACAGGAACTCTCACCATGGGCACTATCAATGTGAGGACTGTCACCATGGGCACTATCACCTTGAGCAGTAACAACATGGTCAATATCACCATGGCAGTGTCACCATGGCAGTGTCACCATGGGCACTGTCACAATGAATATTGTCACCATAGTCACTGTCACCATGAGAACTGTCACCATGTGCAGTGTCACCATGGGCACTATCACCTTGAGCATTATCAACATGTATACTGTCTCCATGGGCACAGTCACCAAGTGCACTATCTCTATGCTCACTATTACCGTGAGCACAATCACCATGATCAATGTCACCATGTGCATTACCACCATGAGAACTGTCACCATGGGCACTGTCACTATGTGCACTGCCACCAATGGTACTCTCATCATGGTAACTGCCACCATTAGCACTGTATCGATGAGCCCTGTCACCACGAGCACTGCCACCTAGGGCACTGCCACCATGAACACTGTCACCATGGGAAATCTCATTTTGAGAATAGACACCATGGGCACTTTCACCATGAGTAATGTCACCACGGGTATTTTCACAATGGGCACTGTCACTGTGAGAAGTGTCACCTTCGACACTGGCACAATGCGGACTGTCACCATAATCACTGTCACCATGGGCATGGTCACTGTGAGCATTGTCACGATAGGTAATGTCACCATTTGAACTGTCAAAATGGGCACTGTCACCGTGAGCACTATCACCGTGAGGGTTGTGACCATGGGCACTGTCACCATGGGTAGTGTCCCCATGGACAATTTCACTGTGAGTAGTGTCATCATGGACACTATCACTATTGGCACTGTCACCGTGGGCTCTGTCACCTTGGGCACTTTCACCGTGAGCACTGCCACTGTGACAACTCTCAGCATAAGCACTGTCACCATGGGCACTTCCACCATGGGCACTAACACCGTGAGCACTGTCACCAAGAGCAGTGTCATGGTGGGCAGTGTCACCATGTGCACAATCACTGCACGGACTCTCACCTTAAGCAATGTCACCATGAGCAATGTCACCATGGGCACTGTTACCATTTGGCACTGTCACCATGTGCACTATCACCATGGGCACTGTCACCATGGGCTTTTTATCATTGAGTACTGTCACCATGTGTAATATCACCACGGACACTGTCACCGTGAGAACTATCACCGTGAGCAATGTCATGATGGGCAATGACGCCATGGGCCTTGTCACTATAAGCACTCTCACAATGGGCACAATCACCATGTGCAGTCTCACCATTGTATCTGTCACCATGGGCACTGTCACCGTGAAAACTGTAACCATGGGCACTGTCACTGTCAGCAGTGTCCATGGCCACTGTCACTGTGGGCAGTGCCATCGTGAGTATTTTTACCATGAAGATTGCTACCATGAGCACTATCATCATAAGTACTGTCACCAGGGGCACTGTCACAATTGGCATGGCCACGATGGGCACTCTCATGGTGTGCACTGTCACCAGGGGCACTGCCACCATAGGCACTGTCATCATGAGCACTGTAACCATGGGCACTGTCAACATAGGCACTATCACCATGAGCACTGTTACCATGGGCACTGTCATGATGTGCACTGCCCCCACCGGTAATCTCACCATGGGAACTGCCAGCATGAGCATTGTCACCATGAGCACTGTCACCACGAGCACTGCCACCTAGGACACTGCCACCATGAGGACTGTCACCATGAGAACTCTCACTATGAGAATTGCCACCATGGGCACTTTCACCATGAGTACTGTCACCATGAGCCTTGTCACACTGGGCTCTGACACAATTGGCACTGTCACCATTAGCACTGTCACCATGGGCATTGTGATGTTGGGCACCGTCACCATGGGCACTGTCATCATGGGCACTGCCACCATGTGAACTGTCACTGTGAGCATTGTCACCATGGGTACTGCAACCATGAGCACAGTCACCGTAAGCAATGTCACGATGAGCACTGTCAAAATGAACACTGTTGCTGTGTGCATTGTCACCATGCGCACTATCACCATAAGCAATGTCACCATGGTGACTGCCACAGTGGCAGTGTCAGCATGGGCCCTGTCATGATGATCATCACCATAGGGATTCTCACTGTGAGAACTGTCACCATGTGCACTGTCATCATGGGCACTATCACCTTGAGATGTATCACCATGTGTACTGCCAACATGGGCATGGTCACAAAATGAACTATCACTATGCTCACTATTACCGTGAGCACTGTCACCATGTGCACCTTAACCACGGGCACTATCACTGTGAGCACTATAACCATCGGCACTATCACAGTGATCACTGTCACCATGGGCACTATCACCGTGAGCATGATTACCATGGGCACTGTCACCATGTGCACTGCCACCATCGGTACTGTCACCATGGGAGGTGCCACCATGTGCACTGTCACCATGTGCACTATCTCCACGAGCACTGCCACCTAGGGCACTGCCACCATGAGCAATATCACCATGAGAACTCTCACTATGAGAATTGCCACCATGGGCACTTTCACCATGATTAATGTCACCATGAGCAATGTCAACATGGGCACTCTGATATTGGGCACTGTCACCATGGGCACTCTCATCGTGGGCACCGTCACAATGGGAAGTATCACCATGGGCTTTGTGTGCATGGGCACTGCCACCGTGACATCTATCACCATAAGCACTGGAATCATGGGCACTGTACCATGAGCAATGTCACCATGACCACTGCCACAATGAAAATCGTCACTTATGGCACTGCCAACATGAGCAGTGTCACCATGAGCAATGTTACCATGGACATGAAACCCTGTGTATTGTCACCATGGGCACTGTCACGATGAGCACTCTCACCCAGGGAATTGCCACCCTAGGTACTTTCACCATGGGCACTGTCACCGTCAGATCTGTTACCATGAGCTCTGTCACCCTGGGTATTGTCACCATGGGCACTATCACCGTGAGAATTGTGAACATGGGCACTGTCACCATGGGCACTATCACCATGAACACTCTCACCATGAGTACTATCACCTTGGGTATTGTTACCATGGGCACTGTCACTGTGAGAACTACACTGTGAGAATTGTGACTATGGGCACTGTCACCATGGGCACTTCCACCATGGGCACTATCGCCATGAACACTGTCACCACGCCCACTATCACCGCAAGGACTATCACCATAAGCAATGTCACCATGAGCAATTTCACCATGGGCACTGTCACCATTTCGCACTGCCACCACATGCAGTATCACCATGGGCACTTTAACCATGAGTACTGTCACCATGGGTAAAATCACCATGGGCACAGGCACCGTGAGAACTGTCACTGTGCGGCATGTCTCAATGGGCACTGGCACCGTGGGCATTTTCACTATTAGCACTGTCACAATGGGCACTATCACCATGAGCCACCTCACCGTGGTAACTGTCACCATGGGCACTGTCACTGTTGGCACAGTCCATGAGCCCTGTAACTGTGGGCACTGCCACCATGAGCATTATTACCATGAACAATGCTATGTTGAGCACTATCATCAAATGTAATGTCACCATGGGCAGTGTCACTTTCAGCACTGTCCATGCGCACTGTCACTGTGGGCACTGCCACCGGGAGCATTATTACCATGAACACTGCTACTGTGAGCATTATCATCATAAGTACTGACACCAGGTTCACTGTCACCGTGAGCACGGTTCCCATGGACACTGTCACAGTATGCAGTGTCACCATCGGTACTGTCCCCATGGGAACTGCCACCAAGTGCACTGTCACCATTAGCACTGTCATCACAAGCACTGCCACCTTGGGCACTGCTATTATGAGCACTGTCACCATGAGAACTGTCGCTATGAGAACTCCACAATGGGTATTTTCACCATGTGTACTCTCACCATGGGTGTTGTCACCATTTGCACTGTCACCATGAGCACTCTTACTGTGAGCACTATCACCGGGACAACTTTCACCATGGTCACTGGCACAATGTGGACTGTCACCATGAGCCCTGTCTCCATGGGCACTATAACCATGAGCACTCTCACCATGGTCACTGTCACCATGAGCAATGTCACTGTGAGCACTGTCACCATAGGCAATGTCACCATGGGCACTGTCACCATGGGCCCTGTCATCATGGACAGTGTCACTGTGTGCACAGGCACCATGGGCACTCCCACCATGTTCACTCTCACTGTGAGCACTGTCAACATTTGTACTGCAACCATGAGCACTGTCACTGTGAGCACTTTCAGCATGAGTTCTCACCGTGTGCACTGTCACCATGAGCACTGTCACCATGGGCACTGTCACCATTTTTCACTGCCACAATGTGCACTACCAACATGAGCACTGTCACCATGGGCACTATCTCGTGAGCACTGTCACCATGAGGACTGTCATCATGGGCACTGTTAACAAAGGCACGGCTCTCATTTGCATTCTTACCATGGTCACAATCACCGTGAGCACTGTCATCATGGGAAGTAGCATCATGGGCACTGTCATCATGAGCATTTTCACAATGGGAACTGTCACCATGGGCACTATCAACGTGAGGACTATTAGCATGGGCACTATCTGCATGGGTACTCTCACTGGGAGCACTGTCACCGTGGGCACTGTCACCATGAGAATTGTCACCATAGGCACTGTCATAGTGAGAACTATCACCATGCGCACTGTCACCATTGGCACTATCACCGTTAGCACTATCACCATGTGTACTGTCACAATGGGCACTGTCACAATGGGCACGGCCAGCAAGTATACTATCACCATGGGCACTATCACTTTTAGGACTGTAACCGTGGGCACTATCACAATGAGATGTATCACCATGGGCACTCTCACCATGAGAACTGTCACTGTGGGCACTGCCACCATTGGCACTATCACCGTGAGCAGTATCACCATGTGTACTGTCACCGTAGGCACTGTCACCATGGGCACGGCCACCAAGTGCACTATCACTATGGGCGCTGTTACCGTGAGCACTGTCACCATGGGCACTTTATCCATCGGCCCTATCACCACGAGCACAGGTACCATGGGCACCGTCACCATTTTTCACTGCCACCATGTGCACTACAACTATGTGAACTGTCCCCATGAGCATTATAACCGTGAGCACTGTCACGATGTGCACTGTCACCATTTATCTCTGCCACAATATGCACTGTCACCATGGGCAATATCACCGTGAGCAGTGTCACCATTATTACTGTCATCATGGGCATTTTACCAAGGGCACGGCCACCATGTGCACCCTTTCCATGGTCAGTATCACTGTGAGCACTGTCACCATGGAAAATACCAACATGGGCACTGTCATCATGAGCACTTTCACCATGCGAACTGTCACCATGGGCACACTCACTGTGAGCACGGTCACCATGAATACTGTCATCATGGGCACTGTCAACAAGGGGATGGCAACCATGTGCACTGTTACCGTGGTCACTATCACCCTGAGCACTATCACTATGGAAACTACCTACATGGGCACTGTCATCGTGACCACGTTCATAATGGGAACTGTCACCATGGGCGCTATCAAAGTGAGGACTCTCACCATGGGCACTATCACCATAGGAACTGTCACCATGAGCACTGTCACCGTGGGCACTATCACCATGGGCACTTTCACTGTGAGCACTGCAACCATGAGTACTGTCATCATGGGCACTTTCACCAATGGCACAGCCACTATGTGCACTGTTACCATGTTCACTATCACCATGAGGACTCTCACCATGGGCAGTATCACCATGGACACTGTCACCTTGAGCACTGTCAATGTGGGCACTGTCACCATGGGCACTGTCACCATGAGAATGGTCACCATAGGCACTGTCATAGTGACAATTATCACCATGCGCAGTGTCACCATGGGCACTATCAGCATTAGCAGTATCACCATGTATGCTCTCACCATGGGCACTGTCACAATGGGTACAGCCAACAAGTGTACTACAACCATGGGCACTATCACTGTGAGGATGGTCACCATGGGAACTTACAACATGGACACTGTCATCATGAGCACTTTCACCATGGGAACTCTCAGCATGGGCAATTTCTCCATGGGCACTATCAATGTGAGGACTGCCACCATGGACACTATCATCTTGAGCAGTATCATCATGGTCAATGGCACCATGGACACTGCCACCATGGCAGTGTCACCATAGGCAATGTCACGATGAGCATTGTCACCATAGTCACTGTCACCATGAGAACTCTCAGCATGCGCACTGTCACCATGGGCTCTATCACCTTGAGATGTATCACCATGTGTGGTGTCACCATGGGCACAGTCACCATGCGTACTATCACTATGCTCACTATTACCATGAGCACTGTCACCATCGGCACCTTAACCACGGAAAATATCACCGTGAGCACTATCACCATCGGGTCCATCACCATGAACACTGTTACCATGAGCACTGTCACTGTGTGCAGTGTCACTATGCACACTATCACCATAAGGAATCTCACCATAAGCAATGTCACCATGGGCACTGTCACCATTTTGCACTGCCACTATGTGCAGGGTCACCATGGGCACTTTAACCATGATTACTGTCACCATGGGTCATATCACCATGGGCACTGTCACCGTAAGAAGTGTGACCATGCGGAATGTCTCGATGGGCACTGGCACAATGGGCATTGTCACTATGAGCACTGTCACAATGGGCACTATCACAGTGAGAAATCTCACCATGCTAACTGTCCCAGTGGGTGCTGTCACTGTGAGAACTGTCACCATGGGCACTGTAACTGTTGGTACTGTCACTATGGGCATTGATATTGTGGGCACTGCCAACATGAGCTCTATTTAAATGAACACTGTTACCCTGAGCACTATGATCAAAAGGACTGTCACCATGGGCACTCTCACCATTGGCACTGCCACCATGGGCACTATCACAGTGTGCACTGTCACCATGGCAACTGCCACCTTGGGTTCTGTCACCATGAACATTGTAATAATGTCCATTTTCACCGTGTGCACTGTCACCATGGGCACTATCATCATGAGCACTGTCAGCAAGTGCAATGTCACTATTTTGCACTGTCACCAGGTGCACTACCACCATGAGCACTATCACAAAGAACTATCACTGTGAGCACTGTTACCATGGGCACTGTCACAATGTGCAGTGTCACCTTCGGTACTGTCCCCATTGGAACTGCCACCAAGAGCACTGTCACCATTATCACTGTCACCAGGAGCACTGCCACCTTGGCCACTGCAATTATGAGCACTGTCACCATGAGAACTGTTGCTATGAGAACTACCACCATGGATATTTTCACCAAGAGTAGTGTCATCATGGGTATTGTCACCATTAGCACTGTCACCATTTGTCACTGCAAACTTGGGCACTGTCACCATGGGCGCTGTTACCGTGGACACTGTCACAATGGGAAGTATCACCATGCACTTTGTCAGCGTGGGCACTGTCACCATGCGCACTGCCACCGTGACATATATCACCATAAGCACTGAAACCATGGGCACTGTCACCATGAGCACTGCCACAATGCACACTGTCACTTTTGGCACTGCCACCATAAGCAGTGTCACCATGAGAACTGTCACCATGGGCATGACACCCTGGGTATTGTCACCATGGGCACAATCACCGTGAGAATTGTGAACATGGGCACTGTCACCATAGGCGCTATCACCATGAGCACTGTCACCATGAGTACTGTCACCCTGGGTACTGACACCATTTGCACTGTCACCATGAGCAATACATCATGAGAATTGTGACTATGGGCACTGTCACCATGGGCACTTTCACCATGGGCACTATCACTGTGAGCACTGTCACTGTGTACAGTGTCACCACGATCACTATCACTGTGAGAACTGTCACTGTAACCACTATCACCATAAGCAATGTCACCATGGGCACTTTCACCATGGAAACTATCACCATGAGCACTGTCACCATGAGCACTGTCACTGTGGGCAGTGGCACCATGAGCACTATCACCGTGAGAAACGCCACTGTAACCACTATCACCATAATCACTGTCACCATGGGCATTTTAACAATGAGTACTGTCACCATGGGTAATATCACCATGGGCACTGTCACCGTGAGAACTGTCACTGTGTGGAATGTCTCTATGGGAACTGGCACTATGGATATTGTCACTATGAGCACTGTCACAATGGGCAATATCACCGTGAGCAGTCTCACCCTGATAACTGTCACCATGGGCACTCTCACTGTCGGAACTGTCCATGGGCACTGTCACTGTGGGCACTGCCACCGTGAACATTATTACCATGAACACAGCTACCATGAGCACTATCATCATAAGTACTGTCACCATGGGCCCTGTCACCATTGGCACGGCCAGCATGGGCACTGTCATGGTGTGCAATGTCACCAGGGGCACACCCACCATGAGCAATGTCACCATGAGCACTGTCACCATGGGCACTAGCACAATGCAGACTGTCACCATGAGCCCTGTCTCCATGGGCACTATCACCCTGAGCAGTCTCACCGTGGTCACTGTCACTATGGGCACTGTCACCGTGAGCAGTGTCACCATAGGCTATGTAACCATATGCACTGTCACCATAGGCCATGTAATCATGGGCAGTGTCACTGTGGGCACTGTCACCATGGGCACTGCCACCATGGGAACTGTCACCGTTGGCACTATCACCATTGGCACTGCCACCATGGGCACTGTCACCATTATCACTTTCAGCATGGGTTCTCACTGTGTGCACTGTCACCATGAGCACTCTCACCATGGGCACTGTCACCATTTTTCACTACCACAATTTGCACTACCAGCATGAGCACTGTCTCCATGGGCACTATCTCTGTGAGCACTGTCATCATGGGCAATGTCACCAAGGGCACGGCCACCATGTGCACTCTTACTATGGTCACAATCACCGTGAGCACTGTCATCATGGGAACTAGCATTATGGGCAATGTCATTATGAGCACTTTCACAATGGGAACTCTCACCATGGGCACTATCAACGTGAGCACTGTCATCATGGGAACTAGCATTATGGGCAATGTCATTATGAGCACTTTCACAATGAGAACTGTCACCATGGGCACTATCAACGTGAGCAGTATCAACATGGGCACTATCAGCATGGGCACTCTCACCGTGATTGCTGTCATGATGGGCACTGTCACTATGGGCAGTGTCACCATGAGAATTGTCACCATAGGCATTGTCAGAGTGAGAAATATCACCATGTGTACTGTCACCATGGGCACTGTCACCTTGGGCACGGCCACAAAGTGCACTATCACTATGGGCACTATTTCCGTGAGCACTGTCACCATGGGCACTTTATCCATGGGCGCTATCACTGTGCGCACAATCACCATGGGCCCTATCACCATGAGCAAGGATACCATGGGCACCATCACCATTTTTGACAGCCACCATGTGCACTACAACCATATGCACTGTCCCCATGGGCACTATAACCATGAGCACTGTCACCATGTGCACTGTCACCATTTATTTCTGCCACCATGTGCACTACAAACATGTGCACTGTCACCATGGGCACTATCACCGTGAGCAGTGTCACCATGAGTTCTGTCATCATGGGCATTGTTATGAAGGGCACGGCCACCTTGTGCACTCTTACCATGGTCACTCTCACTGAGAGCACTGTCACCATGGGTACTAACAACATGGGCACTGTCAGCATCAGAACTTTCAGCATGGGAACTCTCACCATGGGCACTATCACCTTGAGCAGTATCACCATGGTCACTGTCACCATGGGCACTGTCACCATGAGAATTGTCACCATAGGCACTGTCATAGTGAGAAATATAACCATGTGCACTGTCACCATGGGGACTATCACCGTTAGCACTATCACCATGTGCACTGTCCCCAGTGTCACTGTCACAATGGGCATGGCCACCATGTGTACTATCACCGTGGGCACAATTACTGTCAGGACAGTAACCATGGGCACTGTCACAATGGGAACTATCACCGTGAGCAGTATCACCATGTGTATTGTCACTATGGGCACTGTCACCATGGGCATGACCACTAAGTGAACTATCATTATGGGCACTATTACAGTAAGCACTCTCACCATGGGCAGTTTAACCATGGGCATTATCACCGTGAGCACTGTCACCATGGGCACTATCACCTTGATCACGTTTACCATGGGCATTCTCACCATTTTTCACTGCCACCATGTGCACTACAACCATGTACACTGTCAGCATGATCACTATCACTGTGAGTACTGTCACCATTTGTACTGTAATCATGGGCATTGTCACCAAAATCACGGCCACCATATTCACTCTTACCATGGTCAGTATCACTGTGAGCACTGTCACAATGGCAACTACCAACATGGGCAATGTCATCATGAGCACTTTCACCATTGGAACTCTCACAATGGGCACTTTCACCATGGCCACTATCAACGTGAGGACTGTCACCATAGGCACTATCACCTTGAGCATTATCACCATGGACAATTTCACCATTGGCACTGTCACCATGGACAGTGTCATGATGAGCATTGTCATCATCGGCACTGTCACCATGAGAAGTCTTACCATGTGCACTGTCACCATGGGCACTATCACCTTGAGCAATGTCACCATGTGTACTGTCACCATGGGCACAGTCACCAAGTGCAATGTCACTATGCCCACTATTAAGGTGAGCACTGTCACCATGGGCAAATTAACAATGGGCATTATCACCGTGAGCACTATCATCATCAGCATTCTAACCGTGAGCACTGTCACCATGCACACTTTATCATTGAATGCTCTCACTATGGGTAATATCACCATGGGCACTGTCACCATGAGAACTATCACTGTGAGCAATATAATGATGGGCAGTGGCACCATGGGCCTTGTCACTATGAGTGCTCTCACAATAGGCATTATCACCATAAGCAGTCTCACCATGGTTACTATCACCATGGGAACAGTCACCATCGACACTGTCCATGAGCACCGTCATGGTGAGCACTGCCACCATGAGCATTATTACCATGAACACTGCTACCATGTGCACTATCATCATAAGTACTGTCACCATGGGCACTGTCAGTTTCCACACTGTCCATGGGCACTGTCATTGTGGGCACTGCCACCGTGAGCATTATTACCATGAACACTGCTACTGTGAGCACTATCATCATAAGTACTGTCACCATGGGCACTGTCACAATTGCCATGGCCACCATGGACACTCTCACAGTGTGCACTGTCACAAGGGGCACTGCCTCCATGGGCACTGTCACCATGAGCACTGTCACCATTGGCACTGTCATCATAGGCACTATCACCATGAGCAATGTCACCATGAGAACTGTCAACATGGGCACTTTCACTAATTTCCGCTGCCACCAGGTGCACTACCAACATGGGATCTGTCACCATGGGCACTATCACCATGAGCACCGTTACCATGAGCACTGTCATGATGTGTAGTGTCACCATCGGTACTCTCACCATGGGCCCTGCCACCATGAGTACTGTCACCAAGAGCACTGTCACCACAAGCACTGCCACCTTGGGCACTGCCACCATGAGCACTGTCACAATGAGAACTATCACTATGAGAACTGCCTCCATGGGCACATTCACCATGATTACTGTCACCGTGGATATTGTCAACTTGAGCACTTTCACCGTGAGCACTATCACTGTGAGCACTGTCACCATGGGCACAGCCACAATGCGGACTGTCACCATGGGCACTATCACGGTGAGAACAGTCACCATGGTCACTGTTACCATGGGCATTGTCAACATGAGCACTGTCACCATGAGAATTATCACCATAGGCATTGTCATCGTGAGAATTTTCACCATGGGCACTGTCAACATGGAGACTATCACCATGAGCACTGTCACAATGAGCAATGTCACCAAGGTCACTTTCACCCTGAGATCTGTCACCATGAGGACTATCACAATTGACACTATCAATGTGGGATTGTCACCATGAGCAGTATCACAATGGGCAATGTCTCCATGGGCAGTTTCACCGTGAGCATGGTGCCTATTGGCACAATCACCATAGGCAATGTCACCATGGGCACTTTCACCATGAGTACTGTCACCATGGGTAATATCACCATGGGCACTGTCACCATGAGAACTGTCACCGTGCGGCATGTCTCGATGGGCTCAGGCACCATGGGCATTGTCACTATGAGCACTGTCACAATAGGCACTATCATCATGAGAAATCTCACCCTGCTAACTGTTCCCATGGGCACTGTCACAGTGAGAACTGTCACAGTGAGAACTGTCACCAGTGGCACTACCACCATTAGAGCTGTCACCATGGTCACTGTCACCATGGGCACTCTCACTGTGAGCCCTTTCACGGTAGGCAATGTCACCGTTTGCACTGTCACCATGGGCACTGTCACTGTGAGCACTATCACCGTGAGGATTGTGACCATGGGCACTGTCACTATGGGCAGTGTCCCAATGGACAGTTTCACTGAGACTACTGTCACCATGGACACTATCACTATGGGCACTGTCACCGTGAGCTCTGTCACCATGGGCACTTTCACCATGGGCACTATCACCATGAGCACTGTCACCAAGAGCACTGTCACGGTGTGCTGTGTCATCATGCACACTATCACTGCAAGGAATATCACCTTAAGCAAGGTCACCGTGAGCAATGTCACCATGGGCACTGTCACATTTTGGAACTGCCACCATGTGCACTATCACCATGGGAGTTTATCTTTGAGTACTCTCTGCATGGGTAATATCACCATGGGCACTGTCACCATGAGAACTATCACCGTAAGCAATGTCATGATGGGCACTTGCGCCACGGGCCTTGTCACGATGAGCACTGTCACAATGGGCATTATCACCATGAGCAGTCTCACCCTTGTAACCGTCACCATTGGCACTGTCACTGTGAGAACTGTCACCATGGGCACCCTCTCTGTCGGCACTGTCCATGGGCACAGCCACCATGAGCACTGTCACCATAAGAACTGTAACTGTGAGAACTACCACCGTGGGCACTTTCACCATGAGTATTGTCACAATGAGTATTTTCACTATGGACACTGTCACCGTGAGCACTGTCACCTTGGGCACTGGTACAAGGCGGACTGTCACCCTGAGCCCTGTCACCATGGGCAGTGTCACCGTGAGCAGTTTCACCATAGGCAATGTCACTGTGGGCACCATTACCATGGGCACTGCCATCATGGGCACTGTCAATTTGAGCACTGTCACCATTGGTACTGCAACCATGAGCACTCTCACCATGAGCACTGTCACGATAGGCAATGTCACCATTTGCACTCTCACCATGAGCACTATCACAGTGAGCACTGTCACCATGAGTACTGTCATCATGAGAATTGTCAGCAAGGGTACGGACACCATGTGCACTCTTACCATGGTTACTATCACTGTGAGCACTGTCACCATGGGAAATACCAACATGGGCACTGTCATCATGAGCACTTTCACCATGGGAACTCTCACCATGGCCACTTTCACCATGGGCACTATCAACTTGAGAACTGTCACCATGGGCACTATCACCATGAGCAGTATCACAATGGTCACCATCATAGTGGGCACTGTCACCATGGGCACTGTCACGATGAGCATTGTCACCATAGGCACTGTCACCGTGACAACTGTTACCATGTGCAATTTCACCATAGGCACAATCACCTTGAGCATTATCACCATGTGTATTCTAACCATGGGCACAGTCACCAAGTGCACTATCACTATGCTCACTCTTACCATGAGCACTGTCACCATGGGCACCTTAACCATAGACACTATCACTGTGAGCACTATCACCATTGGCACTATCACCGTGATCACTGTCACCATGGGCACTATTATCATGAGCAAAGTTACCATGGGCAGTGTCAGTGTGAGCAATTTCACCATGGGTAATGCAACCATGAGCACAGTCACCATGAGCACTGTCCCCATGGGCACTATCACTGTCAGCACTGTCAACATGAGCACGTCACCATGGGCAATGTCAACATGGTTACTCTCTCCAAGGGCAATGTCACTGTGAGCATTGTCAGCATGGGCAATTTCACCATGGGCACTGTCACCAAAGGCACTATCACCATGAACAATGTCACTGTGGGCACTCTCACCAGGGGCACTATCACCGTGGGTAATGTAATGATGGACACTTTCACTGTGAGCACTGTCACCATGGGCACTGTCATCATGGGCATTGACACCATGGGCAGTGTCACCATGAGCACTTTCACCATTGCCATCCTCTCTGTGCGTACTGTCACCATTGTCAATGTCACCGTGAACTCTCTCACCATTGCCCTGTGATCGTTGGCACTGTCACCATGCGTCTATCACTGTGGGTATTGCCAACATGTGCTGTGTCAGTATGGGCACTCTCACTGTGAGCAGTATCACCATGAGCACAGCCACTATGAACAATATCACCATAAGCACTGTCATCATCGGCACTGTCACGATGAGCACTCCACAATGAGCATTGTCACCATGGGCACTTTCACCATGAGCACTATCACCATGAGCACTGTCAGAATGAGCAGTGGCTCCATGGGCAATGTCACCATGAGCACTCTCACCATGGGCACTATCACCGAGCACAAGTTTAGCATTGGCACTGTCACAATGAGCAGTGTCACCATAGGTACTGTTCCCATGGGAAGTGCCACAAACTGCACTGGCACCATGAGCACTGTCACCACGAGCACTGCCAACTTTGGCACGGCTATTATGAGCAGTGTCACCATGAGAACTGTCGCTATGAGAACTGCCACCATGGGTATTTTCAATGTGAGTACTCTCACCATGGGTATTTTCACCATTTGCACTGTCACCATGCGCACTATCACCGCAAGGACTATCACCTTAAGCAATGTCACCATGAACAATGTTACCGTGGGCACTGTCACTATTTTGCACTGCCACCATGTGAACTATCACCATGGGCACTGTCACCATGGGCACTTTATCATTGAGTACTGTCACCATGGGTACTTTCACCATGAGAACTATCACCATGAGCAATGTCACTAAGAGCACTGTCACCATGAGCACTGCCACCTTGGCCACTGCTATTATGAGCACTGTCACCATGAGAACTGTCGCTATGAGAAATGCCACCATGTGTATTTTCACAATGAGTACTGTCACCCTAGGTATT
Organism: Hyperoodon ampullatus; assembly: GCF_949752795.1. Taxonomy (NCBI): domain Eukaryota; kingdom Metazoa; phylum Chordata; class Mammalia; order Artiodactyla; family Ziphiidae; genus Hyperoodon; species Hyperoodon ampullatus. The sequence continues at coordinate 140,521,648 of NC_136915.1, read as the reverse complement.
GTCACCATTTGCATTGTCACCATGAGCACTGTCACCATGAGAACTGTCACTATGAGAATTGCCACCATGGGCACTTTCACGATGAATACTGTCACCATGGGTATTTCCACCATAGACAGTGTCACCGTGAGCAGTATTACCATGAGCACTTTCTCTTTGATCACTGTCACCATGGGCACTGGCACAATGTGGACTATCACCATGAGCCATATCACCATGGGTACTATCACCGTGGTCACTGTCACCATGGGCCATGTCACCATGAGTAGTGTCACCATAGGCAATATCACGGTGGGCACTGTCACCGTGGGAAGTGTCACCATGGTCACTGCCACAATGGGCACTGTCAATTTGAGCACTGTCACCACGGGTACTGCATCCATGAGCACTGTCACTGTGAGTACTGTCACCATTGTCAGTATCACCATGTGCACTGTCACCATGGGCTCTATCACCATGAGAACTGTCAGCATGGGCACTGTCACTGTGAGCACTGGCACCGTGGGCACTGCCACCATGGGCACTGTCAACACGGGTACTCTCTCCAAGGGCAATGTCACTGTGAGAATTGTCACCATGGACAATTTAACCATGAGCATTGTCACCATGAGCACTGTCACCTTTGGCAGTATCACCATGTTCACTGTCACCATTGGCTCTATCACCATGAGAACTGTCACAATGGATCTTTCACCATGGGATTGTCAGCATGAGCAGTGTCTCTATGGGTTCTGCCACTGTGAGCCCTATCACCATAAGCACAGCCACTGTGAACTCTACAACCATAAGCACTGTCATCATCGGCACTATCACCACCATGAGCAATGCTACAATGAGCACCATAACCATGGGAACTTCCACCATGAGCACCCTCACCATGAACACTGTCACAATGAGCAGTGTCTCCATGGGCAATGTCACCATGGACACTGTCACCATGTGCACTATCACCGTGAGCATGGTTTCCTTGGGCACTGTCACAATGTGCAGTGTCACTATCGGTACTATCCCCATGGGAACTGCCACCAAGAGCACTGTCACCAGAAACACTGTCACCACGAACACTGCCACCTTGGGTACTCTCATTATGAGCAGTATCACCATGAGAACTGTCACTATGAGAAATGACACCATGGGTAATTTCACCATGAGGACTGTCAACATGGTTATTGTCACCATTTGCACTGTCACCATGAGCACTATTACCATGAGGACTATCACTGTGAGCACTGTCACCATGGGCACTGGCACATTGAGGACTGTCACCGTGAGCACTGTCACCATGGGACTTGTCACACTGGGCACTGTCATCATTAGCACTGTCACCATGGGCACTGTGATCTTGGGCACTGTCACTGTGGGCACTGTCACAATGGTTAGTGTCACCATGGGCTTTGTCAGCATGGGCACTGTCACTGAGGGCACTGCCCCCGTGACATCTATCACCATAAGCACTGTAACCATAGATACTGTCACCATGAGAACGGTCACCATGAGCACTGCCACAATGAGCACTGTCACTTATGGCACTGCCAGCATGAGCAGTGTCACCATGAACACTGTCACCATAGGCACAACACCCTCGGTATTGTCACCATGGGCACTATCACCGTGAGAATTGTGAACATGGGCACTGTCACCATAGGTACTATCACCATGAGCACTGTCACCATGAGTACTGTCACCCTGGGTATTGCCACCATGGTTGCTGTCACCGTGAGCATTACACCGTGAGAATTGTGACTATGGGCACTTTGACTATGGGCACTTTGACCATGGGCACTATCACCGTGAACACTGTCACCATAAGCACTGTCACTGTGGGCAGTGTCACCATGAGCACTATCACCATGAGAACTGCCACAGTAACCACTATAACCATAATCACTGTCACCATCGGCACTCTCACCATGGGCATTTTAACAATGAGTACTCTCACCATGGGTAATATCACCATGGGCACTTCACCCTGAGGACTGTCACTGTGAAGAATGTCTCTATGGTTACTGGCACCATGGGCATTGTCACTATGAGCACTGTCACAATGGGCACTATCTCTGTGAGCAGTCTCACCGTGGTAACTGTCACCATGCACACTGTCACTGTGAGAACTGTCACCATGGGCACTCTCACTGTCGACTCTGTCCATGGCACTGTCATTGTGGGCACTGCCACCGTGAGCATTATTTCCATGAACACTGCTACCGTGAGCTCTATCATCATAAGTACTGTCACTATGGGCACTCTCACCATTGGCACATCCACCATGGGCACTCTCACGGTGTGCAATGTCACCAGGGGCACTCCCACCATGAGCCATGTCACCGTGAGCACTGTCACCATGGGCACTTGCACAATGCGGACTGTCAGCATGAGCCCAGTCTCCATGGGCATTATCACCGTGAGCAGTCTCACCGTGGTCACAGTCACCGTGAGCACTGTCAACCATAGGTAATGTCACCATGGGCACTGTCACCATGGGCACTGTCATCATGGGCAGTGTCACTGTGGGCACTGTCACTGTGGGCACTCTCACCATGGGCACTGCCACCATGGGCACTGGCACTGTGAGCAGTGTCACCATGTTTACTTCAACCATGAGCACTATCACCATGAGCACTTTCAGCATGGGTTCTCCCCATGTACACTGTCACCATGGGCACTGTCACTATTTTTCACTGCCACAATGTGCACTGCCAACATGAGCACTGTTACCATAGGCACTACCTCTGTGAACACTGTCACCATGAGTACTGTCATCATGGGCACTGTCATCAAGGGCACGGCCACCATGTACACTCTTATTATGATCACTATCACCGTGAGCACCGTCATAATGGGAACTAGCATCATGGGCACTGTCATCCTGAGCACGTTCACAATGGAAACTCTCACCATGGGCACTATGAACGTGAGGACTATCACCATGGGCACTATCAGCATGGGCACTTTTACCGTGGGCACTGTCACCATGAGAATTGTCACCATAGGCAGTGTCATAGTGAGAACTATCACCATGCGCACTGTCACCATGGGCACTATCAACGTTAGCACTATCACCATGTGTACTGTCACCATGGGCACTGTCACAATGGGTACGGCCACCAAGTGTACTATTACCATGAGCACTATCACTGTGAGGACTGTCACCATGGGCACTATCACCATGATAAGTGTCAGGGTGTGCACTGTCACCATGGGCAGTATCACCGTGAGCAGTATCACCATGTGTACTGTCACCATGGGCAGTGTCACCAAGGGCACGGCCACCCAGTGCACTATCAATATGGGCACTATTACCGTGAGCACTCTCACCATGGGCACTTTATCCATGGGCACTATCACCATGAGCACTGTCTCTATGGGCTCTATCACCGTGAGCACATTTACCATGGGCACCATCACCAATTTTCACTGTCACCATTTGCACTACAACCATGTGCACTGTCCCCATGGGCACTATAACCGTTAGCACTGTCACCATGTGCACTGTCACCATTTATCTCTGCCACCATATACACTACAACCATGTGCAAAATCACCATGGGCACTATTGCTGTGAGCAATTTCACCATGAATACTGTCATCATGGGCATTTTTACCAAGGACACGGCCACAATGTGCACTCTTACCATGGTCACTATCACTGTGAGCACTGTGACCATGGGTACTACCAACATGGTCACTGTCATCATCAGACCTTTCAGCATGGGAACTCTCACCTTGGGCACTTTCACCATGGGCACTCTCAACGTGAGGACTGTCACAATGGGAACTATCACCTTTAGCAGTATCAACATGGTCACTGTCACCATGGCAGTGTCACCATGGCCACTGTCACCATGAGAATTTTCGCCATAGGCAGTGTCATAGTGAGAAATATCACCATTCGCACTGTCACCATGGGGACTATCACTGTTAGCACTATCACCATGTGCACTGTCACCATGGGCACTGTCACAATGGGCACAGCCACCATGTGTACTATCACCATGGGCACTATCCCTGGGAGGACTCTAACCATGGGCACTATCACCATGAGCTGTATGTATCACCATGGGCACGCTCACCATGAGAAATGTCACCATGGGCACTGTCACCATGGGAACTATCACTGTGAGCAGTGTCAGCATGTGTACTCTCACCATGGACACTGTCACCATGGGCACTGCCACTAAGTGCACTATCACTATGGGCACTATTACTGTGAGCACTGTCACCATGGGCAGTTTAACCATGGGCACTATCACCGTGAGCACTGTCACCATGGGCACTATCACCATGAGCCCGGTTACCATGGGCACTGTCACCATTTTTCACTGCCACCATTGGCACTATCATTGTGCACACTGTCACCATCAGTACTGTCATCATGCACATTGTCACCAAGGGCACGGCCACTGTATTGACTCGTACCATGGTCAGTATAACTGTGAGCACTGTCACCATGGGAACTACCAACATGGGCAATGTCATCATGAGCACTTTCACCATGGGAACTCTCACAATGGGATCTTTCACCATGGGCACTATCAACGTGAGAACTCTCACCATGGGCACTATCACGTTGAGCAGTATCACCATGGTCACTTTCACCACTGGCACTGTCACCATGGCAGTGTCACCATGGGCAGTGTCACGATGAGCATTGTCATCATAGGCACTGTCACCATGAGAAGTTTCACCATGCACACTGTCACCATGGGCACAATCACCTTGAGCAGTATCACCATGTGTACTGTCACCATGGGCATGGTCACCAAGTGCACTGTCACTATGCTCACTATTACCATGAGCACTGTCACTATGGGTAACTTAACATTGGGCACTATCACCGTGAGCACTGTCACCATGGGCACTATCACCGTGAGCACTGGTACCATGGGCACTGTCACCATGTGCACTGTCACCATCAGTACCCTCACCATGGGAACTGCCACCATGAGCAATGTCACCACGAGCACTGTCACCATGAACACTGCCACCTAGGGCACTGCCACCATGAGCACGGTCACCATGGGTACTCCCATCATGGGCACTGTCATCATGAGCATTTTCACCATGGGAACTGTCACAATGGGCACATTCACTATGGGCACTATCAACGTTAGGACTGTCACCATGGGCTCTATCACCTTGAGCAGTATCACTATGGTCACTGTCACCATGCGCACTGTCACTGTGGCAGTATCACCGTGGGAACTGTCACGATGAGCATTGTCATCATAGGCACTGTCACCATGAGAACTGTCACCGTGTGCACTGTCACCATGGGCACTATCAACTTGAGCAGTGTCACCATGTGCATTTTCACCATGGACACGGTCACCAAGTGCACTATTGCTATGCTCAATATTACCGTGAGCACTGTCACCATGTGTACCTTAACCACAGGCACTATCACCATGAGCAATATCACCATCGGCACTATCACTGTGATCACTCTCACCATGGGCACTATCACCGTGAGCATGATTACCATGGACACTGTCTCCATGTGCACTGTCACCTTCGGTAATCTCACCATGAGAACTGACACCGCGAACACTGTCACCATCGGTACTCTCACCATGAGAACTGCCACCATGGGCAGTGTCACCATTTGGCACTGCCAACATGTGCACTCTCACCATGGGCATTGTCACTATGGGCACTTTATCATTGAGTATTGTCACCATGGGTAATATCACCATGGGAACTGTCACTGTGAGAACTATCACCGTGAGCAATATAATGATGGGCAATGGTGCCATGGGCCTTGTCACTATGAGCACTGTCACAATGGGCACTGCCACCGTGAGCATTATTACCATGAACACTGCTACCGTGAGCACTATCATCATAAGTACTGTCACCATGGTCACTTTCACTTTTGACACTGTCCATGGGCACTGACATTGTGGGCACTGCCACCGTAAGCATTATTACCATGAACACTGCTACCGTGAGCATTATCATCATAAGTACTGTCACCATGGTCACTGTCAGTTTTGACACTGTCCATGGGCACTATCATTGTGGGCACTGCCACCGTGAGGATTATTGTCATGAACACTGCTACCGTGAGCACTATCATCATAAATACTGTCACCATGGGCACTGTCACCATTTCCATGGCCACCATGGACACTCTCACCCTGTGCACTGTAACCAGTGGCACTGCCACCATGGGCACTGTCACCATGAGCACTGTCACTGTGGACACTGTCACCATGGGCCCTCTCACTATTTTCCACTGCCACCAGGTGCACTACAACCATGGTCACTGTCACCATTGGCAGTATCACCATGAGCACCGTAACCATGGGCACTGTCACCATGTGCAGTGTCACCATCAGTACTCTCACCATGGGCACTGTCACTGTGAGTACTGTCACGATAGGCAATGTCACCATTTTCAGTGTCAACATGGGCACTGTCACTGTGAGTACTGTCACCATGGGCACATTCACTGTGACCACTATCACTGTGAGGGTTGTGACCATGGGCACTGTCACCATGGGCAGTGTCCCCATGGACAATTTCACTGTGAGCACTGTCACCATGAGTACTGTCACCCTGGGTTTTGTCACCATGGGCACTATCACCGTGAGAATTGTGAACATGGGCACTGTCACCATGGGCACTATCACCATGAGCAATGTCACCATGAGAACTGTCACCCTGTGTATTTTCACCATGGGCACTGTCACCATGAGCACTACACTGTGAGAATTGTGACTATGGGCACTGTTACCATGGGCACTTTCACAATAGGCACTATCACTGTGAGCACTGTCACCATGAGAACTGTCACTGTGTGCAGTGTCACCATGCACAATAACACCATAAGGACTATCACCATAAGCAATGTCACCATGAGCAATGTCACCATGGGCACTGTCACCATTTTGCACTGCCACCATGTGACGTGTCACAATGGGCACTTTAACCATGAGTACAGTCACCATGGGCAATATCACCATGGGCACTGTCACCGTGAGAACTGTCACTGTGCAGCATGTCTCGATTGGAACTTGCACCATGGGCATTGTCACTATGAGCACTGTCACAATACGCACTATCATCATGAGAAATCTCACTGTGCTAACTGTCCCTATGGGTACTGTCACCTTGAGAACTGTCACCATGGGCACTGGCATAGTGGGCACTGCCACCATGGGCAATGTCACCATGGGCACTATCACTGTGAGCACTGTCAAAATGAGCATGTCACCATGGTCAGTGTCAACATGGGTACTCTCTCCAAGGGAAATTTCTCCATGAGCACTGTCACCAAAGGCTCTGTCACCCTGAGCATTGTCACCATGGACACTGTCACCAGGGGCACTGCACTATGGGCACTGTCAGTTTGAGCACTGTCACCATGGGTAATGCAACCATGAACACTGTCACCATTGGCAGTATCATCATGTGCACTGCCACCATGGGCACTGTCACCATGAGCACTGTCACTGTGGACACTGTCACCATGGGCCCTCTCACTATTTTCCACTGCCACCAGGTGCACTACAACCATGGTCACTGTCACCATTGGCAGTATCACCATGAGCACCGTAACCATGGGCACTGTCACCATGTGCAGTGTCACCATCAGTACTCTCACCATGGGCACTGTCACTGTGAGTACTGTCACGATAGGCAATGTCACCATTTTCAGTGTCAACATGGGCACTGTCACTGTGAGTACTGTCACCATGGGCACATTCACTGTGACCACTATCACTGTGAGGGTTGTGACCATGGGCACTGTCACCATGGGCAGTGTCCCCATGGACAATTTCACTGTGGGGACTGGCACCATGGGCACTGCCACCATGGGCAATGTCACCATGGGCAATATCACTGTGAACATTGTCACTGTGTGCTGTGTCACCATGCACACTATCACCGCAAGGACAATCACCTTAAGCAATGTCACCATGACCAATGTCACCATGGGAACTGTCACCATTTTGCACTACCACCATGTGCAGTGTCACTATGGGCACTTTATCCATGAGTACTGTCACTGTGGGTAATAACACCATGGACAATGTCAGTGTGAGAACCGTCACCATGCAGAATGTGTCGATGGGCCCTAGAACCATGGACATTGTCACTATGAGCACTATAACAATGGGCACTATCACAGTGAGAATTCTCACCGTGCTAACTGTCCCCATGGGCACTGTCACCGTGAGAACTGTCACCATGGGCACTGTCACTGTCAGTACTGTCACCATGGGCACTGACATTGTGGGCACTGCCACCATGAGCACTATTACCATGAACACTGTTACCCTGAGCACTATGATCAAAAGCACTGTTACCATGGGCACTCTCACTATTGGCACTGCCAGCATGGGCAATATCACGGTGTGCACTGTCACCATCGCACCTGCCACCTTGGGCTCTGTCACCCTGAACAATGTAACAATGCCCATTATCACCGTGTGCACTGTCACCATGGGCACTATCGCCATGAGCACTCTCAGCATGTGCACTGTCAGTATTTTGCAGTCTCACCAGGTGCACTACCAGCATGGGCCCTGTCACTGTTAGCACTGTCACCACAAGAACTGCCAACTTGAGCAATGCGGTTATGACTACTGTCACCATGAGAAATGTCGCTTTGAGAACTGCCACCATTTGTATTTTCACCATGAGTACTGTCACCATGGGTATAGTCACCATTTGTACTGTCAACATGAGCACTATTACCGTGAGCACCATCACCGTGAGCACTCTCACCGTGGTCACTGTCACCATGGGCACTGTCACCGTGAGCAGTGTCACCATAGGCAATGTCATCATGGGCAGTGTCACCATAGGCATGGTCACCATGTGCACTGCCACCATTGGAACTGTCTCTGTGAGCACTGTCACCATGGTACTGAAACCATGAGCACTTTCACCGTGAGCACTGTCAGCATGGGTTGTCACCATGTGCACTCTCACCATGAGCACTGCCACCATGGGCACTGTCACCATTTTTCACTTTTACCATGTGCAATACCACCATGGGCACTCGCACCATGGGCAATATCAACATAAGCACTGTCACCATGAGTACTGCCATCCTGGACATTGTGACCTAGGGCACGGCCACCATGTGCACTGTTACCATGGTCACTATCACCATGAGCACTCTCACCATGGGAACTACCAACATGGGAAGTGTCATCATGAGCACTTTCACCATGGGCACTGTCACCTTGGGCACTATCAATTTGAGAAATCTCACCATGGGCAATATCACCATGAGCATTATCACCAAGGGTACCGTTACCGTGGGCACTGTCACAATGGGCACTGTCACCATGAGAATTTTCACCATAGGCTCTGTCATAGTGGGAACTATCACCATGTGTACTGTCACCATGGGCGCTGGAACAATAAGCACGGCCACCCAGTGTAGTATCACCTTGGGTACTATCACTGTGAGGACTGTCATCATGGGCACTATCACAATGAGCTGTATCACCATTTGTATTGTCAACATTGGCACTGTCAGCATGGGCACCGCCACCAAGTGCACTATCACTATGGGCACTATTACCGTGAGCACTGTCACCATGGGCACTTTAACCATAGGCACTATCACCGTGAGCAGGGTTACCATGGGCACGGTCACCATGTGTAGTGTCACCATCGGTACTGTCACCATGGGAAATGTCCCCAGGTGTACTATCACCATGAGCAGTGTCACCGTGAGCACTGCCAACTCGGAACTCCCTCCATGAGCACTGATTCCATGAGAACTGTCACTGTGACTACTGCCACCATGGGCACTTTCACCATCAGTACTGTCACCATGAGTATTGTCACTATGGGCAGTGTCACCGTGAGAACTGTCACTTTGGGTACTGGCAAAATGTGGACTGTCACCATGAGCCCTGTCCCCATGGGCACTATCACCGTTAGAACTGTCACCATGCTCACTGTCATAATTGGAACTGCCATCATGGACACTGTCAGTTTGAGCATTGTCAGCATGGGAATTGCAACCATGAACTGTGTCACCATGAGCACTGTCACGATAGGCAATATCACCGTTTGCACTGTCACCATGGACACTGTCACCGTTAGCAGTATCACCGTGAGGGTTGTGACCATGGGCACTGTCACCATGGGCAATGTCACCATGGGAACTGTCACCATTTTTCACTGCCAACATTTGCACTACAACCATGTGCACTATCACCATGGACACTATCACCCTGAGCACTGTCAGCATGAGTACTGTCATCATGGGCATTTTCACCAAGGGCACGGCCACCATGTGCACTCTTACCATGGTCACTATTAATGTGCGCACTGTCACCATGGAAACTACCAACATGGGCACTGTCATCATGATCATTTTCACCATGGGAACTGTCACCATGGGCACTTTCACCATGGGCACTATCAACTTGAGGACTGTCACCATGGGCACTATCACCATGAACATTATCTCCATGGTCACTGTCACCGTGTACACTGTCACTGTGGTAGTGTCACCATGTTTACTGTCACGATGAGCATTGTCACCATAGGCACTGTCACTGTGAGAACAGTCACCGTGCGAATGTCTCGATGGGCTCTGGCACTATGGGCATTTTCACTATGAGCACTGTGAGAATAAGTACTATCACCATGAGAAATCTCACTGTGCTAACTGTACCCATGGGCACTGTCACCATGAGAACTGTCAACATGGGCACTGTCACTGTCGGTAATGTCACCATGGGCAATGTCATTGTGGGAACTGCCACCATGAGCACTATTATCATGAACACTGTTATCGTGAGCACTATGATGGAAAGCACTCTTAATATGGGCACTCTCACCATTGGCACTGCCATCATGGGCCCTATCACTGTGTGTACTGTCACCATGGCCCTTGCCACCTTAGTCTCTATAACCATGAACACTGTAACAATTCACATGATCACTGTGTGCACTGTCACCATGCACACTATCACCATGAGCACTATCACCACGTGCACTATCACCGTGAGCATGGTTACCATGGGCATTGTCACAATGTGCAGTGTCACGATCGGTAATGTCCCCATGGGAACTGCCACCAAGAACACTGTCACCATGAGCACTGTCACCACGAGCACTGCCACCTTGGGCACTGCTATTATGAGTACTGTCACCATGAGAACTGCTGCTATGAGAACTGTCACCATGGGTATTTTCCCCATGAGTATTGTCACCATGGGTATTGACACCATTTGCACTGTCACCATGAGCACTATTACCATGAGCACTATCACTGTGAGCCCTGTCACCATGGGCAATGTCATCATGGGCAGTATCACCGAGGACTCTGTCACCATGGGTGCTGCCACCATGGGCACTTTCACTGTGAACACTGTCATCATGGGTACTGCAACCATGAACACTGTCACCATGAGCACTCAGCATGGGTTGTCACCGTGTGCACTCTCACCATGAGCACTGTCACCATGGGAACTGTCACCATTTTTCATTGCCACCATGTGCACTACAACCGTGTACACTGTCACCATGGGCACTATCACCGTTTTCACTGTCACCATGAGTACTCTCATCACGGGCACTCTCACCAAGGGCATGGCAACCATGTGCACTGTTACCATGGTCCCTATCACCGTGAGCACTGTCACCATGGGAATTACCAACATGGGCATTGTCATTATGAGCACTTGCACAATGGGAACTATCACCATGGGCACTATCAACATGAGGACTCTCACCATGGGTACTATCACCATGGGCACTGTCACCGTGAGCGCTGTCACCATGGCCAATGTCACCATGGGCAATGTCACCATGAGGATTGTCACCACAGGCACTGTCATAGTGAGTACTATCACCATGGACACTGTCACCATGGGCATTATCAGTGTTAGCACTATCACCATGTGTTCTTTTACCATGGGCACTGTCACAATGGGCACAGTCAACAAGTGTACTATCACTGTGAGGACTGTCACCATGTGCACTATCACCATGAGCTGTATCACCATGGGCACTCTCACCATGAGAAGTGTCACCGTGGGCATTGTCACCATGGGCACTATCACCGTGAGCAGTATCACCATGTGTACTGTCACCATGGGCACTGTCACGATAGGCATGGCCTCAATGTGCACTATCACTATGGACACTATTACCATGAGCACTATAACCATGGGCACTATCACCCTGAGCACCATCACCATGGGCACTATCACCGTGAACACAGTTACCATGGGCACTGTCAACATTTTTTAATGCCACCATGTGCACTAAAACCATGTGCACTGTCTCCAAGAGCATTATCACCATGAGCACTGTCACCATTTTTCTCTGCCAACATGTGCACTAAGACAATGTGCACTGTCAACATGGCCACTATCACCGTGAGCAGTGGCACCATTGGTATTATCATCATGGGCATTTTCACCAAGGGCACGGCCAACATGTGTACTCTTACCATGGTCAGTATCACTGTGAGCACTTTCACCATGGGAACTGTCATCATGGGCACATTCACCATGGGCCCTATCAACTTGAGGACTGTCACCATGGTCACTATCACCATGAGCATTATCACCATGGGCACTGTCACCATGAGAACTGTCACCATGTGCATGGTCAGCAAGTGCACTCTCACTATGCTCACTATTACCGTGAGCACAGTCACCCGGGCACCTTAACCATGAGCACTTCCACCATGAGAACTATCACCATCGGCACTTTCACCGTGATCACTGTCACCATGGGCACTATCACCGTGAGCATGGTTACCATGGGCAATCTCACCATGTGCACTGCCACCATCGGTACTCTCACCATGGGAACTGCCACCATGAGCACTGTAACCACGAGCACTGCCACTTAGGGCACTGCCACGGTGATCACTGTCACCATTGGCACTATCACTGTGAGCATGGTTACCATGGGCAATCTCACCATGTACACTGCCACCATCGGTAATCTCACCATGGGAAATGCCACCATGAGCACTGTCTCTATGAGCACTGCCACTTAGGGCACTGCCACCATGAGCACTGTCACCTTGAGAACTGTCACTATAAAAATCGACACAATGGGCACTTTCACGATGAGTACTGTCACCATTGGTATTGTCACTTTGGGCACTGTCACTGTGAGCACTGTCACGTTGGTCACTGGCACAATGCGTACTGTCACCATGAGCACTGTCACCATGAGAACTGTCAATATAAAAACCGCCACAATGGGCACTTTCACAATGAGTACTGTCAGCATGGGTGTTGTCACTATGGGCACTGTCACTGTGAGCACTGTCACGTTGGGCACTGGCACAATGCGGACTGTCACCATGAGCACTGTCACCATGGGCACTATCGCTGTTAGAATTGTCACTGTGGTCACGGTCACCATGGACACTGTCACTGTGAGCACTGTCACAATAGGCAATATCACCGCTTGCAGTGTCACCATGGCCAGTGTCACCGTGAAGGTTGTGACCATGGGCACTGTCACCATGGGCAGTGTACCCATGGACAATTTCACTGGGAGTACTGTCACAATGGGCACTATCATATTGGGCACTGTCACCATGGGCTCTGTCACCATGGGCATTTTCACTGTGAGCTCTGCCACTGTAACCATTCTCACCATAAGCACTGTCACCATGGGCACTGTCAGCATTTTCCACTGCCACCATGTGCACTACCACAATGTGCACTGTCACCATGGGCACTATCACAGTTTTCACTGTCACCATGAGTATTCTCATTATGGGTACTCTCACCAAGGGCACAGCAAACATGTGCACTGTTACCATGGTCACTATCACTGTGAGCACAGTCACCATGGGAACTATCAACGTGGACAATGTCATCATGAGCACTTTCACAGTGGGAACTGTCACCATGGGCACTCTCAATGTTAGGCCTCTCACCATGGGCACTCTCACCATGGGCACTGTCACCATGGCCACTGTCACCATGAGAATTGTTACCATAGGCACTGTCATAGTGAGAAATGTCACCATGTGCACTGTCACCATGGGCACTCGCACAATGGGCACGGCCACAAAGTGTATTATCACCATGGGCACTATCACTGTGAGGACTGTCACCATGGGCAGTATCACCATGAGCTGTGTCACCATGGGCATTCTTACCGTGAGAAATGTCAGAATGGGCATGGCCACTAAGTTCACTATCACTTTGGGCAGTATTACCGTGAGCACTGTCACCTTGGGCAGTTTAAACATGGGCACTATCACCGCGAGCATTGTCACCATGGGCACTATCACTGTGAGCACGGTTACCATGGGCACTGTCACCATTTTTCACTGCCACCATGTGCACTACAACCATGTGCACTGGCACCATAGGCACTATCCCCGAGAGCACTGTCACCATCAGTACTGTCATCATGGGCATTGTCACCAAGGGCACAGCCACCGTATTCACTCTTACCATCGTTAGTATTACTGTGAGCACTGTGACCATGCGAACTACCAACATGGGCAATGTCATCATGAGCACTTTCACCATGGGAACACTCACAATGGGCACTTTCACCATGGGCACTATCAACGTGAGGATTCTCCCCATGGGCACTATCAGCTTGAGCAGTATCACCATGGTCACTGTCACCGTTGACACTGTCACCATAGCAATGTCACCATGGGCAGTGTCACGATGAGCATTGTGATCATAGGCACTGTCACTGTGAGCAGTTTCACCATGTGCACTGTCACCATGGGCACTATCACCTTGAGCAGTATCACCATGTGTACTGTCACCATGGGCACTGTCACCAAGTGCACTATCACTATGCTCACTATTACCGTGAGCACTGTCACAATGGGTAACTTAACAATGGACAGTATCACCATGAGCACTATCACCATCGGCACTATCACTGTGAGCACTGTCACCATGGGCACTATCACCATGAGCATTGGGTAGCATGGGGTATGTCACCATGTGTGCTGCCACCATCAGTACTCTCACCATGGGAATTGCCACCATGAGCAATGTCACCATGATCACTGTCCCCACAAGCACTGCTACCTAGGGCACTGCCACCATGAGCGCTGTCACCATGGGAACTACCAACATTGGCACTGTCATCATGAGCACTTTCACCATGTGAACTGTCACCATGGGCACATTCACCATGGTCACTATCAATGTTAGGACTGTCACCATGGGCTGTATCACCTTGAGCATTATCATCATGGTCACTGTCACCATGTGCACTGTCATCATGGCAGTGTCACCATGGGAGGGTCACCATGGGTACCATCATGATGAGAATTGTCACCATAGGCACCGTCACCCTGAGAACTGTCTCTGTGCTCACTGTCACCACGGGCACTATAACCTTTAGCACTATCACCGTGTGTATTCTCACCATGGGCATGGTCACCAAGTGCACTATCACTATGCTCAATATTACCGTGAGCACTGTCACCATGGGCACCTTAACCATGGGCACTATCACCATGAGCACTATCACCATCGGCACTATCATCGAGATCACTGTCACCATGGGCACTATCGCTGTGAGTATGGTTACCATGGGCACTGTCACCATGTGCACTGCCACCATCGGTACGCTTACCATGGGAACTGCCACCATGAGCACTGTCACCATGAGCGCTGTCACTGTGAGCACTGCCACCTAGGGCACTGCCACCATGAGCATTCTGACCACGAGAACTGTCACTATGAGAATTGCCACCATGGGCACATTCACCATGAGTACTGTCACCATGGCTATTGTCACCATGGGCACTGTAACCATGTGCTCTGTCACCACAAGCACTGCCTTCTAGGGCAGTGACACCATAAGCACTGTCACCATGAGAACTCTCATTATGAGAATTGCAACCATGGGCACTTTCACCATGAGTACTCTCACCATGAGCAATGTCACCGTGGGCACTTTCACCGTGCGAACTGTCAGCATGGGGACTATCACCTTAAGCACTGCCACCATGTGTAGTGTCACCATTGGCATTGTAACCATGAGTACTGTCACCATGGTTAATATCACCATGGGCACTGTCTCTATGAGAACTGTCACCGTGCAGCATGTCTCGATGGGCACTGGCACCAAGGGCATTGTCACTATGAGCACTGTGACAATGAGCACTCTCACCGTTAGAAATCTCCCCGTGCTACATTTCTCCATGGCACTGTAACCGTGAGAACTGTCACCAATGGCATTGTCACTGTCGGCACAGTCACCATGGGCACTGTCATTGTGGGAACTGCCACCATGTGCACTGTCAAAATGGGCACGGCCCCAAGTGTACTATCACTGTGGGCACTATCACTGTGAAGAATGTCACCATGGGCACTATCATCAAGAGCTGTATCACCATGGGCACTCTCACCGTGAGCAGTATCACCATGTGTACTGTCACAATGGGCTCAGCCACTAAGTGCACTATTACTATTAGCACTATTACCGTGAGCGCTGTCACCATGGGCAGTTTAACCATGGGCACTGTCACCATGGGTACTGCAAACTTGAGCACTGTCACCATGAGGAATGTGAGCATGGGTTGTCACCGTGTGCACTGTAACCATGAGCACTGTCACCATGGTCACTGTCACCATGGGTACTATCACCGTGAGCACTCTCACCACCAGTACTGTCATCATGGGCATTGTCACCAAGGGCACGGCCACCATATGCACTGTTTCCATGGTCAGTATCATTGTGAGCACTGTCACCATGGGAACTACCAACATGGGCACAGTCATCATGAACACTTTCACCATGGGAACTCTCACCATGGGCACTTTCACCATGGGAACTATCAACGTGAGGACTATCACCATGGGCACTATCACCTTGTGCAGTATCACCATGGTCACTGTCACCATTGGCACTATCACCGTGGCACTGTAACCATGGTCACTGTCACGATGAACATTGTCAGCATAGGCACTGTCACCGTGAGAACTATCACCATGCACACTGTCAACATGGGCACTATTACCTTGAGCAGTATCACCATGTGTTGTGTCACCATGGGCACGGTCACCAAGTGTACTATCACCATAGGCACTATCACCGTGAGGAGTGTCACCATGGGCACTATCACCATGAGCTGTATCACCATGGGCATCCTCACCGTGAGAAATGTCACCATGGGCACAGTCACTAAGTTCACTATCACCATGAGCAGCATCAACATCAGCACTGTCACCATGGGCACTGTCACCATGGGCATTGTCACCATAAAAATTGTCACCATAGGCAATGTTATAGTGAGAACTATCACCATGCACACTGTCACATTGGCACTATCACCATTAGCAGTATCACCATGTGTACTGTCACCATGGCACTACCACCATGAGCATTGTCACCATGAGTACAGTCATCATGGGCATTGTCACCAAGGGCACAGCCAACATGTGCACACGTACCATGGTCAATATCACTGTTAGCACTGTCACCATGGGAACTACCAACATGGGCACTTTCATAATGAGCATTTTCACCATGGGAACTGTCACCATGGGCACGTTCAACATGGGCACCTTTAACTTGAGGACTGTCACCATGGGCCCTATCAGCATGATGTCTCTCACCATGGGCACTATTGCCATGGACACTATCAACTTGAGCATTATCACCATGAGTAATGTCACCATGGGTATTGTCACTATGGTCCTTATCAGCATTAGAACTGTCACCGTGGACACTGTCACCATGGGCACTCTCACTCTGAGCACTGTCACAACAGGGAATGTCACCATTTGCACTGTCACCATGGGCCCTGTCTACATGAGCAATCTCACCGTTAGAGTGTTGACCTTGGGCACTCTCACCATGGGCAGATTCAACATGGAAAATTTCACTGTGAGTACTGTCACCATGGACACTCTACCTTTGGACACTGTCTCTGGGGGCTCTGTCACCATGGGCACTTTCACCATGGGCACTTTCACCATGGGCCCTATCACCATGAGCACTGTCACCAAGAGTACTGTCACGGTGGGGAGTGTCACCATGCGCACTACCACTGCAAGGGCTATCACCCTAAGCTATGCCACCATGGGCACTGTCACCATTTGGCACTGCCACCATGTGCACTATCACCATGGGCACTGTCACCGTGAGCTTTTATCATTGAGTAATGTCACAATGGGTAATATCACCATGGGCACTGTCACCGTGAGAACTATCATCGTGAGCAATATCATGATGGGCACTGGCGCCATGGGCATTGTCACTATGAGCACTGTCACAATGGGCACTATCACCGTGAGCAGTCTCACCGTGGTAAGTTTCACCATGGGCACTGTCACTGTGAGAAATATCACCAAGGACACTCTCACTGTTGGCACTGTCCATGGGCTCTGTCACTGTAGGCACATCAACCGTGAGCATGATTTCCATGAACATTGCTACCGTAAGAACTATCATCATAAGTACTATCACCATGGGCACTGTCACCATTGGCATGGCCACCATGGGCACTCTCACGGTGTGCACTGTTACCAGGGACACTGCCACCGTGAGCACTGTAACCATGGGCACTGTCACCATGGGCACTATCACCATGAGCAATGTCATCATGAGAACTGTCACCTTGGGCACTGCCATTATTTTCCACTGCCACCAGGAGCACAACCACCATGGGCACTGTCACCATGGTCACCATCACCATGAGCAATGTTACCATGGGCACTGTCAACATGTACAGTGTCACCATTGGTACTCTCACCATGGGCACTGCCACCATAAGCAGTGTCACCAAGAGCACTGCTACCTTGGGCAGTGCCACCATGAGCACTGTAAATATGAGAACTGTTAGTATGAGAACAGCCACCATGGGCATTTTCACCATGATTACTGTCACCGTGGGCAGTATCACCTTGGGCACTGTCACCCTGAGCACTATCACTGTGAGCAATATCACTCTGAGCACTGTCACCATGGGCACAGAAACAATGAGGACTGTCACCATGAGCACTGTCACCATGGGCACTATCACCATGAGCACTCTCACTGTGATCACTGTCTCCATGGTCACTGTAACCGTGAGCACTGTCACCGTAGAAAATCTCACCATGGGCACTGCCACCATGGGCACTTCCACCATAGGCTCTGTCACTGTGAGCACTGTCACTACGGGTACTGCCACCATGAACACTGTCACCATGAGCACTGTCACCATGAGTACTGTCATCATGGGCACTGACACCAGGGCATGGCTACCATGTACACTGTTACCATGGTCACTATCACCGTGTGCACTGTCACAATGGGAACTACAAACCTGGGCACTGTCATCATGAGCCCTTTCACAATGGGAACTGTCAACATGTGCACTATCAATGTGAGGACTCTCACCATGACCACTATCACCATGGGCATTGTTAACATTGAGACTATCACCTTGAGCACTTTCAGCATGAGCACTGTTCACCATGAGCAATGTCACCATGGTCACCTTCATGCTGAAACTGTCACAACGGGAAATATCACCTTTGGCACTGTCACCGTGAGGTTGTCTCCATGAGCACTATCACCATGAGCCCTGTCACCATGAGCACTGCCAAAATGACCACTGTCACTTATGGCACTGCCAACATGAGCAGTGTCATATTCAGCACTGTCACCATGTGCATGAAACCCTCTGTATTGTCACCATCGGCACTGTCACCATGAGCACTCTCAGCATGGGCATTGCACCCTAGGTACTCTAACCATGGGCGCTTTTACTGTGAGCACTGTTACCATGAGCTCTGTCACCCTGGGTATTGTCACCATGGGCACTATCACCATTAGAATTATGATCATGGACACTATCACCATGAGCACTGTCACCATGAGTACTGTCAACCTGGGTATTGTCACCATGGGCACTGTCACTGTGAGCCATACACTGTGAGAATTGTGACTATGGGCACTTTCACCAGGAACAATACCACCATGGGCACTGTCACCATGTGCACTATCACCGTGAGCAAGTTGACCATGGGCACTGTCACAATATGCGGAGTCACATTCGTTACTGTCCCCATTGGAACTGACACCACGAGCCCTGTCATCATTAGCAATGTCACCACAAGCACTGCCACCTTGGGCACTGTTACTATGAGCACTGTCACCATGAGAACTGTCACTATGAAAACTGTCACCATGTGTATTTTCACCATGAGTACTCTCACTATAGGTATTGTCACCATTTGCACTGTCAGCATCAGCAATATTACAGTGAGTACTATCACCGTTAGCACTTTCACCATGGGCAGTTGCAAAATTCGGACTGTCACCATAAGCCTGTCACCAGGGGCACTATCACCGTAAGCACTGTCACCATAGGCAATGGCACCATGTGCACTGTCACCGTGGGAAATTTCATAACGGGCAGTGTCACCTTAGGAACTGTTAACATGGGCATTGCCACAATGGGCACTGTCACTGTGAGCACTGTCAACAAGAGCACTGTCATGGTGGGAAATGGCACCATGCGCTCTATCACCACAAGTACTATCACCTTAAGCAATGTCACCAAGGGCACTTTCACCATGGGCAGTGTCACCGTAGGCACTGTCAACATTGCTACTGCAATCTTGAGCACTGTCACCGTGAGGAATGACAGCATGGGTTGTCACCATGTGCACTGTAACCATGAGCACTCTCAACATGGGCATCATCACCGTGAGCACTGTCACCATCGGAACTGTCATCATGGGCATTGTCACCAAGGGCACAGCCACCATATTCACTCTTTCCATGGTCAGTATCAATGTGAGCACTGTCACCATGGGAAATACCAACATGGGTACTGTCATCATGAGCACTTTCAGTGTGGGAACTCTCACCATGGGCACTTTCACCATGGGAACTATCAACGTGAGGAATGTAACCATGGGCACTATCACCTTGTGCAGTATCACCATGGTCACTGTCAACATTGGCACTGTCACTGTGGCAGTGTCACCATGGGCACTGTCACGATTATCATTGTCATCATAGGCACTGTCACCGTGAGAAGTGTCACCATGAGCACTGTCACCATGGGCACTGTCACCATGGCAGTTTCACCATGGGCAATGTCAGGATGAGCATTGTCAACATAGGCACTGTCACCGTGAGAACTGTCACCATGCGTACTGTCAACTTGGGCATTATCACCTTGAGCAGTATCACCATGTGTACTGTCACCATGGTCACGATCACCAAATGCACTATCACTATGCTCACTATTACCGTGAGCAGTGTCACCATGGGCACCTTAACCATGGGCACTATCACCGTGAGCACTATCACCATCGGCACTATCACTGTGAGCATTGTCACCATGGGAACTGTAACTGTGATCATGGTTACCATGGGGAATGTCACCTTGTGCACAGCTACCATCGATACTCTCACCATGGGAACTGCCACCATGAGCACTGTCACCATGAGTACTGTCACCATGAGCATTGCCACATAGGGCCCTGACACCATGAGCACTGTCACCATGGGAAATCCAAACATGGACACTGTCATCATGAGCACTTTCTCCATGAGAACTGTCACCATGGACACTTTCACCATGGGCATTATCAACGTTAGGACAGCCACCATGGGCAATATCACCTTGAGCAGTATCACCATGGTCACTGTCATGATGAGCATCGTCTCCATAGGCAGTGTCACCATGAGAAACGTCAACATGCACAATGTCACCGTGGACACTATCACCGTGAGCACGGTTGCCATTGGCGCTGTCACCATGTGCACTGCCACCATCGGTAATCTCACCATGGGAACTGCCCCTATGAGCACTGTCACCATGAGCTCTATCACCACGAGCACTGCCACCTAAGAAACTACTACCATGAACACTGTCACCATGAGAACTGTCACTATAAGAATTGCCACTATGGGCACTTTCACCATGAGTACTGTCTCCATGGGTATTTTGACTATGGGCACTGTCACCATGATCACGGTCACCTTGGCCACTGGCACAATGCGGACTGTAACCATGAGCACTGTCAGCATTCGAACTGTCACCACAGTCACAGTCAGCATGGGCACTGTCACTGTGAGCACTGTCACAATAGACAATGTCACCGTTTGCACTGTCACCATGGGCACTCTCAGAGAGACATCTATCACCGTGAGGGTGGTAACCATTGGAACAGTAACAATTGGCAGTGTCCCCATGGAATATTTCACTGTGAGCACTGTCACCATGGACACTATCATTATGGGCAATGTCACCATTGGCTCTGTCACCATGGGCAGTTTCACTGGGAGCACTGCCAATGTGACTACTCTTACTATAAGCGCTGTCACCATGGGCAATTTCACCATGGGCACTTCCACCGTGGACCATATCAACATGAGCACTGTCACCAAGAGCACTGTCATGGTGGGAAGTGGCACCATGCGCACTATCACCACAAGGGCTATCACCTTAAGAAATGTCACCATGAGCAATGTTTCCATGTGCACTGTCACCATGGACACTATCACCATGAGCGATCTCACCATGAGTACTGTCATCATGGGCAAAGTCACCAAGGGCACGGCCACCATCTGCAATCTTACCATGGTCACTATCACTGTCAGCACTCTCACCATGGGAAATACCAACATGGGCACTCTCATCATGAGCACTTTCACCATGCGAACTATCACCATGGGCACTTTCACCATCAGCACTATCAACGTGAGAACTCTCACCATGGGCACGGTCACCATGAGCATTGTCACCATAGGCACACTCACCGTGAGAACTGTCACCATGTGCACTGTCAACAAGGGAACTATCACCTTGAGCAGTATCACCATGTGTACTGTCACCATGGGCACTGTCACCATGGGCATGGTCACCGAGTACACTATCACTATGCTCACTCTTACTGTGAGCACTGTCGCCATGGGCAACTTAACCATGGGCACTATCACCGTGGGCACTATCAGCATTGGCACTACCACCGTGATAACTGTCACCATGGATCATATCATCATGAGCACAGTTACCATGGGCACTGTCACCATGTGCACTGCCACATCGGTACTCTCACCATGGAACACGCCACCATGAGCACTGTCACCACGAGCACTTCCACCTAGGGCACTGCCACCATGAGCACTGTCACCATGAGAAATGTCACTATGAGAATTGCCACCATGGGTAATTTCTCGATGAGCATTCTTACCATGGGTATTTTCACCTTGGGCACTGTCACTGTGAGAAGTATTACCATGAGCACTTTCACTGTGAGCACTGTAACCATGGACACTGGCACAATGGGGACTGTCACCATGAGCCCTGTCACCATGGGCAACGTCACCGTGAGGAGTGTCACCATAGGCAAAGTCACCGTGGGCACTGGCACCATGGGCACTGTCATTTTGAGTACTGTCACCGTGGGTAGTGCAACCATGAGCACTGTCACCATGAGCACTGTCACCATTGGCAGTATCACCATGTGCACTCTCACCATGGGCACTATCACCATGAGACTGTCAGCATGGGCACTCTCACTGCGTGCACTATCACCGAGAGCAAGGTTACCATTGGTACTATCACAATGTGCAGTGTCACCATCAGTACTGTTCCCATGGGAACTGCCATCAAGAGCACTGTCACCATGAGCACTCCCACCACGAGCACTGCCACCTTGGGCACTGCTATTATGACAAGTCTCACCATGAGAATTGTCGCTATGAGAACTGCCACCATGGGTATTTCACCATGGTACTGTCACCATGGGTATTGTCATCATTCACACTGTCACCATGCGCAATATTACCGTGAACACTATCACCGTGTTAACTGCCACAATGGGCACTGGTACAATAAGGATTTTCACCATGAGTGCTGTCACTATGGGCACTATCACAGTGAGCACTCTCACTGTGGTCACTGTCACCATGGGCACTGTCACCATAAGCACTGTCACCATAGGCAATGTCACCATGGGCACTGTCATCATGGTCACTGTCACTGTGGGCACTGTTACCATGGGCATAGCTACCATGGGCAATGTCAGTCAGTACTGTAAACATGGGTACTGCAACGATGAAAACTGTCACCATGAGCACTGTCAACATTGGCAGTATCACCATGTGCACTGTCACCATGGGCTCTATCATCATGGGAACTGTCAGCATGTGCACTGGCACCATGGGCACTGCCACCACGGGCAATGTCACCATGGGCTTTATCACTGTGAGCACTGTCAACATGAGCACATCACCATGGACACTGTCAACATGAGTGCTCTCCAAGGGCAATGTCACCATGAGAATTGTCACCATGGGAAATTTCACCTTGAGCACTGTCACCAAAGTCATTACCACCATGAGAAATGTCACTGTGGGCACTGTCACCAGGGGCACTATCACCTTGAGCAGTATCACCATGTGTACTGTCACCATGGGCACTGTCACCAAGGGAATTGTCACCATAGGCACTGTCATAGGGAGAACTTCACTAAGTGAACCGTGGTTTCAATCACTGTTAGCACTATCACCATGTGTACTGTCACCATGGGCAGTGCCGTAATGGCCACGGCCACCAACTGTACTATCACCATCGGCACGATCAGTGTGAAGACTGTCACCATGGGCACTATCACCATGAGCTGTATCACCATGGGCACTCTCACCGTGAAAAGTGTCTCCACTGGCACTGTCACCATGGGCACTATCACCTTGAGCACGTGTACCATGGGCAGTTTCACCATGTGCACTGCCACCATCTGTACTCTCACCATGGGAACTGCCACCACGATCAATGTCACCATGAGCACTGTCACCACAAGCACTGCCACCTAGGGCACTGCCAACATAAGCACTCTCACCATGGGAACTATCACCATGGGCACATTCACCGTGGGCACTATCAATGTTAGGACTGTCACCATGGGCTGTATCACCATGAGCAGTATCACCATGGTCACTCTCACTGTGGGCCCTGTCACCGTGGCAGTGTCACTGTGGCAGGGTCACCATGGGCTCTGTCATGATGAGCATTTTCACCATAGGCAGTGTCACCGTGAGAACTGTCACCGTGCACACTGTCACCACGGGAACTATAAACTTGAGCTGTATCACCATTTGTATTGTCACTATCACCATTGGCACTATCACTGTGATCACTGTCACCATGGGCACTATCATGGTGAGCACGGTTACCATGGGCAGTGTCACTGCGAGCACTCTCACCATGGGTAATGCAACCATGAGTACAGTCACCATGAGCACTGTCACCATTTTTCACTGCCACCATGTGCACTACAACCATGTGCACTGTCACCATGGGCGCTATCACTGTAAGTCACTGTCACCATGAGTACTGCCATCATGAGCACTGTCACCAAGTCCACGGCCACCATGTGCACTGTTACCTTGCTCACTATCACTGTGAGCACAATCACCATGGGACCTACCAACATGGGCACTGTCATCATGAGCACTTTCACCATGGGAACTGTCACCATGGGCACTTTCACCTTAGGCACTATCAACATGAGAACTCTCATCATGGGCACTATCTTCATGAGCAGTATCACCATGGGCACTGTCACCATTTGCACTGTCGCCATGGGCACTGTCACCATGAGAATTGTCACTATAGGCACTGTCATAGTGAGAACTATCACCATGCACACTGTCACCATGGGCAATATCACCATTAGCAATATCACCATGTGTACTGTGACCATGGGCACTGGCACAATGGGCACGGCCACCAATTGTACTATCACCATGTGCACTATCACTGTGAGGACTGTGACCATGGGCACTGTCCCCATGCACAATATAATTGTGAGTACTCTCACCATGGACACTATCACTATGGGCAATATAACCATGGGGTCTGCCACCATATGAACTTTCACTGTGAGCACTGCCACTGTGACCACTGTTACCATAAGCACTGTCACCATGGGCACTTTCACCATGGGCACTTCCACAATGGGCACTCTCACCATGAGCACTGTCACCAAGAGCACAGTCAAGGTGGGCAGTGTCACCATGTGCACTATCACTGCTTGGACTATCACCTTAAGCAAAGTCACCATGAACAATGTTACCATGTGCATTGTCACCATTTGGCAGTGCCACAATGTGTACTATCACCATGGGCACAGTCACCATGGGCCCTTTTTCATTGACTACTGTCACCATCAGTAATATTACCATGGGCACTGTCACTGTGAGAACTATCACCGTGAGCAATGTCAAGATGGGCACTGGTGCCATGGGCCTTGTCACTATGAGCACTGTCACAATGGGCACTATCACCATGAGCAGTCTCACCGTGGTAAATGTCACCATGGGCACAGTCACCGTGAGAACTCTCACCATGGGCACTGTCACTGTCTGCACTGTCCATGGGCACTGTCACTGTGGGCACTGCCACCATGAGTATTATTACCATGAACACTGCTACCGTGAGCACTATCAACATAAGTGCTATCACCATGGGCACTGTCACCATTGGCACAGCCACCATGGGCACTGTCAACATGAGGACTTTAACTATGGGCACTGTCACATTGGGCAATATCACCATGAGCACTGTCACCATTAGCACTGTCACCACGAGAACTGCCACCTTGTGCACTGCTGTTATGAGCACAGTCACCATGAGAAATATCACTATGAGAAATGCCACCATTGGTATTTCACCATGAGTAATGTCACCATGGGTATTGTCATTATTTGCACTGTCACCATGAGCACTATCACCGTGAGCACTATCACGGTGAGCACTGTCCCCATGGGCACTTGTACAGTGTGGACTGTCACCATGAGCCTTGTCACCATGGGCTGTATCACCGTGAGGACTATCACCGTGGTTACTGTCACCATGGGCACTGTGACCGTGGTCACTGTCTCCATTGGAACTGTCACTGTGAACACTGTCACCATGGGTATTGCAACCATGAGCACTGTCACCATCAGCACTGTCTCTCTGTGCAGCGTCACCATATGCAGTATCACCATAAGGACTATCACCATAAGCAATGTCACCATGGTCACTGTCACCATGGCAGTGTCAGCATGGGCACTGTCACGATGATAATTGTCACCATAGGGACTCTCACCATGAAAACAATGAACATGGGCACTGTCAACATGGGCACGGTCACAAAGTGCATTATAACTTTGCTCACTATTACCGTGAGCATTGTCACAATGGGCACCTTAACCACAGGCACTTTCACCATGAGCACTATCACCATCGGCAGTATCACCATGAACACTGTCACCATGAGTACTATCACCATGAGCATGATTACCATGGGCACTGTCACCATGTGCACACCAGCATCGGTACTCTCACCATGGGAACTGTCACCAAGAGCACTGTCACCATGAGCACTGTCATCATGAGCACTGCCACCTAGGGCACTGCCACAATGAGAACTGTCACCATGAGAACTCTCACTATGAGAATTGGCACCATAGGCACTTTCACCATGAGTACTGTCATCATGAGCAATGTCAGCATGGGAACTCTGATCTTGGGCACTGTCAGTATGGGCACTGTCATCGTGAGGACTGTCACAATAGGATGTATCACCTTGGGCTTTATCAGCGTGGGCACTCTCACCGTGGGCACTGCCACCGTGACATCTATCACCATAAACACTGTAAGCATGCACACTGTCAAAATGAGCACCATCACTTATATCACTGCCAACATGAGAAGTGTAACCATGAGCACTGTCACCATGGGCATGAAACTCTGGTTTTTTCACCTTGGGCACTGTCACCATGAGCACTCTCACCATGGGCATTGTCACCCTAGGTACTGACACCATGGGCACTGTCACTGTCAGATCTCTTACCATGATCTCTGTCACCCTGCGTATTGTCACAATGGACACTATCACCGTGAGGATTGTGAACATTGGCACTGTCACCATGGGCACTCTCACCATGAGCACTCTCACCATGAGTACTATCACCCTGGGTATTGTCACCATGGGAAATGTCATCGTAAGCACTACACCTTGAGAATTGTGACCATGGGCACTGTCACCATGGGGACTTTCACCAAGGGCACAGTCCCTGTGAGCACTGTCACCATGCGCACTATCACCATAAGGACTATTACCATAAGCAATGTCACCATGAGCAATGTCACCATGTGCAGTACCACCATGGGCACTTTAACCATGAGTACTGTCACCATGGGTAAAATCCCCATGGGCACTCTCACCGTGAGAACTGTCACCGTGTGGCATGTCTCGATGGGCACTGGCACTATGGGCATTGTCACTATGAGCACGGTCACAACGCACACTATCACCGTGCGCAGTCTGACCGTGGTAACTGTCACCATGGGAAATGTCACTATCGGCCCTGTCTATGAGCATTGTCACTGTTTGCACTGCCACCGTGAGAATTATTACCATGAACACTGCTGCCGTGAGCACTATCATCATAAATACACTCACCATGGGCACCATCACTTTCGGCACTGTCTATGGGCACAGTTACTGTGGGCACTGTCACCGTGAACATTATTACCATGAACACAGCTACTATGAGAACTATCATCATAAGTACTGTTACCATGGGCACTGTCACAATTGCCGTTACCACCATGGACACTCTCACGGTGTGCACAGTCACCAGTTCCACTGCCACGGTGGGCACTGTCACCATGAGCCATATTACCATGAGAACTGTCACCATGGGCACTATCAACATGAGCACCATTACCATGGGCACTGCCACCATGAGCACTGCTACCAGGAGCACTGTCACCATGAGCACTGTCACCAAGAGCACTGTCACCACGAGCATTGCCACCTTGGGCACTGCCACCATGAGCACTGTCACAATAAGAACTGTCACTATGAGAACTGACACCATGGGCATTTTCACCATGATTACTGTCACCGTGGGTATTGTCACCTTGGGCACTGTCACCGTGAGCACTATCACTGTGAGTACCATCAAACTGAGCACTGTCACCTTGGGCACAGCCACAATGCGGACTGTCAGCATGGGCACTATCATTGTGAAAACATTCACCGTGGTCACTGTCATCATGGGCACTGTCGATGTGAGCACTCTCATTATGAGAATTATCACCATAGGCACTGTCATCCTGAGAGCTGTCACCATGGGCACTGTCAATATGAGCAATATCACCATGGTCACTTTCACCCTGAGAACTATCACCACGGGGACTATCACCATTGGCACTGTCACCGTGGGGTTGTCACCATGAACACTATCACAATGGGCAATGTGTACATGGGCAGTTTCACCATGAGCACTGTCACTATTGGCAGTATCAGCATCGGCACTGTCCTCATGGGTACGGTAAACACGAGAAATGTCACCATGGGCCTTGTCACACTGGGTGCTGTCACCATGGGCATTGTCACCATTAGCACTGTCACCATGGGCACTTCCACTATGACATCGATCACCCTAAGCACTGTAACCATGAGCAATGTCATGATGAGCACCGTCACCATGACCACAGCCACAATGAGCACTGTCACTTATGGCACCGCCAACATGAGCAGTGTCACCATCAGAATTGTCGCCATGGGCATGGCACTCTGGATATTGTCAACATGGGCACTGTCACCATGAGCACTCTCACCATGGGCATTTTCACCCTAGGTACTCACACCATGGTCACTGTCACCATGAGAAATGTTAGCATGAGCTCTGTCACCCTGGGTATTGTCACCATGGGCATTATCACATTGAGAATTGTGAACATGGGCACTGTCACCATGGGCACTATCACCGTGAGCACTACACCGTGAGAATTGTTACTGTGGGCACTGTCACCATGGGCACTTTCACAATGCGCACTATCACCGAGAGCACTGTCACCATGAGCACTGTCACTGTGTGCAGTGTCACCATGCACACTATCACCGTAAGGACTATCACTGTAAGCAATGTAACCATGAGCAATGTCACCATGGGCACTGTCACCATATTGCACTGCCACCATGAGCAGAGCCACCATGGGCACTTTAACCATGAGTACTGTCACCATGGGTATTATCACCATGGGCAGTGTCAACATGATAACTGTCAATGTGTGGCATGTCTCAATGGGCACTGGCACCAGGGGCAATGTCACTATGAGCACTGTGACAATGAGCACTATCACTGTGAGAAATCTCTCCGTGATAAAATTCTCCATGGCACTGTCACCGTGAGAACAGTCAGCATGGGCGCTGACACTGTCAGCACTTTCACAATGGGTGCTGTCATTGTGGGCACTGCCACCATGTGCACTGTCACCATGGGCACTGTCACAATGGGCAAGGCCACCAAGGTTACTATCACCATGGGCACTATCACCATGAGGAAGGTCACCATGGGCACTATCCTCATGAGCTTTATCACCATGGGCACTTTCACCGTGAGAACTGTCACCATGGATACTGTCACCATGGATACTGTCACCATGGGCACTATCACCGTGAGCATTATCATTATGTGTACTGTCACCATGGGCATGGCCCCTAAGTGCACTATCACTATGGGCACTATTACCATGAGCACTGTCACCATGGGCTGTTTAACCATGGGCACTATCACTGAGAGCATTGTCACAATAGGCAATGTCACCGTGGGCAATGTCACCATGGGCCCTGTCATAGGCAGTGTCACCGTGGGCAGTGTCACTATGGGTACTGCAACCTTGAGTACTGTCACTGTTAGGAATGTCAGCATGTGTTCTCACCGTGTGTACTGTAACCATTTTTCACTGCCACCATGTGAAGTAAAACCATGGGCATGTCACCATGGGCACTATCACCATGAGCACTGTAACCATCAATACTGTCATCATGGATATTGTCACCAAGGGCACGGCCACCATATGCACTCTTTCCATGGTCAGTGTCACTGTGATCACTGTCACCATGGACACTATCACCGTGAGCGCTGTCACCATGAGTACTGTCATCATGGGCAATGTCACCAATGGCACGGCCACCATCTGCAGTCTTACCATGGTCACTATCACTGTGAGCACTGTCACCATGGGAACTACCAACATGGGCAATGTCATCATGAGCACTGTCACCATGCGAACTCTCAACATGGGCATTATCACCATGGGCACTCTGAACGTGAGGACAGTCACCATGGTACTGTCACCATGGGCACTGTCACCATAGGCACTGTCACTGTGAGAACTGTCACCATGCGCACTGTCAACAAGGGCACTATCACATTGAGCAGTATCACCATGTGTACTGTCACCATGGGCACTGTCACCATGGGCATGGTCACCAAGTACACTATCACTGTGCTCACTATTACTGTGAGCACTGTCACCATGGGCACCTTAACCATGGGCACTATCACCAGGAGCATTATCAGCATCGGCACAACAGTCGTGATAATTGTCACCATGAGTCATATCACCATGAGCACGGTTACCATGGGCATTGTCACCATGTGCACTGCCCCATCGGTACTCTCAACATGGGAACTACCACCATGAGCACTGTCACCATGAGCACTGTCACCACGAGCACTGCCACACAGGGCACTGCCACCATGAGCAATGTCACCATGAGAACTGTCACTATGAGAATTGCCACCATGGGCACTTTTTCGATGAGTACTGTCACCATGGGTATTTTCACCTTGGGCACTGTCACCGTAAGCAGTATTACCATGTGCACTTTCACTGTGAGCACTGTCACCATAGGCAATGTCACCATGAGAAGTGTCACCATAGGCAATGTCACCATGGGCACTGGCATTGTGGGCACTTCCACCATGGGCAATGTCACCATGGGCACTATCACTGTGAGCACTGTCAACATGAACTCATTACCATGGGCACTGTCACCATGGGTACTGTCACCATAGGCAATGTCAACGTGGTCACTGTCACTATGGGCACTGTCATTTTAAGCACTGTCACCATGGGTACTGCAAACATGAGGACTGTCAGCATGGGAACTGTCACTGTGGGCACTGGCATTGTGGGCACTTCCACCATGGGCAATGTCACCATGGGCACTATCACTGTGAGCACTGTCAACATGAACTCATTACCATGGGCACTGTCAACATGGGTACTGTCACCATAGGCAATGTCAACGTGGTCACTGTCACTATGGGCACTGTCATTTTAAGCACTGTCACCATGGGTACTGCAAACATGAGGACTGTCAGCATGGGAACTGTCACTGTGGGCACTGGCACTGTGGTCACTTCCACCATGGGCAATGTCACCATGGGCACTATCACTGTGAGCACTGTCAACATGAACTCATTACCATGGGCACTGTCAACATGGGTACTGTCACCATAGGCAATGTCAACGTGGGCACTGTCACTATGGGCAATGTCATTTTAAGCACTGTCACAATGGGTACTGCAAACATGAGGACTGTCAGCATGGGAACTGTCACTGTGGGCACTGGCACTGTGGGCACTTCCACCATGGGCAATGTCACCATGGGCACTATCACTGTGAGCACTGTCAACATGAGCACATCACCGTGAGCACTGTCAACATGGGTACTCTCTGCAAGGGCAATGTCACCATGAGCACTGTCAACAAAGGCACTATCACCATGAGCAATGTCACCGTGGGCAATGTCAGCAGGGGCACTATCAACGTGGCTAATGTTATCATGGGCACTTTCCACATGAGCACTATCACCATGGGCACTGTCATCATGGGCAGTGTCACCATGGGCACTGTCACCATGAGCACTGTCACCATGGCCATTGCCTCCGTGGGCACTGTCACCATTGTCACTGTCACCATGAGGTCTCTCACCATTGTACTGTGATCGTGGGCACTGTCACCATGCATCAATCACTGTGTGTATTGCCAGCATGAGCAGTGTCACTATGGACACTGCCACGGTGAGCACAATCACCATGAGAACAGACACTGAGAACACTATCACCATAAGAACTGTCATCATCGGCACTGTCACCATGAGCACTGTAACCATGAGCCCTGTAACCATGAGCACTGTCACAATGAGGAGGTTCTCCATGAGCAATGTCACAATGGGCACTCTCACCATGTGCACTATCACCGAGAGCAAGGTTTCCATTGGCACTTTCACAATGTGAAGTGTCCCCATCAGCATTGTTCCCATAGGAACTGCCACCAGGAGCACTGTCACCATGTGCAGTGTCACCATGAGCAGTGCCACCTTGGGCACTTTTATTATGAGTACTGTCACCATGAGAACGGTCGCTATGGGAACTGCCACCATGGGTATTTTCACCATGAGTACTGTCACCATGTGTATTGTCACCATTTGCAGTGTCACCACGCGCAATATCACCGCAAGGAGTATCACCTTAAGCAATGTCACCATGAGCAATGTTACCATGGGCACTGTCACCATGGGCACTTGATCATTGAGTACTGTCACCATGGGTAATATCACCATGGGCACTGTCACAATGAGAAGTATTACCATGAGCAATGTCACCAAGAGCACTCTCACCACGAGAACTGCCACATTGGGCACTACTATTATGAGCACTGTCACGATGAGAACTGTCGCTATGAGAACGGCCACCATGGGTATTTTTACCATGAGTTCTGTCACCATGGGTATTGTCACCATTTAAACTGTCACCATGAGAACTGTCACTATGAGAATTGCCACCATGAGCACTATGAAGATGAATACTGTCAACATGGGTATTTTCACCATGGGCATTGTCACCATGAGCAGTATTACCGTGAGCACTTTCACTGTGAGCACTGTCACCATAGGCACTGGCACAATGCGGACTGTAACCATGAGACCTGTCTCCATGGGCACTATCACCATGAGAAATATCACCATGGTCATTCTCACCATGGGCAATGTCACCGTGAGCAGAGTCAACATAGGCATTGTCACCATGGGCGCTTTGACCTTGGGCACTGTCATTATGGGCACTGTCACAGTGAGCTGTGTCATCATGGACATTGCCACCATGGGCACTGTCAGTTTGAGCAGTGTCACCCTGGGTACTGCAACTATGAGGACTGTGACCATGAGTAAAGTCACCATTGGCAGAATCACCATGTGCACTGTCACCATGGGCTCTATCACCATGAGAGCTGTCAGCATGGGCACTGTCACTGTGTGCACTGTCACCATGGGCACTGCCACCATGGGCAATGTCACCATGGGCATTATCACTGTGAGCACTATCAACATGAGCATGTCACCATGGGCACTGTCAATATGGGTACTCTCTCCAATGGCAATGTCACCGTGAGAATTGTCACCACGGGCAATTTTACCATGAGCAATGTCGACATGGACACTGTCATCATGGGAACTGTCACCATGGGTAGTGTCACTATGGGCCCTGTCACTATGGACATGGTCAACAAGTATACTATCACTATGCTCACTATTATTGTGAACAATATCACCATGGGCACCTTAACCATGGGCACTATCACCGGGACCATTATCAGCATCGGCACAACAGTCGTGATAACTGTAACCATGGGTCATATCACTGTGAGCATGGTTACCATGGGCACTGTCACCATGTGCACTGCCCCATCGGTACTCTCACCATGGGAACTGCCACCATGAGCACTGTCACCACGGGGACTGCCATCTAGGGCTCTGCCACCATGAGCACTGTCACCGTGGGCACTGTCTCCATGGGCACTATCACCATGAGCCATATTACCATGAGAACTGTCACCACGGCCACTGTCACTATTTTGCACTGCCACCAGGTGCACTACCACCATGTGCCCTGTCACCATGGACACTATCAACATAAGCACCATTACCATGTGCACTGCCACCATGAGCACTGTCACAATAAGAACTGTCACTATGAGAACTGACACCATGGGCATTTTCACCATGATTACTGTCATCGTGGGTATTGTCACCTTGGGCACTGTCACCGTGAGCACTATCACTGTGAGCACCATTTCCCTGAGCAGTGTCACCATGGGCACAGCCACAATGCGGACTGTCACCATGGGCAGCATCACAGTGAGAACAGTCACCGTGGTCATTCTCACCATGGGCAGTGTCAACGTGAGC
This sequence comes from Hyperoodon ampullatus, assembly GCF_949752795.1. Classification (NCBI taxonomy): domain Eukaryota; kingdom Metazoa; phylum Chordata; class Mammalia; order Artiodactyla; family Ziphiidae; genus Hyperoodon; species Hyperoodon ampullatus. Next base: position 140,486,660 of record NC_136915.1, on the reverse strand, counting down.
ACTCTCACTATGAGAATTATCACCATAGGCCCTGTCACCATGAGAAGTGTCACCATGGGCACTGTCAACATGGAGACTATCACCTTGAGCACTGTCACCATGAGCAATGTCACCTTGGTCACTCTCACCCTGAGCAGTATCACCACGGTGACTATCACCATTGGCACTGACACCGTGCGGTTGTCACCATGAGCACTATAACAATTGGCAATGTCTACATAGGCAGTTTCACCGTGAGCACTGTCTATTTGCACTATCACCATCAGCACTCTCACCATGGGCATGGACAATGTGAGCACTGTCACCATGGGCATTGTCACACTGGGCGCTGTCACCATGGGCAATGTCACCATTAGCACTGTCACCATGGGCACTGTGATCTTGGGCACTGTCACCATGTGCACTTTCACTGTGGGTACTGTCACAATGGGAAGTATCACCATAGGATTTATCAGCGTGGGCACTGTCACCTTGGGCAATTACACCATGGCATCTATCACCATAAACACTGTAATTATACGCACTGTCATCATGTGCACTGTCACCATGAGCACCGTCACCATGACCACTGCCACAATGAGCACTGTCACTTATGGCACTACCAACATGAGCAGTATCACCATCAGCACTGTCACCATGGGCATGGCACCCTGGGTATTGTCACCATGGGCACTGTCAACATGAGCACTCTCACCATGGGCATTTTCATCCTAGGTACTCTCACCATGGGCACTGTCACCGTGAGAACTGTTAACATGAGCTCTGTCAACCTGGGTATTGACACCATGGGTACTAGCACAGTGAGAATTGAACAAATGGGGACTCTCACCATGGGCACTATCACCATGAGTACTCGCACCCTGGGTATTGTCACCATGAACACTCTCACCGTGAGCACTACACCGTGAGAATTGTGACTGTGGGCACTGTCACCATGGGCACCTTCACAACGGGCACTATTACCGAGAGCACTGTCACCAAGAACACTGTCACTGTGTGCATTGTCACCATGCACAATATCACCGTAAGGACTATCACAGTAAGCAATGTCACCATGAGCAATGTCACCATGGGCACTGTCACCATTTCGTACTGCCACCATGAGCAGTGTCACCATGGGCATTTTAATCATGATTACTTTCACAATGGGTAATATGATGGGCACTGTCACTGTGAGAACTGTCACCATGGGCACTGTCACAGTCGTCACTGTCACCATGGGCACTGTCATTGTGGGCACTGCCTCCATGGGCACTGTCACCATGGGCACTATCACAATGGGCACGGCCACTAAGTTTGCTATCCCCATGGGCACTGTCACTGTGAGGAATGTCACCATGGGCACTATCATCATGAGCTGTATCACCATGGGCACTCTCATCGTGAGAACTGTCACCTTGGACACTGTCACCATGGGCATTATCACCGTGAGCAATATCACCATGTGTACTGTCACCATGGGCACGACCACTAAGTGCACTATAACTATGGGCACTATTACCATAAGCGCTGTCACCATGGGCAGTTTAACCATGGGCACTATCACAGTGAGCACTGTCACCAGAGGCAATGTGACCGTGGGCACTGTCACCATGGGCACTGTCATTATGGGCAGTGTCACTGTGGGCACTGTCACCATGGGTCCTGCAACCTTGTGCACTGTAACCGTGAGGAATGGCATCATGGGTTGTTACCGTGTGCACTGTAACCATGAGCACTGTCACCATGGGAACTGTCACCATGAGAATTGTGAACATGGCCACTGTCAGCATGGGGACTATCACCATGAGCACTGCCACCATGAGTACTATTACCCTGGGTATTGTTACCATGGGCACTGTCACCATGAGCACTACACCTTGAGAATTGTGACTATGGGCACTGTCACCATGTGCACTTTCACCAAGAGTACTATCACTGATAGCACTGTCACCAGGTGCACTATCACCGCAAGGACTATCACCTTAAGGAATGTCACCATGAGCAATGTCACCATGAGCTCTGTCACCATTTCACCCTGCCACCATGTGCAGTATCACCATGGGCAAATTAACCACGAGTACTGTCACGATGGGTAAAATCATCATGGGCACTGTCACAGTGAGAACTGTCACCGTGTGGCATGTCTCAATGGGCACTGGCACAATGGGCATTGTCACTCTTAGCACTGTCACAATGGGCACTATCACAGTGAGCTGTGTCAGCAGGGCAACTCTCATCATGGGCACTGTGACTTTCACACTGTCCATGAGCACTGTCACTGTGGGCACTGCCACAGTGAGCATTATTACCATGAACACTGCTCCCATGAGCACTATCATCATAAGTACTGTCACCATGGGCACTGTCACTTTTGGCACTGTCTATGGGCACTGTCACTGTGGGCACTGCCACCATGAGCATTATTACCATGAACACTGCTTCCGTGAACACTATCATCATAAGTACTGTCACCATTGCCGTGACCACACTGGACCTTCTCACGGTGTGCACTGTCACCATGGGCACTGCCACCATGGGCAATGTCACCATGAGCACTGTCACCGTGGGCACTGTCTCCATGGACACTATCACCATGATCAATGTCACCATGAGAACTGTCACCATTGGCACTGTCACTATTTTGCACTGCCACCAGGTGCACTACCACCATGGGCACTGTCACCATCGGCACTATCACCATGAGCACCATTACCATGGGCACTGCAACCATGAGCACTGTCTCCAGGAGCAGTGTCAGCATGAACATTGCCACCTTGGATACTGCCACCATGAGCACTGTCACAATGAGAAATGTCACTATGAGAACAGCCACCATGGGCATTTTCACCATGATTACTGTCACAGTGGTTATTGTCACCTTGGGCACTGTCACCGTGAGCATTACACTGTGAGCACTATCACCCTGAGCAGTGTCACCATGGGCACAGCCACAATGCGGACTGTCACCATGGGCAGTATCACGGTGAGAACAGTCACCGTGGTCACTGTCACCATGGGCAGTGTCAACGTGAGCACTCTCACTATGAGAATGATCACCATAGGCACTGTCACCATTAGCACTGTCACCATGGGCACTGTCAAAATGGAGACTATCACCTTGAGACTGTCACTATGAGCACTGTCACCATGAACAATGTCACCTTGGTCACTTTCACCCTGAGAACTATCACCACGGTGACTATCACCATTGGCACTGACACCGTGGGGTTGTCACCATGAGCACTATCACAATGGGCAATGTCTACATGGACAGTTTCACCATGAGCACTGTCACTGTTGGCACTGTCACCATGGGCACAGTCAACGTGAGCACTGTCACCATGGGCCTTGTCACACTGGGTGCTGTCACCATGGTCAATGTCACCATTAGCACTGTCACCATGGGCACTGTGATCTTGGGCACTGTCACCGTGTGCACTTTTACCATGGGAACTGTCACAATGAGAAGTATCACCATGGGATTTATCAGCATTTGCACTGTCACCGTGGGCACTTACACCATGGCATCTATCACCATAAGCACTGTAATCATGCGCACTGTCACCATGAGCACCATCACCATGACCACTGCCACAATGAGCACTGTCACTTATGGCACTGCCAACATGAGCAGTGTCACCTTCAGCACTGTCACCATGGGCATTTTCACCCTAGGTACTGTCACCATGGGCACTGTCACTGTGAGAACTATTAAAATGAGCTCTGTCACCCTGGGTATTGTCACCATGGGCACTATCACAGTGAGAATTGAGAACATGGGGACTGTCACCATAGGCACTATCACCATGAGCACTGTCACCATGAGTACTGTCACCATGAACACTATCACCGTGAGCACTACACCGTGAGAATTGTGACTCTGGGCACTGTCACCATGGGCACTTTCACAATGGGCACTATTACCGAGAGCACTGTCACCATGAACACTATCACTGTGTGCAGTGTCACCATGAACACTATCACTGTACGGATTATCACCATAAGCAATGTCACCATGAGCAATGTCACCATGGGCACTCACAAGATTTCACACTGCCACCATGAGCAGTGTCACCATGGGCACTTTTATCATGATTACTCTCACCATGTGTAATATCATCATGGGCACTGTCACCATGACAACTGTCACAGTGCAGCATGTCTCAATGGGCACTGGCACAATGGGCATTGTCACTCTGAGCACTCTCACAATGGGCACTATAACCGTGAGCGCTGTCACCATCAGTACTGTCATCATGAGCATTGTCACCAAGGGCACAGCCACCATATGCACTCTTTCATGGGTCAGTATCACTGTGAACACTGTCACCATGGGAACTACCAACATGGGCACTGTCATCATGAGCACTTTCAACATGGGAACTCTCACCATGGGCAATTTCACCATGGGAACTTTTAACATGAGGACTATCACCATGGGCACTATCACTTTGTGCTGTATCACCATGGTCAGTGTCACCATTGGCACTGTCACCATGGCAGTGTCACCTTAGACACTGTCATGATGAACATTGTCATCATAGGCACTGTAACCATGAGAAGTGTCACCATGCGTACTGTCAACATGGGCACTATCATCTTGAGCAGTATCACCATGTGTACTGTCAACATGGGCACAGTCACCAAGTGCACTATCACTATGCTCACAATTACCATGAGCACTATCACCATGGGCACCTTAACCATGGGCACTATCACCGTGAGAACTATCACCATTGGCACTATCACCGTGAGCACTGTCACCATGGGCACTATCACTGTGAGCATGGTTACCATGGGCAATGTCACCATGTGCACAGCTACCATTGGTACTCTCACCATGGGAATTGCCACCATGAGTACTGTCACCAAGAGCACTGTCACAACGAGCACTGCCTCCTAGGGCACTGCCACCATGAGCTCTGTCACCACGAGAACTCTCACTATGAGAATTGCCACCATAGGCATTTTCACCATGAGTAATGTCACCACGAGCAATGTCAGCATGGGCACTCTGACCTTGGCACTGTCACATTTGGCACTGTCATCGTGAGCACTGTCACAATGGGAAATATCACCATGGGCTTTGTCAGCATGGGCACTCTCACCATGAGCTGTCTCACCATGGTAACTATCACCATGGTCACTGTCATGATGAACATTGTCATCATAGGCACTGTCACTGTGAGAAGTTTCACCATGCACAGTAGTCAACATGGGCACTATCACCTTGAGCAGTATCACCATGTGTACTATCAACATCGGTATGGTCACCAAGTGCACTATCACTATGCTCACAATTACCATGAGCACTGTCACAATGGGCACCTTAACCATGGGCACTATCACCATGAGAATATCACCATCGGCACTATCACCGTGAGCACTGTCACCATGGACACTATCACTGTGAGCACGGTTACCATGAGCAATGTCACCATGTGCACAGCTACCATCGGTACTCTCACCAGGGGAACTTCCAACATGAGCACTGTCACCACAAGGACTGCCACCCAGGGCACTGCCACCATGAGCACTGTTACCATGGGAATTCCAAACATGGGCACTGTAATCACGAGCACTTTCACCATGGGAAATGTCACCATGGGAACTTTCACCATGGGCATTATCAATGTAAGGACAGCCAGCATGGGCACTATCACCTTGAGCAGTATCACCATGGTCACTGTCACCGTGAGCACTTACACCGAGGCAGTGTCACCATGGCAGTGTCACCATGGGCACTGTCATGATGAGCATTGTCACCATAGGCACTGTCACCATGAGAACAGTCACCATGCGCACCGCCACCATCGGTAATCTCACCATGTGCACTGCCACCATAGATGCTCTCACCATGGGAACTGCCACCATGAGCACTGTCACCATGAGAACTCTCACTATGAGAATTGCAACCATCGGCATTTTCACCATGAGTACTGTCACCATGAGGAATGTAAGCATGGGCACTCTGATCTTGGGCACTGTCACCATGGGCACTTTCACCGTGGGCACTGTCACAATGGGAAGTATCACCATGGGATTTATCAGCGTGGACACTGTCACCGTGGGCACTTACACCATGGTATCTATCACCATAAGCACTGTAATCATGCACACTGTCACCATGAGCACTGTCACCATGACCACTGCCACAATAAGCACTGTCACTTATGGCACTGCCAGCATGAACAGGGTCACCATCAGCACTGTCACCATGGGCATTGCACCCTGGGTATTGTCACCATGGGCACTGTAAACATGAGCACTCTCACCATGGGCATTTTCAACCTAGGTACTGTCACCATGGGCACTGTCACCGTGAGAACTGTTAACATGAGCTCCGTCACCCTGGGTATTGTCACCATGGGCACTATCACAGTGAGAATTGAGAACATGGGGACTGTCACCATGGACACTATCACAATGAGCACTGTCAACATGAGTACTGTTACCCTGGGTACTGTCACCATGAACACTATCACCGTGAGCACTACACCGTGAGAACTGTGACTGTGAGTACTGTCACCATGGGCACTTTCACAATGGGCACTCTCACCATGAACACTGTCACTGTGTGCACTGTCACCATGCACACTATCACTGTAAGGACTATCACCATAAGCAATGTCACCATGAGCAATGTCACCATGGGCACTGCCACCATTTCGCACTGCCACCATGAGCAGTGTCACCATGAGCACTTTAATCATGATTACTCTCACCATGGGTAATATCATCATGGGCACTTTCACCGTGAGAACTGTCACAGTGCGGCATGTATCGATGGGAACTTACACAAAGGGCATTGTTACTATGAGCACTATCACTGTGAGAAATCTCATCATGCTAACTGTCTCCATGGCACTGTCACTGTGAGAACTGTCACCATGGGAACTGTCACTGTTGTCACTGTCACCATGGGCACTGTCAATGTGGGCACTGCCACCATGGGCACTGTCACCATGGGCACTGTCCCAATGGGCACGGCCACCAAGTGTACTATCACCTTGGGCACTATCAGTGTGAGGAATGTCACCATGGGCACTATCATCATGAGCTGTATCACCATGGGCACTCTCACCGTGAGAACTGTCACCATGGACACTGTCACCATGGGCACTATCACCGTGAGCTGTATCACCATGTGTACTGTCACCATGGGCACGGCCACTAAGTGCACTATAACTATGGGCACTATTAAAGTGAGCGCTGTCACCATGGGCAGTTTAACCATGGACACTATCACTGTGAGCACTGTCACCAGAGGCAATGTGACTGTGGGCACTGTCACCATGGGCACTGTCACCATGGGTACTGCAACCTTGTGCACTGTAACTGTGAGGAATGTCAGCATGGCTTGTTACCATGTGCACTATAACCATGAGCACTGTCACCATGGCAACTGTCACAATTTTACACTGCCACCACATGCACTACAACCATGTGCACTGTCACCATGGGCACTATCACCGTGAGCACTGTCACCATCAGTACTATCATGGGCATTGTCACCAAGGGCACAGCCAGCATATGCACTCTTTCCATGGTTAGTATCACTGTGAGCACTGTCACCATGGGAACTACCAACATGGGCACTGTCATCATGAGCACTTTCACCATAGGAACTCTCACCATGGGCAATTTCACCATGGGAACTATTAACGTGAGGACTATCACCATGGGCACTATCACTTTGCGCAGTATCACCATGGTTACTGTCACCATTGGCACTGTCACCGTGGCAGTGTCACCATGGGCACTATCATGATGAACATTGTCATCATTGGCACTGTCACCGTGAGAAGTGTCACCATGCGCACTGTCAACACGGGCACAATCACCTTGAGCAGTAACACCATGTGTACTCTCAACATGGGCATGATCACCAAGTGCACTATCACTATGCTCACAATTATGGTGAGCACTGTCACAATGGGCACTATCACTGTGAGCATGCTTACCATGGGCAATGTCACCATGTGCACAGCTACCATCGGTACTCTCACCATGGGAACTGCCACCATGAGCATTGTCACAATGAGGACTGCCACCCAGGGCACAGCCACCATGAGCACTGTCACCATGGGAACTCCGAACATGGGCACTGTAATCAGGACCACTTTCACCATGGTAACTGTCACCTTGGGAACTTTCACCATGGCATTATCAATGTTAGGACAGCCACCATGGGCATTATCACCTTGAGCAGTATCACCATGGTCACTGTCACCGTGAGCACTTACACCATGGCAGTGTCACCATGGGCACTGTCACGATGAGCATTGTCACCATATGCACTGTCACCGTTAGAATAGTCACCATGGGCACTGTCACCAACAGTACGCTCACCATGGGAACTGCCACCATGGGCACTGTCACCATGAGAACTCTCACTATGAGAATTGCCACCATAGGCATTTTCACCATGAGTACTGTCACCATGAGCAATGTCAGCATGGGCACTCTGATCTTGGGCACTCTCACCATGGGCACTGTCATCGTGGGCACTGTCACAATGGGAAGTATCACCATCGGATTGCTCAGCATGGGCTCTGTGACCGTGGGCACTGCCACCGTGAGATCTGTTACCGTGAACTCTGTTACCCTGGATATTGTCAACATGAGCACTGTCACCGTGAGAATTGTGAACATGGGCACTGTCAGCATGGGGACTATCACCATGAGCACTGTCACCATGAGTACTATCACCTTGGGTATTGTTACCATAGGTACTGTCACCCTGAGCACTACACCTTGAGAATGGTGACTATGGGCACTGTCACCATGGGCACTTTCACCAAAGGCACTATCACCGTGAGCACTGTCACCGGGCTCACTATCACCATAAGGACCATCACCTGAAGCAATGTTACCTTGAGCAATGTCAACATGGGCTCTGTCACCATTTCACACTGCCATCATGTGCAGTATCACCATGGGTACTTTAACCATGAGTACTGTCACCATGGGTAAAATCAACATGGGCACTGTCACAGTGAGAACTGTTACCGTGCGGCATGTCTTGATGGGCACTGGCACAATGGGAATAGTCACTCTGAGCACTGTCACAATGGGCACTATCACCGTGAGCTGTCTCACCATGGTAACTGTCACCATGGGCACTGTCAGTGTCGGCACTGTCCATGAGCACTGTCACTGTGGGCACTGCCACCGTGAGCATTATTACCATGAACACTGCTTACGTGAGCAATATCATCATAAGTATTGTCATCATGAGAACTGTCACCATTGCCGTGACCACCATGGACACTCTCACAGTGTACACTGTCACCAGGTGCACTGCCACCATGGACAATGTCACCATGAGCACTGTCACTGTTGGCAGTGCCACCATGGGCAGTTTCACCATGAGCACTGTCACTATTGGCACTATCACCATCGGCACTGTCACCATGGGCACAGTCAACGTGAGCACTGTCACCATGGGCCTTGTCACACTGGGGGCTGTCACCATGGTCAATGTCACCATTAGCACTGTCACCATAGGCACTGTGTTCTTGGGCACTGTCACCATGTACACTTTCACCGTGGGCACTGTCACAATGGGAAGTATCACCATGGGATTTATCAGCATGGGCACTGTCACCATGGGCACTTACACCATGGCATCTATCACCATAAGCACTGTTACCATGCACACTGTCACCATGCGCACTGTCAGCATGAGCACCGTCACCATGACCACTGCCACAATGAGCACTGTCACATATGGCACTTCCATCATGAGCAGTGTCACCATCAGCACTGTCACCATGGGCATGGCACCCTGGTTATTGTCACCATGGACACTGTCACCATGAGCACTCTCACCATGGGCATTTTCACCCTAGGTACTGTCACCATGGGCACTATCACCATGAGACTTGTGAACATGGGCACTGTCAGCATGGGAACTATCACCATGAGCACTGTCACCATGAGTACTATCACCCTGGGTATTGTCACCATGGACACTGTCACCATGAGCCCTCTCACCATGGGCATTTTAATCCTAGGTACTCTCACCATGGGCACTGTCACCGTGAGAACTGTTAACATGAGCTCTGTCACCCTGGGTCTTGTCACCATGGGCACTTTCACAGTGAGAATTGAGAACATGGGGACTGTCACCATGGGCACTATCATCATGAGCACTGTCACCATGAGTACTGTCACCATGAACACTATCACCATGAGCACTACACCGTGAGAATTGTGACTCTGGGCACTGTCACCATGGGCACTTTCACAATGGGCACTATTACCGAGAACACTGTCACCATGAACACTATCACTGTGTGCAGTGTCACCAGGAACACTATCACTGTACGGACTATCACCATGAGCAATGTCACCATGGGCACTTTAATCGTGAGTACTCTCACCATGTGTAATATCATCATGGGCACTGTCACCATGACAACTGTCACAGTGTGGCATGTCTTGTTGGGAACTGGCACAAAGGGCATTGTCATTATGAGCATTGTGACAATGAGCACTATCACTGTGAGAAATCTCACCATGCAAACGGTCTCCATCGCACTGTCACCGTGAGAACTGTCACCATGGGCACTGCCACCATGTGCACTGTCACCATGGACACTGTCAAAATGGGCACGGCCACCAAGTGTACTATCACCATGGGCACTATCACTGTGAGGAATGACACCATGGGCACTATCATCATGAGCTGTATCATCATGGGCACTCTCATCGTGAGAACTGTCACCATGGACACTGTCACCATGGGCACTATCACCGTGAGCAGTATCACCATATGTACCGTCACCATGGGCAAAGCCACTAAGTGCACTATTACTATGGGCACTGTTACCGTGAGCTCTGTCACCATGGGCAGTTTAACCATCGGCACTATCACTGTGAGCACTGTCACCAGAGACAATGTGACTGTGGGCACTGTCACCATGGGCACTGTCATCATGGGCAGTGTCACTGTGGGCACTGTCACCATCTGTCCTGCAAACTTGTGCCCTGTAACCATGAGGAATGTCAGCATGGGTTGTTACCATGTGCACTGTAACCATGAGCACTGTCACCATGGGAAATGTCACCATTTTTCACTGCCACCATGCACACTACAACCATGTGCACTGTCACCATGGGCACTATCACCGTGAGCACTGTCACCATCAGTACTGTCATCATGGGCATTGTCACCAAGGGCACAGCCACCATATGCACTCTTTCCATGGTCAGTATCACTGTGAGCACTGTCACCATGGGAACTACCAACATGGGCACTGCCATCATGAGCACTTTCACCATGGGAATTCTCACCATGGGCAACTTCACCACGGGAACTATTAATGTGAGGACTATCACCATGGGCACTATCACTTTGTGCAGTATCACCATGGTCACTGTCACCATTGGCACTGTCACTGTGGCAGTGTCACCATGGGCACTGTCATGATGAACACTGTCATCATAGGCACTGTCACTGTGAGAAGTGTCACCATGTGTACTGTCAACATGGGCACGATCACCAAGTGCACTATGACTATGCCCACAATTACCTTGAGCACTGTCACAATGTGCACCTTAACCATGGGCACTATCACCATGAGAACTATCACCATCTGCACTATCACTGTGAGCACTGTCACCATGGGCACTATCACAGTGAGCAAGTTTACCATGGGCAACGTCACCATGTGCACAGCTACCATCGGTATTCTCACTATGGGAACTACCACCATGAGCAATGTCACCACCAGGACTGCCACCCAGGGCACAGCCATCATGAGCAGAGTCACCATGGGAACTCCGAATATGGGCACAGTAATCAGGAGCACTTTCCCCATGGGAACTTTCAACATGGGCATTATCAATGTTAGGACAGCCACTATGGGAACTATCAACTTGAGCAGTATCACCATGGTCACTGTCACCATAAGCACTTACACCGTGGCAATGTCACTGTCGCAGCATCACCATGGGCACTGTCACCGTGAGAACAGTCACCATGCGCACTGCCACCATCGGTAATCTCACCATGTGCACTGCCACCATTGGTACTCTCACCATGGGAACTGCCACAATGAGCACTGTCACCAAGAGGACTGTCACCACGAACACTGCTTCCTAGGGCCCTGCCACCATGAGCACTGTCACCAATAGAACTCTCACTATGAGAATTGCCACCATAGGCATTTTCACCATGAGTACTGTTACCATGCCCAATGTCAGCATGGGCACTCTGATCTTGGGCACTGTCACCATGGGCACTTTCACCGTGGGCACTGTCACAATGGGAAGTATCACCATGGGCTTTGTCAGCATGGGCACTGTCACTGTGGGCACTGCCACCGTGAGATCTGTTACCGTGAGCTCTGTCACCCTGCGTATTGTCACCATGGGCACTATCACTCTGAGAATTGTGAACATGGGCACTCTCAGCATGGGGACTATCACGATGTGCACTGTCACCATGGAACTTTCACCAAGGGCACTATAACCGTGAGTACTGTCACCAGGTGCACTATCACCGTAAGGACTATCACCTTAAGCAATGTCACCATGAGCAGTGTCACCATGGGCTCTGTCACCATTTCACACTGCCACTATGTGCAGTATCACCATGGGCACTTTAACCATGAGTACTGTCACCATGGGTAAAATCACCATGGGCACTGTCACTGTGAGAACTGTCACCATGTGGCATGTCTCAGTGGGCACTGGAACAATGGACATTGTCACTCTGAGCACTGCCCCAATGGGCACAATCACTGTGAGCTGTCTCACCATGGTAACTGTCACCATGGGCACTGTCACTTTTGGCACTGTCCATGAGCACTCTCACTGTGGGCACTGCCACCGTGAGCATTATTACCATGAACACTGCTCCCGTGAGCACTATCATCTTTAGTACTGTCACCATGGGCACTGTCACTTTCGGCACTGTCTATGGGCACTGTCACTGTGGGCACTGCCACCGTAAGCATTATTACCATGAACACTGCTTCTGTAAGCACTATCATCATAAGAACTGTCACCATGGGAACTGTCACCAATGCCGAGACCACCATGGACACTCTAACGGTGTGCACTGTCACCAGGGGCACTGCCACCATGGGCAATGTCACCATGAGCACTGTCACCGTGGGCACAGTCACCATGGGCACTATCACCATGAGCAATGTCACCATGAGAACTGTCACCATTGGCAGTGTCACTATATTGCACTGCCACCAGGTGCACTATGACCATGGACACTGTCACCATCGGCACTATCACCATGAGCACGATTACCATGGGCACTGCAACCATGAGCACTGTCTCCAAGAGCAGTGTTAGCACGAGCATTGCCACCTTGGATATTGCCACCATGAGCACTGTTCACAATGAGAACTGTCACTATGATAACTGCCACCATGGGCATTTTCACCATGATTACTGTCACTGTGGGTATTGTCACCTTGAGCACTATCACCATGAGCACTATCACTGTGAGCACCATCACCCTGAGCAGTGTCACCATGGGCACAGCCACAGTGTGGACTGTCACCATGGGCAGTATCATGGTGAGAACAGTCACCGTGGTCACTCTCACCATGGGCAGTGTCAACGTGAGCACTCTCACTATGAGAATTATCACCATAGGCACTGTCACCATTAGCACTGTCACCATGGGCACTGTGATCTTGGGCACTGTCACCATGTGCACTTTCACCGTGGGCACTGTCACAATGGGAAGCATCACCATGGGATTTATCAGCGTGGGCACTCTCACCTTGGGCACTTACACCATGGCATCTATCACCCTAGGCACTGTAATTATGCGCACAGTCATCATGTGCACTGTCACCATGACCACTGCCACAATGAGCACTGTCACTTATGGCACTGCCAACATGAGCAGTGTCACCATCAGCACTGTCACCATGGGCATGGCAGCCTGGGTATTGTCACCATGGGCACTGTCACCATGAGCACTCTCACCATGGGCATTTTCACCCTAGGTACTATCACCATGGGCACTGTCACCGTGAGAATTGTTAACATGAACTCTGTCACCCTGGGTATTGTCACCATTGGCACTATCACAGTGAGAATTGAGAACATGGGGACTCTCACCATGGGCACTATCACCATGAGAACTGTCACCATGAATACTGTCACCCTGGGTACTGTCACCATGAACACTATCACCGTGAGCACTACACTGTGAGAATTGTGACTGTGGGCACTGTCACCATAGGCACTTTCACAATGGGCACTATTACCGAGAGCACTGTCACCATGAACACTGTCACTGTGTGCAGTGTCACCATTCACACTATCACCGTAAGGACTATCACTGTAAGCAATGTCACCATGAGCAATGTCACCATGGGCACTATCACCTTTTCGCACTGCCACCATGAGCAGTGTCACCATGAGCACTTTAATCATGATTACTCTCACAATGGGTAATATCATGAGGGGCACTGTCACCGTGGAACTGTCACAGTGTGGCATGTCTTGATGGGACCTGGCACAAAGGGCATTGTCACTATGAGCATTGTGACAATGAGCACTATCACTGTGAGAAATCTCACCATGCTAACTGTCTCCATGGCACTGTCACCGTGAGAACTGTCACCATGGGCACTGTCACAGTCGTCACTGTCACCATGGGCACTGTCATTGTGGGCACTGCCTCCATGGGCACTGTCACCATGGGCACTGTCACAATGGGCATAGCCACCCAGTGTACTATCACCATGGGCACTATCACTGTGAGGAATGTCACCATGGGCACTCTCATCATGAATTTTATCACCATGGACACTCTCACTGTGAGAAACGTCACCATGGACACTGTCACCATGGGCACTATCACCATGAGCAATATCACCATGTGTACTGTTACCATGGGCACGGCCACTAAGTGCACTATAACTATGGGCACTATTACCGTGAGCGCTGTCACCATGGGCAGTTTAACCATGGACACTATCACAGTGAACACTGTCACCAGAGGCAATGTGACCATGGGCACTCTCACCATGGGCACTGTCATCATGGGCAGTGTCACTGTGGGCACTGTCAGCATGGGTCCTGCAAACTTGTGCCCTGTAACTGTGAGGAATGTCATCATGGGTGGTTACTGTGTGCACTTTTACCATGATCACTCCCACCATGGGAAATGTCACCATTTTTCACTGCCACCATGTGCACTACAAACATGTACACTGTCACCATGGGCACTATCACCGTGAGCTCTGTCACCAACAGTACTGTCATCATGGGCATTGTCACCAAGGGCACAGCCACCATATGCACTCTTTCCATGGTCAGTATCTCTGTGAGCACTGTCACCATGGGATCTACCATCATGGGCACTGTCATCATGAGCACTTTCAACATGGGAAATCTCACCATGGGCAATTTCACCATGGGAACTATTAACGTGAGGACTATCACCATGGGCACTATCACTTTGTGCAGTATCACCATGGTCACTGTCACCATTGGCACTGTCACCGTGGCAGTGTCACTATGGACACTGTCATGATGAACATTGTCATCATAGGCACTGTCACCATGAGAAGTGTCACCATGCACACTGTCAACATGGGCATATCATCTTGAGCAGTATCACCATGTGTACTCTCAACATGGTCACAGTCAACAAGTGCACTATCACTAGGCTCACAATTACCGTGAGCACTGTCACAATGGGCACCTTAACCTTGAGCACTATCACCGTGAGAACTATCACCATCAGCACTATCACCGTGAGCACTGTCACATTAGGCACTATCACTGTGAGCACGGTTACCATGGGCAATGTCACTATGTGGACAGCTAAAATCGGTACTCTCACCATGGGAACTGCCACCATGAACACTGTCACCACAAGGACTGCCACCCAGGGCACTGCCACCATGAGTACTGTCATGGTGGGAACTCCGAATATGGGCACTGTAATCAGGAGAATTTTCACCATGGGAACTGTCACCAAGGGAACTTTCACCATGGGCATTATCAATGTTAAGACAGCCACCATTGGCACTATCACCTTGAGCAGTATCACCATGGTCACTGTCACCATGAGCACTTACACCGTGGCAGGGTCACCATGGGAACTGTCACGATGAGCATTGTCACCATAGGCACTATCACCATGAAAACAGTCACCATGTGCACTGCCATCATCGGTAATCTCACCATGTGCACTGCCACCATCGATACTCTCATCATGAGAAATGCCACCATGAGCACTGTCACCAAGAGCACTCTATGAGAATTGCCACCATAGGCATTTTCAAAAGTGAGTACTCTCACCATGCACAATGTCAGCATGGGCACTGTGATCTTGGGCACTGTCACCATGGGCACTGTCATCGTGGGCACTGTCACAATGGGAAGTAGCACCATGGGCTTTGTCACCATGGGCACTGTCAATGTGGGAACTGCCACCGTGAGATCTGTTACCGTGAGCTCTGTCACCCTGGGTATTGTCACCATGGGCACTATCACTGTGAGAATTGTGAACATGGGCACTGTCAGCATGGGGACTATCACCATGAGCACTGTCACCATGAGTACTATCACCTTGGGTATTGTTACCATGGGCACTGTCACCATGAGCGCTACACCTTGAGAATTGTGACTATGGGCACTGTCACCATGGGCACTTTCACCAAGGGCACTATCACCGTGAGCACTGTCAGCAGGCGCACTATCACCTTAAGCAATGTCACCATGAGCAATATTACCATGGGCTCTGTCACTATTTCGCCCTGCCACCATGTGCAGTATCACCATGGGCAAATTAATCACGAGTACTGTCACCAAAGGTAAAATCACCATGGGCACTGTCACTGTGAAAACTGTCACTGTGTGGCATGTCTCAATGGGCACTGGCACAATGGGCATTGTCACTCTTAGCACTGTCACAATGGCACTATCACTGTGAGCTGTGTCATCAGGGCAACTCTCACCATGGGCACTGACAGTGTCGGCACTGTCCATGAGCACTGTCATTGTGGGCACTGCCACCGTGAGCATTATTACCATGAACACTTCTTCCGTGAGCACTATCATCAAAAGTACTGTCACCATGGGCACTGTCACAATTGGCATGGGATCATGTGCATACTCATGGTGTGCACTGTCACCAGGGGCACTGCCACCATGGGCAGTGTCACCATGAGCATTGTAAACATGGGCACTGTCACCATGGGCACTGGCACCATGGGCAGTGACATCATGGTCAGTGTCACCGTGGGCACTGTCACCATGGGCCTTGGCACATGGGCACTGTAACCATGGCCATTGTCTTTGTGGGCACTGTCACCAGTTTCACTGTCACCATGAGCTCTCTCACCATTGCACTGCGATGGTGGGCACTGTCACCATGCGTCTATCAATGTGGGCATTGCCAGCATGAGCAGTGTCACTGAGGGAACTGCCTCCGTGAGCACTATCACCATGAGCACAGCCACTGTGAACTCTATCACCACAAGTACTGTCATCATCGGCACTGTCACCATAAGCACTGCCACAATGAGCAGTGTCACCATGGGCACTTCCACCATGAGCACTGTCACCATGAGAACTGTCACAGTGAGCCGTGTCTCCATGGGCAATGTCACCATGGGCACTCTCACCATGTGAAATATCCCCGAGACCAAGGTTACCATTGGCTCTGTCACAAAGTGCATTTTCACCATTGGTTCTGTTCCCATGGGAACTGTCACCAAGTGCACTGTCACCATGAGCACTGTTACCAGGAGGACTGCCACCTTGGGCCCTGCTATTATGAGCACTGTCACCCTGAGAATTGTCGCTATGAGAACTGCCACCATGGGTATTTTCACCATGAGTACTGTCGCCATGGGTATTGTCACCATTTGCACTGTCACCATGTACACTATCACCGCAAGGACTGTCACCTTAAGCAATGTCACCATGCACAATATCACCATGGACACTGTCACAATCTTGCACTGCCAGCATGTGCACTATCACCATAGGCACTGTCACCTTGGGTGCTTTATCATTGAGTACTGTCACCATGGGTAATATCACCATGGCCACTGTCACTGTGAGAACTGTCACCGTGAACAATGTTACCAAGAGCACTGTTACCACGAGCATTGCCACCTTGAGCCCTGCTATTATGAGCACTGTTACCATGAGAACTGTCGCCATGATAACTGCCACCATGGGTATTTTCACTATGAGTACTGTCACCATGGGTATTGACACCATTTGTTGCGTCACCATGAGCTCTGTCACCGTGAGAACTGTCACTATTAGAATTGCCACCATGCACACTTTTACGATGAATATTTTCACCATGGGCATTTTCAACATGGGCACTGTCACCGTAAGCAAAGTTACCATGGGAACCGTCACAATGTGCAGTGTCACATTCGGTACTGTCCCCATGGGAACTGACACCAAGAGCACTGTCACCACGAACACTGCCACCTTGGGTATTTTCAATATGAGTACTGTCACCATGGGTATTTGCACCATTTGCACTGTCACCATGAGCACTATTACCATGAGTACTATCACCATGAGCACTATCACCATGGGCACTGGTACAATGCGGACTTTCACCATGAGCCCGGTCACCATGAGCTCTATCACTGTGAGCACTCTCACCGTGTTCACTGTCACAATGGGCACTGTCACCGTGAGCACTGTCACCATAGGCATTGTCACCGTGGGCATTATAACCATGGGCCCTGTCATCAATGGCACTGCCACCATGGGAACTGTCACTGTGAGCACTGTCACCATGGGTACTGCAACCATGAGCACTGTCACCATGAGAACTGTCACTGTGTGCAGTGTCCCCATGTGCACTATCACCTTAAGGACTATCACAATAAGCAATGTCACCATGAGCAATGTCACCATGGGCACTGTCACCATTTGGCCCTGCCACCATGTGCACTATCACCATGGGCACTGTCACCATGGGCACTGTCACCATGGGCCCTTTATCACTGAGTACTGTCACCATGGATAATATCACTATGGGAACTGTACATCGTGGCAGTGAAAAATGGTGACAGTGCCCATGTTGACAGTTCTCATGGTGACAGTGCACATGGTGACAGCCCATGCAGACAGTACTCACGGTGACAGTTCTCATGGTTACAGTACCCATGGTGATAGTGATCACAGTGATAGTGCCCATTGTGGCAGTGCCAATGTTGACAGTGCCCATGGCATCATTGCCTTTGGTGACAGTGCTCATGGTAACAGTGCCCATGGTGACAGTGACCATGGTGAGAGTGCTCACAGTGATAGTGCCCATGGTGACAGGGCTCATGGTGCCAGTCCGCATTGTGCCAGTAACCATGGCGACAGTGCTCATGGTGACAGTGACCACAGTGAGAGTGCTCATGGTGATAGTGCTCATGGTGACAGTGCAAATGGCGACAATACCCATGGTGAGAGTACTCATGATGAAAATACCCATGGTGGCAGTTCTCATAGCGACAGTTTTCATGGTGACAGTGCTCATAATAGCAGTGCCCAAGGTGGCAGTGCTCTTGGTGACAGTGCTAATGGTGACAGTGCTCTTGGTGGCAGTTCCCATGGGGACAGTACCCATGGTGACACTGCACATTATTACAGTGCCCATGGTAAACGTGCTCACGGTGATAGTGCACATCGTGACAGTGCCCATGGTGGTAGTTCACCTGGTGACAGTGCTAAATAGTGACAGTGCACATGCTGACAGTGCTCATGGTGATAGTGACCATGGTGACAGTTCACATGGTGATAATGGGCATTGTTACAGTGTTCATATTAACAGAGCCCAAGGTGGCAGAGTCCATGGTGACACTGCCCACAATGACAGTGCCCTTGGTGACAGTGCCAACAGTGACAGTGCCCATGTTGACACTTCTCACGGAGACATGCCCATGGGAACAGTTAGCATGGTGAGATGTCTCACGGTGATAGTGCCCATTGTGACAGTGCTCACAGTGACAATTCCCATGGTGCCAGTGCCCATAGAGACATTCCGCATGGTCACATTTCACACGGTGAAAGTGCCTATGGTGATATTGCCCATGGTGACACTGCACAGGGTGGCAGTGCAAAATTGTGACAGTGCCCATGGTGACATTGCTCAACGTGACTTTCCTTACAGTGATAGTACTTACGGGGACAGTGCGCATGGTGACACTGCACCCAGTGACAGTGTTCATGCTGACAATGTTCACGGTGATGGTTCCCATGGTGAGAGTGTCCATGGTGACAGTGCCCATAGTCACAATTTTCATCGTGTATTGCTCACAGTGACAGTGCCCATGGTTAAAATAACCTGGGTGACAGTACTCATGGTGACAGTGCTCAGGGTGATAGTGCCCATGGTGATAGTGTCCATGTTCACAATTCTCACAGTGATAATGCCTATGGTGAGAGTACCTAGGGTGACAATGCCCATGGTGTCATGCCCATGGTGACAGTGCTCATGGTGAACGTGCTCATGGTGACAGTGCCCATTTTTACAGTGTCTATGGTGATAGATGTCACAGTGTCAGTGCCCACGGTGACAGTGCCCAGGCTGACAAAGCCCATGGTGATACTACTCATTGTGACAGTGCCCACGGTGAAAGTGCCCATGGTGACAGCGCCCAGTGTGACAAGGCCCATGGTGACAGTGCCCAAGGTGACTGTAACCATGGTGACAGTGCTGATGGTGAGAGTGCCAATAGTGACAGTGCTCATAGTGAAACTGCCCATGGAAACATTGGCCATGGTGATAGCTCTCATGGTGACAACCCCATGGTGACAGTGCAAATAGTGATAGTGCCTGTGGTGACAGTTCTTACATTGAATGTGACCATAGTGACAGTTCTCACGGTGACAGTGCCTATGGTGAAAATTCTCATAGTGACAGAGCTCACGGTGACAGTGCCTATGGTGATATTACCCACGGTTAGAGTACTCTTGGTAAAAGTGCCCATGGTGACACTGCACATGGTGGCAGTGCAAAATGGTGACAGTGCCCATGGTGATATTGTTTACAGTGATAGTCCTTACGGTGATAGTGTGTATGGTGAAACTGCGAGAGTGACAGTGCTCATTGTGACAGTGCTCACGGCGATAGTGCTGATGGTGAATGTGCCCAAGCTGACAGTGCCCATAGTCAAAATTCTCACGGTGTAGTGCTCACGGTGACAGTGCCCATGGTGAGAATACACAGGGTGACAGTATTCATGGTGACATTGCTCATGGTGAGAGTGCCCATGTTCACAACACTCACGGTGATACTGCCCATGGTGACAATACGCAGGGTGACACAGCTCATGGTAAAAGTGTTCACGGTGACAGTGCCCGTGGTGACAGTACCTAAGGTGACATCTCAAATGGTGAGATTGCTCATGGTGATAGTGCCCATGGTGACAATACCCAGGGTGTCCTGCCCATGGTGACAGTGATCATGGTGACACTGCTCAAGTGGACAGTTTCATAAGTGACAGTGCTCATTGTGGCAGTGCTCATGGTGACCGTGCTCATGGTGACAGTGCCCATGGTTACAGTGCTTATGGTGATATATGTCACGGTGGCCGTGCCCATGGTGACAGTGCCCACGCTGACAAAGCCCATGGTGATACTTCCCATTTTGACAGTGCCCACGGTGACAGAGCCCATCGTGACTGTGCCCAAGATCACAGTGCCAATGGAGAGACTGCTAATGGTGACTGTGTTCATGGTGACAGTGCCCAGTGTGACAATGCCCATTGTGACAGTGCTCATGGTGACCGTGCCGATTCTGACAGTGCTGATCGTGATAGTGCCAATAGTGAGAGTGCTCACGGTGAAACTGCCCATGGAGACACTGCCCATGGTGATAGTGCTCATCGTGACAACCCCTGGAGGCAGTGCCAATGATGAGAGTCCCCGTGGTTACAGTTCTCACGGTGAAAGTGACACTGTTGAAATTTCTCATGGTGACAGTGCTCAAGGTGATAGTCTCCATGTTGACAGTGCCCATGGTGACTGTTCTCACGGTGACAGTACCTATGGTGATAATGCTCTTCGTGACAGTGCTCACGGTGACAGTGCCCATGGTGACAGTGACCACGGTGACTGTTCATACCGTGATAGTGACCATGGTGACAGTGTTCATGGTGACGGTCTGCATTGAGGCTGTGCCCGTGGTAACAGTGCTCAGGGAGATGGTGCTCATGGTGATAGTACTCACGTTGACAGGGAGAAGGTGACAGTACCCACGGTAACAGTAATCATGGTGAAAGTGCTCATGGTGGCAGTGCTCGTAGTGACAGTGCTCTTGGTGACAGTGCTCATGGTGGCAGTGCCCATGGTGAGACTACCGATGGTGACACTGCCCATGGTGACAGTGCACATGGCCATGGTGCATCTGGTGGCAGTGCAAAATAGTGAGAGTGCCCATGGTGATATTGCTCATGGTGATAGTGCCCATGGTGAGAGTGTCCATGGTTACAGTGCTCATGGTGACAGTGCCCATGGTGACCATGCCCCTAGTGACAGCGCACACCGTGAGAGTGCCCATGGTGGCCGTGCACATGGTGACAGTTCTTATCATGATAGTGCTCACGGTAGCAGTGTTCATGGTAATAGTGCTCACAGTGGCACTGCCCACAATAAGAGTGCCAATGGCGAGAATACTGACTGTTACAGTGCCCATGGTGACTTTTCTATCTGTGAGAGTGCCCTTGGGGACAGTTAGCACGGTGAGATTTCTCACGGTGATAGTGACCATTGATTCAGTGCTCATAGTGACAAGACCCATGGCGCCAGTGCCCATCATGTCATTGCACACGGTGATAGTTCTCATAGTGACAGTGCCCATGGTGATATTACCCATGGTGACAGTATTCAGTTATAAAGTGCTCATGGTGACAGTGCCTAAGGTGGCAGTGCAAAATGGTGACAGTGACCATGGTGACATTGTTTTATGTGATAGTTCATGCGGTGTTGGTGTGCATGGTGACACTGCCCACCGTGACAGTGTTCTTGTTGACAGTGCTCATGGTGATAGTGCCAATGTTGGAAGTGCCCATCGTGAAAGTGCCCATGGTGACAGGTCTTATGGTGACAGTGGTCAGAGTGGCAGTGCTCATGGTGAAAGTGCTCATGGTGACAGAGCTCACGGTGACAGTGCCCATAGTTATAGTGCACATGGTGAGAGTACTAACAGTGAAATTGTCCATGGGGACACGGCCCATGGTGACAGTTCCCATGGTGACAGTGACCAGGGTGACATTTCTAACGGTGATAGTGCCCATGATGACAGTGCTCATGGTGATAGTCCACATTGTGCCAGTGCCCAAGGTGACAGTGCTCACGGTGACAGTGCCCAAAGTCACAATAACCATGGTGACAGTGCCCAGGCTGACAGTTCTCATGGTGATAGTGCCCATGGTGACAGTGCACATGGTGATACTGAGAATGGTGACAGTGCTTATGGTGACAGTGGTCATGGTTGCAGTACCCATGGTGATAGTGCTGAAACTGACAGTGCCCTTGGTGATAGTGCCCATGGTGAGTGTGCTCACGTTAATTTTGCCCATGGTGGCAGTTCCCATTGTGAAAGTGCTCATGATGACAGTGCCCATGGTAACAGTGAACACGGTGAGAGTGCTCATGGTGATAGTGTCCATGGTGACAGGGCTCATTGTGACAGTCCGTGTTGTGCCAGTACCCATAGTGACAGTGCTCATGGTGACTGTGCCCATGGTGACAGTGACCACGGTTAGAGTGCTCACGGTGGTAGTGCTCACAGTAATAGTGCTCATGGTGACAGTGCCGACGGTGACAGTGCTCATGGTGACAGTGGCCATGGTGATAGTGCCCATGGTGAGAGTCCGCACGTTGATAGTGCCCATGGTGGCAGTTCCTACTGTGAAAGTGCTCATGATGACATTGCCCATGTTGGTAGTTCCCAAGGTGACAGTGCTCACGGTGATAGTGACCATGGTAACAGTGCACATGGTGGCCGAGCCCTTGGTGACAGTGCCCATGATGACAGTACACATGGTGACAGTTCTCACGGTGATAGTGACCATGGTGACATTGCACATGGTGGCAGTGAAAAATGGTGAAAGTGCCCATGTTGACAGTTCTCATGTTGACAGTGCACATGGTGACAACCCATGCAGACAGTACTCACGGTGACAGTACTAACGGTGACAGTTCTCATGGTTGCAGTACCCATGGTGACAGTGCTCACAGTGATAGTGCCCATGGTGACACAGCCCATGATGACAGTGCCCATGGTGCCATTGCCTATGGTGACAGTGCTCATGGTAACAGTGCCAATGGTGAAAGGGACCATGGTGAGATTGCTCACAGTGATAGTGCCCATGGTGACAGGGCTCATGGTGCTAGTCTGCATTGTGCCAGTACCCATGGCGACAGTGCTCATGGTGACAGTGACCACGGTGAGAGTGCTCACGGTGATAGTGCTCACAGTAATAGTGCTCATGGTGACAGTGCAAATGGTGACAATACCCATGGTGACAGTACTCATGTTCAAAATACCCATGGTGTCAGTTCTCATAGCGACAGTTCTCATGGTGACAGTGCAAATGGTGACAATACACATGGTGTATGTACTCATGTTGAAAATACCCATGGTGGCAGTTCTCATAGCGACAGTTCTCATGGTGACATTGCTCATAATAGCAGTGCCCAAGGTGGCAATTCTCGTGGTGACAGTGCTAATGGTGACAGTGCTCTTGGTGGCAGTTCCCATCGGGACAGGACTGATGGTGACACTGTGCATTGTTACAGTGCCCATGGTAACCGTGCTCATGGTGATAGTGCACATCGTGACACTGCCCATGGTGGTAATTCACCTGGTGACAGTGCTAAATAGTGACAGTGCACATGCTGACAGTGCTCATGGTGATATGCCCATGGTGACAGTGCACACGTTGATAATGGGCACTGTTACAGTGTTCATGGTGACAGAGCCCAAGGTGGCAGTGGCCATGGTGACAGTGCCCACAATGACAGTGCCCATGGTGACAGTGCTGACAGTGACAGTGCCCATGGTGATAAAGCCCATGGTGACAGTGCCCAAGACCACAGTGCCAATGGTGAGAGTGCTAAAGGTGACTGTGCTCATGGTGACAGCACCCAGTGTGACAATGCCCATTGTGATAGTGCTCACAGTGGCCGTTCCGATGCTGACAGTGCCGATGGTGATAGTGCCAATAGTGAGAATGCTCACGGTGAAAATGCCAATGGAGACACTGCCCATGGTGATAGTGCTCATCGTGACAAACCCTCGGAGGGAGTGCCCATGGTGATAGGCCTCGTGGTCACATTTCTCAAGGTGAAAGTGACCCTGTTGAAATTGCTCATGGTGACAGTGCTCATGGTGACAGTGCTCATGGTGACCGTGCTCAAGGTGATAGTCTTCATGTTGACAGTGCCCATGGTGACTCTTCTCATGGTGACAGTGCCTATGGTGATAAGGCTTTTAGTGACAGTGCTCACAGTGACAGTGCCCACAGTGACAGTGACCACGGTGACTGTTCTCACTGTGATAGTGCCCATGGTGACAGTGTTCATGGTGACACTCTGCATTGAGGCTGTGCCCATGGTGACAGTGCTCAGGGTGTTAGTGCTCACAATTATAGTACTCACGTTGACATTGCCCAATGTGACAATACCCACAGTGACAGTAATCATGGTGAAAGTGCCCATGGTGGCAGCTCTCATAGTGACAGTTCTTGTGACAGTGCTCTTGGTGGCAGTGCCCATGGTGAGACTAACGATGGTGACACTGCCCATGGTGATAGTGCACATAGTCATGGTGCATCTGGTGGCAGTGCAAAATAGTGACAGTGCCCATGGTGATATTACTCATGGTGAGAGTGCCCATGGTGAGAGTGCCGATGGTTACAGTGCTCATGGTGACAGTGCCCATGGTGACAGTGCCCCTGGTGACAGGGCACACCATTAGATTGCTCATGGTGGCTGTGCCCATGGTGACAGTTCTTATCATGATAGTGCTCACGGTAGCAGTGTTCATGGTAATAATGCTCACGGTGGCAGTGCCCACAATAAGAGTGCCAAAGGGGAGAATACTGACTGTGACAGTGCCCATGGTGACTTTTCTATCTGGGACAGTGCCCTTGGGGACAGTTAGCATGATGAGATTTCTCACGATAAGATCTTTCACCATGGGCACGGCCACCATGGGCACTCTCACGGTGTGCACTGTCAACAGGGGCACTGTCACTATGGGCACTGTCAGCATGAGCACTGTAAACATGGGCACTCTCTAAATGAGCAATATCACCATGGACACTGTCACTATTTTGCACTGCCACCAGATGCACCATGACCATGTGCACTGTCAGCATGGGCAGTGTCACCATCGGTAGTCTCACCATGGGCACTGCCACCATGAGCACTGTCACCAAGAGCACTGTCACCACGAGCAATGCCACCATGAGCACTGTCACAAGAACTGTCACTATGAGAACTGCCACCATGGGCACTTTCACCATGATTAGTGTCACCGTGGGTATTGTCACCTTGGGCACTGTCAACGTGAGTACTATCACCGTGAGCACTATCACCCTGAGCATGGTCACCACGGGCACAGCTTCAATGTGGACTGTCACCATGAACACTGTCACCATGGGCACTATCACGGTGAGAACAGTCACCATGGTCACTGTCGCCATGGGCACTGTCACCGTGAGCACTGTCCCTAAGAGCATTATCACCATAGGCACTGTCACCGTGAGAACAGTCACCATGGGCAGTGTGAACATGGAGACTATCACCTTGAACACTGTCACCATGAGCACTGTCACCAAGAGCCATTTCAACGGGGTCACTTTCACCGTGAGAACTGTAAACATGGGCACTCTCTAAATGAGCAATATCACCATGGGCACTGTCACTATTTTGCACTGCCACCAGATGCACCATGACCATGTGCACTGTCACCATGCGCAGTGTCACCATGGGCACTGACACCATGAGCACTGTCACCAATAGAACTGTCACCACGAGCAATGCCACCATGAGCACTGTCACAAGAAGTGTCACTATGATAACTGCCTCCATGGGCATGTTCACCATGATTACTGTCACTGTGGTTATTGTCACCTTGGGCACCGTCAACGTGAGTACTATCACCGTGAACACTATCACCCTGAGCACTGTCACCACAGGCACAGCCTCAATGCAGACTGTCACCATGAACATTGTCACCATGGGCACTATCACGGTGAGAACAGTCACCATGGTCACTGTCGCCATGGGCACTGTCACCGTGAGCACTGTCCCTAAGAGCATTATCACCATAGGCACTGTCACCATGAGAACAGTCACCATGGGCAGTGTGAACATGGAGACTATCACCTTGAACACTGTCACCATGAGCACTGTCACCAAGAGCCATTTCAACGGGGTCACTTTCACCGTGAGAACTGTCATCACCGGGACTCTCACCAGTGGCACTGCCTCCGAGAGGTTGTCACGATGAGCACTATCACCATGGGCAGTGTCTCCATGGGCAGTTTCACCATGAGCACCCTCACTATTGGCACTATCACCATTGGCACTGTCAACATCGGCACAGTCACTGTGAGCACTGTCACAATGGGCGTTGTCACACTGGGCGCTGTCACCATGGGAACAGTCACCATTAGCAGTCTCAACATTGGCACTGTGATCTTGGACACTGACACCATGTGCTCTGTCACCGTGGGCACTGTCACAATGGGAAATATCACCATGGGCTTTGTCAGCGTGGGCACTGTCACCATGGGCATGGCCATGCTGACATCTATCACCATAAGCTCTGTAAACATGGGCACTGTCACCATGAGCACAGTCACCATGAGCACAGCCACAATGAGCACTGTCACTTATGACACTGTGCACATGAGCAGTGTCACCATGATCACTGTCACCATGGGCAGGACACCCTGCGTATTGTCACCATGGACACTGTCACTATGAGCACTCTCACCATGGGAATTGTCACCTTAGGCACTGTCACCATGGGCACTGTCACCGTGAGCACTTTTACCATGAACTCTGTCACCCTGGGTATTGTCACCATGGGCACTATCACCGTGAGAGTTGTGAACATGGGCACTCTCACCATGGACACTATCGACATGAGCAATGTCACCATGAATACTGTCACCCAATGTATTGTATCCATGGACACTGTCACCGTGAGCACTACACCATGAGAATTGTGACTATGGGCACTGTCACCATGGGCACATTCACCATCGGCACTATCACCGTGAACACTGTCACCATGAGCACTGTCACTGTGTGCAGTTTTACCATACACATGATAACCGTAAGGACTATCACCATGAGCAATGCCACCATGAGCAATATCACCATGGACACTGTCACCATTTTGCACTGCCACCATGTGCAGTGTCGCCATGGGCACTTTTACCATGAGTACTGTCACCATGGGTAATATCACCATGGGCACTGTCACTGTGAGCACTGTCACTATGAGAATTGTCAACATAGGCACTCTCACCCTGAGAACTGTCACCATGGGCACTGTCAACATGGAGACCATCACCTTGAGCACTGTCACCATGAGCACTGTCACCATGAGAAATGTCACCATGGTTACATTCAATGGAAGAACTGTCACCACGGGGACTATCACCATTGGCACTGTCACCGTGGGGTTGTCACCATGAGCACTATCACCATGGGCAATGTCTCCATGGACAGTTTCACCATGATCACTGTCACCGTGAGCACTGTCACTATGGGCCTTGTCACACTGTGTGCTGTCACCATGGGCACTGTCACTGTGGGCACTGTCACAATGGGAAGTATCACCATGGGCTTTGTCAGCGTGGGCACTGTCACTGTAGCCTTGACACCGTGACATCTATCACCGTAAACAATGTAAACATGGGCACTGTCACCGTGAGCACAGTCACCATGAGCACTGCCACAATGAACACTGTTATTTATGGAACTGTCAACATGAGCACTATCCCATGGGCATGACACCATGGGCACTGTCACCATGGGCATTGTCACCCTAGGTACTCTCACCATAGGCATCACTGTGAGAATTGTGAACATGGGCACTGTCACCATGGGCACTATCACCATGAGCACTGTCACCATGAGTATTGTCACCCTGGGTATTTTCACCATTGGCACTGTCACTGTGAGCACTACACCATGAGAACTGAGACTATGGGAACTGTCACCATGGACACTCTCACCATGGGAACTATCTCCTTGAACACTGTCACCGTAAACACTGTCACTGTGTGCAGTGTCACCATGCGCACTGTCACCGCAAGGACTATCACTGTTAGCAAAGTCACCATGAGCAATGTCACCATGGGAACTGTCACCATTTTGCACTGCCACCATGTGCAGTGTCACCATGGGTAATATCACCATAGGCACCTTCACCCTGACAACTGTGACCGTGCGGAATGTCTCCATGGCACTGGCACCATGGGTCATGTCACTGTGAGCACTGTCACAATGGGCACTATCACTGTGAGAAATCTCACCATGCTAACAGTCCCTATTGGCACTGTCACCATGAGAAGTGTCACCATCGGCACTGTCACTGTCGGCACTGTCACCACGGGCATTGTCATTGTGTGCACTGTCACCATACGCAATGGCACCATGGGCACTGTCACCATGGGCGCTTTTATCATTGGCATTTTCACCATGGGCAGTGTCACCATGGGCACTGCCACCATGGGCACTATCACTGTTTGCACTGTCACCACGTGAACTGCTACCATGAGCACTGTCAGCATGGGTTGTCACCGTGTGCACTGTCACCATGAAAACTGTCAGCATTGGCACTGTCACCGTTTTTCACTGCCACCATGTGCACTACCACCATGTGCATTTTCACCATGGGCACTATCACCGTGAGCAGTGTCACCATGAGTACTGTCATCATGGGCACTGTCACCAAGGGCACAGCCAGCATGTGCACTGTTACCATGGTCACTATCACCATTAGCAATATCAACATGGGAACTACCAACATGGGCACTGTCATCATGAGCACTTTCATAATGGGAACTGCCACCATGGGCACTATTAATGTGAGCATATTCACCATGGGCACTATCACCAAGGGCACTGTCAGTTTCAGCACTATCACCATGGCTACTGCAACCATGACCACTGTCACCATAAGCACTGTCACCATTCTTAGTATCACCATGTGCACTGTCACCATGGGCACTATCGCCGTGAGAACTGTCAGCCTGAGCACTGTCACCATGGGTATTGTGACTTTAGGCACTGTCACCGTGAGCACTGTCACCTTGGGCACTGGCACAATGTGGGCTGTCACCATGAGCACTGTCATCATGGGCACTATCACCATTGGAACTGTCATCATGGCCACTGTCACCATGGGCACTGTCACCATGAGCACTATCACTGTGAGGGTTGTGACCATGGGCACTGTCACCATGGGCAGTGTCCCCATGGACAATTTCACTGTTAGTACTGTCACCATGGACAGTATAACTATGGGCACTGTCACCATGAGCTCTATTACCATGGGCACTTTCACCATGAGCACTACCACTGTGCCCACTCTCACCATAAGAACTGTCACCATGGGCACTTTCACGATGGGCACTTCCAACATTGGCACTATCACTGTGAGCACTGTCAACAAGAGCACTGTCACAGTGGGCAGTGTCACGATGCGCACTATCCCCGCAAGGACTACCACATTAAGCATTGTCACCATAGGCACTGTCACCATGAGCACTGTATCCATGGGCAATCTCACCATGGGCACTATCACCATGAGCATTATCACCATGGGCACTGTCACTATTTTGCACTGCCACCAGATGCACCATGACCATGTGCACTGTCACCATGCGCAGTGTCACCATGGGCACTGACACCATGAGCACTGTCACCAATAGAACTGTCACCACGAGCAATGCCACCATGAGCACTGTCACAAGAAGTGTCACTATGATAACTGCCTCCATGGGCATGTTCACCATGATTACTGTCACTGTGGTTATTGTCACCTTGGGCACCGTCAACGTGAGTACTATCACCGTGAGCACTATCACCCTGAGCACTGTCACCACGGGCACAGCCTCAATGCAGACTGTCACCATGAACATTGTCACCATGGGCACTATCACGGTATGAACAGTCACCATGGTCACTGTCGCCATGGGCACTGTCACCGTGAGCACAGTCACTAAGAGCATTATCACCATAGGCACTGTCACCGTGAGAACAGTCACCATGGGCACTGTCAACATGGAGACTATCTCCTTGAACACTGTCACCATGAGCACTGTCACCATGAGCAATTTCAACAGGGTCACTTTCACCGTGAGACCTGTCATCAGTGGGACTCTCACCATTGGCACTGCCTCCGAGGGGTTGTCACGATGAGCACTATCAACATGGGCAGTGTCTCCATGGGCAGTTTCACCGTGAGCACTCTCTATTGGCACTATCACCATTGGCACTGTCATCATCGGCACGGTCACTGTGAGCACTGTCACAATGGGCTCTGTCACCATGGGCACTGTTACAATGGGAAGTATCACCATGGGCTTTGTCAGCGTGGGCACTGTCACCATGGGCACGGCCACCGTGACATCTATCACCATAATCACTCTAACCATGGGCACTGTCACCATGAGCACAGTCACCATGAGCACTGCCACAATGAGCACTGTCACTTATGGCACTGTCCACATGAGCAGTGTCACCATGATCACTGTCACCATGGGCAGGACAGCCTGGTTATTGTCACCATGGGCAATATCACCATGAGCACTCTCACCATGGGAATTGTCACCTTAGGTACTGTCACCATGAGCACTGTCACAGTGAGCACTTTTACCATGAGCTCTGTCACCCTGGGTATTGTCACCATCAACACTATCACAGTGAGAGTTTTGAACACGGGCGCTCTCACCGTGGACACGATCACCATGAGCAATGTCACCATGAATACTGTCACCCTGTGTATTGTCACCATAGGCACTGTCACAGTGAGCACTACACCGTGAGAATTGTGACTATGGGCACTGTCACCATGGGCACATTCACCATCGGCACTATCGCCGTGAACACTGTGACCATGAGCACTGTGACTGTGTGGAGTTTCACCATACACACTATCACCGTAAGGACTATCACCATAAGCAATGTCACCATGAGCAATATTACCATGGGCACTGTCACCATTTTGCACTGCGTCATGTGCAGTGTCACCATGGGCACTTTTCCATGAGTATTGTCACCATGGGTAATATCCCCATGGGCACTGTCACTATGAGAATTTTCACCATAGGCACCGTCACCGTGAGAAATTTCACCATGCACTGTCAACATGGAGAACATCACCTTGAGCACTGTCACCATAAGCACTGTCACCATGAGCAATGTCACCATGGTCACATTCAACGTGAGAACTGTCACCATGGGGACTATCACCATTGGCACTGTCACTGTGGGGTTGTTCCCATGAGCACCATGGGCAATGTCTCCATGGGCAGTTTCACCATAAGCACTGTCACTATTGGCACTCTCACCATCGGCACTGTCACCATGGGCAGAGTCACCGTGAGCACTCTCACCATGGGCCTTGTCACACTGGGCACTGTCACCATGGGCACTGTCACCGTGGACACTGTCACAATGGGAAGTATCAGCATGGGCTTTGTCAGCGTGAGCACTTTCCCCATGGGCACTGACATCATGACATCTATCACCATAAACCCTGTAAACATGGGGACTGTCACCATGCACACAGTCACCATAAGCACTATCACCATGAGCACTGTCACCATGAGTACTTTCACCCTGTGTGTTTTCACCATGGGCACTCTCACTGTGAGCACTACACCATGAGAATTGTGACTATGGGCACTTTTACCATGGACACTCTCACCATGGGAACGATCACCGTGAATACTGTCACAATGAACACTGTCACTGTGTGCAGTGTCTCCATGTGCACTGTCACCGTAAGGACTATCACTGTAAGCAAAGTCACCATGAACAATGTCACCATGGGCACTGCTACCATTTTGCACTGCCACCATGTTCAATGTCACCATTGGTAATATCACCATAGACACTTTCACCGTGAGAAATGTGACCATGCGGAATGTCTCTATGGGCACTGGCACCATGGGCCTTCTCACTGAGAGCACTGTCACAATGGGCGCTATCACCGTGAGAAATCTCATCATGCTAACTGTCCCCATGGGCACTGTCACCGTGAGAAGTGTCACCATGGGCACTCTCAATGTCGGCACTGTCACCATGGGCATTGTTATTATGGGCACTGTTACCATGGTCACTGCCACCTTCATCTCTGTCACCGTGAAAACTGTAACAATGCCCATTATCAACGTGTGCACTGTCACCATGGGCACTATCACCATGAGCACTGTCAGCATGTGCACTGTCACTATTTAGCACTGTCACCAGGTGAACTACCACCATGGGCACTGTCACGATGTGCACTGTCACCATGAGCACGGTTACCATGGGCACTGTATCAATGTGAAGTGTCACCAGCGCTACTGTCCCCATGGGAACTGCCACCAAGGGCACTGTCACCATTAGCACTGTCACTGCATGCAGTTTCACCATACACACTATCACCATAAGGACTATCCCCGTAAACAATGTCACCATGAGCAATATCACCATGGGCACCATCACCATTTTGCACTGCCACCATGTGCAGTGTCACCATGGGCACTTTTACCATGAGTACTGTCACCATGGGTAATATCACCATGGGCACTGTCACCATGAGTCCTGTCACTATGAGAATTTTCACCATAGGCCTTGTCACCGTGAGTACTGTCACAATGGTCACATTCAACGTAAGAACTGTCACCACGGGGATGATCACCATTGTCACTGTCACCGTTGGGTTGTCACCATGAGCACTATCACCATGGGCAATATCTCCTTTGGCAGTTTCACCATGAGCACTGTCACTATTGGCACTCTCACCATCGGCACTGTCACCATGGGCATGTTCACCGTGAGCAGTGTCACCATGGGCCTTGTCACACTGGGCGCTGTAACCATGGGCACATTCACAATGGGAAGTATCACCGTGGGGTATGTCAGCGTGGGCACTGTCCCCGTGCGCACTGACACCGTGACATCTATCAGCGTAAACTCTGTAAACATGGGCACTGTCACCTTGAGCATGGTCACCGTGAGCACTGTCACCATGGGCCTTGTCAAACTGGGTGCTGTCACCATGGTCACTGTCAATGTGGTCACTGTCACAATGGGAAGTATCAACATGGGCTTTGTCACCCTGGGCACTGTTCCCGTGGGCACTGACGCCATGACATCTATCACCATGAACACTGTAAACGTGGGCACTGTCACCATGAGCACAGTCACCATAAGCACTGTCACAACGAGCACTGTTATTTATGGCTCTGCCAACATGAGCACTGTCACCATGAACACTGTCACCATAGGCATGACACCATTGGCATTGTCACCCTAGGTACTCTCAGCATAGGCATTATCACTGTAAGAATTGTGAACTTGGGCACTGTCACCATGGGCACTATCACCATCAGCACTGTCACCATGAGTACTTTCACCCTGGGTATTTTCACCATGGGCACTGTCACTGTGAGCACTACATCATGAGAATTGTGACTATGGGCACTGTCACCATGGACACTCTCACCTGGGAAATATCACCGTGAACACTGTCACCATGAACACTGTCACTGTGTGCAGTGTCACTATGCGCACTGTCACTGTAAGGAGTATCACCGTAAGAAAAGTCACCATGAGCAATGTCACCATTTTGCACTGCCACCATGTGCAGTGTCACCATGGGTAATATCACCATAGGCACTTTCACCGTGAGAAATGTGACCGTGTGGAATGTCTCTATGGGCACTGGCACCATGGGCATTGTCACTGTGAGCACTGTCACAACGGGCACTATCATTGTGAGAAATCTCACCATGCTAACTGTCCCCATGGGCACTGTCCCGTGAGAAGTGTCACCATGGGCACTGTACCTGTCGGCACTGTCACCATGGAGACTGTCTTTGTGGGCACTGTCACCATGGCCACTGCCACCTTGGGCTCTGTCACCATGAACACTGTAACAATGCCCATTATCACCGTGTGCACTGTCACCATGGGCACTATCACCATGAGCACTGTCAGCATGTGCACTGTCACTACTTAGCACTGTCACCAGGTGAACTATCACCATGGGCACTGTCACGATGTACACTATCACCATGAGCACGGTTACTATGGGCACTGTAACAATGTGCAGTGTCACCACGGTTACTGCTACCATGAGCAGTGTCAGCATGGGTTGTCACCGTGTGCACTGTCACCATGAGAACTGTCAGCATGGGCACTGTCACCATTTTTCACTTCCACCATGTGCACTACCACCATGTGCACTGTCACCATGGGCACTATCACTGTGAACACTGTCACCATGAGTACTGTATTCATGGGCACTGTCACCAAGGGCAGAGCCACCATGTGCACTGTTACCATGGTCACTTTCACCGTGAGCACTGTCACCATGGGAACTACCAAAATGGGCACTGTCATTATGAGCACTTTCACAATGGGAATTGCCACCATGGGCACTATTAACGTGAGCACACTCACCATGGGCACTATCACCAAGGGCACTGTCAGTTTCAGCACTATCACCATGGGTACTGTAACCATGACCACTGTCACCATAAGCACTGTCACCATTCTCAGTATCACCATGTGCACTGTCACCATGGGCACTATCACCATGAGAACTGTCAGCCTGGGCACTGTCACCATGGGAATTGTGACTTTGGGCACTGTCACCAGGAGCACTGTGACCTTGGGCACTGGCACAATGTGGACTGTCACCATGAGCACTGTCATCATGGGCACTATCACCGTTAGAACTGTCACCATGGTCACTGTCACCACGAACACTGCCACCATGAGCAATGTCACAAGAACTGTCACTATGAGAACTGCCACCATGGGCACTTTAACCATGATTACTGTCACCGTGGGTAGTGTCACCTTCTCCCTGTCAACGTGAGTACTATCACTGTGAGCACCATCACCCTGAGCACTGTCACCACGGGCACAGCCTCAATGCGGACTGTCACCGTGGTCACTGTCACCATGGAACTGTAACCGTGACAACGTTCACCGTGAGGGTTGTGACCATTGCCACTGTCACCATGGGCAGTGTCCCCAAGGACAATTTCACTGTTAGTACTGTCACCATGGACACTATAACTATGGGCACTGTCACTGTGAGCTCTGTCACCATGGGCACTTTCACCATGAGCACTGCCACTCTGACCACTCTCACCATAAGAGCTGTGACCGTGGGCACTTTCACAATGGGCACTTCCAACATTGGCACTATCACCATGAGCACTGTCAACAAGAGCACTGTCACAGTGGGCAGTGTCACCATGTGCACTATCACCGCAAGGACTATCACATTAAGCAATGTCACCATGGACACTGTCACCATTTTGCACTGACACCATGTGCACTATCACCTTAGGCACCGTCACCATGAGCACTTTATCACTGAGTACTGTCACCATGGGTTATATCCCCATGGGCACTGTCACCGTGAGAACTATTACTGTGAGCAATGCCATGATGAGCACTGGCGCCATGGGTCTTATCACTATGAGCACTGAAACAATGGGCACTATCACCATGAGAAATCTCACCATGCTAACTGTCCCCAAGGGCACTGTCACAGAGAGAAAAGTCACCATGGGCTCTGTCACAGTCAGTATTCTCAGCATTGGCACTCTCATTGTGGGCACTGCCACTGTGAGCACTATTACCATGAACACTGCTACCGTGAAAACTATGATAAGAACTGTCACCATGGGCATGGCCACCATGTGCACTCTTACGCTGTGTACTGTCACCAGGGGCACTGTCACCATGGGCACTGTCACCATGAACACTGTAACCATGGGCACTCTCACCATGGGCAATATCACCATGAGCAATATCACCAAGGGCACTCTCACTATTTTGCACTGCCACCAAATGCACCATGACCATGTTCACTGCCACCATGAGCACTGTCACAAGAACTGTCACTATGAGAACTGCCACCATGGGCACTTTCACCATGATTACTGTCACCATGGGTATTGTCACGTAGGGCACTGTCAACGTGAGTACTATCACTGTGAGCACTATTACCCTGAGCACTGTCACCACGGTCAGAGCCTCAATGCGGATTGTCACCATGAACACTGTCACCATGGGCACTATCACAGTGAGAACAGTCACCGTGGTCACTGTCACCATGGGCACTGTCACTTTTTGCAGTTTCACCATACACACTATCACCGTAAGGACTATAACCTTAAGCAATGTCACCATGAGCAATATCACCATTGGCACTGCCACCATGTGCAGTGTTACCATGGGCACTTTTACCATGAGTACTGTCACCATGGTTAATATCACCATGGGCACTGTCACCATGAGCACTGTCACTATGAGACTTTTCACCATAGGCACTGTCACCATGAGAACTGTCAACATGGTCACACTCAATGTAAGAACTGTCACCACGGGGACTATCACCATTGGCACTGTCACTATGGGGTTGTCACCAGGAACACTATCACCATGGGCAATGTCTCCATGGGCACTTTCACCATGAGCACTGTCACTATTGGCACTCTCACCATTGGCACTCTCATCATGGGCACGGTCACTGTGAGCACTGTCACCATGGACCTTGTCACACTCAGCGCTGTCACCATGGGTCCTATGATCTTGGGCACTGTCACCGTGGGCACTGTCACAATGGGAAGTATCACCATGGGCTTTGTCAGCCAGGGCACTGTCCCCGTGTGCACTGACACTGTGACATCTATCACCATAAACACTTTAAACATGGGCACTGTCACCATGAGAACAGTCCCCATGAGCACTGCCACAATGAGCACTGTTATTTATGGCACTTCCAACATGAGCACTGTCACTATGAGCACTGTCACCATAAGCATGACACCATGGGCATGGTCACCGTGGGCATTGTCACCCTAGGTACTCTCACCATACGCATTATCACTGTGAGAATTGTGAACATGGGCACTGTCACCATGGGCACTATCACCATGAGCACTCTCACCATGAGTACTGTCACCCTGGGTATTTTCACCATGGACACTGTCACTGTGAGCACTACACCATGAGAATTGTGACTATGGGCACTGTCACCATGGACACTCTCACCATGGGAACTATCATTGTGAACACTGTCACCATGAACACTGTCACCATGTGCAATGTCACCATGAGAACTGTCAGCATCGACACTGTCACCATTATTCACTGCAACCATGTGCACTACCACAATGTGCACTGTCATCATGTGCACTATCACCGTGAGCACTGTCACCATGAGTACTGTCACCATGGGCACTCTCACCAAGGGCACAGCCACCATGTGCACTGTTACCATGGTCACTATCACCGTGAGCACTGTCACCATGGGAACTACCAACATGGGCACTGTCATCATGAGCACTTTCACAATGGGAACTGCCACCATGGGCACTATTAACGTGAGCACACTCACCATGGACACTATCACCAAGGGCACTGTCAATTTCAGCACTATCACCGTGGGTACTGCAACCATGACCACTGTCACCATAAGCACTGTCACCATTCTCAGTATCACCATGTGCACTCTCACCATGGGCACTATCACCATGAGAACTGTCAGCCTGCGCACTGTCACCATGGGTATTGTGACTTTGGGCACTGTCACCGTGAGCACTGTCACCTTGGGCACTGGCACAATGTCGACTGTCACCATGAGCACTGTCATCATGTGCACAATCATTGTTAGTACTGTCACCGTGGTCACTGTCACTATGGGAACTGTAACCGTGAGCACTTTCACTGTGAAGGTTGTGACCATGGGCACTTTCACCGTAAGGACTTCCACTCTGACCACTCTCACCATAAGAGCTGTGACCATGGGCACTTTCACAATGGGCACTTCCAACATTGGCACTACCACCGTGAGCACTGTCAACAAGAGCACTGTCACGGGGCTTCCCTGGTGGCGCAGTAGTTGGGGGTCCGCCTGCCGATGCAGGGGGCGCGGGTTCGTGCCCCGGTCCGGGAGGATCCCGCGTGCCGCGGAGCGGCTGGGCCCGTGAGCCATGGCCGCTGGGCCTGCACGTCCATAGCCTGTGCTCTGCAACGGGAGAGGCCACGACAGTGAGAGGCCCGCGTACTGCAAAAAAAAAAAAAAAAAAAAAGAGCACTGTCACGGTGGGCAGTGTCACCATGTTCACTATCACTGCAAGAACTATCACATTAAGCAATGTCACAGTGGGCACTGTCACCATTTGCACTGCCACCATGTGCACTATCACCATAGGCACTGTCACCATGAGCACTTTATCACTGAGTACTGTCACCATGGGTAATATCACCATGGGCACTGTCACTGTGAGAACTATCACCGTGAGCAATGTCATGATGGGCACTGGCGCCATGGGTCTTGTCACGATCAGCACTGAAACAATGGGCACTATCACCGTGAGAAATCTCACCGTGCTAACTGTCCCCAAGGGCACTGTCACAGAGAGAAAAGTGACCATGGGCACTGTCACAGTCAGTATTCTCACCATTGGCACTCTCATTGTGGGCACTGCCACTGTGAGCACTATTACCATGAACACTGCTACCATGAGCACTATCATGATAAGAACTGTCACCATGGGCATGGCCACCATGGGCACTCTCACAGTGTGCACTGTCACCAGGGGCATTGTCACCATGGGCACTGTCACCATGAGCACTGTAACTATGGGCACTCTCACCATGGGCACTCTCACTATTTTCCACTGCCACCAGATGCTCCATGACCATGTGCACTGTCACCATGGGCTGTGTCACCATGGTCAGTGTCACCTTGGGCACTGCCACCATGGGCACTATCACTATGAGCACTGTCACCATGGGTAATGCAACCATGAGAAATGTCACCGTGAGTACTGTCTGTATGATTTGTCACTGAGTGCACTGTCACCATGAGACCTGTCAACATGGGCACTGTCACAATTTTTGCCTGCCACCATGTGCAATGTCACCATGGGCACTATCACCGTGAGAACTGTCACCATGAGTACTGTCATCATGGGCACTGTCACCAAGGGCACGGCCACCACGTGCACTCTTATCATGGTCATTATCACTGTGAGCACTTTCACAATGGGAACTGCCACCATGGGCATTATCAACGTGCGGACTTTCACCATGGGCACTATCACCATGGGCACTGTCACCGTGAGCACTGTCACTAATTGCATTATCACCTAGGCACTGTCACCATGTGAACAGTCACCATGGGCACTGTCAACATGGAGACTGTCACCTTGAACACTGTCACCATGAGCAATTTCAAAAGGGTCACTTTCACCATGAGAATTGTCACCACGGGGACTCTCACAATTGGCACTGCCTCCGAGGGGTTGGCACGATGAGCACCATGATCATGGGCAGTGTCTCCATGGGCAGTGTCACCATGAGCACTCTCACTATTGGCACTATCACGATCAGCACTGTCAGCATCAGCACGGTCACCATGAGCACAGTCACAATGGGCGTTGTCACACTGGGCGCTGTCAAAAGGGCACAGTCTGCATTAGCACTCTCATCATGGGCACTGTGATCTTGGACACTGTTAACATGGACTCTGTCACCGTGTGCACTGTCACCATGGGCACTATCACCATGAGCACTGTCAGCATGTGCATTGTCAGTATTTAGCACTGTCACCAGGTGAACTACCACCATGGGCACTGTCATGATATGAACTATCACTGTGAGCACGTTTATCATGGGCACTGTAAAAATGCACAGTGTCACCATCGGTACTGTCCCAATGGGAACTGCCACCAAGAGCACTGTCACCATTAGCAGTGTCACCAAGAGGACTGCCACCTTGGGCACTGCTATTATGAGCACTGTCACCATGAGAACTATCGCTATGAGAACTGCCACCATGGGTATTTTCAACATGAGTACTGTCACCATGGGTATTGGCACCATTTGCACTGTCACCATGAGCACTATTACCGTGAGCACTATCACAATGAGCACTCTCACTGTGGTCACTGTCACCATGAGCCCTGTCACCATGGGCACTATCACGGTGAGCACTCTCACCGTGGTCACTATCACCATGGGCACTGTTACCATGAGCACTGTCACCATAGGCAATGGCACCATGGGCACTGTCATCATGTGCAGTGTCACCATGAGCACTATCACTGTGAGCACTGTCACCATGGGTACTGCAACCATGAGAACTGTGAGTACTGTCACTGTGAGTACTGTCTGCATGGGTTGTCACCATGTGCACTGTCACCATGAGAACTGTCAACATGGGCACTGTCACCATGGGCACTCTCACGGTGTGCACTTTCACCAGGGGCACTGTCACCATGGGCACTGTCACGATGAGCACTGTAACCATGGGCACTCTCACCATGGGCATTATCACCATGAGCAATATCAGCATGGGCACTGTCACTATTCTCCACTGCCACCGATGCACCATGACCATGTGCACTGTCACCATCGGCAGTGTCATCATCGGTAGTCTCACCATGGGCACTGCCACCATGAGCAATGTCACCAAGAGCACTGTCACCATGAGCACTGCCAACATGATTACTGTCACCGTGAGTACTGTCACCTTGGCCCTGTCAACGTGAGTACTATCACTGTGAGCACTATCACCCTGAGCACTGTCACCACGGGCACAGCCTCAATGCGGACTGTCACCATGAACACTGTCACCATGGGGACTAGCACGGTGAGAACAGTCACTGTGGTCACTGTCACCATGGACACTGTCACCGTGAGCACTGTCACTAAGAGCATTATCACCATAGGCACTGTCACCATGAGAACAGTCACCATGGGCACTGTCAACATGGAGACTATCACCTTGAGCACTGTCACCATGAGCACTGTCACCATGAGCAATTTCAACAGTGTCACTTTCACCGTGAGAACTGTCACCACGGGGACTCTCACCATTGGCACTGCCTCCGAGGGGTTGTCACGATGAGCACTATCACCATGGGCAGTATCTCCATGGGCAGTTTCACCATGAGCACTCTCACTATTGGCACTATCACGATTGGCACTGTCAGCATCGGCACGGTCACCGTGAGCACTGTCACAATGGGCGTTTTCACACTGGGCGCTGTCACCATGGACACAGTCAACATTAACATTCTCACCATGGGCACTGTGATCTTGCGAACTGTCACCATGGGCTCTGGCCCCTTGGTCATTGTCAAAATGGGAAGTATCGCCATGGGCTTTGTCAGCGTGGGCACTGTCACTGTGGGCACGGCCACCATGAAATCTATCACCATAAGCACGGTCACCATGAGAACTGCCACAATGAGCACTGTCACTTACGACACTGTCCACATGAGCAGTGTCACCATGATCACTGTCACCATGGGCAGGACACCCTGGGTATTGTCACCATGGGCACTGTCACCATGAGCACTCTCACCATTTGAGATGACACCTTAGGTACTGTCACCACGTACACTGTCATCATGAACACTTTTACCATGAGCTCTGTCACCCTGCGTATTGTCACCATGGGCACTATCACCGTGAGAGTTGTGAACATGGGCACTCTCACCATGAGCAATGTCACCATGAATACTGTCACCCTGGGTATTCTCACCATGGGCACTGTCACCGTGAGTTCTACACCGTGAGAATTGTGCCTATGGGCTCTGTCACCATGGGCACATTCACCATCGGCACTATCGCCGTGAACACTGTCACCATGAGCACTGTCACTGTTGCAGTTTCATCATACACACTATCACGGTAAGGACTATCACTGTAAGCAATGTTACCATGAGTAATATCACCATGGGCCCTGTCACCATTTTGCACTGCCACTATGTGCAGTGTCACCATGGGCACTTTTACCATGAGTACTGTCACCATGGGTAATATCACCATGGGCACTGTCACCATGAGCTCTGTCACTATGAGAATTTTCACCATAGGCACTGTCACTGTGAGAACTGTCACTATGGACATATTCAACATAAGAATTGTCACCACGGGCACTATCACCACTGGCACTGTCACCGTGGGGTTGTACCATGAGAACTATCATCATGGGCTATGTTTCCATGGGCAGTATCACCATGAGCACTGTCACTATTGCCACTCTCACCATCGGCACTTTCACCATGGGGACGGTCACCGTGAGCACTGTCACCATGGGCCTTGTCACACTGGGTGCTGTCACCATGGGTAATGTCACCTTGGGCACTGTCACAATGGGAAGTATCACCATTAGATTTGTCAGCCTGGTCACTGTCCCCGTGGGCACTGACACCGTGACATCTATCACCATAAACACTGTAAACATGGGCACTGTCACCATGAGCAGGTTCACCATGAGCCCTGTCACCATGGGCATAACACCATGGGCATTGTCACCCTAGGTACTCTCACCATAGGTATTATCACTGTGAGAATTGTGAACATGGGCACTGTCACCATGGGCACTATCACCCTGAGCACTGTCACCATGAGTGCTGTCACCCTGGGTATTTTTACCATGGACACTGTCACTGTGAGCAATACACCGTGAGAATTGTGACTATAGGCACTGTCACCATGGGCACTCTCACCATGGGAACTATCACCGTGAACACTGTCACCATGAACATAGTCACTGGGTGCAGTGTCACCATGTGCACTGTCACCATAAAGAGTATCACTATAAGGAAATTCACCTTGAGCAATGTCACCATGGGCACTGTCACTATTTTGCACTGCCACCATGTGCAGTGTCACCATGGGCAATATCACCATAGGCACATTCACCATGAGAAATGTGACCATGCGGAATGTTTCTATGGGCACTTTCACCATGGGAATTGTCACTGTGAGCACTGTCACAACGGGCACTATCACCATGAGAAATCTCACCATGTTCACTGTCCCCATGGGCACTGTCACTGTGATAAGTGTCATCATGGGCACTGTCACTGTTGGCACTGTCACCAAGAGCACTGTCATTGTGGGCACTGTCACCATGGCCTCTGCCACCATGGGCTCTGTTACCATGAACACTGTAACAATGCCCATTTTCACCATGTGCAGTGTCACCATGGGCACTATCAGCATGTGCACTGTCACTATGTAACTCTGTCACCAGGTGAACTACCACCATGGGCACGGTCACGAGGTACACTATCACCATGAGCACGTTTACCATGGGCACTGTAACAATGCGCAGTGTCACCATCAGTACTGTCCCCATGGAAACTGCCACCAAGAGCACTGTCACCATTAGCACTGTCACCACGACACTGCCACCTTGGTCACTGCTATTATGAGCAGTGTCACCGTGAGAACTGTCGCTATGAGAACTGCCACCATGGGTATTTTCATCATGAGTACTGTCACCATGGGTATTGTCACCATTTGCACTGTCACTATGAGCACTATCAGCATGAGCACACTCACTGTGGTCACTGTCACCATGAGCACTGTCGCCATGGGTACTGGCACAATGCGGACTGGCGCCATGAGTCCTGTCACCATGGGCACTATCACTGTGAGCACTCTCACCATGGTGACTGTCACCATGGGCACTGTTACCATAAGCACTGTCACCATAGGCAATGGCGCCATGGGCACTGTCAACATTGGCAGGGCCACCATGGGCACTATCACTGTGATCACTCTCACCATGGGTACTGCAACCATGAGAACTGTCACCGTGAGTACTGTCTGCATGGGTTGTCACCATGTGCACTGTCACCATGAGAACTGTCAACATGGGCACTGTCACCATTTTTCACTGCCACGATGTACAGTTCCCATAGTGATATTATCCATGGTGACAGTACTCAGTGATAAAGGGCCCATGGTGA
This sequence comes from Hyperoodon ampullatus, assembly GCF_949752795.1. Lineage (NCBI taxonomy): Eukaryota > Metazoa > Chordata > Mammalia > Artiodactyla > Ziphiidae > Hyperoodon > Hyperoodon ampullatus. The sequence continues at coordinate 140,441,667 of NC_136915.1, read as the reverse complement.
CAGTGCCCATGGTGATAGTGCACATGGTGACAGTGCCCATGGTGATAGTGCACATGGTGGCAGGGCCAAATGGTGACAGTGCCCATGGTGATATTGCTCATGGTGACATTGCTTATTGTGATAGTCCTTAAGGTGATAGTGCACATGGGGACACTGCACACAGTGACAGTTCTCATGGTGACAGTGCTCATGGTGACAGTGCTCATGGTTGCAGTGCCCATGGTGACAGTGCTCACAGTGACAGTTCCCATGGTGGCAGTGCCAATGATGACAGGGCCCATGGTTATAATGCCCATGGTGACAATGCCTATGGTGACAGTGCTCACGGTGACAGTGCCCATGGTGACAGTGAACACGGTGAGAGTGCTCACAGTGATAGAGCCCATGGTGACTGGTCTCATGGTGAAAGTCCGCATTGTACCAGTGCCCATGGTGACAGTGCTCACGGTGATAAGTGCTCACGTAATAGTGCTCATGGTGACAGTGCAAATGGTGCCATTACCCATGGTGACAGTACTCATATTGAAAATACCCAAGGTGGCAGTGTTCGTGGTGACAGTGCTCTTCGTGTCAGTTCCCATGGGGACAGTATCGATTGTTACACTGCACCTTGTGACTGTGCCCATGGTAACTTTGCTCACGGTGACAGTGCCCATGTTGAAAATGCCCATGGTGAGATTATTCATCGTAAAAGTGTGCATGGTGGCAATTCTAATAGTTACAGTTCTCACAGTGACAGAGCTCATGGTGACACAACAAATGGTTTCAATACACATGGTGACAATACTCATAGTGAAAATACCCATGGTGGCAGTTCTCATGGCGACAGTGCTCATGGTAACAGTGCTCATAATAGCAGGGCCCAAGGTGGCAGTGCTTGTGGTGACAGTGCTCTTGGTAACACTGTTCACGGTGATAGTTCTCAAGGTGACACTGGCCATGGTGATATTACCCATGGTGACAGTACTCAATGATAAAGTGCCCAAGGTGACAGTGCCCATGGTGATAGTGCACATGCTGGCAGTACAAAATGGTGACAGTGTCCATGGTGATATTGTCCATAGTGACATTGCTCAAGGTGATAGTCCTTACGGTGATAGTGCACATGGTGACAGTGCAAATGGTGACAATACCCATGGCGACAGTACTCATGGTGAAAATATCCATGGTGGAAGTTCTCATAGTGACAATTCTCAGGGTGACAGTGCTCAGAATAGCCGGGAGCAAGGTGGCAGTGCTTCCGGTGACAGTGGTCATGGTGACAGTGCTGATGATGACAGTACTTGTGGTGATAGAGTTCACAGTGGCTGTGCTCATGGTGATAGTGCTCACGGAGGCAGTGCCCTCCATGACACTGCTCATGCTGGCAATGCCCACGGTGATAGACGCATGGTGACAGTGCCCACCATCACAGTGCAATGGTGAGAGAGCTCACGGTGACAGTTAAACTGGTGACAGTGCCCACGAAGACAATGGTCATGGTGACAGCGCCCATGTGTCAAGGCCCATGGTGAGAGTGTCCACAGTGACACTGACCATGATGTCAGTGCCCATGGTGATAGTGCCCATGGTGACAGTGCCCATTGTTACAATGCTCATGGTGACACTGCCCATGGTGGCAGTGCCCCTGGTGACAGTGCACACCATGAGTATGCACATGATGGCCATGCCAATTGTGACAGTGCCCGTGGTGACAGTACTTATGATGATACTGCTCACGGTAGCAGTGTTCATCGCTATAATGCTCACGGTGGCACTGCCCACAGTGAAAGTGACCATGGACAGTGCCAAAAGTGACAGTGCTCATGGTGACAGTGCCCATGGTGACAGTGCCCATGATGACAGTGCCCATGGTGAAAGTGCTCACCTGGAAAGGGTCCATGATAACATTACCCACGGTGGTAGTGCCCCTGGTGACAGTGCCCATAGTGGCAGTGTTAATGGTGAGAATGCCCATGGTGACAGCACCCATGTGACAAGGCCCATGGAGACAGTGCCCATGGTGAAACTGCACATTATGTCAGTGCCCATGGTGATAGTGCCCATGGTGACAGTGCCCATGGTTACAATGCTCATGGTGACACTGCCCATGGTGGCAGTGCCCCTGGTGACAGTGCACACCATGAGTATGAACATGATGGCCATGCCAATTGTGACAGTGCCTATGGTGACAGTACTTATGATGATAGTGCTCACGGAAGAAGTGTTCATGGTAATAATGCTCACGGTGGCAGTGCCCACAGTGACAGTGCTCATGGACAGTGCCGACACTGACAGTGCCAATGGTGAGAGTTGCCCTAATGACACAGCTCCCGGTGATAGTGCCATTGTGACAGTGCTAAGAGTGAAAATGCCCATTGTGCCAGTGCCCATTGAGACATGCCACACGGTGGCAGTTCTCACAGTGACAGTGCCCATGGTGATTTTACCCTTGGTGACAGTACTCGTGGTTAATTTGCCCATGGTGATACTGCACATGGTGGCAGGGTGAAATGGTGACAGAGCCCATTGTGACATTGCTCATGGTGACATTGCTTAAGGGGATAGTCTTTACAGTGATAGTGCGCCTGTTGACAGTGCTCACAGTGATAGTGCCCTTCGTGAAAGTGCCCATGGTGACAGTGCCCATAGTCACAATTCTCAAGGTGTAGCGCTCATGGTGACATTGCCCATGGTAACAATACCCAGGGTGATAGTACTCATGGTGACACTGCTCATGGTGATAGTCCCCATGCTGAAAGTGCCCATGTTCACAATTCTCATGGTGTTAGTGTCCATGGTGACTATACCCAGGGTGACAGAGATCACGGTAACAGATCTCATGGTGGCAGTGCCCACCGTGACAGTGCCCATGGTGACACAGCCCATGGTGATAATTCCCATTGTGACAGTGCCCACGATTACAGTGCCCATGGTGACAGTGCCCAAGATCAGAGTGCCCATGCTGACATTGCGCATGGTGACAGTACTCATGGTGAAAATGCCTATGGTGGCAATTCTCATAATGAGAGTTCTCATGGTGACAGTGCTCATGTTGGCAGTGCCCTAGGAGGCAGTGCTCGCAGTGACAGTGCTCTTGGTGACAGTGCTTATGGTGGCAGTTCCCATGATGAGAGTACCGATGGTGGCAGTGCACATGGTGAGATTACTGATGGTGGCAGTGCGCATGGTGACTGTTTTCATGGTGCCTATGGTGACAATGCTCATCGTGACAGATCCCATGGTACCCTGCCTCGGTGTAAGTGCTCACGGTGACAGTGACCATTGGGATACAGCTCAAGTTGATAGTGCCCATGGTGGCTGTCCTAACGTTGATAATGCCCATGGTGAAAGTTCCCATGGTGACAGTTCCCATGGTGAAAGTGCTCCTGATTACAGTGCCCATATTCGGAGTTCCCACCATGACAGTGCTCATGGTGGCAGTTCCCTGGGTGGCAGTCCTTGTGGTGACAGTGCTCATGGTGTCAGTTCCCATGATGAGAGTACCGATGGTAGCTGTGCACATGGTGACAGTGCCCACGGTCACATTGCCTCTGGTGACAGTGCTCACAGTGATAGTGCCCATGGTTAAACTGCCCATGGTGACAGTGCTCACTTTAATAGTGCCCATAGTTATAGTGCACTTAGTGGCCATGCCCATGGTGACAGTACACATGGTGATAAAGCTCACGGTGATAGTGCCCATGGTGACAGTTCTCACGGTGAGAGTGCCCATGGTGATACAGCTCATGATGATAGTGCCCATGGTGACATTCCTCACACTGATAGTGCCCAAGGTGATAGTACACTTGGTGGCCGTGCCCATTGGGACAGTGCCCATGGTGACAGTGCCCATGGTGGCAGTGCCCACATTGACAGTGCCCATGGTGACAGTGACAACAGTGACAGTTCCCATGGTGACAGTTCTCACAGTGACAGTGCCATGGAGACAGTTAGCATGATGAGATTTCTCACAGTGATAGTGCTCATAGTAATAATGCCCTTTGTGTAAGTTCCCATCGATACATGCCGCACTGTGACAGTTCTCACGGTGAAAGTGCCCATGATGATATTACCCATGGTGAGAGTAATCGTGATTAAAGTGCTCATGGTGACACTGCTCATGGTGGCAGTGCGAAATGGTGGCAGGGCCCATGGTGACATTGCTCATGGTGACATTGCTTACGGTGATAGTCCTTACGGTGATAGTGTGCACGGTGACAGTGAACACAGTGACAGTGTTCATGGTGAGAGTGCTCTCGGTAATAGTGCCCATTGTGAAAGTGCCCATGGTGACAGTACTCACAGTCACAGTTCTCATGGTGTAGTGCTCACGGTGATAGTGTTCATGGTGACAGTACCCAGGGTAACAGTACTCATGTTGACAGTGCTTATTGTGATAGTGCCCATGGTGAAAGTCCCCATGTTCTCAGTTCTCACTGTGATAGTGCCCATGGTGACAATACCCAGGGTGACGGAGCTCATGTTAACAGTTCTCACGGTGACAGTGCCCATGGTGAGAGTACCTAGGGTGAAAATGCCCATGGTGAGAGTGCTCATGTTGACAGTTCCCATGGTGACAATACCCAGGGTGCAATGCCTATGGTGACAGTGCTGATGGTGACCCTGCTCATGTTGGCAGTGCCATAAGTGACAGTGCTCATTGTGGCAGTGGTCATGGTGACAGTGCTCATGGTGACAGTGTGCATGATTACAGTGCTTATGGTGATAGATACCATGGTGTAAGTGCCCACAGTGACAGTGTCCACGCTGATAAATCCCATGGTGATACTTCCCATTGTGACAGTGCCCACGGTGAAAGTGCCCAAGGTGACAGTGCCCAAGATCAGAGTGCCCATGCTTATATTCCTCATGGTGACAGTACTCATGGTGAAAATGCCGATGGTGGCAATTCTCATAGTGAGAGTTCTCATGGTGACAGTGCTCATGGTGGCAGTGACATAGGAGGCAGTGCTCGTGGTGACAGTGCTCTTGGTGACAGTGCTCATGGTGGCAGTTCCCATGGTGAGAGCACCTATGGTGGCAGTGCACATGGTGAGATTACCGATGGTGGCAGTGCCCATGGTGACTGTTCTCATGGTGACAGTGCCTATGGTGACGATGCTCATCGTGACAGTGCCCATGGTGACACTGCCACGGTGACACTGCCTCGGTGTAAGTGCTCATGGTGACAGTGACCATGGTGATACTGCTCAAGGTGACAGTGCCCATGCTGGCTGCCCTTACATTGATAATGCCCATGGTGAAAGTTCCCATGGTGACAGTTCCCATGGTGAAAGTGCTCCTGATTACAGTGCCCATGTTTGGAATTCCCATGGTAACAGTGCTCATGGTGGCAGTGCCCTGGGTGGCAGTCCTCGTGGTGACAGTGCTCATGTTGGAAGTTCCCATGTTGAGAGTACCGATGGTAGCTGTGCACATGGTGACATTGCCTATGGTAACCGTGCTCACAGTGATAGTGCCCATGGTGACAGTGCTCAAGGTGATAGTGCCGATGGTGATAGTTCTCACGGTGATAGTGCCCATGGTTAAGGTGCCCATTGTGACAGTGCTCACGGTAATTGGGAGCATAGTGATAGTGCACTTGGTGACCGTGCCAATGTTGATAGTACACATGGTGATACTGCTCAAGGTGATAGAGCCCATGTTGACTAGTGTGCATGGTGACGCTTCTCACAGTGACAGTGCCTATGCTGACAATGTTCATCATGACAGTGACCATGGTGACAGTTACCATGGTGAGACAGCTCACGGTGTGAGTGCCCATGGTGACAAAGTCCATGGTGATATTTCCCATTGTGACAGTGCCCACGATGACAGTGCCAAATGTGACAGTGCCAAGGTCAGAGTGCCCATGCTGACATTGCTCATGGTGACATTACTCATGGTGAAAATGCCTATGGTGGCAATTCTCATAGTGAGAGTTCTCATAGCGACAGTTCTTATGGTGACAGTGCTCCTAATAGCAGTGCCCAAGGTGGCAGTGCCCGTGGTGCCACTGCTACTGGTGACAGTACACTTGGTGGCAGATCCCCTGGGGTCATTACCGAAGGTGACTCTGCACATTGTGACATTGTCCATGGTAACCTTGCTCACAGTGATAGTGCACATGGTGACAGTGCCCATGGTGGTATTGCACCTGGTGACAGTGCCCATAGTCACAATTCCCACGGTGTAGTGCTCACGGTGACAGAGCCCATGGTGACAATACCCAGGGTGACATTACTCATGGTGATAGTGCCTATGGTGACAGTGTCCATGATCATAATTCTCACGGTGATAGTGCCCATGGTGATAATACCCAGGGTGACAGAGCTCATGGTAACAATGCTCACGGTGAATGTGCCCATGGTCACAGTACCTAGGGTGTAATGCCCATGCTGAGAGTGCTCATGGTGACAGTGCCCATGGTGACAATAACCAGGGTGTCATGCCCATGGTGACACTGCTCATCTAGGCAGTGCCATAAGTGACAGTGCTCATTGTGGCATTGCTCACGGTGACAGTGCTCACTGTGACAGTGCCCATCGTGACAGTGCCCATGGTGGCAGTGCCCTGGGTAACAGTGCACACCTTGAGAGTGCCCATGGTGGCCATGCCAATCGTGACAGTGCCCATGGTGACAGTACTTATGATGATAGTTCTAACAGTTGCAGTGTTCATGGTAATAATGCCTATGGTGGCAGTGCCCACAGTGACAGTGCCCATGGACAGTGCCAACAGTGACAGTGCCCATGGTGACAGTTATCACGGTGACAGTGCCCATGGTGACAGTTACCATGGTGAGACTGCTCACTGTGATAATACCAATTCTGACAGTGCTCATAGTGACAAGGCCCATGGCGACAGGGCGCATTATGACATTGCTCACGGTGATAGTTCTCACGGTGACAGTTCGCATGGTGATATTTCCCATGTTGACAGTACTCAATGATAACGAGCCCATGGTGGCACTGCCCATGGTGATAGTGCACATGGTGACAGTGCCCATGGTGACATTGCTCATGGTGATATTGCTTACGGTGATAGTCCTTATCGTGATAGTGTGCATGGGGACACTGCACACAGTGACAGTGCTCATGGTAGTGCTCACGGTGACAGTGCTCATGGTTGCAGTACCCATGGTGACGGTGCTCACATTGACAGTTCCCATGGTGGCAGTGCCAATGATGACAGGGCCCATGGTGACAATGCCCATGGTGACATTGCCTATGGTGACAGTGCTCACGGTGGCAGTGCTCACAGTGACAGTGCCCATGGTGACAGGGCTCATGGTGAAAGTCCACATTGTACAAGTGCCCATGGTGAGAGTGCTCACGGTGATAGTGCTCACGGTAATAGTGCCCATGGTGACAGTGCAAATGGTGACAATACCCATGGTGACAGTACTCATGGGGAAAATACCCATGGTGGCAGTTTTCATAGCGACAGTTCTCAGGGTGACAGTGCTCATAATAGCAGGGACCAAGGTGACAGTGCTCATTGTGACAGTGCTCATGGCGACACTGCACTTGGTGACAGTTTCCATGGGAACAGAACCGATGGTGACACTGCACTTTGTGACAGGGCCAATGGTAAACTTGCACTCGGTGATAGTGCACATGGTGAGAGTGCCCACGGTGACACTGCTCATTGTGGCAGTGCTCTTCGTGACAGTGCCAATGATGACAGTGCTTAAGGTGATAGAGTTCACAGTGGCTGTGTTCATGGTGATAGTGCTCAAGGAAGGAGGGACCTTAGTGACCCTGCACATTCTGGCAATGCCCACGGTGATAGACGCATTGTGACAGCACCCATGATCACAGTGCAATGGTGATAGAGCTCACGGTGAGAGTGAAAATGGTCACAGTGCCCACGGAGACAATGGCCATGGTGACAGTGCTCACAGTGACAGTGCCCATGGTGACAGGACTCATGATGAAAGTCCACATTGTATCAGTGCCCATGGTGACAGTGCCCATGATGACAGTGCCCATGGTGAAAGTGCTCACCTGGAAAGTGCCCATGATAACATTACCCATGGTGATAGTGCCCATGGTGACAGTGCCCATGGTTACAGTGTTCATGGTGACACTGCCCATGGTGGCAGTGCCCCTTGTGACAGTGCACACCATGAGTATGGACATGGTGACCATGCCAATTGTGACAGTGCCCATGGTGACAGTATTTATGATGATATTGCTCACGGTAGCAATGTTCCTCATAATAATGCTCATGGTGGCAGTGCCAAAAGTGACAGTGCCCATGGTGACAGTTCTCATGGTGACAGTGCCCATGGTGACAATGCCCATGATGACAGTGTCCATGGTGAAAGTGCTCACCTGGAAAGTGCCCATGATAATATTACCCATGGTAATAGTGCCCATGGTGACACTGCCCATGGTTACAGTGCTCATGGTGACACTGCCCATGGTGGCAGTGCCCGTGGTGACAGTGCACACCATGAGTATGCACTTGGTGGCCGTGCCAATTGTGACAGTGCCCATGGTGACAGCATTTATGATGATACTGCTCATGGTAGCAATGTTCATCGTAATAATGCTCACGGTGGCAGTGCCCATGGTGACAGTGCCCATGGCACAGTGCCAAAAGTGACAGTGCCCATGGTGACAGTTCTCATGGTGACAGTGCCCATGGTGACAGATACCACAGTGAGACTGCTCACAGTGATAGTGCCCATTGTGACCGTGCTCATAGTGACAAGTCCCATGGCATCAGGGCCAATCATGATATTGCTCACGGTGATAGTTGTCACAGTGAAAATGCCCATGGTGATATTACCCATGGTGAGAGTACTCAATGATAAAATGCCTATGGTTACACTGCTTATGGTGATAGTGCACATGGTGGCAGTGCAAAATGGTGACAATATCCATGGTGACAGTACTCATGGTGAAAATACCCATCGTGGCAGTTTTTATAGCGACAGTTCTCAGGGTGACAGCGCTCATAATAGCAGGGTACAAGGTGGCAGTGCTCGTGATGACAATGTTCATAGTGACAGTGCACTTGGTGACAGTTTCCATGGGAACAGTACCGATGGTGACACTGCATTTTGTGACAGAGCCAATGGTAACCTTGCTCTCAGTGATAGTGCCTTTGGTGAGAGTGCACATGGTGACATTGACCATGGAGACACGGCTCACTGTGACAGTGCTCATGGTGGAAGTGCCCATGGTGAAACTACTCATTGTGGCAGTGCTCATGGGGACAGTGCCGATGATGACAGTGCTTATGGTGATAGAGTTCACAGTGGCTGTGCTCATGGTGATAGTGCTCACGGAGGCAGTGCCCTCAGTGACACTGCTCATGCTGGCAATGTCCACGGTTATAGACGCAAGGTGACAGTGCCCACCATCACAGTGCAATGGTGAGAGAGCTCACGGTGACAGTGAAACTGGTGACAGTGCCCACGAAGACAATGGCCATGGTGACAGTGCTCATGGTGACAGTGCCCATGTTGACAGTGCCCATGATGACAGTGCCCATGGTGAAAGTGCTCACCTGGAAAGTGCCCCTGATAACATTACCCACGGTGGTAGTGGCCCTGGTGACAGTACACATAGTGAAAGTGCTAATGGTGAGAATGCCCATGGTGACAGCACCCATGTGACAAGGCCCATGGTGACACTGCCCACGGTGACACTGCCCATGATGTCAGTGCCCATGGTGAGAGTGCCCATGGTTACAGTGCTCATGGTGACACTGCCCATGGTTGCAGTGCCCCTGGTGACAGTGCACACCATGAGTATGCACATGTGGCTGTGCCAATTGTGACAGTGCCCATGGTGACAGTATTTATGATGATACTGCTCACGGTAGCAGGGTTCATCGTAATAATGCTCACGGTGGCAGTGCCCACAGTGACAGTGCCCATGGACAGTGCCGAAAGTGACAGTGCCCATGGTGACAATTCTCACGGTGACAGGGCCCATGGTGACAGATACCACAGTGAGACTGCTCACGGTGTTAGTGCCCATTGTGACAGTGCTCATAGTGACAAGGCCCATGGCGCCAGGTCCAATCATGATACTGCTCACAGCGATAGTTGTCATGGTGACAGTGCCCATGGTGATATTACCCATGGTGAGAGTACTCAATGATAGTGTGTCAATGGTGACAGTGCCTATGGTGATAGTGCACATGATGGCAGTGCAAAATGCTGACAGTACCAATGGTGACATTGCTCATGGTGACATTGCTTAACGTGATAGTACTTGCAGTGATAGAGCGCATGGTGACACTGGCCACCATGACAGTCCTCTTGGTGACAGTGCACACAATGACAACCCATGCTGACAGTGCTCATGGTGACAGTGCTTATCATTGCATTACTCATGGTGACAGTGCTCACAGTGACAGTACCTATGTTGGGAGTGCCCATGGTGACACTTCCCACGGTGACACTGCCCGTGATGACAGTGCCCACGGTGACATTAACTACAGTGTCAGCACTCACGGTGATAGTGCCCATGGTGACAGTGCACATGGTGATACTGCTTAGGTTGATAGTGCCCATGGTGACTGTTCTCATGGTGAAACTGCCTACGGTGACAATGCTCATCGTGACAGTGCCCATGGTGGGGTGCTCACGGTGATAGTGCTCACGGTAATAGTGCTCATGGTGACAGTGCAAATGGTGACAATACCCATGGTGACAGTACTCATGGTGAAATTTCTCTTGGTGGCATTTCTCATAGCGACACTTTTTATGTTGACAGTGCTCATAATAGCAGTGCCCAAGGTGGTAGTGCTCGTGATGACATTGTTAATGGTGAGAGTCCACTTGGTGGCAGTTCTCATGGGGACAGTTCCGATAGTGACACTGCCCATTGTGACAGAGCCCATGGTAAAATTGCTCACGATGATAGTTCACATGGTGGCAGTGTCCATGGTGACATTGCCCATGGAGACACTGCTCATTGTGACAGTGCTCATGGTGACAGTGCTCATGGTGGAAGAGTCCATGGTGAAGGTGCTTATTGTAGCAGTGCTCATGGTGCTGACACTGCCGATGATGACAGTGCTTATAGTGATAGTGTTCACACGTGCTGTACTCATGGTGATAGTGCTTATGGTGGCAGTGCCCATAGTGACAGTGCCCATGGACAGTGGTGACAGTGACAGTGCCCATGGTGACAGTTATTACGGTGACAGTGCCCATGGTGATATTACCCATGGTGACAGTACTCAATGATAAAATGCCCATGGTGAGAGTGGCCATGTTGATAGTGCACATGGTGGAAGTGCCAAATGGTGAGAGTGTCCATAGTGAGATTGCTCATGGTGACATTGCTTAAGGTGATATTCCTTGCGGTGATACTGCGCATAGTGACAGTGCAAATTGTGATAATACACATGGTGACAGTACTCATGGTGAAAATGCCCATGGTGGCAGTTCTCATAGCGACAGTTCTCATAGTGACAGTGCTCATAATAGCAGGTCCCAAGGTGGCTGTACTCATGGTGACAGTGCTCATGGTGACAGTGTGCTTGGTGGCAGTACCCATGAGAACTGTACCCATGGTGACACTGCACATTGTGACAGTGCCAATGGTAACCTTGCTCTCGATGATAGTGCACATGGTGATATTGCCCATGGTGGCAGTGCCCACGGTGCCAGTGCCCACAGTGACAGTGCCCATGCTGACAGTTCCCATGGTGATAGAGCCCATGGTGAGAGTGCACATGGTGATACTGCCAATGGTGAAATTTCTCATGGTTGCAGCACCCATGGTGACAGTGCTCAAACTGACTGTACCAATGGTGGCAATGCACATGGTGACAGTACCCACGGTGACAGTGCCCATGATGACAGTGCCCTAGGTGACAGTGTCCACGGTGACATTGCCTATGGTGACACTGCTCATGGTGACATTGCCCATGTTGACAGGGCTCATGGTGAGAGTCCACATTGTGCCAGTACCCATGGTGACAGTGCTCACAGTGAAAGTGCTCACGGTAATAATGTTTACGTTGACAGTGTCCATGGTGAAAAACCCATGATGACAGTACTCATCGAGAAATTGCCCATGGTGGCAATTCTCATTGTGACCATTCTCATAATGACAGTGCTCATGGTGGCAGTGCCCTAGGTGGTAGTGCTCGTGGTGGCATTGCTCCTGGTGGCAGTTCCCATGGTAAGAGTACCGATGGTGGCAGTGCATATGGTGACAGAGACCATGGTAACCGTGCTCACGGTGATAGGACCCATGGTGACAGTGATCACAGTGCTAGTGCTGATGGTGATAGTGTTCACAGTGATAGTGCCCATGTTAAGGTGCCCATGGTGACAGTGCTCACACTAGTAGTGAGCATAGAGATAGTGCACTTGGTGACTGTGCCCATGGTGACAGTACACATGGTGATAATGCTCAAGTTGATACTGCCCATGGTGACAGTGTGCATGGTGACAGTTCTCATGGTGAGAGTGCCTATGGTGACAATGTTCATCGTGACAGTGCCCATGCTGACACTGCCATGGTGACAGTGCCCACTGTGACAGTGACCATGATGATTCTGCTCATAGTAATAGTGCACATGGTGACAGTCCTCAAGTTGAGAGTGCCCACTGTGAAAGTGCCCATGGTGACAGCTCCCATTGTGATAATGCTCATTATGACAGTGCCCAGGTTGGTAGTTCCCATGGTGATATTGCTCACAGTGATAGTGACCGAATGGTGAGAGTGCCCATGGTGACAGTGCCCATGTGACAAGGCCCATGGTGACAATGCCCATGGTGACACTGCTCATGAGGACAGTGCCCATGGTGGTAGTGCCCATGGTGACCGTGCCCATGGTTACAGTGCTCATGCTGACACTGCCCATGGTGGCTGTGCCCAGGTTACAGTGCACACCATGAGAATGCCCATGGGGGCCATGCTAATTGTGATCGTCCCCATGGTGACAGTATTTATGATGACAGTGCTCATGGTAGCAGTGTTCATGGTAATAATGCACACGGTGGCAGTTCCCACAGTGACAGCGCCCATGGACAGTGCCGACAGTGTGCAGGGTAACATTTCTCACAGTGACAGTGCCCATGGTGACAGTTACCACTGTGAGACTGCTCATGGTGATAGTGCCCATTGTGACAGTGCTCATAGTGACAAGGCCCATCGCGCCAGTGCCCATCATGATATTGCTCACGGTGATAGTTGTCACGGTGACAGTGCCCATGGTGATATTACCCATGGTGAGAGTACTCAGTGATAAAGTGCCTATGTTGACAGTGCCTATGGTGATAGTGCACATGATGGCAGTGCAAAATGGTGACAGTGTCCATGGTGACATTGCTCATGGTGACATTGCTTATGGTGATAGTACTTGCGGTGATAGAGCACATGGTGACACTGCCCACCATGACAGTGCTCTTGTTGACAGTGCTCACAATGACATTACCCAATGTGGCAGTGCCCATGTTAACAGTTCTGATGGTGACACTGCCCGTGATGACAGTGCTCACGGTGCCATTGCCTATGGTGACAATGCTTATGGAGATAGTGCCCATGGTGACAGGGCTCATGGTGACAGTCTGAATTGTGCCACTGCCCATGATGAAAGAGCTAATGGTGATAGTGCTCACTGTAATATTGCTCATGCTGACGGTGCTAATGGTGAGAATACCTATAGTGACGTACTCACGGTGAAAATAAACATGGTGACAGTTTTCATAGCAACAGCTCTCATTTTGACAATGCTCGTAATATCAGTGTCCTAGGTAGCAGTGCTTGTGGTGACATTGCTAATGGTGACATGTCTCTTGGTAGAAGTTCCCATGGGGACAGTACCGTAGGTGACTCTGCACATTGCGACATTGGCCATGGTAAACTTGCTCACGGTGATAATGCACATGGTGACAGTGCCCATGGTGGTATTGCACCTGGTGACAGTGCCAATAGTCACAATTCTCATGGTGTAGTGCTCACGGTGACAGTGCCCATGGTGACAGTACCTAGGGTGACATTACTCATGGTGATAGTGCCCATGGTGATAGTGCTCATGTTCATAATTCTCACGTTGACAGTGCCCATGGTGACAATACCCAGGGTGTCATGCCCATAGTGAGAATGCTCAATATGACACTGCTCATTTTGGCAGTGCCATAAGTGACAATGCTCATTCTGGCCATTCTCATGGTGACAGGGCTCACGGTGACAGTGCCCATGTTGAAAGTGCTCACAGTGACAGTGCCCATGGTGACAGTGCCGATGGTGATAGTGCCCATAGTGATAGTGCTCACGGTGAAACTACTCATGGAGACATTGCCCATGGTGATAGTGCTCATGCGGAAATTGCCCATGCTGACAACACTCATGGTGATATTGCCCTTGGAGAGAGTACCCATGTTGACAGTGCCTGTGGTGACGTGCATATGTTGATAGTGCTCACAGTGATAGTACCCATGGTGACATTGCCAATGGAGGAAGTGCCCATGGTGCCATTGCCAACAGGGACAGTGCCCATACTGATAGTTCCATGGTGATAGTGCCCTTGGTAACAGTGCACATGGTGATAATGACAATAGAGACAGTGCTCATGGTGACAGTGCTCATGGTTGCAGTACACATAGTGAGAGAGCTCAAAATCACAGTGCCCATGGTGACAGAACCCACTGTGACATTGCCTATGGTGACACTTCTCACGGTGACATTGCCCATGGTGACAGGGCTCAGGGTGACAGTCCGCATTGTGCCAATGACGAAGGTGACAGTGCTCATGGTGACAGTGCCTATGGTGACAGTGACCAAGTTGAGAGTGCTCATGGTGATAGTACCCATGGTGAAAGGGCTCATTGAGACAGTCCGCATTGTGTCAGTGCCCATGGTGACAGTGCTCACAGTGAAAGTGGTCATGGTAATATTAATCACGGTGACAGGGCCCAACGTGAAATTACCCATGGTGACAGTAGTCATTGAGAAAGTGTCCATGGTGGCAATTCTCATAGTGACAGTTCTCATGGTGACAGTGCTCATCATGGCAGTGCTCGTGGTGTCAGTGCCCATGGTGACAGTGCCCACGGTGACATTGCCTATGGTGACAGTGCTCACAGTGACAGTGCCCATGGTGACACTGACCACAGTGAGAGTGCTCACGGTGATAGTGCCCATGGTGATAGCACTAATGGTGACTGTCCCCATTGTGCCAGTGCCAATGGTGAGAGTGCCCATGGTGACAGTGACCACGGTGAGAGGTCTCACGGTAATAGTGCTCACGGTAATAGTGCTAATGGTGACAGTGCAAATGGTGACAATAGCCAGGATTACAGTACTCATGGTGAAAATACCCATGGTGGCAGTTCTCATAGTGACAGTGCTCATGGTGGAAGTGCCCATGGTGACAGTGATCATTGTGGCAGTCCTCATGGTGACAGTGCCAATGATGCCAGTGCTTATGGTGATGGTGTTCACAGTGGCTGTGCTCATGGAGATAGTGCTCACGGTGACAGTGCCCATGATGACAGTGCCCAGGGTGACAGTTCTCATGGGGAAAGTGTCCATGATAACATTAAACATGGTGATAGTGACCTTGGTGACAGTGCCCACGGTGACATTGCTAAAGGTGATAGTACCTTTGGTGACAAGGCTCAAGGTGAAATTGTCCATGCTGACAAAGTTCATGGTGACATTGCCCTTCAAGAGAGTACACATGTTGACAGGGCCCATGGTGATGTGCTTATGTTGACAGTGCTCACAGTGATAATGCCCATGGTGACATTGCCCATGGTGGAAGTGCCCACTCTGCCATTGCCAACATTGACAGTGCCCATGCTGCCAGTTCTCATGGTGAAAATGCCCATGGTGAGAGTGCACGTGGTGATACTGCCAATGGCGACAGTGCTCTTGGTTGCAGTACCCATGGTGACAGTGCTCAAAATGACAGTGCCCATGGTGGTAGTGCCCATGGAGACATTGCATATGGTGACACTTCTCACGGTAACATTGCCCATGGTGACAGGGCTCATGGTGACAGTTCGCAATGTGCCAGTGCCAAAGGTGACAGTGCTCAGGGTGACTGTGTCCATGGTGACAGTGACCATGGTGAGAGTGCTCACAGTGATAGTGCCCATGGTGACAGGGCTCATGGTGATAGTCCGCATTGTGCCAGTGCCCATGGTGACACTGTTCACAGTGAAAGTGCTCATGGTAATATTGCTCACGGTGACAGTGACCAAGGTGAAATTACCCATGGTGACAGTACTCATCGAGAAAGTGCCCATGGTGGCAATTCTCATAATGACAATTCTCATGGTGACAGTGCTCATGGTGGAAGTGCCCTGGGTGGCAGTGCTCATGGTGACAGTGTTCATGATGGCAGTTCCTGTGGTGAGAGTACCGATGGGGTAATGCACAGCTTGACAGTGCCCATGGTAACTGTGCACACGGTGATAGTGCACATGGTGAGAGTGCCCATTGTGACATTGCCCATGGAGAACCTCCTCATTGTGACCATGCTCATGGTGACAGTGCTCATTGTGGCAGTGCTCATGGGGACAGTGCTTATGATGACAGTGCTTATGTTGATAGTGTTCTCATTGTCTGTGCTCAAGGTGAGAGTGCTCACGGTGGCAGTGCCCATAGTGACACTGCTCATGCTGGCAATACACACGGTGATAAACATGATGACAGTGCCGAAGATCAGAGTGCAATGGTGAGAGAGCTCACGGTGACAGTGACAATGGTGACAGTGCCCACAGAGGCAATGGCCATGGTGACAGTGCTCATGGTGACAGTGCCCATGGTGACAGTGCCCATGATGACACTGCCCATGGTGACAGTGCTCACGGGGAAAGTGACCATGATAACGTTAACCATGGTGATAGCGCCCCTGGTGACAGTGCCCACGGTGACATTGCTCATGTTGATAGTGCCTTTGGTAAGAATACTCATGGAGAAATTGCCCATGCTGACAATTCTCATGATGACATTGCCCTTGGAGAGAGTACCCATGTTGAGAGTTAGCATGGTGACGTGCTAATGTTTACAGTGTTCACAGTGATAGTTCCCATGGTGACATTCCCCATTGTGGAATTGCTCACGATGCCAGTGCCCAGTGACAGTGCTCGCACTAACAGTTCTCATGGTGATAGTGCCCATGGTGACAGTGCACATGGTGATACTGCCAATGGTGACAGTGCTCAAAATGGCAGTGCCCATGGTGACATTACCCATGGTGATATTGCCTATGGTGACATTTTTCACGGTGACATTGCCCATGGTGACAGGGCTCATGGTGACCGTCCGCATTGTGCCAGTGCCCATGGCGACAGTGCTCACAGTGAAAGTGCTCATGGTAATGCTGCTTACGGTGACAGTGCCCAAGGTGAAAATACCCATGGTGACAGTACTCATCGAGAAAGTGCCCAGGGTGACAATTCTCATAGTTATAGTCTTCATGGTGACAGTGCTCATGGTGTCAGTGCCCTGGGTGGCAGTGCTCGTGGTGTTTGTGCTCATGGTGAGAGTGCTCATGGTGGCAGTTCCCATGGTGAAAGTACTGATGGGGCAGTGCACATGGTGACAGTGCCCATGGTAACTGTGCTCACGGTGATATGACCCATGGTTACAGTTATAACGACTGTTGTGCCGATGCTGATAATGCTCCTGGTGATAGTGTCCATGGTGAAGGTGCCCATGGTGACAGTGTTCTCAGTCATAGTGAGCATAGTGATAGTGTACTTGGTGACCGTGCAGATGGTGACAGTGCCCATGGTGATAGTACACATGGTGATACTGCTCAATGTGATGGTGCCCTTGATGACAGTGTGCATGGTGACAGTTCTCACGGTTAAAGTGCCTATGGTGACAATGCTCATGGTGACAGTGCCCATGGTGACCGTTCTCATGTTGATAGTGCCCATGGTGACAGTTCTCATGGTGAAAGTGCTCAGGATGACAGTGCCCATGTTGGTAGTTCCATTAGTGAGAGTACTCAAAGTGATAGTGACATTGGTAAGATTGCAGATGGTGGCCGTTCCATTGGTGACATTGCCCATGATGACTGTACTCATGGTGACAATGCTCACGGTCATAGTGTCCATGGTGACAGTGCACATGTTTGTAATGCACATGGTGGCAGTGAAAAATGGTGACAGAACCCATGGTGACAGTGGTCATGGTGACAGTGCACACGATGACTGGGTTCATGGTTGCATTATGTATGGTGACAGTGCTCACAGTTACAGTGCCCATGTTAACAGTTCTCACCATGATAGTGTCCATGGTGACAGTGATCACAGTGATAGTGCCGACAGTTATAGTGCTCACGGTGATAGTGCCCATGGTTAAGTTGCCCATGGTGACAGTGCTCACGGTAATAGTGAGCATAGTGATAGTGCACTTGTTGACCGTGCCCATGCTGACAGTACACATGGTGATAATTCTCAAGTTGGTAGTGCAAATGGTGGCAGTGCCCATGGACACCACCCTCAAGGTGATAGTGCTCACTGTGACAGGGCCCATGGGGACAGTGCAAACCATGACTTTGCCTATCGAGACAGTGATCACAGTGACAAAGCCCATGGTGACAGTGATGACGGTGACAGTTCTAATGCTGATAGTGCCCATAGTGACAATACCCATGGTGAGAGTACTCATGGTGATAATTCTCAATGTGATAGTGCCCATGGCGATAGTGCCAATGGTGAGAGTCCTCACAGTGATAGTGCCCATGGTGACAGTTCCCATCCTGAAAGTGCTCATGATGACAGTGCCCATGGTGAGAGTGCTCACGGTGATAATGCAGATGGTAACAGTTCACATGGTGGCCGTGACCTTGGTGACAGTGCCCATGATGACAGTACTCATGGGGACAATGCTCACGGTAATAGTGCCCATGTTTAGAGTGCACATGGTGGTAGTGCACATGGTTGCAGTGAAAAATGGTGACAGTGCTCATGGTGACAGTGAACACAGTGAAAACCCATGCTGACAGTACTCACAGTGACACTGCTCATGGTTGCAGTACCCATGGTGACAGTGCTCACAGTGACAGTGCCTACGGTATGAGTGCCCATGGTGACAGTGCTGATGGTGACACTGCCCATAATGACAGTGCCCATGGTCACAGTGCCCTGGGTGGCAGTGCTCGTGGTAAGAGTGCTCATGGTGACAGTGCTCATGGTGGCATTTCCCATCATCAAAGTACCGATAGGGTAGTGCACAAGGTGAAAGTGCTCATGTTAACTGTGCTCACGGTGATAGTTCACACAGTGAGAGTGCCCATTGTGACATTGCCAATGGAGACCCTCCTCATTGTGACAGTGCTCATGGTTACAGTGCTCATGGTGGAAGTGCTCATGGTGACAGTGCTCATGGTGGCATTCCCCATCGTGAGAGTACCGATAGGGTAGTGCACAAGGTGAAAGTGCTCATGTTAACTGTGTTCACGGTGATAGTGCACACAGTGAGAGTGCCCATTGTGACATTCCCAATGGAGACCCTCCTCATTGTGACAGTGCTCATGGTTACAGTCCTCATGGTTACAGTGCCCATGGTGACAGTGCTCATTGTGGCAGTGCTCATGGGGACAGTGCCGATGTTGACAGTGCTTATGGTGATAGTATTCACAGTGTCTGTGCTCAAGGTGATAGTGCTCATGGTGGTTGTGCCCATAGTGACACTGCTCACGCTGGCAATACCCACGGTGATTGACTCATGGTGACAGTGCCCAAGATCACAGTGCAATGGTGAGAGAGCTTACGGTGACAGTGACAATGGTGATGGTGCCCATGGAGGCAATGGCCATGGTGAGAGTGCTCATGGTGACAGTGCCCATGGTGACAGTGCCCATGATGATACTACCCATGGTGACAGTGTTCATGGGGAAAGTGCCCATGATAACATTAACCACGGAGATACTGCCCCTGGTGAGTGTGCCCACGGTGACATTGCTCAAGGTGATAGTGCCTTTGGTGACAGTACTCATGGTGAAATTGCCCATGATGACAATGCTCATGGTGACATTGCCCCTGGAGAGAGTACCCATGTTTACAGTTCCCATGGGGACGTGCTCATGTTGACAGTGCTCACAGTGATAGTTCCCATGGTGACATTGCCCATAGTGGAATTGCTCACGATGCCAGTGCCCACAGTGACAGTGCTCACGCTGACAGTTCTTATGGTGATAGTGCCCATGGTGACAGTGCACATGGTGATACTGCCAATGGTGACAGTACTCATGGTTACAGTGCTCAAAATGGCAGTGCCCATGGTGACATTGCCCACGGTGATATTGCCTATGGAGACACTTCTCACGGTGACATTGCACATGGTGACAGGGCTCATGGGGACAGTCCGCATTGTGCCAGTGCCCATGGTGACAGTGCTCACAGTGAAAGTGCTCATGGTAATACTGTTTACAGTGAGAGTGCCCAATGTGAAAATACCCATGGTGACAGTACTCATCGAGAAAGTGCCCATGCTGACAATTCTCATAGTAACATTTCTCATGGTGACAGTGATCATGTTGGAAGTGCCCTGGGTGGCAGTGCTTGTGGTGTCAGTGCTCATGGTGACAGCACTCATGGTGGCAGTTCCCATGGTGAGAGTACCGATGGGGCGGTGCACATGGTGACAGTGCCCATGGTAACTGTGCTCATGGTGATATGACCTATGGTTACTGTTCTCACGACTGATGTGCCGATGCTGATAATGCTCCCGGTGACAGTGCCCATTGTTAAGGTGCCCATGGTGACAGTGTTCAGAGTAATAGTGAGAATAGTGATAGTGTACTTGGGGACTGTGCCCATGGTGACAGTGTGCATGGTGACAGTACACATGGTGATAATGCTCAATGTGATAGTGCCCTTTTTGACAGTGCGCATGGTGACAGTTCTCACAGTGATAGTGCCCATGGTGAGAGTGCACATGGTGGTAGTGCACACGGTGGCAGTGAAAAATGTTGACAGTGCACATGGTGACAGTGCACATGGTGAAAACCCATGCTGACAGTACTCACAGTGACACTGCTCATGGTTTCAGTACCTATGGTGACAGTGCTCACAGTGACAGTGCCCATTGTATGAGTGCCCATGGTGACAGTGCTCATGGTTACACTGCCCATGACGATAGTGCCCATAGTGACAGTGACCATGGTGACATTGCCTATGTTGTCAGTGCTCACGGTGACAGTGCCCATGGTGACACTGACCACAGTGAGAGTGCTCATGGTGATAGTGCCTATGGTGAAAGCACTCATGGTGACAGTCCCCATTGTGCCAGTGCCCATGGTGACAGTTACCACGGTGAGAGGTCTCACGGTGATAGTGCTTAGGGTAATAGTGCTCATGGTGACTGTGCAAATGGTGACAATACCCAAGGTGAGAGTACTCATGGTTGAAATACCCATGGTGGCAGTTCTCATAGTGACAGTGCTCATGGTGGAAGTGCCCATGGTGACAGTGCTCATTGTGGCAGTGCTAATGGTGACAGTGCCGATGATGCCAGTGCTTATGGTGATGGCGTTCTCAGTGGCTGTGCTCATGGAGATAGTGCTCATGGTGACAGTGCCCATGATGACATTGCCCAGGGTGACTCTGATCACGGGGAAAGTGCCCATGATAACATTAACCGTGGTGATAGTGCACCTGGTGAAAGTGCCCACGGTGACATTGCTCATGGTGATAGTGCCTTTGGTGACAAGGTTCATGGTGAAATTGCTCATCCTGACAATGCTCATGGTGACATTGCCCTTCGAGAGAGTACCAATGTTGACAGTGCCCATGGTGACGTGCTTATGGTGACAGTGCTCACAGTGATATTGCCCATGGTGACATTGCCCATGGTGGAATTGCTCACGATGCCAGTGCCCATAGTGACAGTGTTCACGCTGACAGTTCTCATGGTGATAGTGCCCATGGTGACAGTGCACATGGTGATACTGCCAATGGTGACAGGACTCATGGTTACAGTGCTCAAAATGGCAGTGCCCATGGTGACATTGCCCATGGTGATATTGCCTATGGTGACACTTTTCACGGTGACATTGCCCATGGTGACAGGGCTCATGGGGACAGTCCGCATTGTGCCAGTGCCCTTGGTGACAGTGCTCACAGTGAAAGTGCTCATGGTAATAATGTTTATGGTGAGAGTGCCCAAGGTGAAAATACTCATGGTGACAGTACTCATCGAGAAAGTGTCCATGGTGACAATTCTCATAGTAACAGTTCTCATGGTGACAGTGCTCATGGTGGCAGTGCCCTTGGTGGCAGTGCTCATTGTGTCACTGATCATGCTTACAGTGCTCATGCTGACAGTTCAATGGTTAGAGTACTGGTGGGGCAGGGTATATGGGGACAATGCCCATGGCAACCGTGCCCACAGTGATATGACCCATGGTTACAGTTATCACGACTGTTGTGCTGATGCTGAAAATGCTCCCGGTGATAGTGCCCATGGTTAAGGTGCCCATGGTGACAGTGTTCACAGTAATAGTGAGCATAGTGATAGTGTACTTGGTGACCATGCCCATGGTGACAGTACATATGGTGAGACTGCTCAATGTGATAGTGCCCTTGTTGACTGTGCGCATGGTGACAGTTCTCACGGTGACAATGCCTATGGTGACAATGCTCATGGTGACAGTGCACATGGTGACACTGCTCATGGTGATAGTGCCCATGGTGAGAGTGCACATGGTGGTAGTTCACATGGTGGCAGTGAAAAATGGTGACAGTGCTCATGGTGACAGTGCACACGGTGAAAACCCATGCTAAAAATACACAGAGTGACACTGCTCATGGCTTCAGTACCCATGGTGACAGTGCTCACAGTGACAGTGCCGACGGTATGAGTGCCCATGGTGACAGTGCTCATGGTGACAGTGCCCATGGTGACACTGACCACAGTGAGTTTGCTCACGGTGATAGTGTCCATGGTGACAGCACTCATGGTGACAGTCCCTATTGTGCCAGTGCCCATGGTGACAGTGACCACGGAGAGAGGTCTCACGTTGATAGTGCTCATGGTAATAGTGCTCATGGTGACAGTGAAAATGGTGACAATAACCAGAGTGACAGTACTCAGGGTGAAAATACCCATGGTGGCATCTCTCATTGTGACAGTGCTCATGGTGGAAGTGCCCATGGTGACCATACTCATTTTGGCAGTGCTCATGGTGACAGTGCCGATGATGCCGGTGCTTATGTTGATGGTGTTCACAGTGGCTGTGCTCATGGAGATAGTGCTCACGATGACAGTGCCCAGGGTGACAGTGCTCATGGGGAAAGTGCCCATGATAACATTAACCATGGTGATAGTGCCCCCGATGACAGTGCCCACGGTGACATTGGTCATGGAGATAGTGCCTTTGGTGACAAGGCTCATGGTGAAATTGCCCATCCTGACAATGTTCATGTTGATATTGCCCTTCGAGAGAGTACCCATGTTGACAGTGCCCATGGTGACGTGCTCATGTTGACAGTGCTCACAGTGATAGTGCCCGTGGTGACATTGCCCATGGTGGAAGTGCCCATGGTGCCATTGCCAACAGTGACAGTGCCCACGCTGACAGTTCTCATGGTGATAGTGCCCATGGTGACAGTGCACATGGTGATACTGCCAATGGCGACAGTGCTCATTGTGACAGTGCTCATGGTTGCAGTACCCATGGTGACAGTGCTCAAAATGACAGTGACAAAGGTGGCAGTGCCCATGGTGACAGTGCCCATGGTGACAGTGCCTATGGTGACACTTCTCACGGTAACATTGCCCATGGTGACAGGACTCATGGTGACAGTCCACATTGTGCCAGTGCCGAAGGTGAGAGTGCTCACAGTGACAGTGTCCATGGTGACAGTGACCAAGGTGAGAGTGCTCATGGTGATAGTGCCCATGGTGACAGGGCTCATGGTGAAAGTCCGAATTGTGCCACTGCCCATGGTGACAGTGCTCACAGTGAAAGTGCTCATGGTAATACTGTTCATGGTGACAGTGCCCAAGGTGAAATTACCCATGGTGAAAATACTCATCGAGAAAGTGCCCATGGTGGTAATTCTCATAATGACACTTCTCATGGTGACAGTGCTCATGCTGGCTGCTCCCTGGGTGGCAGTTCTCGTGGTGACAGTGCTCATGGTGGCAGTTCCCATGGTGAGAGTACCGATAGGGTAGTGCACAAGTTGACAGTGCCCATGGTAACAGTGCTCACGGTGATAGTGCACACGGTGAGAGTGCCCATTGTGCCACTGCCAATGTAGAACCTCCTCATGGTGACAGTGCTCATGGTTACAGTGCTCATGGTAGAACTGCCCATGGTGGCAGTGCTCATTGTGGCAGTGCTCATGGGAACAGTGCCGATGATGACAGTGCTTATGGAGATAGTGTTCACAGTGTCTGTGCTCAAGGTGAGAGTGCTCACGGTGGCAGTGCCCATAGTGACACTGCTCATGCTGGCAATACCCACGGTGATAAACCCATGGTGACAGTGCCCTAGATCACAGTACAATGGTGAGAGAGCTCACGGTGACAGTGACAATGGTGACAGTGCCCACGGAGGCAAAGGCCATGGTGACAGTGCCCATGGTGTCACTGCCCATGATGACACTGCCCATGGTGACAGTGCTCATCGGGAAAGTCCCCATGATAAGATTGACCACGGTGATAGTGCCCCTGGTAACAGTGCCCACGGTGACATTGCTCATGGTGATAGTGCCTTTGGTGTCAGTCCTCATGGTGAAATTGCCCATGCTGACAATGCACATGATGACATTGCCATTGGAGAGAGTACCCATGTTGAGAGTTGCCATGGTGATGTGCTCATCTTGACAGCGCTCACAGTGATAGTTCCCATGGTGACATTGCCCATGGTGGAATTGCTCACGATTCTAGTGCCCACAATGACAGTACTCATGCTGACAGTTCTCATAGTGATAGTGCCCATGGTGACAGTGCACATGGTGATACTGCCAATGGTGACAGTGCTCAAGATGGCAGTGCCCATGGTGACATTGCCTATGGTTACACTTTTCACGGTGACATTGACCATGGTGACAGGGCTCATGGTGACAGTCTGCATTGTGCCAGTGCCCTTGGTGACAGTGCTCACAGTGAAAGTGCTCATGGTAATACTGTTTATGGTGAGAGTACCCAAGTTGAAAATACCCATGTTGACAGTACTCATCGAGAAAGTGCCCATGGTGACAATTCTTATAGTAACAGTTTTCATGGTGACAGTGTTCATGGTGGCAGTGCCCTGGGTGGCAGTGCTCGTGGTGTCAGTGCTCATGGTGAGAGTGCTCATGGTGGCAGTTCCCATGGTGAGAGTACCGATGGGGCAGTTGCACATGGTGACAATGCCCATCGTAACCATGCTCACGGTGATATGACCCATGGTTACAGATATCACGACTGTTGTGCCGATGCTGATAATGTTCCCGGTGATAGTGTCCATGGTTAAGCTGCCCATGGTGACATTGTTCTCAGTCATAGTGAGCATAGTGATAGTTTACTTGGTGACCGTGCAGATGGTGACAGTGCCCATGGTGATAGTACACATGGTGATACTGCTCAATGTGATGGTGCCCTTGATGACAGTGTGCATGGTGAGAGTTCTCACGGTGACAGTGCCTATGGTGACAATGCTGATGGTGACAGTGCCCATGGTGACTGTTGTCACATTGATAGTGCCCAAGCTGACCGTTCGCATGGTGAAAGTGCTCATGATGACAGTGCCCATGTTTGTAGTTCCATTGGTGACAGTGCTCACAGTGATAGTGACCATGGTATGATTGCAGATGTTGGCAGTGCATTTGGTGATATTGCCCATGATGACAGTACTCATACTGAAAGCGCTCATGGTGATAGTGTCCATGGTGACAGTGCACACGGTTGTAATGCACATTGTGGCAGTGGAAAATGGTGACAGAGCCCATGGTGACAGTGCTCATGGTGACAGTGCACACGGTGACAACCCATGCTGCCAGTGCTCATGGTGACTGGGCTCATGGTTCATTACCCATGGTGACAGTGCTCACAGTTACAGTGCCCATAGTAACTGTGCTCACCATGATAGTGTCCATGGTGACAGTGATCACAGTGATAGTGCCGAGGTGATAGTGCTCAAGGTGGTAGTGCCCATGGTTAAGTTGCCCCTGGTGAAAGTGCTCACAGTAATAGTGAGCATAGTGATAGTGCACTTGTTGACCGCGCCCATGTTGAGAGTACACATGGTGATAATTCTCAAGTTGGTAGTGCCCATGGTGGCAGTGCCCATGGACACCACCCTCAAGGAGATAGTGCTCACTGTGACACGGCCCATGGGGACAGTGCAAACCGTGACATTGCCTATCATGACAGTGCTCACAGTGACAAAGCCCATGGTGACAATGACCACGGTGACAGTCCTAATGCTGATAGTGTCTATAGTGACAATACCCATGGTGACAGTACTCATGGTGATAATTCTCAAGGTGATAGTGCCCATGGCGATAGTGCCCATGGTGACAGTTCCCATTCTGAAAGTGCTCATGATGACAGTGCCTATGTTGCTAATTCCCATGGTGACAGTGCTCACGGTGAGACTGATTATGGTACCCGTTCACATGGTGGCCATGCCCCTGGTGACAGTGTCCATGAAGACAGTACTCATGGTGAGAGTGCTCATGGTGATAGTGCCCATGGTGAGAGTGCACATGGTGGTAGTGCACATGGTGGCAGTGCACATGGTGGCAGTGAAAAATGGTGACAGTGCTCATGGTGACAGTGCTCATGGTTACAGTACCCATGGTGACAGTGCTCAAAATGACAGTGCCAATAGTGACAGTGTCCACAGAGGCAATGGCCATAGTGACAGTGCTCATGGTGACAGTGCCCATGATGACACTGCCCATGGTGACAGTGCTGATGGGGAAAGGGCCTATGGTAACATTTACAATGGTGATAGTGCCCCTGGTGACAATGCCCACTGTGACATTGCTCATGGTGATCGTGCCTTTGGTGACAGTGCTCATGGTGAAATTGCCCATATTGACAATGCTCATGGTGACATTGCCTTTCGAGAGAGGACCCATGTTGACAGTGCCCATGGTGACGTGCTCATGTTGAGAGTGCTCACAGTGATAGTGCCCATGGTCACATTGCCCAGGGTGGAAGTGCCCACTCTGCCATTGCCAACAGTGACAGTGCCCACGCTGACAGTTCTCATGGTGATAGTGCCCATGGTGACAGTGCACATGGTGATACTGCCAATGCCGACAGTGCTCATGGTTACAGTGCTCATGGTTGCAGTACCCATGGTGACAGTGCTCAAAATGACAGTGCCAATGCCGACAGTGCCCATGGTGACAGTGCCCATGGTGACAGTACACATGGTGATACTGCTCAATGTCATAGGGCCTTTGTTGACAGTGCATATGGTGACAGTTCTCACGGTGACAGTGCCTATGGTGACAATGCTCATGGTGACATTGCCCATGGTGACCGTTTTCACGTTGATAGTGCCCATGGTGACAGTTCGCATGGTGAAAGTGCTCATGATGACAGTGCCCATTTTGTAGTTGCATTGGTGACAGTGCTCACAGAGATAGTGACCATGGTAAGATTGCAGATCGTGGCCGTGCCATTGGTGACATTGCCCATGATGACAGTACTCATGGTGACAGTTCTCACGGTGATAGTGCCCATGGTAACAGTGCACATGGTGGCCATGCCCTTGGTGACAGTGCCCATGATGTGAGTACTCATGGTGACAGTTCTCACGGTGATAGTGCCCATGGTGACATTGCACATGGTGGCAGTGAAAAATGGTGACCGTGCCCACGTTCACAGTTCTCATGGTGACAGTGCACATGGTGACAACACATGCAGACAGTACTCACGCAGACACTTCTCATGGTTGCAGTACTCATGGTGACAGTGCTCACAGTGATAGTGCCATTGATGGCAGAGCCCATGGTAACAGTGCCCATGGTTACAATGCCCATGATGACAGTGCCCATGTTGACAATGCCCATGGTGCCATTGCCTATGGTGACAGTGCTCATCGTAACAGTGCCCATGGTGACAGTGACCAGGGTGAGAGTGCTCACAGTGATAGTGCCCATGGTGACAGGGCTCATTGTGCCAGTCCGAATTGTGCCAGTACCCATGGTGACAGTGCTCATAGTGACAGTGACCACAGTGAGTTTGCTCACGGAGATAGTGCTCATAGTAATTGTGCTCATGGTGACAATACCCATGGTGACAGTACTCAAGGTGAAAATACACACGTTGGCAGTTCTCATAGCGACATTTCTCATGGTGACAGTGCTCATATTAGCAGTGCCCAAGGTGGCAGTGTTCATGGTGACAGTGCTAATGGTGACAGTGCTCTTGGTGGCAGTTCCCATGGGGACAGTACCGATGGTGACACTGCGCAATGTTACAGTGCCCATGGTAACTGTGCTCATGGTGATAGTGCACATCGTGACAGTGCCCATGGTGGTAGTTCACCTGGTGACAGTGCTAAATAGTGACAGTGCACATGCTGACAGTGCACATGGTGATAGTGCCCATGGTGACAGTGCACACGGTGAAAATGGGCATTGTTATAGTGTTCATGGTGACAGAGACCAAGGTGGCATTGGCCATGGTGACAGTGCCCACAATGAGATTGCTCATGGTGACATTGCCGACAGTGACAGTGCCCACGGTGACCATTCTCATGGTGAGAGTGCCCATAGGGACAGTTACCATGGTGAGATTTCTCATCGTGATAGTGTCCGTTGTGACAGTGCTCACAGTGACAATGCCCATGGTGCCGGTGCCAATAGAGACATTCCGCATGGTCACATTTCTCAGGGTGAATGTGCCTATGGTGATATTACCCATGGTGACACTGCACATGGTCATAGTGCAAAATGGTGACAGTGCCCATGGTGACATTCCTCATGGTGACTTAGCTAACGGTGATGGTCCATACAGTGACAGTGCGCATGGTGACACTGCACAAAGTGACATTGTTCATGGTGACTGTGTTCACAGTGATAGTTCCCATGGTGAGAGTGTCCATGGTGACAGTGCTCATAGTCACAATTCTAATGATGTAGTGCTCACAATGACAGTGCCCATGGTGAAAATACCCAGGGTGACAGTACTCATGGTGACAGTGCTCATTGTGATAGTTCCCAAGGTGACAGTGCACATGTTCACAATTCTCACAGTGATAATGTCTATGGTGAGAGTACCTAGGGTGACAATGGCCATGGTGACAGAGCCCATGGTGTAATGCCCATGGTGACAGTGCTTATGTTGGCAGTGCCATAAATAACAGTGCTCATTGTGGCAGTGCTCATGGTGACAGTGCCCATGTTTATAGTGTTTATGGTGATAGATGTCACGGTGTCAGTGTCCACAGGGACAGTGCCCACGCTGACAAAGCCCATGGTGAAACTTCCCATTGAGACAGTGCCCAGGGTGACAGTGCCCATGCTGACCACCCCCAGTGTGAGAAGGACCGTGGTGACAGTGCTCACGGTGATGGTGCCCATTGTGACAGTGCCCATGCTGAGAGTGCCAATAGTGACAGTGCTCATGGTGAAACTGCCCATGGAGACATTGCCCATGGTGATAGTGCTCATTGTTACAACCACACAGTGACAGTGCCAATGGTGATAGTCCCCGTGGTGACAGTTCTTACATTGAATGTGACCATGGTGATATTTCTCATGGTGACAGTGCTCATGGTGACAGTGCTCAAGGTGATGGTCTCCATGTTGACAGTGCCCATGGTGACATTTCTCACAGTGATAGTGCCTATGGTGTAAATTCTCATAGTGACAGTGCTCACGGTGACAGTGCCCATGGTGATATTACCCATGGTGACAGTACTCATGGTAAAAGTGTCCATGGTGACACTGCACATGGTGGCAGTGCAAAATGGTGACAGTGCCCATGGAGATATTGCTCATGGTGACATTGCTTAAGGTGATAGTGTGTATGGTGAAACTGCACACAGTGACAGTGCTCATGGTGACAGTGTTCACGGCGATAGTGCCGATGGCGAATGTGCCCATGGTGACAGTGCCCAGAGTCACAATTCTCACGGTGTAATGCTCACGGTGACAGTGCCCATGGTGACAATACACAGGGTGACAGTATTCATGGTGACATTGTTCATGGTGAGAGTGTCCATGTACACAACACTCACGGTTATAGTGCTCAGGGTGACAGAGTTCATGGTAAAACTGCTCACAGTGACAGTGCCCATGGTGACAGTACCTAAGGTGACAATTCCCATTGTGAGAGTGCTCATGGTGACAGTGCCCATGGTGACAATACCCAGGGTGTCCTGCCCATGGTGACAGTGATCATGGTGACACTCCTTATGTGGACATTGCCATAAGTGACAGTTCTCATTGTGGCAGTGCTCATGGTAACCGTGCTCATGGTGACAGGGCCCAACGTTACAGTGCTTATGGTGATAGATGTCACGGTGGCCATGCGCACGGTGACAGTGCCCACGCTGACAAAGCCCATGTTATATTTTCCATTGTGACACAGCCCACGGTGACAGAGCCCATGGTGACAGTGACCAAGATCACAGTGCCCATGGTGAGAGTGGAATGGTGACAGTGCCCATGGTGACAGCACCCAGTGTGACAATGCCCATTGTGACAGTGCTCACGGTCACCATGCCGATGATGACAGTGCCGACGGTGATAGTACCAATAGTGAGAGTGCTCATGGTGAAACTGCTCATGGAGACACTGCCCATGGTGATAGTGCTCATCGTGATAACCCCTCGGTGGCAGTGTCAATGATGAGAGTCCCCGTGTTGACGGTTCTCATGGTGAAAGTGACCCTGTTGAAATATCTCATGGTGACATTGCTCATGGTGACAGGGCTCAAGGTGATAATCTCCATGTTGACAGTGTCCATGGTGAATGTTCTCACAGTGACCGTGCCTAGGGTGATAATGCTCTTAATGACAGTGCCCATGGTGACAGTGACCATGGTGACTCTTCTCACAGTGATAGTGCCCATGGTGACAGTGTTCATGGTGACAGTGCCAACAGTGACAGTGCCCATGGTGACACTTCTCACGGTGACAGTGCCCATGGGGACAGTTAGCATGGTGAGATTTCTCAGGGTGAAAGTGCCCGTTGTGACAGTGCTCACATTTACAAGGCCTATGGTGCCAGTGCCCATAGAGACATTCCGGACAGTCACATTTCTCACGGTGAAAGTGCCTATGGTGATATTACCCATAGTGACACTGCACATGGTGGCAGTGCAAAATGGTGACAGTGCCCATGGTGACATTGCTCATGGTGACTTTGCTTATGGTGATAGTCCTTACGGTGACATTTTGCATGGTGACACTGCACACAGTAACAGTGTTCATGGTGACAGTGTTCACAGTGATAGTTCCCATGGTGAGAGTGTCCATGGTGACAGGGCCCATAGTAACAATTCTCATGGTGTAGTGCTCACAATGACAGTGCCCATGGTGGAAATACCCAGGGTGACAGTACTCATGGTGACAGCGCTCATGGTGACAGTGCCCATGTTCACAATTCTCACAGTGATAATGCCTATGGTGAGAGTACCTAGGGTGACAATGTCCATGGTGACAGGGCCCATGGTGTCATGCCCATGGTGACAGTGCTCATGGTGACAGTGTTCATGTTGGCAGTGCCATAAATAACAGTGCTCATTGTGGCAGTGCTCATGGTGACCATGCTCATGCTGACAGTGCCCATGTTTACAGTGTTTATGGTGATAGATGTCACGGTGTCAGTGCCCACAGGGACAGTGCTCAGGCTGACAAAGCCCATGGTGATATTTCCCATTGTGACAGTGCTCACGGTGACAGTGCCCATGGTGACAGTGCCGATGGTGAGAGTGCCAATAGTGACAGTCCTCATGGTGAAACTGCCCATGGAGACATCACCCATGGTGATAGTGCTCATGGTGACAACCCCACAGTGACAGTGCCAATGGTGATAGTCCCCGTGGTGACAGCTCTTACGTTGAATGTGACCATGGTGACAGTGCCCCTGGTAACAGTGCCCACGGTGAGAGTGCTCACAGTGATAGTGCCCATGGTGACAGGGCTCACTGTGCCAGTCTGAAG
This sequence comes from Hyperoodon ampullatus, assembly GCF_949752795.1. NCBI lineage: Eukaryota > Metazoa > Chordata > Mammalia > Artiodactyla > Ziphiidae > Hyperoodon > Hyperoodon ampullatus. The sequence goes on along the minus strand of NC_136915.1, from coordinate 140,409,615 downwards.
TGTGCCAGTACCCATGGTGACAGTGCTCATAGTGACAGTGACCAGTGAGTTTGCTCAGGGTGATAGTGATCACAGTAATTGTGCTCATGGTGACAGTGCAAATGGTGACAATACCCAGGGTGACAGTACTCATAGTGAAAATACACACGGTGGCAGTTCTCATAGCGACATTTCTCATGGTGACAGTGCTCATATTAGCAGTGTCCAAGGTGGCAGTGTTCATGGTGACAGTGCTAATGGTGACAGCGCTCTTGGTGGCAGCTCCTATGGCGAGAGTACCGATGGTGACACTGTGCAATGTTACAGTGCCCATGGTAACTGTGCTCATGGTGATAGTGCACATCGTGACAGTGCCCATGGTGGTAGTTCACCTGGTGACAGTGCTAAATAGTGACAGTGCACATGCTGACAGTGCTCATGGTGATAGTGCCCATGGTGACAGTGCACACGGTGAAAATGGGCATTGTTATAGTGTTCATGGTGACAGAGACCAAGGTGGCATTGGCCATTGTGACAGTGCCCACAATGAGATTGCCCATGGTGACAGTGCCGACAGTGACAGTGCCCACGGTGACCATTCTCATGGTGAGAGTGCCCATAGGGACAGTTACCATGGTGAGATTTCTCATCGTGATAGTGTCCGTTGTGACAGTGCTCACAGTGGCAATGCCCATGGTGCTAGTGCCCATAGAGACATTCCGCACGGTCACATTACTCAGAGTGAATGTGCCTATGGTGATAATACCCATGGTGACACTGCACATGGTCGCAGTGCAAAATGGTGACAGTGCCCATGGTGACATTCCTCATGGTGACTTAGCTTACGGTGATGGTCCATACGGTGACAGTGCGCAGGGTGACACTGCACAAAGTGACATTGTTCATGGTGACTGTGTTCATGGTGATAGTTCCCATGGTGAGAGTGTCCATGGTGACAGTGCTCATAGTCACAATTCTAATAGTGTAGTGCTCACAGTGACAGTGCCCATGGTGAAAATACCCAGGGTGACAGTACTCATGGTGACAGTGCTCATTGTGATCGTTCCCATGGTGACAGTGCACATGTTCACAATTCTCACAGTGATAATGCCTATGGTGAGAGTACCTAGGGTGAAAATGCCCATGGTGACAGTGCCCATGGTGTCATGCCCATGGTGACAGTGCTCATGGTGACAGTGTTTATGCTGATAGATGTCACGGTGTCAGTGTCCACAGGGACAGTGCCCACACTGACAAAGCCCATGGTGATACATCCCATTGTGACAGTGCCAAGGGTGACAGTGTCCATGACGACCGCCCCCAGTGTGAGAAAGCCCGTGGTGACAGGGCTCATGCTGAGAGTGCCAATAGTGAGAGTGCTCATGGTGAAACTGCCCATGGAGACATTGCCCATGGTGATAGTGCTCATTGTTACAACCACGCAGTGACAGTGACAATGGTGATAGTCCCCGTGGTGACAGTTCTTACATTGAATGTGACCATGGTGACATTGCTCATGGTGTCAGTGCTCATGTTGACACTGCTCAAGGTTATGGTCTCCATGTTGACTGTGTCGATGGTGACAGTTCTCATGTTGACAGGGCCTATGGTGTAAATTCTCATAGTGACAGTGCTCACGGTGACAGTGCCCATGGTGATATTACCCATGGTGACAGTACTCATGGTAAAAGTGTCCATGGTGACACTGCACATGGTGGCAGTGCAAAATGGTGACAGTGCCCGTGGAGATATTGCTCATGGTGACATTGCTTAAGGTGATAGTGTGTCTGGTGAAACTGCACACAGTGACAGTGCTCATGGTGACAGTGTTCATGGCGATAGTGCCGATGGCAAATGTGCCCATGGTGACAGTGCCCAGAGTCACAATTCTCACAGTGTAATGCTCATGGTGACAGTGCCCATGGTGACAATACACAGGGTGACAGTATTCATGGTGACATTGCTCATGGTGAGAGTGTCCATGTACACAACACTGACGGTGATAGTGCCCAGGTTGACAGAGCTCATGGTAAAAGTGCTCACGGTGACAGTGCCCATGGTGACAGTACCTAAGGTGACAATTCCCATGGTGAGAGTGCTCATGGTGACAGTGCCCATGGTGACAATACCCAGGGTGTCCTGCCCATGGTGACAGTGACCATGGTGACACTCCTCATGTGGACAGTGCCATAAGTGACAGTTCTCATTGTGGCAGTGCTCATGGTAACCGTGCTCATGGTGACAGGGCCCAACGTTACAGTGCTTATGGTGATAGATGTCACGATGGCCATGCCCACGGTGACAGTGCCCATGCTGACAAAGCCCATGGTTATACTTTCCATTGTGACAGTGCCCACGGTGACAGAGCCCATGGTGACAGTGACCAAGATCACAGTGCCCATGGTGAGAGTGGAATGGTGACAGTGCCCATGGTGACAGCACCCAGTGTGACAACGCCCATTGTGACAGTGCTCACAGTGACCGTGCCGATGGTGATAGTGCCAATAGTGAGAGTACTCATGGTGAAACTGCCCATGGAGACACTGCCCATGGTGATAGTGCTCATTGTGACAACCCCTCGGAGGCAGTGTCAATGGTGAGAGTCCCCGTGTTGACAGTTCTCACGATGAAAATCACCGTGTTGAAATATCTAATGGTGACATTGCTCATGGTGACAGCGCTCAAGGTGATAGTCTCCATGTTGACAGTGCCCAGGGTGACTGTTCTCACAGTGACAGTGCCTAGGGTGATAATGCTCTTAATGACAGTGCCCATGGTGACAGTGCCCATGGTGACTGTTCTCACCGTGATAGTGCACATGGTGACACTTCTCACGGTGACAGTGCCCATGGGGACAGTTAGCATGGTGACATTTCTCAGGTGATAGTGCCCGTTGTGACAGTGCTCATGGTGACCGTGCTCATGGTGACAGTGCCCATGTTTACAGTGTTTATGGTTGTAGATGTCACAGGGTCAGTGCCCACAGGGACAGTGCTCAGTCTGACAAAGCCCGTGGTGATACTTCCCATTGTGACAGTGCTCATGGTGACAGTGCCAATGGTGACAGCCCCCAGTGTGACAAGGCTCATGGTGACAGTGCTCACGGTGATGGTGCCCATGGTGACAGTGCCGATGGTGAGAGTGCCAATAGTGACAGTGTTCATGGTGAAATTGCCCATGGAGACATCGCCCATGGTGATAGTGCTCATGGTGACAACCCCACCGTGACAGTGCCAATGGTGATAGTCCCCGTGGTGAGAGCTCTTATGTTGAATGTGACCATGGTGACAGTGCTCCTGGTAACAGTGCCCATGGTGACAGTGACCACGGTGAGAGTGCTCACAGTGATAGTGGCCATGGTGACAGGGCTCATGGTGCCAGTCTGCATTGTGCCAGTACCCATGGCGACAGTGCTCATGCTGACAGTCACGACAGTGAGAGTGCTCACGGTGATAGTGCTCACTGTAATAGTGCTCATGGTGACCGTGCAAATGGTGACAATACCCATGGTGACAGTACTCATGTTGAAAATACCCATGGTTCCAGTTCCCATTGCGACAGTTCTCATGGTGACAGTGCAAATGGTGACAATACCCATGGTGAGAGTACTCATGTTGAAAATACCCATGGTGGCAGTTCTCATAGTGACAGTTCTCATGGTGACAGTGCTCATAATAGCAGTGTCCAGGTGGCAGTGCTCGTGGTGACAGTGCTAATGGTGACAGTGCTCTTGGTGGCAGTTCCCATCAGGACAATACTGATGGTGACACTGTGCATTGTTACAGTGCCCATGGTAACCGTGCTCATGGTGATAGTGCACATCGTGACAGTGCCCATGGTGGTAGTTCACCTGGTGACAGTGCTAAATAGTGACAGTGCACATGCTGACAGTGCTCATGGTGATAGTGCCCATGGTGACAGTGCACACGGTGATAATGGGCATTGTTACAGTGTTCATGGTGACAGAGCACACGGTGGCAGTGGCCATGGTGACAGTGCCCACAATGACAGTGCCCATGGTGATGGTGATGATAGTGACAGTGCCCATGGTGACACTTCTAATGGTGACAGTGCCCATGGGGACAGTTAGCATGGTGAGATTTCTCACAGTGCTAGTGCCCGTTGTGACAGTGCTCACAGTGACAATGCCCATGGTGCCAGTGCCGATAGAGACATTCTGCACGGTCATATTTCTCAGGGTAAAAGTGCCTATGGTGATATTACACATGGTGACACTGCACATGGTGGCAGTGCAAAATGGTGACAGTTCTCATGGTGACTTTGCTTACGATGATAGTCCTTATTGTGACAGTGTGCATGGTGACACTGCACACAGTGACAGTGTTCATGGTGACAGTGTTCATGGTGATAGTTCCCATGGTGAAAGTGTCCATGGTGACAGTGCCCATAGTCACAATTCTCATGGTATAGTGCTCCCAGTGACAGTGCCCATTGTAAAAATACCCTGGGTGATAGTACTCATGGTGACAGTGCTAATGGTGATAATGCCCATGGAGACAGTTTCCATGTTCACAATTCTCACAGTGATAATGCCTATGGTGAGAGTGCCTAGGGTGACAGTGCCCATGGTGACAGTGCCCATGGTGTCATGCCCATATTGACAGTGCTCATGGTGACAGTGCTCATGTTGGCAGTGCCCTAAATAACAGTGCTCATTGTGGCAATGCTCATGGTGACAGTGCTCATGGTGACAGTGCGCATGTTTACAGTGTTTATGGTGATAGATGTCACGGTGTCAGTGCCCACGGGGACACTGCCTAGGCTGACAAAGCCCATGGTTATACTTCCCATTGGAACAGTGCCCACAGTGAGAGTGCCCATGCTGACAGCACCCAGTGTGACAAGGCCCATGGTGACAGTGCTCACGGTGATGGTGCCCATTGTGACAGTGCCCATGCTGAGAGTGCCAATAGTGACAGTGCTCATGGTGAAACTGCCCATGGAGACAGTGTGCACGGTGATAGTGCTCATGGTGACAACCCCACTGTGACATTGCCAATGGTGATAGTCCCCGTGGTGACAGTTCTTACATTGAATGTGACCATGGTGACATTGCTCATGGTGACAGTGCTCATGGTGATATTACCCATGGTGACAGTACTCATTGTAAAAGTGTCCATGGTGACACTGCACATGGTGGCAGTGCAAAATGGTGACAGTGCCCATGGAGATATTGCTCATGGTGACATTGCTTACGGTGATAGTGTGTATGCTGAAACTGCACACAGTGAGAGTGCTCATGGTGACAGTGTTCATGGCGATAGTGCCGATGGCGAATGTGCCCATGGTTACAGTGTCCAGAGTCACAATTCTCATGGTGTAATGCTTACGGTGACAGTGTCCATGGTGACAATACACAGGGTGACAGTATTCATGGAGACATTGCTCATGGTGAGAGTGTCCATGTACACAACACTCACAGTGATAGTGCCCAGGGTGACAGAGTTCATGGTAAAAGTGCTCACGGTGACAGTGCCCATGGTGACTGTACCTAAGGTGACAATTCCCATGGTGAGAGTGCTCATGGTGACAGTGCCCATGGTGACAATACCCAGGGTGTCCTGCCCATGGTGACAGTGACCATGGTGACACTCCTCATGTGGACAGTGCCATAAGTGACAGTTCTCATTGTGGCAGTGCTCATGGTAACCGTGCTCATGGTGACAGGGCCCAAGGTTAGAGTGCTTATGGTGATAGATCTCACGGTGGCCATGCCCACAGTGACAGTGCCCACGCTGACAAAGCCCATGGTTATACTTCTCATTGTGACAGTGCCCACAGTGAGAGAGCCCATGGTGGCAGTTCCCAAGGTCACAGTGCCCATGGTGAGAGTGGAATGGTGACTGTGCCCCTGGTGACAGCACCCAGTGTGACAACGCCCATTGTGGCAGTGCTCACGGTGACCATGCCGATGATGACAGTGCCCATGGTGATAGTGCCAAGAGTGAGAGTGCTCATGGTGAAACTGCCCATGGAGACACTGCCCATGGTGATAGTGCTCATCGTGACAACCCCTCGGAGGCAGTGTCAATGGTGAGAGTCCCCGTCTTGACAGATCTCATGGTGAAAGTGACCCTGTTGATATATCTCATGGTGACATTGCTCATGGTGACAGGGCTCAAGGTGATTGTCTCCATGTTGACAGTGCCCATGGTGACTGTTCTCAAAGTGATAGTGCCCATGGTGACAGTGTTCATGGTGACAGTGCCAACAGTGACAGTGCCCATGGTGACACTTCTCACGGTGACAGTGCCCATGGGGACAGTTAGCATGGTGAGATTTCTCACGGTGCTAGTACCCGTTGTGACAGTGCTCACAGTGACAATGCCCATGGTGCCAGTGCCCATTGAGACACAGCGCATGGTCACATTTCTGACGGTGAAAATGCCTATGGTGATATTACCCATGGTGACACTGCTCATAGTGGCAGTGCAAAATGGTGACAATGCCCATGGTGACATTGCTCATGATGACTTTGCTTACGGTGATAGTCCTTATGGTGACATTGTGCATGGTGACACTGCACACAGTGACAGTGTTCATGCTGACAGTGTTCACGTTGATAGTTCCCATGGTGAGAGTGTCCATGGTGACAGGGCCCATAGTAACAATTCTAATGGTGTAGTGCTCACAGTGACAGTGCCCATGGTGGAAATACCCAGGGTGACAGTACTCATGGTGACAGGGCTCATGGTGACAGTGCCCATGTTCACAATTCTCACAGTGACAATGCCTATGGCGAGAGTACCTAGGGTGACAATGTCCATGGTGACAGTGCCCATGGTGTCATGCCCATGGTGACAGTGCTCATGGTGACAGTGCTCATGTTGGCAGTGCCATAAATAACAGTGCTCATTGTGGCAGTGCTCATGGTGACCGTGCCCATGTTTACCGTGTTTATGGTGATAGATGTCATGGTGTCAGTGCCCACGGGGACAGTGCTCAGGCTGACAAAGCCCATGGTGATACTTCCCATTGTGACAGTGCTCATGGTGACATTGCCCATGGTGACAGTGCCCAGTGTGACAAGGCCCATGGTGACAGTGCTCATGGTGACGGTGCCCATGGGGACAGTGCCGATGGTGAGAGTGCCAATATTGACAGTGCTCATGGTGAAATTGCCCATGGAGTCATCGCCCATGGTGATAGTGCTCATGGTGACAACCCCATGGTGACAGTGCCAATGGTGATAGTCCCCGTGGTGACAGCTCTTACATTGAATGTGACCATGGTTAAAGGTCTCCTGGTAACAGTGCCCAAGGTGACAGTGACCACGGTGAGAGTGCTCACAGTGATAGTGGCCATGGTGACAGGGCTCATGGTGCCAGTCCGCATTGTGCCAGTACCCATGGTGACAGTGCTCATGGTGACAGTGACCACAGTGAGAGTGCTCACGGTAATAGTGCTCATGGTGACAGTGCAAATGATGACAATACCCACAGTGACAGTACTCTTGTTGAAAATACCCATGGTGGCAGTTCTCATAGCGACAGTTCTCATGCTGACCGTGCTCATAATAGCAGTGCCCAAGGTGGTGACAGTGCTAATGGTGACAGTGCTGTTGGTGGCAGTTCCCATGGGGACATTACATATGGTGACACTGCACATTGTTACAGTGCCCATGGTAACTGTGCTCATGGTGATAGTGCACATCATGACAGTGCCCATGGTGGTAGTTCACCTTGTGACAGTGCTAAATAGTGACAGTGCACATGCTGACAGTGCTCATTGTGATATTGCCCATGGTGACAGTGCACACGGTGATAATGGGCATTGTTACAGAGTTCATGGTGACAGAGCACACGGTGGCAGTGGCCATGGTGACAGTGCCCACAATGATAGTGCCCATGGTGACAGTGACCACAGTGACAGGGCCCATGGTGACACTTCTCACAGTGACAGTGCCCATGGGGTCAGTTAGCATGGTGAGATTTCTCACAGTGATAGTGCCTGTTGTGACATTTCTCACAGTGATAGTGCCTGTTGTGACAGTGCTCATAGTAACAATGCCCATGGTGCCAGTGCCCATAGAGACATTCTGCACAGTCACATTTCTTAGGGTAAAAGTGCCTATGGTGATAATACACATGGTGACACTGCACATGGTGGCAGTGCAAAATGGTGACAGTGCTCATGGTGACATTGCTCATGTTGACTTTGCTTACGGTGATAATCCTTATTGTGACAGTGTGCATGGTGACACTGCACACAGTGACAGTGTTCATGGTGACAGTGTTCATGGTGATAGTTCCCATGGTGAGAGTGTCCATGGTGACAGTGCCTATAGTCACAATTCTCATGGTGTAGTGCTCACAGTGACAGTGCCCATTGTAAAAATACCCAGGGTGATAGTACTCATGGTGACAGTGCTAATGGTGATAATGCCCATGGAGACAGTTTCCATGTTCACAATTCTCACAGTGATAATGCCTATGGTGAGAGTGCCTAGGGTGACAATGCCCATGGTGGCAGTGCCCATGGTGTCATGCCCATATTGACAGTGCTCATGGTGACAGTGCTCATGTTGGCAGTGCCCTAAATAACAGTGCTCATTGTGGCAATGCTCATGGTGACCGTGCTCATGGTGACAGTGCCCATGTTTACTGTGTTTATGGTGATAGATATCACGGTGTCAGGGCCCACAGGGCCACTGGCTAGGCTGACAAAGCCCATGGTTATACTTCCCATTGGGACAGTGCCCACGGTGACAGTGCCCATGCTAACAGCACCCAGTGTGACAAGGCCCATGTTGACATTGCCCACGGTGATAGTGCTCATGGTTACAACCCCACTGTGACATTGTCAATGGTGATAGTCCCCGTGGTGACAGTTTTTACATTGAATGTGACCATGGCGACATTGCTCATGGTGACAGTGCTCATGTTGACAGTGCTCAAGTTGATGGTCTCCATGTTGACAGTGCCGATGGTGACAGTTATCATGTTGACAGGACCAATGGTGTAAATTCTCATAGTGACAGTGCTCATGGTGACAGTGCCCATGATGATATTACCCATGGTGACAGTACTCATAGTGAAATTGCCCATGGTGACATTGCACATGGTGGCAGTGCAAAATGGTGACAGTGCCCATGGTGACATTGCTTATGGTGATATTCCCTACGGTGATAGTGTGTATTGTGAGACTGCACACAGTGACAGTGCTCATGGTGACAGTGTTCACGGCGATAGTGCCGATGGTGAATGTGCCCATGGTGACAGTGCCCATAGTAACAATTCTCACGGTGTAGTGCTCACGGTGACAGTGCCCATGGTGACAATACACAGGGTGACAGTATTCATGGTGACATTGCTCATGGTGATAGTGACCACGGTGAGAGTGCCCATGTTCACAACTCTCACGGTGATAGTGCCCATGGTGACAATACCCAGGGTGACATAGCTCATGGTAAAAGTGTTCATGTTGACAGTGCCCATGGTTACAGTACCTAAGGTGACAGTTCCCATGGTGAGAGTGCTCATGGTGACAGTGTCCATGGTGACAATACCCAGGGTGTCCTGCCCTTGGTGACAGTGATCAGGGTCACACTGCTTATGTGGACAGTGCCATAAGTGACAGTGCTCATTGTGGCAGTGTTCATGGTGACCATGCTCATGGGACAGTGCCCATGGTTACAGGGCTTATGGTGATAGATTTCATGGTGGCCATGCCCACGGTGACAGTGCCCACGCTGACAAAGCCCACGGTGATACTTCCCACTGTGACAGTGCCCAGGGTGACAGTGCCCATTGTGACAGCACGCAGTGTGAGAAGGCCAATGGTGACAGTGCTCAAGGTGACCGTGCCCATGGTGACAGTGCCCATGCTGAGAGTGCCAATAGTGACAGTGCTCATGGTGATAGTGCCCATAGAGACATTGCCCATGGTGATAGTGCTCATGGTGACAACCCCACAGTGACAATGCCAATGGTGATAGTCTCCAAGGTGACAGTTCTTACATTGAATGTGACCATGGTGACAGTTCTCCTGGTGACAGTGCCTATGGTGAAAAATCTCATACTGACAGTGCTCACGGTGACAGTGCCCATGGTGATATTACCCACGGTGACAGTATTCATGGTAAAAGTGCCCATGGTGAAAATGCACATAGTGACAGTGCAAAATGGTGACAGTTCCCATGGTGATTTTGCTCATGGTGACATTGCTTAAGGTGAGAGTCCTTACGGTGATATTGTGTATGCTGAAACTGCACACAGTGACAGTGCTCATGGTGACAGTGTTCACGGCAATAGTGCCGATGGTGAATGTGCCCATGGTGACAGTGCCCATAGTCACAATTCTCACGGTGTAGTGCTCAAGGTGACAGTGCCCATGGTGACAATACACAGGGTGACAGTATTCATGGTGATATTGCTCATGGTGATAGTGCCCATGGTGAGAATGCACATGTACACGACTCTCACGGTGATAGTGCCCATGGTGACAATACCCAGGGTGACAGAGCTCATGGTAAAAGTGCTCAAGGTGACAGTGCCCATGGTGACAGTACCTAAGGTGAGAATTCCTAGGTGCGAGAGCTCATGGTGAAAGTGCCCATGGTGAAAACACCCAGGGTGTCCTGCCCATTGTGAGAGTGATCATGTTGACCCTGCTCATGTGGACAGTGCCATAAGTGACAGTTCTCATGTGGACAGTGCCCATAGTTACAATGCTTATGGTGATAGATGTTATGGTGGCCATGCTCACAGTGACAGTGTCCATGATGACAAAGCCCAAAGAGATACTTCCCATTGTGACAGTGCCCACAGTGACAGAGCCCATGGTGAAAGTGCCCAAGACCACAGTGCCCATGGAGACAGTGCCAACGGTGACTGTGCCCAAGGTGACATCGCCCAGTGTGACAACGACCATTGTGACAGTGCTCATGGTGACCATGCCGATTCTGACATTGCTGATGGTGATAGTGCCAATAGTGAGAGTGCTCATGGTAAAACTTCCCATGGAGACACTGCCCATGGTGATTGTGCTTATCGTGACAATTCCTCAGAGGCAGTGCCAATGGTGAGAGTTCCCGTGGTGACAGTTCTCACGGAGAAAGTGACCCTGTTGAAATTGCTCATGGTGACAATGCTCATGGTGACAGTGTTCATGGTGACAGTGCTCAAGGTGATAGTCTCCAAGTTGACAGTGCCCATGGTGACTGTTCACACGGTGACAGTTCTGATGGTGATAATGCTCTTAGTGACAGTGTTCACGGTGAAAGTGCCCATGGTGACAGTGACCACAGTGACTGTTATTACCGTAATAGTGCCCATGGTGAGAGTGTTCATGGTGACAGTCCGCATTGAGGCTGTGCCCATGGTGACAGTGCTCAGGGTGATAGTGCTCACAGTGATATTACTCACGTTGACATTGCCCAAGGTCACAATACGCACAGTGACAGTAATCATGGTGAAAGTGCCCATGGTGGCAGTTCACATAGTGACAGTTATTGTGACAGTGCTCATGGTGGTAGTGTTCATGGTGACAGTGCTCTTGGTGACAGTACTCATGGTGGCAGTGCCCAAGGTGAGACTACTAATGGTGACACTGCCCATGGTGACAGTACACATGGTCATGGTGCATCTGGTGGCAGTGCAAAATAGTGACAGTGCCCATGGTTATATTGCTCATGGTGATAGTGCCCATGGTGAGAGTTCCCATGGTTACAGTGCTCATGGTGACAGTGCCAAGGGTGAAAGTGCCCCTGGTTACAGTGCACACCGTGAGAGTGCCAATGGTGTCCGTGCCCACGGTGACAGTTCTTACCATGATAGTGCTCACGGTAGCAGTGTTCATGGTGATAATGCTCATGGTGGCAGTGCCCACAATGAGAGTGCCCATGGTGAGTATACTGATTGTGACAGAGCCCATGGTGGTATTTTTTCCTGTGACAGTGCCCTGGGGGACAGTTAGCATGGTGAAATTTCTCACAGTGATAGTGCCCATTGTTTCAGTGCACATAGTGATAAGACCCATGGCGCTAGTGACCATCATGGCATTGCTCACGGTGATAGTCCTCATCGTGACAGCGCCCATGGTGCTATTACCCATGGTGACAGTACTCAGTGATAAAGTGCTTATGGTGACAGTGCCTATGGTGACATTGCTTAATGTGATAGTCCTTGCGGTGAGAGTGCACATGGTGACACTGCCCACCGTGACAGTACTCTTGTTGACAGTGCTCACGGTGATAGAGCCAATGTTGGAAGTGCCCATCATTAAAGGGCCCATGGTGACAGTTCTTTTGGTGAGTGTGGTCAGAGTGTCAGTACTCATGGTGAAAGTGCCCATGGTGACAGATCTCACAGTCACAGTGCCCATAGTTATAGTGTCCATGGTGAGAGTACTAACAGTGAAATTGTCCATGGGGTCACTGCCCATGATGACAGTGCCCATGGTCACAACCCTCACTGTGATAGTGCTCACCGTGACAGTGCCCATGGTGACAGTGACCACGGTGACAGTTCTAATGGTAATAGTGCCCATGACGACAGTGCTCATGGTGACAGTCCACATTGTGCCAGTGCCCAAGGTCACAGTGCTCAAGGTGACAGTGCCCAAAGTCACAATACCCATGGTGACAGTGCCCAGGCTGACAGTTCTCATGGTGATAGTGACCATGGTGACAGTGCGCATGGTGATACTGAGAATGGTGACAGTGCTTATGGTGACAGTGGTTATGGTTGCAGTACCCATGGTGATAGTGCTGAAACTGACAGTGCCCTTGGTGATAGTGCCCATGGTGAGTGTGCTCACGTTAATAGTGACCATGGTGGCACTGCCCATTGTGAAAGTGCTCATGGTGACAGAGCTCACGGTGACAGTGCCCATAGTTATAGTGTCCATGGTGACAGTACAAACAGTGAAATTGTCCATGGGGTCACTGCCCATGGTGAAAGTGCCCATGGTCACAACCCTCACGGTGATAGTGCTCTCCGTGACAGTGCCCATGGTGACAGTGACCACGGTGACAGTTCTAACAGTGATAGTGCCCATGATGACAGTGCTCATGGTGACAGTCCACATTGTGCCAGGGCCCAAGGTGACTGTGCTCAAGGTGACAATGCCCAAAGTCACAATACTCATGGTGACAGTGCCCAGGCTGACAGTTCTCATGGTGATAGTGCCCATGTTGACAGTGCACATGGTGATACTGAGAGTGGTGACAGTGCTTATGGTTATGGTCACGGTTGCAGTACCCATGGTGATAGTGCTGAAACTGACAGTGCCCTTGGTGATAGTGCCCATGGTGAATGTGCTCACGTTAATAGTGACCATGGTGGCAGTTCCCATTGTGAAATTGTTCATGGTGACAGTGCCCATGTTGTTAGTTTCCATGGTGACAGTGCTCATGGTGATAGTGACCATGGTAACAATGCACATGGTAGCTGTGACCTTGGTGACACTGCCCATGATGACAGTCCTCATGGTGACAGTGCTCATGGTGATAGTGCCCAGGGTGACAGTGCACATGGTGGTAGTGAAAATGGTGACAGTGCCCATGCTGACAGTTCTCATGGTGACAGTGCACATGGTCACAACCCATGCTGACAGTGCTCATGGTAGCAGTACCCGTGGTCACAGTGCTCACAGTGATAGTGCCCATGGTGGCAGTGCCCATGGAGACACTGCCAACAGTGACAATGCCCATGATGACAGTGCCCATGGTGACAGTGCCCACGGTACAGTTGCCTATGGTGACAGTGCTCACAGTGACAGTACCCATGGTAACAGTGACCATGGTGAGAGTGCTCATGGTGATAGTGTCCATGGTGACAGGTCTCATTGTGCCAGTCCGCACTGTGCCAGTACCCATAGTGAAAGTGCTCACAATGAGAGTGTCCATGGTGAGAGTGACCACAGTGAGAGTGCTTATGGTGGTAGTGCTCACAGTAATAGTGCTCATGATGACAGTGCTGACGGTGACAGTGCTCACGGTGACAGTGTCCATGGTGATAGTGCCCATGGTGAGAGTCCTCATGTTGATAGTGCCGAAGGTGGCAGTTCCCATTGTGAAATTGTTCATGATGACATTGACCATGTTGGTAGTTCCCATGGTGATAATGCTCACGGTGATAGTGACCATGGTAACAGTGCACATGGTGGCAGTGCCCTTGGTGACAGTGCCCATGATGACAGGACTCATTGTGACAGTTCTCAGTGTGATAGTGCCCACGGTGACATTGCACATGGTGGCAGTGAAAAATGGTGACAGTGCCCATGTTGACAGTTCTCATGGTGACAGTGCACACTGTGACAACCCATGCAGACAGTACTCATGGTGACAGTTCTCTTTGTTTCAGTACCCATGGTGACAGTGCTCACAGTGATATTGCCCATGGTGGAAGTGCCCATGCTTACAGTTCCCATGGTGACCCTGCCCATGATGACAGTGCCCGTGGTGACAGTGCCCACACAACCATTGCCTATAGTGACAGTGCTCATGGTAACAGTGCCCATGGTGACAGTGACCATGGTGAGAATGATCACAGTGATATTGCCAATGGTGACAGGTCTCATGGTGCCAGTCTGCCTTGTGCCAGTACCCATGGCGACAGTGCTCATGGTGACAGTGACCACAGTGAGAGTGCTCACGGTGATAGTGCTCACGGTAATAGTGCTCATGGTGACAGTGCTAATGGTGACAATACCCATGGTGAGAGTACTCATGTTGAAAATACCCATGGTGGCAGTTCTCATAAAGACAGTTCTCATGGTGACAGTGCTCATAATAGCAGTGCCCAAAGTGGCAGTGCTCGTGGTGACAGTGTAATTGGTGACACTGCTCTTGGTGGCAGTTCCCATGGGGACAGTACCGATGGTGACACTGCACATTGTTACAGTGCCCACGGTAACTGTGCTTATGGTGATAGTGCACATCGTGAAAGTGCCCATGGTGGTAGTTCACCTAGTGACAGTGCTAAATAGTGACAGTGCACATGCTGACAGTGCTCATGGTGATAGTGCCCATGGTGAAAGTGCACACGGTGATAATGGCATTGTTACAGTGTTCATGGTGACATTGCCCACAATGACAGTGTCCATGGTGACAGTGTAGACAGTGACAGTGCCCATGGTGACACGTCTCACGGTGACAGTGCCCATGGGGACAGTTAACATGGTGAGATTTCTCATGGTGATAGTGCCCTTTGTGACAGTGCTCACAGTGACAATGCCCATGGTAGCAGTGCCCAGAGAGACATTCCGCATGGTCACATTTCTCACGGTGAAATTGCCTATGTTGATATTACACATGGTGACACTGCACATGGTGGCAGTGCAAAATGGTGACAGTGCCCATGGTGACATTGCTCATGGTGACTTTGCTTACAGTGATCGTCCTTACAGTCACCGTGTGCATGGTGACACTGCACACAGTGACAGTGTTCATGGTGACAGTGTTCACGGTGATAGTTCCCATGGTGAGAGTGTCCATGGTGACAGTGCTCATAGTCACAATTCTAATGGTGTAGTGCTCACAGTAATAGTGCCCATGGTGAAAATACCCAGGGTGACAGTACTCATGGTGACAGTGCTCATGGTGATAGTGCCCATGGAGACATTGCCCATGTTCACAATTCTCACAGTGATAATTCTTATGGTGAGAGTACCTAGGTTGACAATGCCCATGGTGACAGTGCCCATGGTGTCATGCCCATGGTGACAGTGCTCATGGTGATAGTGCTCATGTTGGCAGTGCCATAAATAACAGTACTCATTGTGGCAGTACTCATGGTGCCCCTGCTCATGGTGACCTTGCCTGTGTTTACAGTGATTATGGTGATAGATGTTACGGTGTCACTGCCCACGGGGACAGTGCCCATGCTGACAAAGCCCATGGTGAAACTTCCCATTGTGACAGTTCCCACGGTGATGGTACCCATGGTTACAGTGCCCAGTGTGACAAGGCCCATGGAGACAGTGCTCACGGTGACCGTGCCCATGGTGGCATTGCCGACGGTGAGAGTGCCAATAGTGACAGTGCTCATGGTGATACTGCCCATGGAGACATTGCCCATGGTAACAGTGCTCATGGTGACAACCCCACGGTGACATTGCCAATGTTGATAGTCTCTGAGGTGACAGTTCTTACGTTGAATGTGACCATGGTGACAGATCTCATGGTGACAGTGCCTACAGTGAAATTCTCATAGTGACAGTGCTCATGGTGACAGTGCCCATGGTGATATTATCCATGGTGACAGTACTCATGGTAAAAGTGCCCATGGTGACACTCCACATGGTGGCAGTGCAATGTGGTGACAGTTCCCATGGTGATATTGCTCATGGTGACATTGCTTACGGTGATAATCCTTACGGTGATAGTGTGTATGGTGAAACTGCACACAGTGACAGTGCTCATGGTGACACTTTTAACAGTGATAGTGCCGATGGTGAATGTGCCCATGGTGACAGTGCCCACAGTCACAATTCTCACGGTGTAGTGCTCACGGTGGCAGTGCCCATGGTGACAATACACAGGGTGACATTTTTCATGGTGACATTGCTCATGGTGATAGTGACCATGGTGAGACTGCCCATGTACACAACTCTCACGGTGATACTGCCCATGGTGACAATACCCAGGGTGACAGAGCTCATGTTAAATGTGCTCACGTTGACAGTGACCATAGTGACAGTACCTAAGGTGAGAATTCCCATGGTGAGAGAGCTCATGGTGACAGTGCCAATGGTGAAAACACCCAGGGTGTCCTGCCCATAGTGAGAGTGATCATGGTGACACTGCTCATGTGGACAGTACTCATGGTTACAGTGCTTATGGTGATAGATGTTATGGTGGCCATGCTCACAGTGACAGTGCCCACGATGACCAAGCCCATGGTGATACTTCCCATTGTGAGAGTGCCCATGGTGAAAGTGCCCAGGATCACAGTGCCCATGGTGACAGTGCTAATCGTGACTGTGCCCATGGTGAAAGCGCCCAGTGTGACAACACCCATTGTGACAGTGCTCACGGTGACTGGGCCGATGCTGAGAGTGCCGATGGAGATAGTGCCAATAGTGAGAGTGCTCACGGTGAAACTGCCCATGGAGACAATGCCCATGGTGATAGTGCTCATCGTGACAATCCCACGGAGGCAGTGCCAATGCTGAGAGTTCCCGTGGTGACAGTTCTCATGGTGAAAGTGACCCTGTTGAAATGGCTCATGATGATAATGCTCATGGTGACAGTGTTCATGGTGACAGTGCTCAAGGTCATAGTCTCCATGTTGACAGTGCCCTTGGTGACTGTTCTCACGGTGACAGTGCCTATGGTGATAATGCTCTTAGTGACAGTGCTCACGGTAAATGTGCCCATGGTGACAGTGACGATGGTGACTGTTCTCACTGTGATAGTGCCCATGGTGAGAGTGTTCATGGTGACAGTCCGCATTGAGGCTGTACCCATGGTGACAGTGCTCAGGGTGATAGTGCTCACAGTGATATTACTCACGTTGACACTGCCCAAGGTGACAATACCCACGGTGACAGTAATCATGGTGAAAGTGCCCATGGTGGCAGTTCTCATAGTGGCAGCTCTTGTGACAGTGCTCATGGTGGCAGTGCTCCTGGTGACAGTGCTCCTGGTGACAGTGCTTATGGTGCAGTGCCCATGGTGAGACTCCCGATGGTGACACTGCCCATGGTGACATTGCACATGGTCATGGTGCATCTGGTGGCAGTGCAAAATAGTGACAGTGCCCATGGTGATATTGATCACGGTGATAGTGCCCATGGTGAGAGTGCCCATGGTTACAGTGCTCATGGTGACAGTGCCCATGGTGACAGTTCCCCTGGTGACAGTGCACACCGTGAGACTGCCCATGTTGTCTGTGCCCATGGTGACAGTTCTTATCATGATAGTGCTCACGGTAGCAGTGTTCATGGTAATAGTGCTCACGGTGGCAGTGCCCACAATGAGAGTGCCAATGGTGAGAATACTGACTGTGACAGAGCCCATGGTGACATTTCTCTCTGTCACAGAGCCTTTGGGTACAGTTAGCATGGTGAAATTTCTCACGTGATAGTGCCCATTGTTTAAGTGCTCATAGTGAAAAGACCCATGGCGCCAGTGCCCATCATTGCATATCTCACAGTGATAGTGATAACGGTGACAGTGCCCATGGTGATATTACCCATGGTGACAGTATTCAGTGATAAAGCGCTCATGGTGACAGTGCCTAAGGTGATAGTGCACATGCTGGCAGTGCAAAATGGTGACAGTGCCCATGGTGACATTGCTTAATGTGATAGTCCTTCTGGTGATAGTGCACATGGTGACACTGCCCACCGTGACAGTGCTCTTGTTGACAGTGCTCACAGTGATAGTGCCAATGTTGGAAGTGCCCATCATTAAAGGGCCCATGGTGACAGTTCTTATGGTGAGAGTGGTCAGAGTGGCAGTGCTCATGGTGAAAGTGCCCATGGTGACAGAGCTCACGGTGACAATGCCCATAGTTATAGTGTCCATGGTGACAGTACAAACAGTGAAATTGTCCATGGGGTCACTGCCCATGGTGAGAGTGCCCATGGTCACAACCCTCACTGTGATAGTGCTCACCGTGACAGTGCCCATGGTGACAGTGACCACGGTGACAGTTCTAACGGTAATAGTGCTCATGATGACAGTGCTCATGGTGAAAGTCCACATTGTGCCAGTGCCCAAGGTGACAGTGCTCATGGTGACATTGCCCAAAGTCACAATACCCATGGTGACAGTGCCCATGCTGACAGTTCTCATGGTGATAGTGCCCATGGTGACAGTGCACATGGTGATACTGAGAATGGTGACAGTGCTTATGGTGACAGTGGTAATGGTTGCAGTACCCATGGTGATAGTGCTGAAAGTGACAGTACCCTTGGTGATAGTACCCATGGTGAGTGTGCTCAAATTAATAGTGCCCATGGTAGAAGTTCCCATTGTCAAAATTATCATGGTTACAGTGCCCATGTTGGTAGTTCTCATGGTGACAGTGCTCACGGTGATAATGACCATGGTAAGAGTGCACATGGTGGCTGTGCCCTTGGTGACACTGCCCATGATGACATTACTCATGGTGGCAGTGCTCACAGTGATAGTGCCCATGGTCACAGTGCACATGGTGGTAGTGCACATGGCGGCAGTGAAAAATGGTGACAGTGCCCATGCTGACAGTTCTCATAGTGACAGTGCACATGGTGACAACCCATGCTGACAGTGCTCATGGTAGCAGTAAGCGTGGTGACAGTGCTCATAATGACAGTGCTCATGGAAGCAGTACCCGTGGTGACAGAGCTCACAGTGATAGTGCCCATGGTTGAACTGCCCATGGTGACACTGAAAATGGGGACAATGCCCATGATGACAGTGCCCATGGTGACAGTGCCCACAGTGCCATTGCCTATGGTGACAGTGCTGACAGTGACAATAACCATAGCAACAGTTACCACGGTGAGATTGCTCATGGTGATAGTGTCCATGGTGACACGGCTCATTGTGACAGTCCACATTGTGCCAGTACCCGTAGGAAAGTGCTCACGGTGCCAGTGCGCATGGTGACAGTTACCATGGTGAGAGTGCTCACGGTGGTAGTACTCACAGTAATAGTGCTCATGGTGACAGTGCCGATGGTGACAGTGCTCACGGTGACAGTGCCCATGGTGAGAGTCCGCACGTTCGTAGTGCCCATGGTGGCAGTTCCCATGGTGAAAGTGCTCATGATAACATTGCCCATGTTGGTAGTTCCCATGGTGAGAGTGCTCACGCTGATAGTGACCATGGTAACAGTGCACATGGTGGCCGTGCCCTTGGTGACAGTGCCCGTGTTGACAGGACTCAGGGTGACAGTTCTCATGGTGACAGTGCACACACGGTGACAACTCATGAGGCAGTACTCACGGTGAGAGTTATCTTTGTTGCAGTACCCATGGTGACAGTGCTCACAGTGATATTGTCCATGGTGGCAGTGCCCATGTTTACAGTTCCCATGGTGACACTGCCCCTGATGACAGTGCCCATGGTGACAGTGCCCATGTTCACAATTCTCACAGTGATAATGCCTATGGTGAGTGTACCTAGGTTGACAATGCACATGGTGACAGTGCACATGGTGTCATGCCTATGGTGACAGTGCTCATGGTGACAGTTCTCATGTTGGCAGTGCCATAAGTAACAGTGCTCATTGTGGCAGTGCTCATGGTGACCGTGCTCATGGTGACCGTGCCCATGTATACAGTGTTTATGGTGATACATGTCACGGTGTCAGTGCCCACAGGGACAGTGCCCAGCATGACAAAGCCCATGGTGATACTTCCCATTGTGACAGTGCGCACGGTGACAGTGCCCATGGTGACAGCGCCCAGTGTGACAAGGCCCATGGTGGCAGTGCTCAAGGTGACTGTGCTCATGGTGAAAGTGCGCACGTTTACAGTGTTTATGCTGATAGATGTAACGGTGTCAGTGCCCAAGGGGACAGTGCCCAGGCTGACAAATTCCATGGTGACACTTCCCATTGTGAAAGTGCCCATGGTGACAGCGCCCAGTGTGACAAGGCCCAAGGTGACACTGCTCACGGTGACTGTGCCCATGGTGACAGTGGCGATGGTGAGAGTGCCAATAGTGACAGTGCTCATGGTGAAACTGCCCATGGAGATATTGCCCATGGTGATAGTGCTCATGGTGACAACCCCACGGTGACAGTGCCAATGGTGATAGTCCCCGTGGTGACAGTTCTTACATTGAATGTGACCATGGAGACAGTTCTCATGGTGACAGCGCCTATGGTGAAAATTCTCATAGTGACAGTGCTCATGGTGACAGTGCCCATGGTGATATTACCCATGGTGACAGTACTCATGGTAAAAGTGCTCATGGTGACACTGCACATGGTGGCAGTGCAAAATGGTGACAGTGCCCATGGTGATATTGCTCATGGTGACATTGCTTATGGTGATAGTCCTTCCGGTGATAGGGTGTATGGTGAAACTGCACACAGTGACAGTGCTAATGGTGACAGTGCCCTTGGTGGCTGTTCCCATGGGGACAGTACCGATGGTGACACTTCTCATATTTACAGTTCCCATGGTAATCGTGCTCACGGTGATAGTGCACGTCGTGACAGTGCCCATGGTGGTAATTCACCTGGTGACAGTGCTAAATAGTGACAGTGCACATGCTGACAGTGCTCATGGTGATAGTGCCCATGGTGACAGTGCACACGGTGATAATAGGCATTGTTACAGTGTTCATGGTGACAGAGCCCAAGGTGGCAGTAGCCATGGTGACAGTGCCCACAATGACAGTGCCCAAAGTGACAGTGCCGACAGTGACAGTTCCCATGGTGACACTTCTCACAGTGACGGTGCCCATGGGGAGAGTTAGCATGGTGAGATTTCTCACGGTGATAGTGCCCGTTGTGACAGTGCTCTCAGTGAGAAGGCCCATGGTGCCAGTGCCCATAGAGACATTCCGCTCGGTCACATTTCTCACTGTGAAAGTGCCTATAGTGATATTACCCATGGTGACACTGCACATGGTGGCTGTGCAAGATGGTGACAGTGCCCATGGTGACATTGCTCATGGTGACATTGCTTACAGTGATAATCCTTATGTTGACTGTTTGCATGGTGACAATGCACACAGTGACAGTGTTCATTGTGACAGTGATCATGGTGATAGTTCCCATGGTGAGAGTGTCCATGGTAACAGTGCCCATAGTCACAATTCTCATGGTGTAGTGCTCACAGTGACAGTGCCCATGGTGAAAATACCCAGGGTGACAGTACTCATGGTGACAGTGCTCATGGTGATAGTGCTTATGGTGACCGTGTTCATGGTGACAGTGTGCATGGTGACACTGCCCACCATGACAGTGCTCTTGTTGACAGTGCTCAAGGTGACAGTGCCAATGTTAGAAGTGCTTATTGTGAAATTGCCCACGGTGACAGTTCTTATGGTGAGAGTGGTCACAGTGGCACTGCTCATGGTGAAAGTGCCCAAGGTGACAGAGATCACGGTGACAGTGCCCTTAGTTATAGTGTCCATGGTGACAGTACTAACAGTGAAATTGACCATGGGGACACTTCCCATAGTGACAGTGCACATGGTCAGAACCCTCACAGTGATAGTGCTCACAGTGACAGTGCCCTTGGTGACAGTGACCATGGTGACCGTTATAATGGTGCTAGAGCCCATGATGACAGTGCTCATGGTGACAGTCCACATTGTGACAGTGCTCAGAGTGACAGTGCCCAAAGTCACAATACCCATGCTGACAGTGCCCATGCTGACAGTTATGGTGATAGTGCCCACGGTGACAGTGCACATGGTGATACTGAGAATGGTGACAGTGATAATGGTGACAGTGGTCATGGTTGCAGTACCCATGGTGATAGTTCTGAAACTGACAGTGCCCTTGGTGATAGTGCCCATGGTGAGTGTGCTCACGTTAATAGTGCCATGGTGGCAGTTCCCATTGTGAAAGTGCTCATGATGACAGTGCCCATGTTGGTAGTTCCCATGGTGACAGTGCCCACGGTGATAGTGACCATGGTAACAGTGCACATGGTGGCCGTGCCCTTGGTGACAGTGCCCATGATGAGAGTGCTCATGGTGACAGTGCTCATAATAGCAGTGCCCAAGGTGCCAGTGTTCATGGTGACAGTGCTAATGGTGACAGTGCTCTTGGTGGCAGTTCCCATGGGGACATTATCGATGGTAACACTGCACATTGTTACAGTGCCAATGGTAACAGTACTCACGGTGATAGTGTACATCGTGACAGTGCTCATTGTGGTAGTTCACCTAGTGACAGTGCTAAATAGTGACAGTGCACATGCTGAGAGTGCTCATGGTGATATTGCCCATGGTGACAGTGAACACGGTGATAATGGGCATTGTTACAGTGCTCATGGTGAGAGAGCACAAGGTGGCAGTAGCCATGGTGACAGTGCCCACAAAGACAGTACCCATGTTGACAGTGCCGACAGTGACAGTGCCCATGGTTACAGTAATTATGGTGATAGATGTTACAGTGGCCATGCTCACAGTGACAGTGCCCACCCCGACAAAGCCCATGGTGATACTTCCCATTGTGACAGTGCCGACTGTGACAGAGCCCATGGTGACAGTGCCCAAGATCACAGTGCCCATGATGTGAGTGCTAATGGTGACTGTGCCCATGGTGAGAGCGCCCAGTGTGACAACACCCATTGTGACAGTGCTCACGATGACCCTGTCAATGCTGACAGTTCCGATGGTGATAGTGCCAATAGTGAGAGTGCTCATGGTGAAACTGCCCATGGAGACACTGCCCATGGTGATAGTGCTCATCGTGTCAACCCCTCAGAGGCAGTGCCAATGGTGAGAGTCCCCGTGGTGACAGTTCTCATGGTGAAAGTGACACTGTTGAAATTGCTCATGGTGACAGTGCTCATGGTGACAGTGAGCAAGGTGATAGTCTCCAGGTTGACAGTGCCCATGGTGACTGTTCTCATGGTGACAGTGCCTATGGTGATAATGCTCTTAGTGACAGTGCTCACAGTGACAGTGCCCATGGTGACAGTGACCATGGTGAGTGTCCTCACCGTAATAGTGCCCATGGTGACAGTGTTCATTGTGACAGTCCACATTGAGGCTGTGCCCGTTGTGACATTGCTCAGGGTGATAGAGCTCACAGTGATAGTACTCATGTTGACAGTGCCCAAGGTGACGATACCCACAGTGACAGTAATCATGGTGAAAGTTCCATGGTGGCAGTTCTTATAGTGACACTTCTTGTGACAGTGCTCATGGTGGCAGTGCTCGTGGTGACAGTGCTCTTGGTGACAGTGCTCATGGTGGCAGTGCCCATGGTGAGACTACCGATGGTGACACTGCCCATGGTGAGAGTGCACATGGTGACAGTGAACACGGTGACAGTTCTAACAGTGATAGTGCCCATGATGACAATGCTCATGGTGACAGTCCACATTGTGCCATTGCCCAAGGTGACAGTGCTCACAGTGACAGTGCCCAAAGTCACAATACACATGGTGACAGTGCCCAGGCTGACAGTATTCATGGTGATAGTGCCCATGGTGACAGTGCACATGGTGATACTGAGAATGGTGATGGTGCTTATGGTGACAGTGGTCATGGTTGCAGTACCCATGGTGATACTGCTGAAAGTGACAGCGCCCTTGGTGATAGTGCCCATGGTGAGTGTGCTTCATTAATAGTGCGCATGGTGGCAGTTCCCATTGTGAAAGTGCTCATGGTGACAGTGCCTATGTTTGTAATTCCCATGGTGACAGTGCTCACGGTGATAGTGACCATGGTAAGAGTGCACATGGTGGCTGTGCCCTTGGTGACAGTGCCCATGATGACAGTACTCATGGTGACAGTGCTCACAGTGATAGTTCCCATGGTGACAGTGAACAGGGTGGTAGTGCACATGGTGGCAGTGAAAAATGGTGACAGTGTCCATGGTGACAGTGCACATGGTGACGACCCATGCTGACAGTGCTCACAGTGACAGTGCTCATGGTAGCAGTACCCGTGGTGACAGTGCTCACAGTGGTAGTGCCCTTGGTGGCAGTGCCCAAGGTGACACTGACCATGCTGACAATGCCCATGATGACAGTGTCCACAGTGCCAGTACCCATAGTGACAATGCTCACGGTGACAGTACCCATGGTGAGAGTGCTCACGGTGGTAGTGCTCACAGTAATAGTACTCATGGTGACAGTACCGATGGTGACAATGCTCACGGTGACAGTGTCCATGGTGATAGTGACCATGGTGAGAGTCCGCACTTTGATAGTGCCCATGGTGGCAGTTCCAGTTGTGAAAGTGCTCATGATGATATTTCCCAAGTTGGTAGTTCCCATGATGACAGTGCTCACGGTGATAGTGATCACGGTAACAGTGCACATGGTGGCCATGCCCTTGTTGAAAATGCGAATAATGACAGTACTCATAGTGACAGTTGTCATGGTGATAGTGCCCATGGTGACATTGCACATGGTGGCAGTGAAAAATGGTGACAGTGCCCATGTTGACAGTTCTCATCGTGACCGTGCACATGGTGACAACCCATGCTGACATTGCTCATGGTAGTAGTACCCCTGGTGTTAGTGCACACAGTGATAGTGCCCATGGTGGCAGTGCCCATGGTGACATTGCCACGGTGCCATTGTCTATGGTGACAGTGAGCACAATGACAGTGCCCATGGTGACAGTGCCGACAGTGACAGTGCCCATGGTGACACTCTCATGGTGACAGTGCCCATAGGGACAGTTAGCATGGTGAGATTTCTCACAGTGATAGTGCCCATTGTGACAGTGCTCACAGTGACAATACCCATGGTGCCAGTTCCATGGAGACATTCTGCACGGTCACAGTTCTCACAGTGAAAGTGCCTATGTTGATATTACCCATGGTGACACTGCACATGGTGGCAGTGCAAAATGGTGACAGTTCCCCTGGTGATATTGCTCATGGTGACTTTGCTTACGGTGATAGTCCTTACGGTGACAGTGCGCATGGTGACACTGCACACAGTGACAGTGTTCATGGTGACAGTGTTCACGGAGATAGTTCCTATGGTGAGAGTGTCCATGGTGACAGTGCCCATAGTCTCAATTCTCATGGTGCAGTGCTCACAGTGACAGTGCCCATGGTGAACATACCCAGGGTGACAATAGTCATGTTGACAGTGCTCATGATGATAGTGCCCATGGTGACAGTGCCCATGTTCACAATTCTCATAGTGATAATGCCTATGGTGAGAGTACCTAGTTTGACAATGCCCATGTTGACAGTGCCCATGGTGTCATGCCCATGGTGACAGTGCTCATGTTGCCAGTGCCATAAATAACAGTGTTCATTGTAGCAGTGCTCATGGTGACTGTGCTCATGGTGATAGTGCTCAAGTTTACAGTGTTTATGGTGATAGATGTCACGGTGTCAATGCCACGGGGACAGTGCCCACGCTGACAAAGCCCATGGTGATACTTCCCATTGTGAGAGTACCCACGGTGACAGTGCCGATGGTGACAGTGCACCGTGTGACAAGGCCCATGGTGAAAGTGCTTACGGTGACAGTGTTCATGGTGAAACTGTCCATGAAGACATTGCCCATGGTGATAGTGCTCATGGTGAAAACCCCACGGTGACAGTGCCAATGTTGACAGTCCCCGTGGTAACAGTTCTTACATTGAATGTAATCATGGTGACATTTCTCATGGTGACAGCGCTCATGGTGACAGTGCTCAAGGTGATGGTCTCCATGTTGACAGTGCTCATGGTGACAATTCTCATGGTGACAGTGCCTATGGAGAAAATTCTCGTAGTTACAGTGCGCACAGTGACAGTGCCCATGGTTATATTACCCATGGTGACAGTACTTATGGTAAAAGTGCCCATGGTGACACTGCACATGGAGGCAGTGCAAAATGGTGACAGTGCCCATGGTGATATTGCTCATGCTGACATTGCTTACGGTGATAGTCCTTACGGTGATCATGTGTATGGTGAAACTGCACACAGTGACAGTGCTTATGGTGACAGTGTTCACGGCTATAGTGCCGATGGTGAATGTGCCCATGGTGACAGTGCCCATAGTCACAATTCTCATGGTGTAGTGCTCACGGTGACAGTGCCCATGGTGACAATACATAGGGTGACAGTATTCATGGTGACATTGCTCATGGTGATAGTGCCCATGGTGAGAGTGCCCATGTTCACAACTCTCACGGTGATAGTTCCCATGGTAACAATACCCAGGGTGACAGAGCTCATGGTAAAAGTGCTCACGGTGACAGTGCCCATGGTGACAGTACCTAAGGTGACATTACCCATGGTGAGAGTGCTCATGGTGTCAGTGCCCATGGTGACAATACCCAGGGTGTCCTGCCCATGGTGAGAGTGATCATGGTGACACTGCTCATGTGGACAGTGCCATAAGTGACAGTGCTCATTGTGGCAGTGCTCATAGTGATGGTGCTCATGGTGACAGTGCCCATGTTTACAGTGCTTATGGTGATAGATGTCAGGGTGGGCATGCCCACGGTGACAGTGCCCATGCTGACAAAGCCCATGGTGATATTTTCCATTGTGACAGTGCCCACGGTGACAGAGCCCATTGTGACAGTGCCCAAGATCACAGCGCCCATGGTGAGGCTGCTAATGGTGACTGTTCCCATGGTGACAGCGCCCAGTGTGACAACGCCCATTGTGACAGTGCTCACGGTGACCGTACTGATGTTGAGAGTGCCAATGGTGATAATGCCAATAGTGAGGGTGTTCATGGTGAAACTGACCATGGAGACACTGCCCATGGTGATAGTGCTCATCGTGACAACCTCTCAGAGGCAGTGCCAATGGTGAGAGTCCCGGTGATGACAGTTCTCACGGTGAAAGTGACCCTGTTGAAATTGCTCATGGTGACAGTGCTCATGGTAACAGTGTTCAAGGTGATAGTCTCCATGTTGACAGTGCCCATGGTGACTGTTCTCATGGTGACAGTGCCTCTGGTGATAATGCTCTTAGTGACAGTCCTCACGGTGACAGTACCCACGGTGACAGTGACCACGGTGACTGTTCTCACCATGATAGTGCCCATGGTGACAGTGTTTATGGTGACAGTCCGCATTGAGGATGTGCCTGTGGTGACAGTGCTCAGGGTGATAGTGCTCAAGGTGTCAGTGCTCACATTGACAGTGCCCAAGGTGACAATACGCACAGTGACAGTAATCATGGTGAAAGTGCCCATGGTGGCAGTTATCATAGTGACAGTTCTTGTGACAGTGCTCTTGTTGACAGTGCTCATGGTGGCAGGGCGCATGGTGAGACTACCGATGGTGACACTGCCCATGGTGACAGTGCACATGGTCATGGTGCATCTATTGGCAGTGCAAAATAGTGACAGTGCCCATGGTGATATTGCTCATAGTGATAGTGCCCATGGTGAGAGTGCCCATGGTTACAGTGCTCATGGTGACAGTGCCCATAGTGACAGTGCACACCATGAGACTGCCCATGGTGGCCGTGCCCATGGTGACAGATCTTATCGTGAGAAATGTCACCGTGCCAACTGTCCCCAAGGGCACTGTCACAGAGAGAAAAGTCACCATGGGCACTGTCACAGTTAGTATTCTCCCCTTTGGAACTCTCATTGTGGGCACTGCCACCGTGAGCACTATTACCATGAGCACTGCTACCATGAGCAATATTATGATAAGAACTGTCACCATGGGCACAGCCACCATGGGCAATCTCACGGTGTGCTGTGTCACCAGGGGCACTGTCACCATGGGCACTGTCACCATGAGCACTGTAACCATGGGCACTATCACCATGAGCAATATCACCATGGGTGCTGTCACTATTTTGCACTGCCAACAGATGCACCATGACCATGTGCACTGTCACCATGGGCAGTGTCACCATTGGTAGTCTCAACATGGGCACTACCACCAAGGGCACTGTCACAAGAACTGTCACTATGAGAGCTGCCACCATGGGCACTTTCACCATGATTACTGTCACCGTGGGTATTGTCACATTTGGCACTGTCAACGTGCGTACTGTCACCGTGAGAACTATCACCATGCGCACTGTCACCACGGGCACAGCCTCAATGCGGACTGTCATCATGAACACTGGCACCATGGGCACTATCATGGTGAGAATAGTCACCGTGGTCACTGTCACCATGGGCACTGTCACCGTGAGCACTGTCACTAAGAGCATAATCACCATAGGCACTGTCACCGTGAGAACAGTCACCATGGGCACTGTCAACATGGAGACTATCACCTTGAGCAATGTCACCATGAGCACTGTCACCATGAGCAATTTCAACAGGATCACTTTCACCATGAGAACTGTCACCATGGGGACTCTCACCATTGGCAATGCCTCCGAGGGGTTGTCATGATGAGCACTATCACCATGGGCAGTGTCTCCATGGGCAGTGTCACCGTGAGCACTCTCACTATTGGCACTATCACCATCGGCACTGTCAGTATCGGCATGGTCACCATGAGCACTGTCACAATGGGCATTGTCACACTGGGTGCTGTCACCATGGGCACATTTACCATCGGCACTATCGCCATGAACACTGTCACCGTGAGCACTGTCACTGTGTGCAGTTTCACCATACACACTATCACCGTAAGGACTATCATCATAATCAATGTCATCATGATCAATATCACCATGGGCAGTGTTATCATTTTGTACTGCCACCATGTGCAGTGTCACCATGGGCAGTGTTATCATTTTGTACTGCCACCATGTGCAGTGTCACCATGGGCACTTTTACCATGAGTACTGGCACCATGGGTAATATCACCATGGGCACTGTTACCACGAGCACTGTCACTATGAGAATTTTCAACATAGGCTCTGTCACCATGAGAACTGTCACCATGGTCATATTCAACGTAAGAACTCTCACCACGGGGACTATCACCATTGGCACTGTCACCATGGGGTTTTCACCATGAGCACTATCACCATGGGCAATGTCTCCATGGGCAGTTTCACCATAAGCTCTGTAACTATTGGCACTCCCACCATCGGCACTGTCACCATGGGCACAGTCACCATGGGCCTTGTCACACTGGGCGCTGTCATCATGGGCACTGTCACCGTGGGCACTGTTACAATGGGAAATATCACCATGGGCTTTGTCAGCATGGGCACTGTCCCCGTGGGCACTGACACTGTTACTCTATCACCATAAACACTGTAAACATGGGCACTGTAATCATGAGCACTGCCACCATGTGCAGTGTCACCATGGGTAATATCACAATAGGCACTATCACCATGAGAAATGTGACCTTGCGGAATGTCTCTATGGGCACTGGCACCATGGGTATTGTCACTGTGAGCACTGTCACAACGGGCACTAGCACCGTGAGAAATCTCACCATGCTAACTGTCCCCATGGGCACTGTCACCGTGAGAAGTGTCACCATGGGCACTGTCACTATCGTCACCATCACCATGGGCACTGTCTTGTGGGCACTGTCACCATGGCCACTGCCACCGTGTGCTCTGTCACCATGAACACTGCAACAATGCCCATTATCTCCGTGTGCACTGTCACCATGGGCACTATCACCATGAGCACTGTCAGCATGTGCACTGTCACTATTTAGCACTGTCACCAGGTGAACTACCACCATGAGCACTGTCACGATGTGCACTATCACCATGAGCACGGTTACCATGGGCACTGTAACAATGCACAGTGTCACCATCAGTACTGTCCCCATGGGAACTGCCACCAAGAGCACTCTCACCATTAGCACTGTCACCACCTTGGGCACTGCTATTATGAGCACTGTCACCATGAGAACTGTCGCTATGAGAACTGCCACCATGGGTATTTTCAACATGAGTACTGTCACCATGGGTATTGTCAACATTTTCACTGTCACCATGAGCACTCTTACTGTGAGCACTATCACCGTGAGCACTCTCACTGTGGTCACTGTCAGCATGAGCACTGTCGCCATGGGTACTGGCACAGTGCGGACTGGCACCGTGAGCCCTGTCACCATGGGCACCATCACTGTGAACACTCTCACCATGGTCACTGACACCATGGGCACTGTTACCATGAGCACTGTCACCATAGGCAATGGTGCCGTGGGCCCTGTCACTATGGGACCTGTCATCATGGTCAGTATCACCATGCGCACTGCCACCATGGGCATTATCACTGTGAGCACTGTCACCATGGGTACTCCAACCATGAGAACTGTCACCATGAGTGCTGTCTGCATGGGCTTTCACCATGTGCACTGTCACAATGAGAACTGTCAACATGGGCAGTGTCACCATTTTTCACTGCCACCATGTGCAATGTCACCATGGGCACTTTCACTGTGAGAACTGTCATCATGGGCACTGTCACCAAGGGCACGTCTACCATGTGCACTGTTACCATGGTCACTATCACCGTGAGCACTGTCACCATGGGAACTACCAACATGGGCAATATCATCATGAGCACTTTCACAATAGGAACTGCCACCATGGGAACTATCAACGTGTGGACTCTCACCATAGACACTATCACCATGGACACTGTCACCGTGAGCACTGTCACCGTCGGCACTGTCACCATGAGCACTATTACTGTGAGCACTACCACCGTGAGCACTCTCATCGTGGTCACTGTCACCATGGGCAATGTCACCGTGAGCACTGTCACTATGGGTACTGACACAATGCGGAATGTCACAATGAGCCCTGTCACCATGGACACTATCACCATGGTCACTGTTACCATGGGTCCTGTCACTGTGAGCACTGTCACCATAGGCAATGGTACCGTGGGCACTGTCACCATGGGCAATGTCATCATGGGCTTTGTCACCGTGGGCAGTGTCACCATGGGCACTGCCACCATGGGCTCTATCACTGTGAGCACTGTCACCCCGGTACTGCTACCATGAGCACTGTCAGCACGGGTAGTCACCATGTGCACTGTCAACATGAGAAGTTTCAGCATTGGCACTTTCACCATTATTCGCTGCCATCATGCGCACTACCAACATGTGCACTGTCACCATGGGTATTGTGACTTTGAGCACTGTCACCATAAGCACTGTCACCTTGGACACTGGCACAATGTGGACTGTCACCATGAGCAATGTCATCATGCGCACTATCACCGTTAGAACTGCCACCGCGGTCACTTTCACCATGTGCACTGTCACCGTCAGCACTTTCACCGTGATGCTTGTGACCATGGGCAGTGTCACCATGGGCAGTGTCCCCATGGACAATTTCACTGTTAGTACTGCCACAATGGACACTATAACTATGGGCACTGTCACTGTGAGCTCTGTCACCATGGGCACTTTCACCACAAGCACTGCCACTCTGACCACTCTAACCATAAGAACTGTCACCATGGGCACTTTCATGATGGGCACTTCCAACATTGGCACTATCACCGTGAGCACTGTCAATGAGAGCACTGTCACGGTGGGCAGTGTCACCATGCACACTATCACCGCAAGGACTATCACAGTAAGCAATGTCACCATGGTCACTGTCACCATTTTGCACTGCCACCTTAGGCACTGTCACCATGAGCACTTTATCACTGAGTACTGTCACCATGGGTAATATCACCATGGGCACTGTCACCGTGAGAACTATCACCATGAGCAATGCCAGGATGGGCACTGGCGCCATGGGTCTTGTCACTATGAGCACTGAAAAAATGGGCACTATCACTGAGAGAAATCTTACCGTGCTAACTGTCCCCAAGGGCACTGTCACAGAGAGAAAAGTCACCATGGGCACTGTCACAGTCAGTATTCTCACCATTGGCACTCTCATTGTGGGCACTGCCACTGTGAGCACTATTATATGAACACTGCTACCGTGAGCACTATCATGATAAGATCTGTCACCATGGGCACAGCCACCATGGGCAATCTCACGGTGTGCACTGTCACCAGGGGCACTGTCACCATGGGCACTGTCACCATGAGCACTGTAACCATGGGCACTCCCACCATGGGCACTATCACCATGAGCTATATCACCATGGGCACTGTCACTATTTTACACTGCCACCAAATGCTCCATGACCATGTGCACTGTCACCATGGGCAGTGTCACCGTCGGTAGTCTACCATGGACAATGCCACCATGAGCACTGTCACCACGAACACTGCCAACATGCGCACTGTCACAAGAACTGTCTACTATGAGAACTGCCACCATGGGCACTTTCACCATGATTACTGTCACCGTGGGTATTGTCACCTTGGGCATTTTCAACGTGAGCATTATCACCGTGAGCACTATCACCCTGAGCACTGTCACCACGGGCACAGCCTCAATGCGGTCTGTCACCACGAACACTGTCACCATGGGCACTATCATGGTGAGAACAGTCACCGTGGTCACTGTCACCATGGGCACTGTCACCATGAGCACTGTCACTAAGAGCATTATCACCATAGGCAATGTCACCATGAGAACAATCACCATGAGTACTGTCAACATGGAGACCATCGTCTTGAGCACTGTCACCATGAGCACTGTCACCCTGAGCAATTTCAACAGGGTTACTTTCACCATAAGAACTGTCACCACGGGGACTCTCACCATTAGCACTGCCTCCGAGGGGTTGTCACCATGAGCACTATCACCATGGGCAGTGTTTCCATGGGCAGTTTCACCATGAGCACTCTCACTATTGGCACTACCACCATCGGCACTGTCACCATCGGCTCAGTCACCGTTAGCACTCTCACCATGGGCACTGTGATCTTGGCCATGTCACCATGGGCTCTGTCACCGTGGGCACTGCCACAATGGGAGATGTCACCATGGGCTTTGTCAGCGTGGGCACTGTCACCATGGGCATGGCCACCATGACTTCTATCACCATAAGCACTGTAACCATGGGCACTGTCACCATGAGCATGTTCACCATGAGCATTGCCACAATGAGCACTGTCACTTAAGGCACTGTCCACATTAGCAGTGTCACCATGATCACTGACACCATGGGCAGGACACCCTGGGTATTGTCACCATGGGCAATATCACCATGAGCACTCTCACCATGGGAATTGTCACCTTAGGTACTGTCACTATGGGCACTGTCACCGTGAGAACTTTTAGCATGATCTCTGTCACCCTGGGTATTGTCACCATGGGCACTCTCACCGTGAGAGTTGTGAACATCAGCACTATCACCATGAGCAATGTCACCATGAATACTGTCAACCTGTGTATTGTCACCATGGGCACTGTCACCGTGAGCACTACACCGTGAGAATTGTGACTATGGGCACTGTCACCATGGGCACATTCACCATCAGCACTATCGCCATGAACACTGTCACCATGAGCACTGTCACTGTGTGCATTTTCAGCATACACACTATCACCGTAAGGACTATCACCATAAGCAATGTCACCATGAGCAATATCACCATGAGCACTGTCAACATTTTGAACTGCCACCATGTGCAGTGTCACCATGGGCACTTTTACCATGAGTACTGTCACCATGGGTAATATCACCATGGGCACTGTCACCATGAGCACTGTCACTATGACAATTTTCACCATAGGCACTGTCATCATGAGAACTGTCACCATGGTCACATTCAACGTAAGAACTGTCAAAATGGGGACTTTCACCATTGGCACTGTCACCGTGGGGTTGTCACCATGAGCACTGTCACCATGGGCAATGTCTCCATGCACAGTTTCACCATGAGCTATATCACTATTGGCACTCTCAGCATCGGCACTGTAACCATGGGCACGGTCACCGTGAGGACTGTCACCACCGGCCTTGTCATACTGGGCACTGTTACCATGGGCACAGTCACCATGGGCACAGTCACCATTAGCACTCTCCACATGGGCACTGTGATCTTCGGCACTGTCACCATGGGCTCTGTCACCGTGGACACTGTCACAATGGGAAGTATCACCATGGGCTTTGTCAGCGTGGGCACTGTCACCATGGTCACTGTCACCGTGTGCACGGCCACCATGACATCTATCACCATAAGCACTGTCACCATGAGCAAGTTCACCATGAGCACTGCCACAATGAGCTCTGTCACTTATGGCACTGTCCACATGAGCAGTGTCACCATGATCTCTGTCACCATGGGCAGGACACCCTGCGTATTGTCACCATGGGCACTTTCACCATGAGAACTCTCATCATGGGAATTGTCACCTTAGATACTGTCACCATGGGCACTGTCACCGTGAGCACTTTTACCATGAGCTCTGTCACCCTGGGTATTGTCACCATGGGCACTATCACTGTGAGAGCTGTGAACATAGGCACTCTCACCATGCACAATGTCACCATGAATACTGTCACCCTGGGCACTGTCACTGTGAGCAGTACACCATGAGAATTGTGACTGTGCACACTGTCACCCGGGCACATCCACCATCGGCACTATCAACGTGAACACTGTCACCATGAGCACTGTCACTGTGTGCAGTGTCACCATGTACACTGTCACCATGTGCAGTGGCACCATGGGCACTTTTACATGAGTAATGTCACCATGGGTAATATCACCATGTGCACGGTCACCATGAGCACTGTCACTATGAGAATTTTCACCATAGGCACTGTCACTGTGAGAATTATCACCATGGTCACATTCAACATAATAACTGTCACCACGCTGACTATCACCATTGGCAGTGTCACCTTGGGGTTTTCACCATGAGCACTGTCCCCATAAATACTGTCACCCTGGGTACTTTCACCATGTGCACTGTCACTGTGAGCACTACACCATTAGAATTGGGACTATGGGCACTGTCTCCATGGACACTCTCACCATGGGAACTATCACCATGAACACTGTCACAGTGAACACTGTCTCTGTGTGCAGTGTCACATGTGCACTGTCACCGTAAGGACTATCACCATAAGCAAAGTCACCATGAGCAATGTCACCATGGGCACTGTCACCATTTGGCACTGTCACCATGTGCAGTGTCACCATTGGTAATATCACCATAGGCACTTTCACGGTGAGAAATGTGACCGTGCAGAATGTCTCTATGGGCACTGGCACCATGGGCATTGTCACTGTGAGCACTGTCACAACGGGCACTATCACCGTGAGAAATCTCACCATGCTAACTGTCCCCATGGGCACTGTCACCGTGAGAAGTGTCACCATGGGCACTGTCACTGTTGGCACTGTCACCATGGGCATTGTCATTGTGGGCACCATCACAATGGCCACTGCCACCTTGGGCTCTTTCACCATGAACACTGTAACAATGCCCATTATCACCATGTGCACTGTCACCATGGGCACTATCACCATGAACACTGTCAGCATGTGCACTGTCACTATTTAGCACTGTCACCAGGTGAACTACCCCCATGGGCACTCTCACGATGTGCACTATCACCATGAGCATGGTTACCATGGGCACTGTAACAATGTGCAGTGTCACCATTGGTACTTTCCCCATGGGAACTGCCACCAACAGCACTGTCACCTTTAACACAGTCACTACCTTGGGCACTGCTATTATGAGCACTGTCACCATGAGAACTGTTGCTATGAGAACTACCACCATGGGTATTTTCAACATGAGTAGGGTCACCATGGGTATTGTCACCATTTGCACTGTCACCATGAGCACTATTACCGTGAGCAATATCACCATGAGCACTCTCACTGTGGTCACTGTCACCATGAGCACTGTCGCCGTGGTGCTGGCACAATGCGGACTGGCACCATGAGCCCTGTCCCCATGGGCACTATCACTGTGAGCACTCTCACCATGGTTACTGACACCATGGGCACTGTTACCATGAGCACTGTCACCATAGGCAATGGTGCCGTGGGTACTGTTACCATGGGCACTGTCATCATGGGCTGTGTCACCATGGGCACTGTCACCATGAGCACTGCCACCATCTGCATTATCACTGTGGTCACTGTCACCATGGGTACTGCAACCATGAGAACTGTCACCGTGAGTACTGTCTGCATGTGTTGTCACCGTGTGCACTGTGACCATGAGAACTGTCAACATGTGCACTGTCACCATTTTTCACTGCCACCACGTGCAATATCACCATGGGCACTAGCACCGTGAGAACTGTCACCATGAGTACTGTCATCATGGGCACTGTCACCAAAGGCACGGCCACCATGTGCACTGTTACCATGGTCACTATCACCGTGAGCACTGCCACCATGGGAACTACCAACATGGACACTGTCATTATGAGCACTTTCACAATGGGAACTGCCACCATGGGCACTATTAACGTGAGCACACTCACCATGGACACTATCACCAAGGGCACTGTCAGTTTCAGCACTATCACCATGGGTACTGCAACCATGACCACTGTCACCATAAGCACTCTCACCATTCTCAGTATCACCATGTGCACTGTCACCATGAGAACCTTCACCGTGAGGGTTGTGAGCATGAGCATTGTCACCATGAGCACTGTCACCTTGGGCACTGGCACAATGTGGACTGTCACCATGAGCACTGTCATCATGGGCCCTATCACTGGTAGAACTCTCACCCTGGTCACTGTCACCATGGGCAATGTCACCATGAGCACTGTCTCTGTGAGAAGTGTCACCATGGGCACTGTCACTGTGAGCACTGTCACCTTGGGCACTGCCACAATGTGGACTGTCACCATGAGCACTGTCATGGCCACTATCACTTTTAGAACTGTCACCGTGGTCACTGTTACAATGGGCACTGTCACCATGAGCACTGCCACTCTGAGCACTCTCACCATAAGAACTGTCACCGTGGGCACATTCACGATGGGCCCTTCCAACATTGGCACTATCAACGTGAGCACTGTCAACGAGAGCACTGTCACGGTGGGCAGTGTCACCATACGCACTATCACCGCAAGGACTATCACATTAAGCAATGTCACCATGGGCACTGTCACCATTTTGCACTGCCACCATGTGCACTATCACCTTAGGCACTGTCACCATGAGCACTTTATCACTGCGTACTGTCACCATTGGTAAGAGCACCATGGGCACTGTCACCGTGAGAACTATCACCGTGAGCAATGCCATGATGGGCACTAGCGCCATGGGTCTTGACACTATGAGCACTGAAACAATGGGCACTATCACTGTGAGAAATTTCACCATGCTAACTGTCCCAAAGGGCATTGTCAACGGTAGAACTATCACCATGGGCTGTGTCACAGTCAGTATTCTCATGATGGGCACTCTCATTATGGGCACTGCCACCGTGAGCACTATTACCATGAACACTGCTACCATGAGCACTATCATGATAAGAACTGTCACTATGGGCCCAGCCACCATGGGCAGTCTCACAGTGTGCACTGTCATCAGGGGCACGGTCACCATGGGCAGTGTCTCCATGAGCACTAACCATGGGCACTATCACGATGAGCAATATCACCATGGGCACTGTCACTATTTTGCACTGCCACCAGATGCACCATGACCATGTGCACTGTCACCATGGGCAGTGTCACCATCGGTAGTCTCACCATGGGCACTGCCACCATGAGCACTGTCACCAAGAGCACTGTTACCACGAGCACTGCCACAATGAGGACTGTCACAAGAACTGTCACTATGAGAACTGCCACCATCGGCACTTTCACAATGATTACTGTCACAGTGGGTCTTGGAGCATTGTGATGACAAGGGTCATGGAGCCTTGTGATGACAAGGCCGTGGCACATTGTGATGGCAGGGGTCATGGAGCATTGTTATGACAGGGGAAATGGAGCATTGTGATGACAAGGGCATGGAGCATTGATCTGAAAAGTTTCATGGATTATTGTGATGAGAGTGTTCATGGACCTTTGTGATGACAAGGGCGTGGTGCATTGTGATGATAAGGGCATGTAGCATTGTGATGACACGGGTCATGGAACATTGTGATGAAGGTGTGATGGAGTATTGTGATGACTAGAGATGGAACATTGTGATATCAGTGGTGAGAGAGCATTTTGATGAGAACTGCATGGAGCATTGTGATGAGAAGGTTTATGGAGCACTGTGATGACAAAGTTGTGGGCATTGTGATGACAGGTGCATGGCGCATTGTGATGACATGGGTCATGGAGCATTGTCATG
Source organism: Hyperoodon ampullatus (assembly GCF_949752795.1). NCBI lineage: Eukaryota > Metazoa > Chordata > Mammalia > Artiodactyla > Ziphiidae > Hyperoodon > Hyperoodon ampullatus. The sequence goes on along the minus strand of NC_136915.1, from coordinate 140,370,980 downwards.
ACAAGCGCATGGAGCATTGTGATGACAAGGGTCATGGAGCATTGTGCTGACAAAGGCATGGAGCATTGTGATGACAAGAGTCACAGAGCATTGTCATGAAAAGTTCATGGAGCATTGTGGTGACAAAGGTCACAGAGCCTTGTGATGACGAGGGCATGGACCATTGTGATGACAAAGGTCATGAAGCATTGTGATGACTGGAGTCACGGAGCATTGTGATGAAAGGGGTCATGGAGCATTGTGATGACAGGGGCATGGAGCATTGGTCAGACAAATTTCATGGATTATTGTGATGACAGTGGGCATGGCGCATTGTGATGACAAGAGCATGGAGCCTTGTGATGCCAAGTGTCATGGAGGATTGTGATTACAAAGGTAACGGAGCATTGTGATGACAAGGGTTTGGAGCATTGTGATGACAAGGGCCATTGAGAATTTAGATGACAAGCTCATGAAGCATTGTGATGACAAATGCACGGAGTTTGATATGAGAGGGGTCATGGAGCATTGTGATGAAAAGTGTCATGGAGCATTCTGATGACAAGCTTGTGGAGTATTGTGATGAAAATGGCATGGAGCATTGCGATGAAAAGGGCATGGAGCATTGTGATGAAAAAGGTATGGAGCCTTTTCATGACAGGTTTCAAGGAGCATTCTGATGACAAGTGTCAGGGAGCATTGTGATGACAAGTGTATTGAGCATTGTGATGACAAGAGTATGTAAGATTGTGATTAGAAGTGTAATGGAGCATTGTGATGACAAGGACGTGGAGAATTGTGATGACACGAGACATGGAACATTGTGATGACCAGGGCATGGAGCATTGTGATTGCAAACCGTGGAGCATTGTAATGAGAAGACTATGGATAATAATGATGATGAGCGTCATGGAACACTGTAAAGACAGGAGAATGGAGCATTGTGATGACAGGTGTCATGGAGCATTGTGACGACAAGGGTCATGGAACATTGTGATGACAAGGGTCATGGAGCATTCTTATGACAAGCTTGTGGAGTGTTGTGATGACAATGGCATGGAGCATTGTGATGAAAAGGGCATGGAACATTGTGATGAAAAAGCCATGGAGCCTTTTCATGACAGGGTTCAAGGAGCATTTTGATGACAAGTGTCAGGGAGCATTGTGATGACAAAAGTCATGGAGCATTGTGATGACAAGCACATGGAGTATTGTGATGACAGGCATCATGGAGCGTTGTGATGACAAGTGTTATGGAACATTGTGATGACAAAGGGTTTGGAGCATTGGGATGACAGAGGTCATGGATCATTTTGATTTCAAGGAGCATGGAGCATTGTGATAACAAGGGCATGAAGCAATGTGATCCCAAGTTTCAGGGATGATTGTGATGACAAGCGCATGGAGCATTGTGATGATAAGGTCATGCAGCATTTTGCTGACAAAGGCATGGAGCATTGTGATGACAACTGTCATGGAGCATTGTGATGAGAAGACCATGGATAATTGTGATGACGAGCGTCATGGGGCGTTGTGATGACAAGTGTTATGGAACATTGTGATCACAAGGGTTTGGAGCATTGTGATGACAGAGGTAATGGAGCATTTTGATTTCATTATGATGACAATAGCATGAAGCATTATGATGATGGGCATGGTGCATTGTGATGACAGGGTTCATGGAACATTGAGATGAAAAGGGGCATGGAGCATTGTGATTACAGGGGTATTGGAGCATTGTGATGACAAGGGTCATGGAGCCTTTTGAAGACAAGACCGTGGAACATTGTAATAGCAGGGGTCATTGAGCATTGTTATGACAGGGGTAATGGAGCATTGTGATGACAAGGGCATGGAGAATTGGTCTGAAAAGTTTCATGGATTATTGTGATGAGAGTGGGCATGGGACATTGTGATGACAAGGGCACGGAACACTGTGGTACATGGGTCATGGAGGATTGTAATGACAAGGGCATTGAGCATTGTGATGAGAAGGGCATCGAGCATTGTGATGACAAGCGTCATGGAGCTTTGTGATGACAAAGGCATGGAGCAATGTGATGAGACTTTTCATAGAGCATTGTGATGACAATGATATGGAGCATTGTGATGCCAAGAGTCATGGAACTTTGTGATGACAAAGGTCATGGAACATTTTGATGACAAGGGCGTGGTGCATTGTGATGAGAAAGCCAGGGAGCATTGTGATGACAGGGTCATGGAGCAATTTGATGAAAAGTGTCATGGAACATTTTGATGACAGGGTTTATGGAACATTGTGATGTTAGGAGTCATGGGGCATTGTGATGAAAAGTGTCATGGAGCATTTTGATGACAGGGGTTATGGAATATTGTGATGTCACGGGTCATGGAGCATTGTGATGACAGGGGTGAGACAGTATTGTGATGACTAGTGATGGAACATTGTGATATCAGTGGTAAGAGAGCATTGTGATGAGAAGTGCATGGAGCATTGTGATGACAAGGTTTATGGAGCATTGTGATGACAAGGTTGTGGAGCATTGTGATGACAAGCGCATGGCGCATTGTGATGACAAGGGTCATGGAACATTGTGATGAAAAGTTCATGGAGCATTGTGGTGACAAAGGTTCCAGAGCCTTGTGATGACGAGGGCATGAACAATTGTGATGACAAAGGTCATTAAGCATTGTGATGACTGCAGTCATGGAGCATTGTGATGACAGGGGTCACAGAGCATTGTGATGACAAGGGCATGGAGCATTGTGATGAAAGGGTTAAGGAGCATTGGTCTGATATGTTTCATGGATTATTGTGATGACAGAGGGCATGGTGCATTGTGATGACAAGGGCATGGAACATTGTGATGACAAGGTCATGTAGCATTTTGCTGATAAAGGCATGGAGCATTCTGATGACAAGGGTCATGGAGCACTGTGATGACAAGCGTCACGTAGCATTGTGATTACAGGGGTCATGGAGCATTGGGATGACAAGGGCATGGATCATTGTGATGACAAGAGTCATAGAGCATTTTGATGACAAGAGTCCCGGATCATTGTGTTGTCAGGGGTCATGGAGCGTTGTGATGACAGTGGTCATGGAGCATTGTGACAACAGGGGTCATGGAGCATTGTGATGAGAGGCTCATGGACCATGGGGCTGAATATATTCATGGAGTATTGTGATGACAGGGGTCATGAGCATTGTGATGACAAGGGAATGGAGCATTGTGATGACAAAGTCCTAGAGCATTGTCATAAGAAGTCCATGGCGCCTTGTGAAGACAAGTTTCATGGAGCATTCTGATGAAAAGGGGCATGGAGCATTTTGATTACAGGGATCTTGGAGCATTGTGATGACAAGGGCATGGAGCACTGTGATGAGAAGGCCGTGGAGCATTGTGATGACAGGCATCATGGAGCGTTGTGATGACAAGTGTTATGGAACATTGTAATAACAAGTGTTGGGAGCATTGTGATGACAGATGTCATAGATCATTTTGAGTTCAAGGAGCATGGAGCATTGTGATGACAAGGGCATGAAGCAACGTGATCCCAAGATTCATGGAGGATTGTGATAACAATGCCATGTAGCATTTTGCTGACAAAGGCATGGAGCATTGTGATGACAAGGATCATGGAGCACTGTGATGACAAGAGTCACGGAGCATTGTGATTACAGGGGTCATGGAGCATTGAGATGACAAGGGCATGGATCATCGTGATGACAAGGGTCATGGAGTATTTTGATGACAAGAGTCCTGGATCATTGTGTTGTCAGGGGTCATGGAGCATTGTGATGACAGTGGTCATGGAGCATTGTGATGAGAAGGTCATGGAACATTGGGCTGAAAATATTCATGGAGTATTGTGATGACATGGGTCATGGAGCATTGTGATGACAAGGGAATGGAGCATTGTGATTAGAAGTTCCTGGAGCATAGTGATGAGAAGACCATGGAGCCTTGTGTTGACAAGTCTCATGGAGAATTCTGATGAAAAGGGGCATGGAGCATTGTGATTACAGGTGTCTTGGCGCATTGTGATGACAGGGGCATGGAGCATTGTGATGAGAAAGCCATGGAGCATTTTGATGACATGCGTCATGGAGCTTTGTGATGACAAGGGCATGGATCATTGTGATGAAAATGCATGGAGCCTTGTCCTGACAGGGTTTAAGGAGCATACTGACGACAAGAGTCATGGAGCATTGTGATGACAAGTGTATTGAGAATTGTGTTGACAAATGTCATGGAACATTGTGAGGAGAAGGCCATGGACAATTGTGATGACGAGCGTCATGGGTCATTGTGATGACAAGTGTTATGGAACATTGTGATCACAAGGGTTTGGAGCATTTTGATGACAGAGGTCATGGAGCATTTTGATTTCATTGTGATGACAGTAGCATGAAGCATTATGATGATGGGCATGGTGCATTGTGATGACAGGGTTCATGGAGCATTGAGATGATAAGGGGCATGGAGCATTGTGGTTACAGGGTTCTTGGAGCATTGTGATGACAAGGGCATGGAGCATTGTGATGAGAAGGCCATGGAGCATTCTGATGACATGTGTCATGTAGCTTTGTGATGACAAGGGCATGGAGCATTGTGATTAACGGGGTCTTGGAGCATTGTGATGACAGGGGTCATGGAGCCTTGTGATGACAGGGCCATGGAAAATGGTGATGGCAGGGGTCATGGAGCATTGTTGTCACAGGGGTAATGGAGCATTGTGATGACAAGAGCATGGAGCATTGGTCTGAAAAGTTTCATGGATTATTGTGATGAGAGTGGGCATGGGACATTGTGATGACAAGGGCACGGAACACTGTGATACATGGGTCATGGGGGATTGTAATGACAAGGGCATGGAGCATTGTGATGTGAAGGGCATTGAGCATTGTGATGACAAGCGTCATGGAGCTTTGTGATGACAAAGGCATGGAGCAGTGTGATGAGAGGTTTCATGGAGCATTGTGAAGACAACGGCATGGAGCACTGTGATGCCAAGAGTCATGGAACTTTGTGATGACAAAGGTCATGGAGCATTTTGATGACAAGGGCGTGGTGCATTGTGATGAGAAGGGCAGGGAGCATTGTGATGACAGGGTCATGGAGCAATTTGATGAAAATAGTCATGGAACATTTTGATGACAGTGGTTATGGAACATTGTGATGTCGGAGTCATGGAGCATTGTGATGAAAAGGGTCATGGAGCATTTTGATGACAGGGTTCATGGAACATTGTGATGACAGGGGTGAGGGAGTATTGTGATAACTAGTGATGGAACATTGTGATATCAGTGGTGAGAGAGCATTTTGATGAGAAGTGCATGGAGCATTGTGATGACAAGGTTTATGGAGCATTGTGATGACAAGGTTGTGGAGCATTGTGATGACAAGTGCATGGCGCATTGTGATGACATGTTTCATGGAGCATTGTGATGAAAAGTTCATGGAGCGTTATGGTGACAAATGTCACAGAGCTTTGTGATTACAAGGGCATTGACCGTTGTGGTTATCCAGGTCATGACGCACTGTGATGACTGTAGTCATGGAGCATTGTGATGACAGGGGTCGTGGAGCATTGTGATGACAAGGGCATGGAGCATTGTGATGACAGGGTTAAGGAGCATTGTTCTGACAAGTTTCATGGATTATTGTGATGACAGTTGGCATGGCACATTTTGATGACAAGGGCATGGAGCATTGTGATGACAAGGTCATGGAGTATTGTGAAGACAGGTGTCAGGGAGCATTGTGATGACATATGTCATGGTCCATTGTGATGACAATGGCATGGAGCATTGTGATGTGAAGTGTCATGGAGGATTGAGATGACAAAGGTCATGGAGCATTGTGATGACAAGGGCTTCTAGCATTGTGATGACAACGGTCATGGAGCATTGTGATGACAAGGGCATGGAGCATTGTGATGACCAGGGCCATTGAGAATTTTGATGACAAGGTCGTGAAACATTGTGATGACAAGTGCATGGAGCTTGCTATGACAGGGTTCATGGAGAATTGCGATGACATGTGCATGGAGAATTGTGATGACAAGAGCATGTAACATTGTGATAAGAAGTGCCATGGAGCATTGTGATGACAAGGATGTGGAGAATTGTGATGACAAGGGACATGGAGCATTGGGATGACCAGGTCATGGAGCATTGTGATGGCAAGACCGTGGAGCATGGTGATGAGAAGACCATGAATAATTGTGATGACGAACGTCATGGAGCACTGTAATGACAGGGGAATGGAGCATTGTGATGACAGGTGTCATGGAGCATTGTGATGACAGGGGTCCTGGAGCATTGTGATGACCAGGGTCATGGAGCATTCTGATGAAAAGCTTGTGGAGTATGGTGATGACAATGGCAAGGAGCATTATGATGAAAAGGGCATGGATCATTGTGATGAAAAAGGCATGGAGCCGTTTCATGACAGGGTTTAAGGAGCATTCTGACGACATGTGTCAGGGAGCATTGTGATGACAAGTGTATTGAGCATTGTGATGACAAAGGTCACGGAGCATTGTGATGAAAAGGGCATGGAGTATTGTGATGACAGGCATCATGGAGCGTTGTGATGACAAGTGTTATGGAACATTGTGATCACAAGTGTTTGGAGCATTGTGATGACAGAAGTCATGGATCATTTTGATTTCAAAGAGCATGGAGCACTGTGATGACAAGGGCATGAAGCAATGTGATCCCAATTTTCATGGAGGATTGTGATGACAATCGCATGGAGCATTGTGATGACAAGGTCATGAAGCATTTTGCTGACCAAGGCATGGAACATTGTGATGACAAGGCTCATGGAGAACTGTGATGACAAGCGTCACGGGGCATTGTGATTACAGGGGTCATGGAGCATTGGGATGACAAGGGTATGGATCATTGTGATAACAAGGGTCATGGAGCATTTTGATGACAAGAGTCCCAGATTATTGTGTTGTCAGGGGTCATGGAGCGTTGTGATGACACTGGTCAAGGAGCATTGTGATGACAGGGTCAAGGAGCATTGTGATGAAAAGGGAATGGAACATTGTGATGACAAGTTCCTGGAGCATTTTGATGAGAAGACCATGGAGCCTTGTGATGACAAGCCTCATGGAGCATTCTGATGAAATGGGGCATGGAGAATTGTGATTACAGGAGTCGTGGAGCATTGTGGTGACAAGGGCATGGAGCACTGTGATGAGAAGGCCATGGAGTATTCTGATGACATGCATCATGGAGTTTTGTGATGACAAGTGCATGGAGCTTTGTGATTACAGGGGTCATGGAGCATTGTGATGAAAAGGGCAAGCATCATTGTGATGAAAAAGACATGGAGCCTTGTCATGACAGGGTTCAAGGAGCGTACTGACGACAAGTGTCAGGGAGCATTGTGATGACAAGTGTATTGAGCATGGAGCATTGTGATATCAGTGGTGAGAGAGCATTTTGATGAGAAGTGCATGGAGCATTGTGATGACAAGGTTTATGGAGCATTGTGAGGACAAGGTTGTGGAGCATGGTGATGACAAACGCATGGCACTTTGTGATGACATGTGTCATGGAGCATTGTGCTGACAAGTGCATGGAGCATTTTGATCACAATGTCATGAACCTTTGTGATGAAAAGGGTCACAGGGTATTGTGATGAAAAGTTAATGGAGCATTGTGGTGACAAAGGTCACAGAGCCTTGTGATGACGAGGGCATGGACTATTGTGATGACACAGGTCATGCAGCATTGTGATGAATGGAGTCACGAAGCATTGTGATGACAGGGGTCATGTAGCATTGTGATGACAAGGGCATGGAGCATTGTGATGACAGGGGCATGGAGCATTGGTCTGACAAGTTTCATGGATTATTGTGATGAAAGTGGGCATGGCGCATTGTGATGACAAGGGCATGGAGCATTTTGATGACAAGGTCATGATATATTGTGAAGACAGGTGTCAGGGAGCATTGTGATGACATATGTGATAGTCCATTGTGATGACAATGGCATGGAGCATTGTGATGCCAAGTGTCATGAGGACTGTGATGACAAAGGTAATAGAGCATTGTGATGACAAGGTCTTGGAGCATTGTGATGACAAGGGTCATGGAGCATTGTGATGACAAGGGCATGGAGCATTTTGATGACAAGGGCCATTGAGAATTTTGATGACAAGTTCGTGAAGCATTGTGATGACAAGCGCATGGAGCTTTCTATGAGAGTGTTCATGGAGCATTGCGATGACAAGAGCATGTAACATTGTGATGAGAAGTGTCATGGAGCATTGTATTGACAACGACGTGGAGAATTGTGATAACAAGGGACATGGAGCATTGTGATGACCAGGGCATGGTGCATTGTGATGGCAAGACCGTGGAGCATTGTGCTGAGAAGTCCTTGGATAATTGTGATGTCGAGTGTAATGGAGCACTGTAATGACAAGGGACATGGGGCATTGTGATGATAGGTGTCATGGAGCATTGTGATGACAGGGTTCATGGAGCATTGTGATGACAAGGGTCATGGCGCATTCTGATGACAAGCCTGTGGAGTATTGTGATGACAATTGCATTGAGCATTGTGAGGAAAAGGGCATGGAGCATTGTGATGAAAAAGGCATGGAGCCTTTTCATGACAGGGTTCAAGGAGCATTCTGACGACAAGTGTCAGCGAGCATTGTGATGACAAGTGTATTGAGCATTGTGATGACAAATGTCATGGAGCATTTTGATGACAAGCGCATGGAGTATGGTGATGACAGGCATCATGTAGTATGGTGATGACAGGCATCATGGAGCATTCTGATGACAAGTGTTATGGAACATTGTGATCACAAGAGTTTGGAGCACTATGATTGCAGAGGTCATGGATCATTTTGATTTCAAGGAGCATGGAGCATTGTGATGACAAGGGCATGAAGCAATGTGATCCCAATGTTCATGGAGGATTGTGATGACAATGATATTAGACTATTGTGATGACAAGCGCATGGAGCATTGTGATCAAAAGGTCATGTAGCATTTTGCTGAAAAAGGCATGGAGCATTGTGATGACAAGGGTCATGGAGCACTGTGATGACATGCTTCACGGAACATTTTGATTACAGGTGTCATGGAGCATTGGGATGACAAGGGCATGGATCATTGTGATGACAAGGGTCATGGAGCATTCTGATGACAAGAGTCCCAGATCATTGTGTTGTCAGGGTTCATGGAGCATTGTGATGACCGTGGAGATGGAGCATTGTGATGACAAGGGCATGGAGCCCTGTGATGAGAAAGCCATGGAGCATTTTGATGACATGCGTCATGGAGCTTTTTGATGACAATTGCATAGAGCATTGTGACTACAGGGATCTTGGAGCATTGTGATGAAAGGGGCATGGATCATTGTGATGAAAAAGGCATGGAGCCTTGTCATGTCAGGGTTCAAGAAGCATACTGATGCCATGTGATGGAACATTGTGATATCAGTGAGCATTGTGATGACACGTGTAATGAGCATTGTGATGACGAAGGTCATGGAGCATTGTGATGAGAAGGGCATGGAGCATTCTAATGACATGCGTCTTGGAGCTTTGTGATGACAGGAGCATGGAGCATTGTGATTACAGGGGTCTTGGAGCATTGTGATGACAAGCGTCATGGAGCCTTGTGATGACAAGGCCATGGAACATTGTGATGGCAGGGGTCATGGAGCATTGATATGACAGGGGTAATGGAGCATTGTGATGACAATGGCATGGAGAATTGGTCTGAAAAGTTTCATGGATTATTGTGATGAGAGTGGGAATGGAGTATTGTGATGACAAGGGCACGGAACACTGTGATACATGGGTCATGGAGGATTGTAATGACAAGGGCATGGAGCACTGTGATGAGAAGACCATGGATAATTGTGATGACGAGCGTCATGGGGCGTTGTGATGACAAGGGTTATGGAACATTGTGATCACAAGGGTTTGGAGCATTGTGATGAGAGAAGTCATGGTGCAGTTTGATTTCATTGTGATGACAATAGCATGAAGCATTATGATGATGGACATGGTGCATTGTGATGACAGGGTTCATGGAGCATTGAGATGAAAAGGGGCATGGAGCATTGTTATTACAGGGGTCTTGGAGCATTGTGATGACAAGGGCCTGGAGCATTGTGATGAGAAGGCCATGGAGCATTCTGATGACATGCGTCATGGATCTTTGTGACGACAAGGGCATGGAGCATTTTGATTACAGGGGTCTTGGAGCATTGTGATGACAAGGGTCATGGAGCCTTGTGATGACAAACCCATGGAACACTGTGATGGCAGGGGTAATGGAGCATTGTTATGACAGGGGTAATGGAGCATTGTGATGACAAGGGCATGGAGCATTGGTCTGAAAAGTTTCATGGATTTTTGTGATGAGAGTGGGCATGGAGCATTGTGATGACAAGGGAACGGAACACTGTGATACATGGGTCATGGGGGATTGTAATGACAAGGGCATGGAGCATTGTGATGAGAAGGGCATCGAGCATTGTGATGAAAAAGGTCATGGAGCTTTGTGATGACAAGGGCATGGAGCAATGTGATGAGAGTTTTCATGGAGCATTGTGATGACAATGGCATGGAGCACTGTGATGCCAAGCATCATGGAGCATTGTGATGACAAATGTCATGGAGCATTTTGATCACAAGGTCGTGGTGCATTGTGATGAGAAAGACAGGGAGCATTGTGATGACAGGGTCATGGAGCAATTTGATGAAAAGTGTCATGGAACATTTTGATGAGAGGGATTATGGAACATTGTGATGTCAGGGGTCATGGAGCATTGTGAGGAAAAGGGTCATGGAGCATTTTGATGACAGTGGTTATGGAACATTGTGATGTCAGGGGACATGGAGCATTGTAATGATAAGAGCATGTAGCTTTGTGATGACAGGGGTCATGGAACATTGTGATGACAGGGGTGAGGGAGTATTGTGATGACTAGTGATGGAATATTGTGATATCAGTGGTGAGAGAGCATTTTGATGAGAAGTGCATGGAGCATTGTGATGACAAGGTTTATGGAGCATTGTGATGACAAGGTTGTGGAGCATTGTGATGACAAACGCATGGCGCTTTGTGATGACATGTGTCATGGAGCATTGTGCTGACAAGTGCATAGAGCATTTTGATGACAAAGGCATGGATCATTTTGATGACAAGGGTCACAGAGCATTGTGATGAAAATTTCATGGAGCAGTGTGGTGACAAACGTCACAGAGCCTTGTGATGATGAGTGCATGGACTATTGTGATGACACATGTCATGAAGCATTGTGATGACTGGAGTCACGGAGCATTGTGATGACATGGGTCATGGAGCATTTTGATGACTAGGGCATGGAGCACTGTGATGACAGGGGCATGGAGCATTGGTCTGACAAGTTTCATGGATTATTGTGATGAGAGTGGGCATGGCGCATTGTGATGACAAGGGCATGGAGCATTGTGATGACAAGGTCATGGAGTATTGTGAAGACAGGTGTCAGGGAGCATTGTGATGGCAAGACCGTGGAGCATTATGATGAGCAGACCATGTATAATTGTGATCATGAGCATCATGGAGCACTGTAATGACAAGGGGCATGGAGTGTTGTGATGACAGGTGTCATGGGGCATTGTGATGATAGGGGACATGGAGCATTGTAATGACAAGGAACATGGAGGATTCTGATAACAAACTTGTGGAGTACTGTGATGACAATGCATGCAGCATTGTGATGAAAAGGGCATGGAGCATTGTGATGAAAAAGGCATGGAGTCTTTTCATGACAGGGTTCAAGGAGCATTCTGACGACAAGTGTCAGGAAGCATTGTGATGACAAGTTTATTGAGCATTGTGATAACAAGGGCATGGACTATTGTGATGACAGGCATCATGGAGCGTTGTGATGACAAGTGTTATGGAACATTGTGATCACAAGGGTTTGGAGCATTGTGATGACAGAGGTCATGGATCATTTTGATTTCAAGGAGCATGGAACATTGTGATGACAAGGGCATGAAGCAATGTGATCCCAAGCTTCATGGAGGACTGTGATGACAATGGAAATGGAGTATTGTAATGACAAGTGCATGGAGTATTGTGATGACAAGGTCATGTAGCATTTTGCTGACAAAGGCATGGAGCATTGTGATGAGAAGGATCATGGAGCACTGTGATGACAAGTGTCACGGAGCATTGTGATTACAAGGGTTATGGAGTATTGGGATGACAAGGGCATGGATCATTGTGATGACAAGTGTCATGGATTATTTTGATGACAAGAGTCCCGGATCATTGTATTGTCAGGGGTCATGGAGCGTTGTGATGACAGTGTACATGGAGCATTGTGATGACAGGGTTATGGAGAAATTTGAGGAAAAGTGTCATGGAACATTTTGATGACAGAATTTATGGAACATTGTGATATCAGGGGTCATGGAGCATTGTGATGATAAGGGCATGTAGCATTGTGATGACAGGGGTCATGGAACATTGTGATGACAGGGTTGAGGGAGTCTTGTGATGACTAGTGATGGAACATTGTGATATCAGTGGTGTGAGAGCATTTTGATGAGAAGTGCATGGAGCATTGTGATGACAAGGTTTATGGAGCATTGTGATGACAAGGTTGTGGAGCATTTTGATGACAAGTGCATGGCACATTGTGATGACATGGGTCATGGAGCATTGTGCTGAAAAGTGCATGGAGCACGGTGATGACAATGGTCATGGAGCATTGTGCTGACAAAGGCATGGAGCCTTTTGATGACAAGGGTCACAGAGCATTGTGATGAAAAGTTTATGGAGCATTGTGGTGACAAAGGTCACAGAGCCTTGTGACAATTAGGGCATGGACCATTGTGATGAAAAAGTTCATGAAGCCTTGTGATGACAAGATCCTGGCGCTTTGTGATGAGTAGACTATGGAACCTAGTAATGACAAGTCTAAAAGAGCATTCTTATGAAAAGGGGCATGGAGCATTGTGATTACTGGGGTCTTGGACCATTGTGATGAAAAGGGCATGGATCATTGTGATGAAAAAGGCATGAAGCCTTGTCATGACAGGGTTCAAGGAGCATACTGACCACAAGTGTCAGGGAGCATTGTGATGACAAGTGTATTGAGCATTGTGATGACAAAGATCATGGAGCATTGTGATGAGAAGACCATGGATAATGGTGATGACGAGCGTCATGGGGCGTTGTGATGACAAGTGTTATGGAACATTGTGATTATAAGGGTTTGGAGCATTGTGATGACAGAGGTCATGGAGCATTTTGATTTCATTGTGATGACAATAGCATTAAGCATTATGATGAAGGGCATGGTTCATTGTGATGACAGGGTTCATGGACCATTGAGATGAAAAGGGGCATGGAGCATTGTGATTACAGGGGTCTTGGAGCATTGTGATGACAAGGGCATGGAGCATTGTGATGAGTAGGCCATGGAGGATTCTGATGACATGCGTCATGGAGAGTTGTGACGACAAGGGCATGCAGCATTGTGATTACAGGGGTCTTGGAGCATTGTGATGACAATGGTCATGGAGCCTTGTGATGACAGGGCCATGGAAAATGGTGATGGCAGGGGTCATGGAGCATTGTTATGACAGGGGTAATGGAGCATTTTGATGACAACGGCATGGAACATTGTGATGACAAATGTCATGAAGCATTGTGATGACTGGAGTCACAGAGCATTGAGATGACAGTGGTCATGGAGCATTGTGATGACTAGGGCATGGAGCATTCTGATGACAGGGGCATGGAGCATTTGTCTGACAAGTTTCATGGATTATTGTTATGACAGTGGGCTTGGCGCATTGTGATGACAAGGACATGGAACATTGTGATGACAAGGTAATGGAGTATTGTGGAAACAGGTGTCACAGAGCATTGTGATGACACATGTCATGGTCCATTGTGATGACAATGGCATGGAGCATTGTGATGCCAAGTGTCATGCAGGATTGTGATGACAAAGGTAATGGACCATTGTGATGACAAGGGCTTGGAGCATTGTGATGACAGGTGTTATGGGACATTGTAAAGTCAGGGGTCATGGAGCATTTTGATGAAAAGGGTCATGGAGCTTTTTGATGATATGTCTTATGGAGCATTTTGATGACAAGTGTCCCGGCTCATTGTTTTGTCAGGGGTCATGGAGCGTTGTGTTGACAGTGTTCATGGAGCATTGTGATGACAGGGATCATGGAGCATTGTGATGAGAAGGTCATGGAGCATAGGGCTGAAAATATTCATGGAGTATTGTGATGACAGTGGTCATGGAGCATTGTTATAACAAGGGAAAGGAGCATTGTGATGACAAGGTCCTGGATCATTGTGATGAGAAGACCATGGAGCCTTCTGATGACAAGTCTCATGGAGCATTCTGTTGAAAAAGGGCATGGAGCATTGTGATTACAGGGGTTTGGAGCATTGTGATGACAAGGGCATGGAGCATTGTGATGACAAGGGCCATTGAGAATTTTGATGACAAGGTCGTGAAGCATTGTGATGACAAGCACAAGGAGCTTGCTATGACAGTGGTCATGGAGCATTGCGATGACAAGTGCATGGAGGATTGTGATGACAATAGCATGTTACACTGTGATGAGAAGTGTCATGGAGCATTGTGATGACCAGGGCATGGAGCATTCTTATGGCAAGACCACGGAGCATTGTGATGAAAATACCATGCATAATTTTGATGACGAGCATCATGGAGCACTGTAACGACAAGGGGCATGGAGCATTGTGATGACAGGTGTCATGGAGCATTGTGATGACAAAGGTCATGGAGCATTCTGATGACAAGCTTGTGGAGTATTGTGATGACAATGGCATGGAGCATTGTGATGAAAAGTGCATGTTTCTTTGTGATGAAAGAGGCATGGAGCCTTTTCATGACAGGGTTCAAGGAGCATTCTGATGACAAGTGTCAGGGAGCATTGTGATGACAAGTGTATTGAGCATTTTGAGGACAAAGGTCATGGAGCATTGTGACGAAAAGGGCATGCAGTATTGTGAAGACAGGCATCATGGAGCCTTGTGATGACAAGTGTTATGGAACATTGTGATCACAAGGGTTTGGGTCATTGTGATGACAGAGGTCATGGATCATTTTGATTTCAAGAAGCATGGAGCATTGTGAGGACAGTGGTCATGAAGCATTGTGATGACAGGTGTCATGGAGCATTGTGATGAGAAGGTCATGGAGCATTGGGCTGAAAATGTTCATGGAGTATTGTGATGACAAGGGTCACGGAGCATTGTGGTGACAGGGGTCATGGAGCATTGTGATGAGAAGGTAATGGAGCATTGGGCTGAAAATGTTCATGGAGTATTGTGATGACAGGGGTCATGGAGCATTGTGATGACAAGGGAAAGGAGCATTGTGATGATAAGGTCCTGGATCATTCTGATGAGAAGACCATGGAGCCTTGTGATGACAAGTCTCATGGAGCATTCTGTAGAAAAGGGGCATGGAGCATTGTGATTACAGGGGACTTGGAGCATTGTGATGACAAGGGCATGGAGCATTGTGATGAGAAGGCCATGGAGCATTGTGATGACATGCATCATGGAGCTTTCTGATGACAAGAGCATGGAGCATTGTGATTACAGGGGTCTTGGAGCATTTTGATGACAAGGTTCATGGAGCCTTGTGATGACAAGGCCGTGGAACATTGTGATGGCAGGGGTCATGGAGCATTGTTATGACAGGGGTAATGGAGCATTGTGATGACTAGGGCATGGAGCATTGGTCTGAAATGTTTCATGGATTATTGTGATGAGAGTGGGCATGGAACATTGTGATGACAAGGGCATGGAGCATTGTGATGACAAAGTCATGGAGTATTGTGCAGACAGGTGTCAGGGAGCATTGTGATGACATATGTCATGGTCCATTGTGATGACAATGGCATGGAGCATTGTGATGCTAAGTGTCATGGAGGATTGTTATGACAAAGGTAATGGAGCATTGTGATTACAAGTGCTTGGAATATTGTGATGACAGGGCTTATGGAACATTGTGATGTCAGGGGTCATGGAGCGTTGTGATGACAGTGGTCATGGAGCATTGTGGTGACAGGGATCATGGAGCATTGTGATGAGAATTTCATGGAGCATTGGGCTGAAAATATTCATGGAGTATTGTGATGACAGGGTTCATGGAGCATTGTGATGACAAGTGAATGGTGCATTGTGATGACAATGTCCTGGAGTATTGTGATGATTAGACCATGGAGCCTTGTGGTGACAAGTCTCATGGAGCATTCTGTAGAAAAGGGGCATGGAGCATTGTGATTACAGGGGACTTGGAGCATTGTGATGACAAGGGCATGGAGCATTGTGATGAGAAGGCCATGGAGCATTCTGATGACATGTGTCATGGAGCTTTGTGATGATAAGGGCATGGAGCATTATGATGACAAGTGTCATTGAGAATTTTGATGACAATGTCGTGAAGCATTGTGATGACAAGCGCATGGAGCTTGCTATGACAGGGGTCATGGAACATTGCGATGACAAGTGCATGAAGAATTGTGATGACAATAGCATTTAACATTGTGATGAGAATTGTCATGGAGCATGGGTCACTTTCACCATGAAAATTGTGACCGTGTGGATGTCCCTGTGGGCACTGGCACCATTGGAATTGTCACTGTGAGCACTGTCACAACGGGCACTACCACCGTGAGAAATCTCACCATGCTAACTGTCCCCATGGGCACTGTCACTGTGAAAAGTGTCACCATGGGCACTATCACAGTTGGCACTGTCACCATGGGCAGTGTCATTGTGGGCACTGTCACCATGGCCACTGCCACCTTGGGCTCTGTCAACATGAACACTGTAACAATGCCCATTATCACTGTGTGCACTGTCAACATGGGCACTATCACCATGAGCACTGTCAGCATATGCACTGTCACTACTTATCACTGTCACCAGGTGAACAACCACCATGGGCACTGTCACGATGTGCACTATCACCGTGAGCACGGTTACCATGGGCACTGTAACAATGCGCAGTGTCACCATCAGTCCTTTCCCCATGGGAACTGCCACCAAGAGCACTGTCACCATTAGCACTGTCTCCACCAGCTCTGCCACCTTGGGCACTGCTATTATGAGCACTGTCACCATGAGAACTGTCATTATGAGAACTGCCACCATGGGTATTTTCAACATGAGTACTGTCACCATGGGTATTGTCACCATTTGCACTGTCAGCATGAGCACTATTACCGTGAGCACTATCACCGTGAGCACTCTAACTGTGGTCACTTTCACCATGAGCACTGTCGCCATGGGTACTGGCACAATGCGGACTGGAACCATGAGCCCTGTCACCGTGGGCACCATCACTGTGAGCACTCTCACCATCGTCACTGTCACCATGGGCACTGTTACCATGAGATGTGTCACCATAGGCAATCACGTCATGGGCACTGTCACCATGGGCACTGTCATCATGGGCAATGTCACCATGGGCACTGTCACCATGGGCACTGCCACCATGGGCACTATCACTGTGAGCAGTGTCACCATGGGTACTGCAACCATGAGAACTGTCAACATGGGCACTGTCACCATTTTACACTGCTCCCATGTGCAATGTCACCATGGACACTCTCATTGTGAGAACTGTCACCATGAGTACTGTCATCATGGGTACTGTCACCAAGGGCACGGCCAACATGTGCACTATTACGGTGGTCACTATCAACATGAGCACTGTCACCATGGGAACTACCAGCATGGGCAATGTCATCATGAGCACTTTCACAAAGGGAACTGCCAACATGGGCACTATCAACGTGCGGAGTCTCACCATGGGCACTATCAACATTGGCACTGTCACCATGAGCACTATTACTGTGAGCACTACCACAGTGAGCACTCTCACCATTTCACTGTCACCATGGGCACTGTCACCGTGAGCACTGTCACCATTAGCAATGCCATGATGGGCACTGGCGCCATGGATCTTGTCACTGTGAGCACTGAAACAATGGGCACTATCACCGTGAGAAATCTCACCATGCTAACTCTCCCAAAGGGCACTGTCACAGAGAGAAAAGTCTCCAAGGGAACTGTCACAATCAGTATTCACACAATTGGCACTCTCATTGTGGGCACTGCCGCCGTGGTCACTATTACCATGAACACTGCTACCATGAGCACTATCATGATAAGAACTGTCACTATGGGCACGGACACCATGGGCACTCTCACGGTGTGCACTGTCACCAGGTGCAATGTCAACATAGGCACTGTCACCAGATGCACCATGACCATGTGCACTGTCACAATTTTGCACTGCCACCAGATGCACCATGACCATGTGCACTGTTACTATATTGCACTGCCACAGAAGGCACCATGACCATGTGCACTGTCAACATGGGCAGTGTCACCATTGGTAGTCTCACCATGGGCACTGCCACCATGAGCACTCTCACCAAGAGTACTGTCACTACGAGCACTGCCACCATGAGCACTGTCACAAGAACTGTCACTATGAGAACTGCCACCATGGGCCATTTCACCATCTGTGGAGGTGTCATTACAAAACAAAGTGATTATTAGTAACTACGATCATGACCTGAATACACTGAACATGTCACCATTTGCCAACAACCATGTCAAATCAGCAGAGAACAGAAAGTAAGAGCTCACTGCAAAAATACACACACCCATGCAACAGGTAACAGATGACAGGAAGACGTTCACTCAGCCTTTCATGTGTCCCTCACGGAGTACACGTTCTCTCCTAGGCGGGGCGAGCACAGACACTTAGCGGCAGTTTAATGACTTTTTAAATGCGTTGATACAACCATGTCTCACTTTTGTTTGGATCAGTGAGCAAACACTTTTTTTAAAACCCCAAACTCTCAACAACTCCTAACTTACCAGCCACCCTACTCTCGAAGCTCCCGCCCCTGCTCCTCAGGCTGGGTCCCCATGGGAGACGAGGCTGCATGCTGACGCACAGCGGACAGGGCATACGTCTTCAAGCCCTGCCCCAACTGTGCTGCCCGAGGGATTGAACATCAGCGTGGAGAAAAAAGATATCTGAGCCAACGTGAGTGCGGCATCGAGGGGCCTGCCTAGCTGGGACCAGTGGCCCTGTGTCTTCTGCCTGTGATGCGGGTCCTGTGCATGTAGCACCTGAGGAGATGGGAGGTAAGCCAGGGACCCCAGGCAGGTGTGTGCATCGTGTACGCAGGCAGCGTCCCCGAGGCTGCGCTGAGGCAATGATCACTTGGTGAAGCTGAGCCGTGACAGCGCGGGAATATATCAGGAAAGTGCTGGAGAAAAACAGAAAGCAGGGAAGGGAGATGGAGATTGTTAGCTGCTAGGAGGAGGCTGCTAGCTGAAACTAAGTGATCCCTGAGGACTTTCTGGGGAAGATAAAATTTAAGAGGGAGCAAGGAGCATATCTGGGAAGTGAATAGTACAGGTAGAGGGAACAGTCAGATGGAAAGTCAATGAGGCAAGAGTAGGCTGGAGTACCCAAGGAGCAGAAAGGATGTCAGTGTGTGGAAAACAGAGCAAGCAAAGTGGAGAGGAGAAGGAAACAGTCAGACACGAAACAGAGTTCCACATTTCTAGGGCTCTGGAGGCACTTTGAGGACTTTCCTTCTACTGTGAAGAAGCCATTAAAGAGATTTCAGTGACATAATCTGACTTATGTTTTAACAGGAACTCTCTGGATGCCATGTTGATTAGAGAGTGTAGGAGAGTTAGGACAAGCCCCAGAAGACCAAGAGTTGATTCAAAGAAGTGATTACTCAAACATGGTCCCCCTCCTCAGTGAGGACGCAGAGCAGGAATCGGCAAATAATGGCCACAAATCAAATCAGGCTCTCAGCCTGGATCTGTGGGACTGTGAGCTAATAATGGTTCTCACGTTTAGAAAGCTTGTTGAAGAAGAAAGAGGAGAAGCTACAGAAGCTGTACATGGCCCACAAAGCCTAAGATATTTAAAATCCAGAAAATGCTTTCCAACACCTGATGTAAAGCATGTGGCTCGTAGGAGGTGCTCAACAAAATTTGGAAGAGGAATATATGTGTCAATTAGTTCCTGAAAACATTGTAAAGTGATAGGTGTCAAGAAACATTTAACCCTTCACCCTTAACCTTCACAAATGATGCCATTTCCATCGAGCTATTGAAAACTATATTCTGGCTTTCAAAACAATAAACCAGGGGGCATTTTATCACAAAAGCAAGGTCATAAACAACTGTCGAGTAAAGTTGAAAGAGCAACAAATCAAATAATAACAAAAAACATTTTGATAGATTTTTAAGCCTTACAAAGCATTTTCATGTTCATTCTCTAATTTAATCCTCAAATCTACTCCATGAGATAGTTATTATTTTCCCTTTAGAAATGACCACATATTACAATCCTCAGTGATTGCTCAAGAAAAGCTGAAATCTTGAGTGTCACATCAATTAAAGCCAAGGTTGGGTATTTTCCCATGGGGACATTGGATGCTAAAATCCACAGGGATTTTCAGCTCAAGATGGCAGACGAGGAAACATATTCACTTTCTGTTCCGCCTGAAACCATATTTAAACAATACTGTAGAAATACCAAAATTAATCAACCAATCAAAGCCAAGACGCTTTGGAAGTCATCCACCACAGAAAGATTTCAACACATTTCGAGAAGGCCAACAATGAAATGGAGGAGCCATGAATAAAATAATGAAGAAAAGACTAACCCTAAGTAAGGTCTGAACAAACCCAGTCAGCTTTTGCTGAGATCTGGTTATAGTAAAGGGCAGAGGATAGAAGAGGGGCTGAAAACAAGGAGACAAAAGTCATTTTAGGAAAAAAAGGTCATTTCATGAGCTCCAGGGAACACTCAGCCTGCTGCCATACTAACTCATGAATTACAATGGATTGTTGGTAAGCAAGATGAGAAAACAGGGAAGAAACCAAACAAACAAAAATCAAGACATTGTTTCTTACTGAACTCTTCTCAAATGAGATCGAGGAATTAGGGTTCAATGCCACAGCTGTAAATCATCTCTGCTCTTGGAGAGGTTAGAAAGGGCTTATAATATTTACCCTTTTCTTTCAGACATAATTTAGGTGTGAGCAAAAGCATTTTGTGTCCTCCAACCCCAAAGTTTATTGGGGATGGAAGTCCAAATTTACTGTGACATACCATAAAAAGAATCTCATGAGCAAAGGGTCCAACTAATTCTGAAATATATGAATTACGCCCAGTGTTATTTTCAATAGACTTTGAACAAAATTATATAAATACATTTTGACTGATCTATACGATTCTGGGTCATGAAACTTCTACATGTCACCTGTGTGATACATAACACACAATGTCAGCCCCAGGAGAGAGAAAACACTCCAATGAAGCAAGCCAAAGACACAAGTTTTAAACAAGGTCAAGTGATGTGTAGACCATCAGCTTCCAGCTCCTGAATAACAACACATGTTTCCCTTGTCCTAGACACCTAAGAGTACGTCTCCTCTCTTGGGCGTAAGAATCTCTCGAGTTACATATGTGTAATAAAGAGTGGACCCAGCTGGCATACTCACAATGACCAAATTGTGTTGATGGTACTTTAAACCAATACATCGCTCCACGCTGAAGTTGCAATAAAGGATATATTTGCTTTCTAGACATGAATGAGACGCCTTGCTGGATATACTCCAGGAAGGCCAGAGAAACTGGCTTCTAATCCATACGGAACAATTCACTGGTGAATTCCTTTCAGGATAGCCCATGATTTATCTAGACTACAATCCTTACATAACTGTATCCTTCAAACTAGACAAAGGGAAAATCCGGCCTTCAAGCCTCAGTTAGAAATGTGGAAGGGCAGCACCAATGGTAGCACCAGCTGACAACTGGTGGTCTTTGACCTGTATCTTCTGAGATTAGAACACAGTGTGGTGGATGACCAATTCATGTGTTGAACAAAAGAAGACCTCCTACAGGGCAGTGTAGCTGTTCATTACAGGTATGGCACTTAGGGTTAAGTACCATAAGGACTACAAGAAAAAATGAAAAACAAGTAACACATGAAGCATATATGATAAGGTGGCACCGCAGTCCAGAACACGAGCTCTGTAATCACACAGGCTTGCTTTGATCCCGGCTAAGCCACTACCATCTGTATACCCTGAAGAACGGTGCAAGGTTTAAATGTTGTTTGACCAAATTTCAAAAAAGAAGTGAAGAAAGAACCTACCTGCCAGGAAGGGACATCGTGGGGTGCAGCATCCAGTTGGATCAGGGCTCTGCATCTCCTGCTCAGAAACCATCGCCACCTGGCTCATGGTGATGCTGGCAGCTGAGCAGCCCTGGAGAAGGCGATCCTGTCTCCAGGCCTCGCAGAGAAGCTGGGGAGGTCCCCGGAGGAGGTGGCCCACACCCTGGCAAGCTCTGGGTGCCTCCTGCCCTCAGCTCTGAGCAGGCTCTGGCCTCTGGGGCCCGTAGTGGGGAAGGGCTGGCCGATACATACGCGCGGCTGAGGGGCCTGCAGGGCCGGTGCCCAGGCAGGGTGAGCTCTGAAGGAGAAGGCTTCCACAGTCCCCAACAGTCTCTGCATGGTGGCCCATCCCGTGCCAAACACCTGCCACCCACAGCAAGAAGACCCAGCCACTAGAAAGTCCAGAAGGGGCCCCGCCTTTTGCCTTTGGGCTGGGGTTTCTCCACCAGCTGGGCTCGCATGTGCCCCCTGCCTCACCCCCTGCCCCGCCCGCCCTTTCTCTGTGACACGTACAATGGACATGTCACAGAGGCAGGCGGAGCCATCAGATATAAAAGGAGTGAGAAGCTCTCCCACTGTCACTCTCTGCTCTCAGATCAGGCACGCAGCAGCTCTGATATGGAACCCATGGACACCACACCTCCTTCCCACGCCATCATCTACCATTCTGCTCCTGTTTTCCCCAGCACCCCATTTACGGCTTTGCCGGGCATCGGTGCTTCAGCAGGCAGCACGTCTGACCCCGAACCTATGGACACCACACCTCCTTCCCACGCCATCATCTACCATTCTGCTCCTGTTTTCCCAGCACCCCATTTACGGCTTTGCCGGGCATCGGTGCTTCAGCAGGCAGCACATCAGACCCCGAACCTATGGACACCACACCTCCTTCCCACGCCGTCATCTTCCTTTCTGCTCCTGCTTTCTCCAGCACCCGTTCACGGCTTTGGTGGTCACGGAGTTGGCGGGCATCGGTGCTTCGGCAGGCAGCATGTCTGACACCAAAGCTACGGACACCTCACCTCCTTTACAGGCTGACAAGACCCAACACATAGACCAACACTTCAAAGATATGACAGAAAGTTGAGTAAGGTATACATTTGGAATTTCATTTATTATTATTAAAAAGCACAACTGTAGTGCTTAGACTATAACAAGTATTATTCTAAGTTCTTACCAAATATTAACCCACATATTCCTCATAATGGCAACCCTATAGGCAGGTAATGTTCTTTTTTTTGTGGTACGCAGGCCTCTCACTGTTGTGGCCTCTCCCGCTGCAGATCACAGGCTCTGGATGCGCAGGCTCAGCGGCCATGGCTCACGGGCCCAGCTGCTCCACGGCATGTGGGATCCTCCCGGACCGGGGCACGAACCCGTGCCCCCTGCATCAGCAGGCGGACTCCCAACCACTGCACCACTATGGAAGCCCGGCAGGTAATATTCATAATATTCACTTTTGGGGGGAAACTGAGGCCCAGAGATGTTGAATAGCTTGCCTAATGCCACACAGTAAGTAGGTGGCAAAAACCCAGGAGTAAAACCAGACCTTCTCGACTTTCATCACTTTGCTGTGTCACCTTATTATAAGTTGTGGTTAGGGAAGGGACTAAATTGGCAAGACTCTGAACTCAAAGGAGAAGGGAGAAATGAGAAAATGAGTGATCCTACAAACTAGAGAAGATTTAGGCTCAGAAATTTCTGATGATGAGACCCGGAAGATCAAAAACTTCGTTGGAATATTAACTTGGGGTAGTATCTGAATCCATTGAGAAATGGTTTTGTTTTGTGTAAAATTTAGAAAGGCCAGTTGGATGAAGACTAATGAAGAAAAAAGAAGGAAGGAAAAGGAAAAGGTGCCTTAAGTGAGACATAACCTCTTCACTCTAAGTACTAGGGGTGTGGTCCTGTGGGAAAGGATGGAGCTCTCTCTACCAGGTTTGTCACCAGGATGAACAAGGAGAAACATGGCAAGCATTGTACTGGTTTTGATGATCCCTCAAAACCACGGCTTCAGTTTCCAAGAATGACCTACGGTAGCATAACTACTGTGTGTCAGACATGCCACTAAGTGTGTTTCCAGTCACACCTTTTAATTGGAGAAAAGGATCAATAGTCTATCTACCTAAGATCACACAGAGGGTGGGGGAGCCCGTTTTTAAACCATCTGCCTCCAATTCCAGGTGCCAGGAGCCAGACTCAGCCTACAGGTCTCTTCTGCTCACCTGGAAGTGAAACCATGTGTCATGATTAGTGAAATCCTGTCTTCACTCATCAAGGTACCTTGAACACTTGCACGTCCTCCAAGTAGCATGTAGCATAAGCAAAAAGATGTTTGCCCCGGTATTGTCCAGGAACTTGGAATCAGCTGTGCCTAGTTAGGCGGAGCTGGTTTAGAGTGGAGAGGACCACCGATCTTCCACCTGGGCAAGTGCCTTTTGACCTTCTGCCATCAGAGGGCCAAAAACTCCAGCCTGAGAATGTGCTGAGCCCTGTAGCCTATTACACCGGCTCAGAACAATGAGGAGCACATCTTTTTCCAATCACCTTGCCTCAAGCTCCCCATGACCCATACTGCCCTGCTTCTTTATTCTTTATCCCACAGATACCCCAAGCCCCTTGCTTTCGGGTAGGAGGATTTGAGACCTATTTTCACGTCACTTCCTCGCATGGCTGCCCTGTGAATAAACCTCCTCTTTGCTGCAAACCTCAGCATCTCAGTGTTTTGGCTTGCTGCGCCTCAGACACAATGGTTGGGAGCAGTGGTAAAGGTCCCTTGCCTGTAAGGGAAGCTGGTGCCTAGTAGTCACTTTGTGGATGTTTTCTCCTCCCGGGGGGCAGACGTCCTGCTCTTCCGGAAAGGGAGAAATGCAGGAGCTGGACCCTTGCCCTCAGCATCACCGTCCCCTAGGAGCTTCTTAGAAGGACAGAATCCAGACCCCACCCAGAACTACTGAATACCAGCCTGCATTTAACAAGATCCTCAAGGGAGGCACAGCCATGTGAAATTTGGAGAGGCACCGAGCTGTCATCTTCTTCTCCGCAGCTAATGAAAACCAAGCAAAGATTCATCCCAAGCCTACTCTGCCTCAGTCAATTGGATATCATATGAGCTCATTTAATCCTCCCCAGAACCTGCAAATGAGACTGCACATGCCACGGAGCAACTAAGACCATGCGCCACAACTACTGAGCCTGCGCTCTAGAGCCCGTGAACCAAAACTACTGAAGCCCACACACCTACACTCCATGCTCAGCAACAACGAGAAGCCACCCCAATGAGAAGCCTGCGCACTGCAACAAAGAGTAGCCCCCGCTCACTGCAACTAGAGAAAGCCCACACAGAGCAATGAAGAGCCTATGCAGCCAAAAATAAATAAATAAATAAACCTGTTAAAAAATAAATCGTGTTTTAGTAACTTACTAAAAGGCACACAATCAGTAAATCTGAGCAAGAATTCAATCCCAAATCTGTCACACTGAAGTTTAAGCTAGTACTTGAGATTAATAAAAACAGCACTAAATTAAAAGTTCAGAGATATTTTTTATTTCATACTCTTTCACTAACACTCTTTGGAGATAAATCATTTCATTTATATGGGCCTTAGTTTTTACAACTATAACAGTTGGAAGCTTGACTAGATGATCTGTATGTAGTTTTCCAATTCTAAAATGTTCCACTAATTTGGATTCCTACAATAATTGCTCTTGCAATACATGCATGCTGCCACCAAGTAGCAGTAGAGACTACTAGTTCCTTTTTTATCCCTAGTGGGGAGTGCATTTTGACATCAGACTTATCCGTCAATAGTACAACCTGTTAGTAGAACTGTAAAATAACAGAATAATCTGGTATTGTCTCCTGCAAAGCAGAAGCTTTACATTGTGTCTGTGAGTCATATCAGAATCACCTGTAGGTTTTGAAACATAGAGGAAATCCAGAACCCATTGAATGAGAATCTTCAGAGACAGGACTTGGGCATCTGGATTTTGGGTCTCCCATCATTTGTATATTTTACTTCATTTATTTTTTGCCTATGTACAATATTAGTCACATCCTTTTGAATCTTTAAAAGATTCTTGGTGTTTTAAATTTTAGAATATTCCATAATCTTCACCTACTTTTCATAAGGTGTTATCTGTTATGTTTATTCGATCTTGTGCTTCTCCTGGTTAAGACTTCATTATGTTTTTTTTCGGGGCCCTGCCTCATGTCTTGGAGGATCTTATTTCCCTGACCTGGGATTGGACCCCAGGGCCCCAGCAGTGAAAGCGCCAAGTTCTAACCACTGGAAAACCAGGGAATTCCCAAGGCTTCTGTTTTAAATGACTTCTTTTCCCACTCTAATTCATTCCTGGGATGAATTTCATGTTTGAACATTAAAGCAACCTGGCATTACCAAACTAAAGCTACTTTGATTCTGATATATGATTGTTTTACATACCCTGGGTACAGTTTGTGCTTCTGTTTACACATTTTGCATGCATTTTCAAAAGAGAAACTGGCCTGTGATTCTATTCTTGTAATATTCTTTATAGTTTTGTTTTGTTTTGTTTTTAATATTCTATACTTTATTTTTTATTTATTTATTTTTGGCTGCATTGGGTCTTCATTGTTGCACGCGAGCTTTCTGTAGTTGCGGTGAGCGGGGGGCTATTCTTTGTTGTGGTGAGTAGGCTTCTCCTTGCGGTGGCGTGTGTTGTTGTGGAGCACGGGCTCTAGGCATGCAGGCTTCAGTAGTTGCGGCACGCGGGCTCAGCAGTTGTGGCTCGCAGGCTCCAGAGCGCAGGCTCAGCAGTTGTGGCACGTGGGCGTAGTTGCTCCACGGCATGTGGGATCTTCCCCCACAAGGGCTCAAACCCGTGTCCCCTGCATTGGGAGGCGGATTCTTAACCACTGCAAAGTCAGGGAAGCCCTTCTTTGTACTTTTGATCTGAAGCTTATGTTGGCCTTATAAATACTTTCAGCAATATATAGTTTTCTGTTTCCTGGAAGATTTTTATGTAAGATTACCAATACTTCTTCCCTAAATATTTGAAAGAAGTTAATTGGAAACCCATGTATCCCTGGAAATCATTTTCTGTAAAGGTACTTAACTATACAAACAACTTTTTGAGTAGATACAGGCTTTATAGATATTTTTTCTTTGTTGGTTTAGTCTTGTTAGGTTGCATTTGTTAAGAATGTGTAATTTTGGATGAATTTTCAAATTTATAACTATAAAATTATCATAATTTTAACAGCTTTATTGAGATGTAACTTACATACCATAATTTCAACTCTTTTATGTATACAATTCAGTGGTTCTTAGTGTAACCACTAAAAGACTTGTGTAACCATCACAACAATCCAATTGTAGATTTTTGTCCCCCCACCAAAAACCCATTACACATTAACAAGGTTTTTTCATTCTCCTCAACCCTCTCAGCCCTAGGCAACCACTAATCGACTTCCTGTCTCTACAGATTGGCTATTCTGGGCATTTCATATAAATGGCACCATACAATATGTGATCTTTTGTGATTGGCTGCTTTAACTTTACATAATGCTTTCATGGTTCATTCATGTTGTAACATGGATCAACATTTCAGTCCTTTTTATAGCTGAATTCTATTCTATTGTACGGCTATTCCACATTTTGTTTCTTCATTTATCAGATTGACATTTGAATTATTTCCACCTTTTGTTTTTAGAAATATGCTTCTCTGAACATTCACGTACAAGCTTTGGTGCAGACATAAGTTTTTATTTCTCTTAGGTATATATTTAGTAATGGAACTGCTGGGTCATAGGGTAACTCGATGTTTAACACTTGCAGGAACTCTCAAGCTGTTTTGTAAAATGGCCGCGCCATTTTACACTCCCACCAGCAATGTATGTGGCTTTTAATCTCTTGTCTTACAGCCTAGCATGTCGTCTATGTTGGGAAACATTTCACATGTAGTTCAGCAGGATGAGCATTTTACTGTTCTGTTGAGTGTTCTCTAGACATTTAGTAGGTCTTGTTAATTCATAGTCTTGTCCAAGTCCTCTATATCGCTGTTGATCTTTTGCCTAATTGTTCTATCCATTATTGACCGTGGAGTACTGAAGCCTCTACATAATATTGTGCAATTATCTACTTCTTCCTTCAATTCTCCATGGGTTTTGGTATTTTCTTCTTCATGTAGTTTGGTTTTATCTTATTCAGGGCAAATATGCTAAAAATTTTGGTATCTTCCCTTTTTTATCATAAAATGTCCCTTTTCATATCTAGTAACTTTTTTGTTTGTTTTAAAGTCTATATTTTCTGGTATTAGTATAGCCACTTCAGCATGCTTATGGTTGCTATTTGCATGCACCTCTTATGTTTCAGTGAACTTTGTGAGATGACAGGGCCTGGGAGCTGCGGCCTCACACTCGGGCTCCAGAGGAAGATGTGTGTGACAGACCTCAAACTGACCCAAAACACGGAGCAAAACCAGCCATCTAGAGGTCTACAAGAGAGCCACTGCAGCTTGCCCATTGGTCCAAGGAAAATAAATTCTTTCCGATTTCTTCCAAAGCATTTTCACAGCAAGAGCTGACTAACACCACATCCTCCAAATCATTGTTATGTAAATGGCTGCCACCAGGCCTACATGTAAGGTCATTGTGTACTCATAATGTGAGAATTCTTGAACTCTCGGTGCCTCTCCAACACAATGTACGTGGCTAAATTTCCGCCAATAAGTTCACTAATATACCACACAGATCTCCCTAAACTTTTATTAAATGCAATACAAAGTTCTTTCTTTTCATTTTCTGCTTCGGCATAGTTAAAATGCTTTTTATCAATGTAAAATGGCTCTTGCTGTTTGGCTTCTGTGGTTAGAGTCTTTTGAACTCTTTGGCTTTTCAGCTCCTAGGCTGTAAGGTTTGAATCAGCAAATGCCCCAAGGAGAAAAGCGGCAGCAAATGTCAAGCTTGCATCTGTGTTTCCCTTCTCTCCACAACTTGGCCCGCATGTCTTGGTGTCTCTCCAACATTCAGATGCCAGAGAACAGATGTTTTCTTACTTTATCCAGGTTTTCTAACATTTCTTTAGACTTCACCTGATCTTATGTTATTATTGAACTATCATCTCAATTACCCCTAGGGAGAAAATTTACAATTTTTAGAGAAAAGGGAACCCTGGTACACTGTTGGTAGGGACGTAAACTGGTTCAGCCACTGTGGAAAACAGTATGGAGTGTTCTCCAAAACCTAAAAAGAGAACTACTATATGACCTCGCAACTCCACTCTTAGGTAGAAATCTGAAAAAAAACAAAAACACATGTTCTCAATAACATGTATTGGAAAAGATACATGCACCCCAATGTTCGCAGCCTCCTTGTGTACAATTACCAAGATATGGAAGCAACCTAAGTGTCATCAAGAGATGAATAGATAAAGAAGATGTGGTACATATAACCAATGGCATACTACTCAGCCTTACAAAAGAACAAAATTTTGCCATTTGCAGCAACATAGATGGACTTGGAGGGCATTGTGGTAAGTGAAATAAGTCAAACAGAAAAAAATAGTGTAGGATATCACCTCTATAGGGAATCTAAAAAATACAACAATCTACCAAATATAACAAAACAGAAGGCGAGTTACAGATATAGAGAACAAACTAATGGTTGCCAGCGCGGAGGGGGAGGAGGGGGCAATACAGGGTTTGGGAAGTGAGAGATGTGAACTAGTAGGTCCACAATAGGCTCAAGGATGCATTGTACAACACAGGGAATATAGGCAATATTTTGTAATAACTGTAAATGTAAAGTAACCTTTAAAAAGTATATAAAAATGTTTTTAAAAGAAATCATACTGAAAATTGGAAACAATTTAAATATCCATCAACAGGAAAATGCACATATAAATTATTGTATTTCCGTACATGGGAATCCTACATAGCGAGGAAAGTACATGAACTAGACAGATCTTTACGTGTCAGCATGGATGAACCTAGCAAAGATAACACTAAATAAAGCAAGTAAGAAGACAAAATATAGAATACTAAATGCAGTTTATGAGTACTAAAATATGTAGCATAAATAGAAAAACGTCCATGTCAGTGATGGAGACCAAGTTCAGAAGAGTGGTTACCCAGGGTCAGCTGGGGAGTGGCTGTGTTTGGGAAAGTGGTCACACCAGACTCTTCAACAGGAAAGGAAATGTTTCAGTTCACACGCTCGCTGGAAGACAGAGGAGTGTCTGCGATGTTATAATGTGAGCATCTAGGGGATCTGATGCGCGGGAGCTGGTAGAGGGTGGAGGCATCCAGAAGGTGGTGGTAGAAGAGGAACGGTGTACACAGAACGCCTAAGGCCTGACCAGAGGACGACCACTGTTCTAGAAACTGGACACAAATCCAACTTCTACGGCCAACCTTAAAAGACAAACTGAGGCATATTTAAAATTTTAAGACTTTATGTGAGCAAAATTAGATTCAATTCAGGCACCACCAAAGTGGAAGCGGTGAGGAGCACTCCAGCCACAGGAGCTGCAGAGACGTTTATTTAAAAAGGGCAGAAGCAAAGCAAGGAAATGACTGATTTGCTATAGCTTTAAAGCCTAGTTGGTGGTTTGTGACCGGTTGTCCTCAGCGGTGTCCGTCACCCTGAGCCATTGACAGGCTTAGGTTTTCGTTGCTTTACATAGGCGGCCGCATCACTAGAGCCACCACAGTCTAATGGCCCCCTGCAGGGTTAATTTACTAACACCAGTTGTCTCAGTCCTTCCTCTTACTCAGTCACTTCACTTCCTATGCCTCAGTTTCTCTTCTGTAAAGTGGACATTCAGTAGTAAATTCTCTGTGGAGTTGTCAGTGCCAAACAAAGTGATTATTAGTAACCATGATCATGTCCTGAATACACTGAACACGTCACCGTTTGCCAACCACCGTGTCAAGTCAGCAGAGACAACAGAAATTAAGAGCTCTCCGCAAAAATTCACACACCCATGCACCAGGTAACGGACCACAGGCAGACGTTCACTCAGCCTTTAATGTGTCCCTCACGGAATGCACGCTCTCTCCTAGGCGGGGCGAGCACAGACACTTAGCGGCAGTTTAATGACTTTTTAAATGCGTTGATACAACCATGTCTCACTTTTGTTTGGATCAGTCAGCAAACACTTTTTGTAAACCCCAGACTCTCCACACCTCCTATCATTCACGCCACCCTAGTCTCGAATCTCCCGCCCCTGCTCCTCAGGCTGGGTCCCCATGGGAGGTGGGGCTGCGTGCTGACACACAGAGGAGCAGGTGGAGGTCTTCGATCCCCGCCCACACTGCGCTGCCCGCAGGTTTGAACCACAACGTGGAGAGCGAAGAGGTCTGAGCCAACGTGAGCACAGCATCGAGGGGCCTGCCTAGCTGGGGCCAGTGGCCCTGTGTCTTCTGCCTTCAACGCGGGTCCTGCGCACGCTGCACCTGAGGTGCTGGGAGGTGAGCCGGGGCCCCCAGGCAGGTGTGAGCATCGTGTCCGCAGCCAGCGTCCCCGAGGCCATGCTGCGGCAATGATCACTTGGTGAAGCTGAGCCGTGACAGCGTGGGAATATATCAGGAAAGTGCTGGAGAAAAACAGAAAGCAGGGAAGGGAGATGGAGATTGTTAGCTGCTAGGAGGAGGCTGCTAGTTGAAACTAAGTGATCCCTGAGGACTTTCTGGGGAAGATAAAATTTAAGAGGGAGCAAGGAGCATATCTGGGAAGTGAATAGTACAGGTAGAGGGAACAGCCGGATGGAAAGTCAATGAGGCAAGAGTAGGCTGGAGTACCCAAGGAGCAGAAAGGATGTCAGTGTGTGGAAAACAGAGCAAGCAAAGTGGAGAGGAGAAGGAAACAGTCAGACACGAAATAGAGGTCCACATTTCAAGGGCTCTGGAGGCACTTTGAGGACTTTGCTTCTTCTGTGAAGAAGCCATTGAAGAGATTTCAGTGACATGATCTGACTTATGTTTAAACAGGATCTCTCTGGATGCCATGTTGATTAGAGAGTGTAGGAGAGTAAGGACAAGCCCCAGAAGACCAAGAGTTGATTCAAAGAAGTGATTACTCAAACATGGTCCCCCTCCTCAGTGAGGACGCAGAGCAGGAATCGGCAAATAATGGCCACAAATCAAATCAGGCTCTCAGCCTGGATCTGTGGGACTGTGAGCTAATAATGCTTCTCACGTTTAGAAAGCTTGTTGAAGAAGAAAGAGGAGAAGCTACAGAAGCTGTATATGGCCCACAAAGCCTAAGATATTTAAAATCCAGAAAATGCTTTCCAACACCTGATGTAAAGCATGTGGCTCGTAGGAGGTGCTCAACAAAATTTGGAAGAGGAATACATGTGTCAATTAGTTCCTGAAAACATTGTAAAGTGATAGGTGTCAAGAAACATTTATCCCTTCACCCTTAACCTTCACAAATGATGCCATTTCCATCGAGCTATTGAAAACTATATTCTGGCTTTCAAAACAATAAACCAGGGGGCATTTTATCACATAAGCAAGGTCATAAACAACTGTCGAGTAAAGTTTAAAGAGCAACAAATCAAATAATAACAAAAAACATTTTGATAGATATTTAAGCCTTACAAAGCATTTTCATGTTCATTCTCTAATTTAATCCTCAAACCTACTCCATGAGATAGTTATTATTTTCCCTTTAGAAATGACCACATATTACAATCCTCAGTGATTGCTCAAGAAAAGCTGAAATCTTGAGTGTCACATCAATTAAAGCCAAGGTTGGGTATTTTCCCATGGGGACATTGGATGCTAAAATCCACAGGGATTTTCAGCTCAAGATGGCAGACGAGGAAACATATTCACTTTCTGTTCCGCCTGAAACCATATTTAAACAATACTGTAGAAATACCAAAATTAATCAACCAATCAAAGCCAAGACGCTTTGGAAGTCATCCACCAGAGAAAGATTTCAACACATTTCGAGAAGGCCAACAATGAAATAGAGGAGCCATGAATAAAATAATGAAGAAAAGACTAACCCTAAGTAAGGTCTGAACAAACCCAGTCAGCTTTTGCTGAGATCTGGTTATAGTAAAGGGCAGAGGATAGAAGAGGGGCTGAAAACAAGGAGACAAAAGTCATTTTAGGAAAAAAAGGTCATTTCATGAGCTCCAGGGAACACTCAGCCTGCTGCCATACTAACTCATGAATTACAATGGATTGTTGGTAAGCAAGATGAGAAAACAGGGAAGAAACCAAACAAACAAAAATCAAGACATTGTTTCTTACTGAACTCTTCTCAAATGAGATCGAGGAATTAGGGTTCAATGCCACAGCTGTAAATCATCTCTGCTCTTGGAGAGGTTAGAAAGGGCTGATAATATTTACCCTTTTCTTTCAGACATAATTTAGGTGTGAGCAAAAGCATTTTGTGTCCTCCAACCCCAAAGTTTATTGGGGATGGAAGTCCAAATTTGCTGTGACATACCATAAAAAGAATCTCATGAGCAAAGGGTCCAACTAATTCTGGAATATATGAATTACGCCCAGTGTTATTTTCAATAGACTTTGAACAAAAATATATAAATACATTTTGACTGATCTATACGATTCTGGGTCCTGAAACTTCTACATGTCACCTGTGTGATACATAACACACAATGTCAGCCCCAGGAGAGAGAAAACACTCCAATGAAGCAAGCCAAAGACACAAGTATTAAACACGGTCAAGTGATGTGTAGACCATCAGCTTCCAGCTCCTGAATAACAACACATGTTTCCCTTGTCCTAGACACCCAAGAGTACGTCTCCTCTCTTGGGCGTAAGAATCTCTCGAGTTACATATGTGTAATAAAGAGTGGACCCAGCTGGCATACTCACAATGACCAAATTGTGTTGATGGTACTTTAAACCAATACATCACTCCACGCTGAAGTTGCAATAAAGGATATATTTGCTTTCTAGACATGAATGAGACGCCTTGCTGGATATACGCCACGAAGGCCAGAGAAACTGACATCTAATCCATACGGAACAATTCACTGGTGAATTCCTTTCAGGATAGCCCATGATTTATCTAGATTACAATCTTTACATATCTGGATCCTTCAATCTAGACAAAGGGAAAATCCGGCCTTCAAGCCTCAGTTAGAAATGTGGAAGGGCAGCACCAATGGTAGCACCAGCTGACAACTGGTGGTCTTTGACCTGTATCTTCTGAGATTAGAACACAGTGTGGTGGATGACCAATTCATGTGTTGAACAAAAGAAGACCTCCTACAGGACAGTGTAGCTGTTCGTTACAGGTATGGCACTTAGGGCTAAGTACCATAAGGACTACAAGAAAAAATGAAAAACAAGTAACACATGAAGCATATATGATAAGGTGGCACCGCAGTCCAGAACACGAGCTCTGGAATCACACAGGCTTGCTTCGAATCCCGGCTAAGCCACTACCATCTGTATACCCTGAAGAACAGTGCAAGGTTTAAATGTTGTTTGACCAAATTTCAAAAAAGAAGTGAAGAAAGAACCTACCTGCCAGGAAGGGACATCGTGGGGTGCAGCATCCAGTCGGATCAGGGCTCTGCATCTCCTGCTCAGAAACCTTCGCCACCTGGCTCATGGTGTTGCTGGAAGCTGAGCAGCCCTGGAGAAGGCGATCCTGACTCCAAGCCTCGCAGAGAAGCTGGGGAGGTCCCCGGAGGAGTTGGCCCACACACTGGCAAGCTCTGGGTGCCTCCTGCCCTCAGCTCTGAGCAGGCTCTGGCCTCTGGGCCCCGTAGTGTGGAAGGGCTGGCCGATACATACGTGCGGCTGAGGGGCCTGCAGGGCCGGTGCCCAGGCAGGGCGAGCTCTGAAGGAGAAGGCTTCCACAGTCCCCAACAGTCTCTGCATAGTGGCCCATCCCGTGCCAAACACCTGCCACCCACAGCGAGAAGACCCAGCCACTAGAAAGTCCAGAAGGGGCCCCGCCTTTTGCCTTTGGGCTGGGGTTTCTCCACCAGCTGGGCTCGCATGTGCCCCCTGCCTCACCCCCTGCCCCGCCCGCCCTTTCTCTGTGACACGTACAATGGGAATGTCACAGAGGCAGGCGGAGCCGTCGGATATAAAAGGAGTGAGAAGCTCTCCCACTGTCACTCTCTGCTCTCAGATCAGGCACGCAGCAGCTCTGATATGGAACCCATGGACACCACACCTCCTTCCCAGGCCATCATCTACCATTCTGCTCCTGTTTTCCCCAGCACCCCATTGACGGCTTTGCCGGGCATCGGTGCTTCAGCAGGCAGCATGTCTGACCCCGAACCTATGGACACCACACCTCCTTCCCACGCCGTCATCTTCCGTTCTGCTCCTGTTTTCTCCAGCACCCCAGTTACGGCTTTGCCGGGCATCGGTGCTTCAGCAGGCAGCACCTCAGACCCCGAACCTATGGACACCACACCTCCTTCCCACGCCGTCATCTTCCATTCTGCTCCTGCTTTCTCCAGCACCCGTTCACGGCTTTGGCGGTCACGGCGTTGGCAGGCATCGGTGCTTCGGCAGGCAGCACGTCTGACACCAAAGCTACGGACACCTCACCTCCTTTACAGGCTGACAAGACCCAACACATACACCAACACTTCAAAGTTATGACAGAAAGTTGAGTAAGATATACATTTGGAATTTCATTTATTATTATTAAAAAGCACAACTGTAGTGCTTAGACTATAACAAGTACTATTCTAAGTTCTTACCAAATATTAACCCACATATTCCTCATAATGGCAACCCTATAGGCAGGTAATGTTCTTTTCTTTGTGGTACGCAGGCCTCTCACTGTTGTGGCCTCTCCCGCTGCAGATCACAGGCTCTGGATGCGCAGGCTCAGCGGCCATGGCTCACGGGCCCAGCCGCTCCACGGCATGTGGGATCCTCCCGGACCGGGGCACGAACCCGTGCCCCCTGCATCAGCAGGCGGACTTCCAACCACTGCACCACTATGGAAGCCCGGCAGGTAATATTCATAATATTCACTTTTGGGGGGAAACTGAGGCCCAGAGACGTTGAATAGCTTGCCTAATGCCACACAGTAAGTAGGTGGCAAAAACCCAGGAGTAAAACCAGACCTTCTCGACTTTCATCACTTTGCTGTGTCACCTTATTATAAGTTGTGGTTAGGGAAGGGACTAAATTGGCAAGACTCTGAACTCAAAGGAGAAGGGAGAAATGAGAAAATGAGTGATCCTACAAACTAGAGAAGATTTAGGCTCAGAAATTTCTGATGATGAGACCCGGAAGATCAAAAACTTCGTTGGAATATTAACTTGGGGTACTATCTGAATCCATTGAGAAATGGTTTTGTTTTGTGTAAAATTTAGAAAGGCCAGTTGGATGAAGATTAATGAAGAAAAAAGAAGGAAGGAAAAGGAAAAGGTGCCTTAAGTGAGACATAACCTCTTCACTCTAAGTACTAGGGGTGTGGTCCTGTGGGAAAGGATGGAGCTCTCTCTACCAGGTTTGTCACCAGGATGAACAAGGAGAAACATGGCAAGCATTGTACTGGTTTTGATGATCCCTCAAAACCACGGCTTCAGTTTCCAAGAATGACCTACGGTAGCATAACTACTGTGTGTCAGACATGCCACTAAGTGTGTTTCCAGTCACACCTTTTAATTGGAGAAAAGGATCAATAGTCTATCTACCTAAGATCACACAGAGGGTGGGGGAGCCCGTTTTTAAACCATCTGCCTCCAATTCCAGGTGCCAGGAGCCAGACTCAGCCTACAGGTCTCTTCTGCTCACCTGGAAGTGAAACCATGTGTCATGATTAGTGAAATCCTGTCTTCACTCATCAAGGTACCTTGAACACTTGCACGTCCTCCAAGTAGCATGTAGCATAAGCAAAAAGATGTTTGCCCCGGTATTGTCCAGGAACTTGGAATCAGCTGTGCCTAGTTAGGCGGAGCTGGTTTAGAGTGGAGAGGACCACCGATCTTCCACCTGGGCAAGTGCCTTTTGACCTTCTGCCATCAGAGGGCCAAAAACTCCAGCCTGAGAATGTGCTGAGCCCTGTAGCCTATTACACCGGCTCAGAACAATGAGGAGCACATCTTTTTCCAATCACCTTGCCTCAAGCTCCCCATGACCCATACTGCCCTGCTTCTTTATTCTTTATCCCACAGATACCCCAAGCCCCTTGCTTTCGGGTAGGAGGATTTGAGACCTATTTTCACGTCACTTCCTCGCATGGCTGCCCTGTGAATAAACCTCCTCTTTGCTGCAAACCTCAGCATCTCAGTGTTTTGGCTTGCTGCGCCTCAGACACAATGGTTGGGAGCAGTGGTAAAGGCCCCTTGCCTGTAAGGGAAGCTGGTGCCTAGTAGTCACTTTGTGGATGTTTTCTCCTCCCGGGGGGCAGACGTCCTGCTCTTCCGGAAAGGGAGAAATGCAGGAGCTGGACCCTTGCCCTCAGCATCACCGTCCCCTAGGAGCTTCTTAGAAGGACAGAATCCAGACCCCACCCAGAACTACTGAATACCAGCCTGCATTTAACAAGATCCTCAAGGGAGGCACAGCCATGTGAAATTTGGAGAGGCACCGAGCTGTCATCTTCTTCTCCGCAGCTAATGAAAACCAAGCAAAGATTCATCCCAAGCCTACTCTGCCTCAGTCAATTGGATATCATATGAGCTCATTTAATCCTCCCCAGAACCTGCAAATGAGACTGCACATGCCACGGAGCAACTAAGACCATGCGCCACAACTACTGAGCCTGCGCTCTAGAGCCCGTGAACCAAAACTACTGAAGCCCACACACCTACACTCCATGCTCAGCAACAACGAGAAGCCACCCCAATGAGAAGCCTGTGCACTGCAACAAAGAGTAGCCCCCGCTCACTGCAACTAGAGAAAGCCCACACAGAGCAATGAAGAGCCTATGCAGCCAAAAATAAATAAATAAATAAACCTGTTAAAAAATAAATCGTGTTTTAGTAACTTACTAAAAGGCACACAATCAGTAAATCTGAGCAAGAATTCAATCCCAAATCTGTCACACTGTAGTTTAAGCTAGTACTTGAGATTAATAAAAACAGCACTAAATTAAAAGTTCAGAGATATTTTTTATTTCATACTCTTTCACTAACACTCTTTGGAGATAAATCATTTCATTTATATGGGCCTTAGTTTTTACAACTATAACAGTTGGAAGCTTGACTAGATGATCTGTATGTAGTTTTCCAATTCTAAAATGTTCCACTAATTTGGATTCCTACAATAATTGCTCTTGCAATACATGCATGCTGCCACCAAGTAGCAGTAGAGACTACTAGTTCCTTTTTTATCCCTAGTGGGGAGTGCATTTTGACATCAGACTTATCCGTCAATAGTACAACCTGTTAGTAGAACTGTAAAATAACAGAATAATCTGGTATTGTCTCCTGCAAAGCAGAAGCTTTACATTGTGTCTGTGAGTCATATCAGAATCACCTGTAGGTTTTGAAACATAGAGGAAATCCAGAACCCATTGAATGAGAATCTTCAGAGACAGGACTTGGGCATCTGGATTTTGGGTCTCCCATCATTTGTATATTTTACTTCATTTATTTTTTGCCTATGTACAATATTAGTCACATCCTTTTGAATCTTTAAAAGATTCTTGGTGTTTTAAATTTTAGAATATTCCATAATCTTCACCTACTTTTCATAAGGTGTTATCTGTTATGTTTATTCGATCTTGTGCTTCTCCTGGTTAAGACTTCATTATGGTTTTTTTCGGGGCCCTGCCTCATGTCTGGAGGATCTTATTTCCCTGACCTGGGATTGGACCCCAGGGCCCCAGCAGTGAAAGCGCCAAGTTCTAACCACTGGAAAACCAGGGAATTCCCAAGGCTTCTGTTTTAAATGACTTCTTTTCCCACTCTAATTCATTCCTGGGATGAATTTCATGTTTGAACATTAAAGCAACCTGGCATTACCAAAATAAAGCTACTTTGATTCTGATATATGATTGTTTTACATACCCTGGGTACAGTTTGTGCTTCTGTTTACACATTTTGCATGCATTTTCAAAAGAGAAACTGGCCTGTGATTCTATTCTTGTAATATTCTTTATAGTTTTGTTTTGTTTTGTTTTTAATATTCTATACTTTATTTTTTATTTATTTATTTTTGGCTGCATTGGGTCTTCATTGTTGCACGCGAGCTTTCTGTAGTTGCGGTGAGCGGGGGGCTATTCTTTGTTGTGGTGAGTAGGCTTCTCCTTGCGGTGGCGTGTGTTGTTGTGGAGCACGGGCTCTAGGCATGCAGGCTTCAGTAGTTGCGGCACGCGGGCTCAGCAGTTATGGCTCGCAGGCTCCAGAGCGCAGGCTCAGCAGTTGTGGCACGTGGGCGTAGTTGCTCCACGGCATGTGGGATCTTCCCCCACAAGGGCTCGAACCCGTGTCCCCTGCATTGGGAGGCGGATTCTTAACCACTGCAAAGTCAGGGAAGCCCTTCTTTGTACTTTTGATCTGAAGCTTATGTTGGCCTTATAAATACTTTCAGCAATATATAGTTTTCTGTTTCCTGGAAGATTTTTATGTAAGATTACCAATACTTCTTCCCTAAATATTTGAAAGAAGTTACTTGGAAACCCATGTATCCCTGGAAATCATTTTCTGTAAAGGTACTTAACTATACAAACAACTTTTTGAGTAGATACAGGCTTTATAGATATTTTTTCTTTGTTGGTTTAGTCTTGTTAGGTTGCATTTGTTAAGAAGGTGTAATTTTGGATGAATTTTCAAATTTATAACTATAAAATTATCATAATTTTAACAGCTTTATTGGGATGTAACTTACATACCATAATTTCAACTCTTTTATGTATACAATACAGTGGTTCTTTGTGTAACCACTAAAAGACTTGTGTAACCATCACAACAATCCAATTGTAGATTTTTGTCCCCCCACCAAAAACCCATTACACATTAACAAGGTTTTTTCATTCTCCTCAACCCTCTCAGCCCTAGGCAACCACTAATCGACTTCCTGTCTCTACAGATTGGCTATTCTGGGCATTTCATATAAATGGCACCATACAATATGTGATCTTTTGTGATTGGCTGCTTTAACTTTACATAATGCTTTCATGGTTCATTCATGTTGTAACATGGATCAACATTTCAGTCCTTTTTATAGCTGAATGCTATTCTATTGTACGGCTATTCCACATTTTGTTTCTTCATTTATCAGATTGACATTTGAATTATTTCCACCTTTTGTTTTTAGAAATATGCTTCTCTGAACATTCACGTACAAGCTTTGGTGCAGACATAAGTTTTTATTTCTCTTAGGTATATATTTAGTAATGGAACTGCTGGGTCATAGGGTAACTCGATGTTTAACACTTGCAGGAACTCTCAAGCTGTTTTGTAAAATGGCCGCGCCATTTTACACTCCCACCAGCAATGTATGTGGCTTTTAATCTCTTGTCTTACAGCCTAGCATGTCGTCTATGTTGGGAAACATTTCACATGTAGTTCAGCAGGATGAGCATTTTACTGTTCTGTTGAGTGTTCTCTAGACATTTAGTAGGTCTTGTTAATTCATAGTCTTGTCCAAGTCCTCTATATCGCTGTTGATCTTTTGCCTAATTGTTCTATCCATTATTGACCGTGGAGTACTGAAGCCTCTACATAATATTGTGCAATTATCTACTTCTTCCTTCAATTCTCCATGGGTTTTGGTATTTTCTTCTTCATGTAGTTTGGTTTTATCTTATTCAGGGCAAATATGCTAAAAATTTTGGTATCTTCCCTTTTTTATCATAAAATGTCCCTTTTCATATCTAGTAACTTTTTTGTTTGTTTTAAAGTCTATATTTTCTGGTATTAGTATAGCCACTTCAGCATGCTTATGGTTGCTATTTGCATGCACCTCTTATGTTTCAGTGAACTTTGTGAGATGACAGGGCCTGGGAGCTGCGGCCTCACACTCGGGCTCCAGAGGAAGATGTGTGTGACAGACCTCAAACTGACCCAAAACACGGAGCAAAACCAGCCATCTAGAGGTCTACAAGAGAGCCACTGCAGCTTGCCCATTGGTCCAAGGAAAATAAATTCTTTCCGATTTCTTCCAAAGCATTTTCACAGCAAGAGCTGACTAACACCACATCCTCCATATCATTGTTATGTAAATGGCTGCCACCAGGCCTACATGTAAGGTCATTGTGTACTCATAATGTGAGAATTCTTGAACTCTCGGTGCCTCTCCAACACAATGTACGTGGCTAAATTTCCGCCAATAAGTTCACTAATATACCACACAGATCTCCCTAAACTTTTATTAAATGCAATACAAAGTTCTTTCTTTTCATTTTCTGCTTCGGCATAGTTAAAATGCTTTTTATCAATGTAAAATGGCTCTTGCTGTTTGGCTTCTGTGGTTAGAATCTTTTGAACTCTTTGGCTTTTCAGCTCCTAGGCTGTAAGGTTTGAATCAGCAAATGCCCCAAGGAGAAAAGCGGCAGCAAATGTCAAGCTTGCATCTGTGTTTCCCTTCTCTCCACAACTTGGCCCGCATGTCTTGGTGTCTCTCCAACATTCAGATGCCAGAGAACAGATGTTTTCTTACTTTATCCAGGTTTTCTAACATTTCTTTAGACTTCACCTGATCTTATGTTATTATTGAACTATCATCTCAATTACCCCTAGGGAGAAAATTTACAATTTTTAGAGAAAAGGGAACCCTGGTACACTGTTGGTAGGGACGTAAACTGGTGCAGCCACTGTGGAAAACAGTATGGAGTGTTCTCCAAAACCTAAAAAGAGAACTACTATATGACCTCGCAACTCCACTCTTAGGTAGAAATCTGAAAAAAAACAAAAACACATGTTCTCAATAACATGTATTGGAAAAGATACATGCACCCCAATGTTCACAGCCTCCTTGTGTACAATTACCAAGATATGGAAGCAACCTAAGTGTCATCAAGAGATGAATAGATAAAGAAGATGTGGTACATATAACCAATGGCATACTACTCAGCCTTACAAAAGAACAAAATTTTGCCATTTGCAGCAACATAGATGGACTTGGAGGGCATTGTGGTAAGTGAAATAAGTCAAACAGAAAAAAATAGTGTAGGATATCACCTCTATAGGGAATCTAAAAAATACAACAATCTACCAAATATAACAAAACAGAAGGCGAGTTACAGATATAGAGAACAAACTAATGGTTGCCAGCGCGGAGGGGGAGGAGAGGGCAATACAGGGTTTGGGAAGTGAGAGATGTGAACTAGTAGGTCCACAATAGGCTCAAGGATGCATTGTACAACACAGGGAATATAGGCAATATTTTGTAATAACTGTAAATGTAAAGTAACCTTTAAAAAGTATATAAAAATGTTTTTAAAAGAAATCATACTGAAAATTGGAAACAATTTAAATATCCATCAACAGGAAAATGCACATATAAATTATTGTATTTCCGTACATGGGAATCCTACATAGCGAGGAAAGTACATGAACTAGACAGATCTTTACGTGTCAGCATGGATGAACCTAGCAAAGATAACACTAAATAAAGCAAGTAAGAAGACAAAATATAGAATACTAAATGCAGTTTATGAGTACTAAAATATGTAGCATAAATAGAAAAACGTCCATGTCAGTGATGGAGACCAAGTTCAGAAGAGTGGTTACCCAGGGTCAGCTGGGGAGTGGCTGTGTTTGGGAAAGTGGTCACACCAGACTCTTCAACAGGAAAGGAAATGTTTCAGTTCACACGCTCGCTGGAAGACAGAGGAGTGTCTGCGATGTTATAATGTGAGCATCTAGGGGATCTGATGCGCGGGAGCTGGTAGAGGGTGGAGGCATCCAGAAGGTGGTGGTAGAAGAGGAACGGTGTACACAGAACGCCTAAGGCCTGACCAGAGGACGACCACTGTTCTAGAAACTGGACACAAATCCAACTTCTACGGCCAACCTTAAAAGACAAACTGAGGCATATTTAAAATTTTAAGACTTTATGTGAGCAAAATTAGATTCAATTCAGGCACCACCAAAGTGGAAGCGGTGAGGAGCACTCCAGCCACAGGAGCTGCAGAGACGT
The DNA here is from genome assembly GCF_949752795.1 of Hyperoodon ampullatus. NCBI lineage: Eukaryota > Metazoa > Chordata > Mammalia > Artiodactyla > Ziphiidae > Hyperoodon > Hyperoodon ampullatus. Next base: position 140,327,694 of record NC_136915.1, on the reverse strand, counting down.
TTATTTAAAAAGGGCAGAAGCAAAGCAAGGAAATGACTGATTTGCTATAGCTTTAAAGCCTAGTTGGTGGTTTGTGACCGGTTGTCCTCAGCGGTGTCCGTCACCCTGAGCCGTTGACAGGCTTAGGTTTTCGTTGCTTTACATAGGCGGCCGCATCACTAGAGCCACCACAGTCTAATGGCCCCCTGCAGGGTTAATTTACTAACACCAGTTGTCTCAGTCCTTCCTCTTACTCAGTCACTTCACTTCCTACGCCTCAGTTTCTCTTCTGTAAAGTGGACATTCAGTAGTAAATTCTCTGTGGAGGTGTCAGTGCCAAACAAAGTGATTATTAGTAACCATGATCATGTCCTGAATACACTGAACACGTCACCGTTTGCCAACCACCGTGTCAAGTCAGCAGAGACAACAGAAATTAAGAGCTCTCCGCAAAAATTCACACACCCGTGCACCAGGTAACGGACCACAGGCAGACGTTCACTCAGCCTTTAATGTGTCCCTCACGGAATGCACGCTCTATCCTAGGCGGGGCGAGCACAGACACTTAGCGGCAGTTTAATGACTTTTTAAATGCGTTGATACAACCATGTCTCACTTTTGTTTGGATCAGTCAGCAAACACTTTTTGTAAACCCCAGACTCTCCACACCTCCTACCATTCACGCCACCCTAGTCTCGAATCTCCCGCCCCTGCTCCTCAGGCTGGGTCCCCATGGGAGGTGGGGCTGCGTGCTGACACACAGAGGAGCAGGTGGAGGTCTTCGATCCCCGCCCACACTGCGCTGCCCGCAGGTTTGAACCACAGCGTGGAGAGCGAAGAGGTCTGAGCCAACGTGAGCACAGCATCGAGGGGCCTGCCTAGCTGGGGCCAGTGGCCCTGTGTCTTCTGCCTTCAACGCGGGTCCTGCGCACGCTGCACCTGAGGTGCTGGGAGGTGAGCCGGGGCCCCCAGGCAGGTGTGAGCATCGTGTCCGCAGCCAGCGTCCCCGAGGCCACGCTGCGGCAATGATCACTTGGTGAAGCTGAGCCGTGACAGCGTGGGAATATATCAGGAAAGTGCTGGAGAAAAACAGAAAGCAGGGAAGGGAGATGGAGATTGTTAGCTGCTAGGAGGATGCTGCTAGTTGAAACTAAGTGATCCCTGAGGACTTTCTGGGGAAGATAAAATTTAAGAGGGAGCAAGGAGCATATCTGGGAAGTGAATAGTACAGGTAGAGGGAACAGCCGGATGGAAAGTCAATGAGGCAAGAGTAGGCTGGAGTACCCAAGGAGCAGAAAGGATGTCAGTGTGTGGAAAACAGAGCAAGCAAAGTGGAGAGGAGAAGGAAACAGTCAGACACGAAATAAAGGTCCACATTTCTAGGGCTCTGGAGGCACTTTGAGGACTTTGCTTCTTCTGTGAAGAAGCCATTGAAGAGATTTCAGTGACATGATCTGACTTATGTTTAAACAGGATCTCTCTGGATGCCATGTTGATTAGAGAGTGTAGGAGAGTAAGGACAAGCCCCAGAAGACCAAGAGTTGATTCAAAGAAGTGATTACTCAAACATGGTCCCCCTCCTCAGTGAGGACGCAGAGCAGGAATCGGCAAATAATGGCCACAAATCAAATCAGGCTCTCAGCCTGGATCTGTGGGACTGTGAGCTAATAATGGTTCTCACGTTTAGAAAGCTTGTTGAAGAAGAAAGAGGAGAAGCTACAGAAGCTGTATATGGCCCACAAAGCCTAAGATATTTAAAATCCAGAAAATGCTCTCCAACACCTGATGTAAAGCATGTGGCTCGTAGGAGGTGCTCAACAAAATTTGGAAGAGGAATACATGTGTCAATTAGTTCCTGAAAACATTGTAAAGTGATAGGTGTCAAGAAACATTTATCCCTTCACCCTTAACCTTCACAAATGATGCCATTTCCATCGAGCTATTGAAAACTATATTCTGGCTTTCAAAACAATAAACCAGGGGGCATTTTATCACATAAGCAAGGTCATAAACAACTGTCGAGTAAAGTTGAAAGAGCAACACATCAAATAATAACAAAAAACATCTTGATAGATATTTAAGCCTTACAAAGCATTTTCATGTTCATTCTCTAATTTAATCCTCAAACCTACTCCATGAGATAGTTATTATTTTCCCTTTAGAAATGACCACATATTACAATCCTCAGTGATTGCTCAAGAAAAGCTGAAATCTTGAGTGCCACATCAAGTAATGCCAAGGTTGGGTTTTTTCCCATGGGAACATTGGCTGCTAAAATCCACAGGGATTTTCAGCTCAAGATGGCAGACAAGGAAACATATTCACTTTCTGTTCCTCCTGAAACCATATTTAAACAATACCGTAGAAATACCGAAATTAATCAACCAATCAAAGCCAAGACACTTTGGAAGTCATCCACCACAGAAAGATTTCAACACATTTCGAGAAGGCAAACAATGAAATGGAGGAGCCATGAATAAAATAATGAAGAAAAGACTAACCCTAAGTAAGGTCTGAACAAACCCAGTCAGCTTTTGCTGAGCTCTGGTTATAGTAAAGGGCAGAGGAAAGAAGAGGGGCTGAAAACAAGGAGACAAAAGTCATTTTAGGAAAAAAAGGTCATTTCCCGAGCTCCAGGGAACACTCAGCCTGCTGCCATACTAACTCATGAATTACAATGGATTGTTGGTAAGCAAGATGAGAAAACAGGGAAGAAACCAAACAAACAAAAATCAAGACATTGTTTCTTACTGAACGCTTCTCAAATGAGATCGAGGAATTAGGGTTCAATGCCACAGCTGTAAATCATCTCTGCTCTTGGAGAGGTTAGAAAGGGCTTATAATATTTACCCTTTTCTTTCAGACATAATTTAGGTGTGAGCAAAAGCTTTTCGTGTCCTCCAACCCCAAAGTTTATTGGGGATGGAAGTCCAAATTTGCTGTGACATACCATAAAAAGAATCTCATGAGCAGAGGGTCAAACTAATTCTGGAATATATGAATTATGCCCAGTGTTATTTTTATTATATTTTGAACAAAAATATATAAATACATTTTGACTGATCTATACGATTCTGGGTCCTGAAACTTCTACATGTCACCTGTGTGATACATAACACACAATGTCAGCCCCAGGAGAGAGAAAACACTCCAATGAAGCAAGCCAAAGACACAAGTTTTAAACAAGGTCAAGTGATGTGTAGACCATCAGCTTCCAGCTCCTGAATAACAACACATGTTTCCCTTGTCCTAGACACCCAAGAGTACGTCTCCTTTCTTGGGCGTAAGAATCTCTCGAGTTACATATGTGTAATAAAGAGTGGACCCAGCTGGCATACTGACAATGACCAAATTGTGTTGATGGTACTTTAAACCAATACATCGCTCCACGCTGAAGTTGCAATAAAGGATATATTTGCTTTCTAGACATGAATGAGACGCCTTGCTGGATATACTCCAGGAAGGCCAGAGAAACTGGCTTCTAATCCATACGGAACAATTCACTGGTGAATTCCTTTCAGGATAGCCCATGATTTATCTAGACTACAATCTTTACATATCTGGATCCTTCAATCTAGACAAAGGGAAAATCCGGCCTTCAAGCCTCAGTTAGAAATGTGGAAGGGCAGCACCAATGGTAGCACCAGCTGACAACTGGTGGTCTGTGACCTGTATCTTCTGAGATTAGAACACAGTGTGGTGGATGACCAATTCATGTGTTGAACAAAAGAAGACCTCCTACAGGACAGTGTATCTGTTCGTTACAGGTAAGGCACTTAGGGCTAAGTACCATAAGGACTACAAGAAAAAATGAAAAACAAGTAACACATGAAGCATATATGATAAGGTGGGACCGCAGTCCAGAACCCGAGCTCTGGAATCACACAGGCTTGCTTCGAATCCCGGCTAAGCCACTACCATCTGTATACCCTGAAGAACAGTGCAAGGTTTAAACGTTGTTTGACCAAATTTCAAAAAAGAAGTGAAGAAAGAACCTACCTGCCAGGAAGGGACATCGTGGGGTGCAGCATCCAGTCGGATCAGGGCTCTGCATCTCCTGCTCAGAATCCTTCGCCACCTGGCTCATGGTGATGCTGGCAGCTGAGCAGCCCTGGAGAAGGCGATCCTGTCTCCAGGCCTAGCAGAGAAGCTGGGGAGGTCCCCGGAGGAGGTGGCCCACACCCTGGCAAGCTCTGGGTGCCTCCTGCCCTCAGCTCTGAGCAGGCTCGGACTTCTGGGCCCCGTAGTGCGGAAGGGCTGGCCGATACATACGCGCGGCAGAGGGGCCTGCAGGGCAGTTGCCCAGGCAGGGCGAGCTCTGAAGGAGAAGGCTTCCACAGTCCCCAACAGTCTCTGCATGGTGGCCCATCCCGTGCCAAACACCTGCCACCCACAGCGAGAAGACCCAGCCACTAGAAAGTCCAGAAGGGGCCCCGCCTTTTGCCTTTGGGCTGGGGTTTCTCCACCAGCTGGGCTCACATGTGCCCCCTGCCTCACACCCTGCCCCGCCCGCCCTTTCTCTGTGACACGTACAATGGGCATGTCACAGAGGCAGGTGGAGCCGTCAGATATAAAAGGAGTGAGAAGCTCTCCCACTGTCACTCTCTGCTCTCAGATCAGGCACGCAGCAGCTCTGATATGGAACCCATGGACACCACACCTCCTTCCCACGCCATCATCTACCATTCTGCTCCTGTTTTCCCCAGCACCCCAGTTACGGCTTTGCCGGGCATCGGTGCTTCAGCAGGCAGCACGTCTGACCCCGAACCTATGGACACCACACCTCCTTCCCACGCCGTCATCTTACATTCTGCTCCTGCTTTCTCCAGCACCCGTTCACGGCTTTGGCGGTCACGGCGTTGGCGGGCATCGGTGCTTCGGCAGGCAGCACGTCTGACACCAAGCTACGGACACCTCACCTCCTTTACAAACTGACAAGACCCAACACATAGACCAACACTTCAAAGTTATGACAGAAAGTTGAGTAAGGTATACATTTGCAATTTCATGTATTATTATTAAAAAGCACAACTGTAGTGCTTAGACTACAACAAGTACTATTCTAAGTTCTTACCAAATATTAACCCACATATTCCTCATAATGGCAACCCTATAGGCAGGTAATGTTGTTTTTTTTGTGGTACGCAGGCCTCTCACTGTTGGGGCCTCTCCCGCTGCACATCACAGGCTCTGGACGCGCAGGCTCAGCGGCCATGGCTCACGGGCCCAGCCGCTCCACGGCATGTGGGATCCTCCCGGACCTGGGCACGAACCCGTGCCCCCTGCATCAGCAGGCGGACTCCCAACCACTGCACCACTATGGAAGCCCGGCAGTTAATATTCATAATATTCACTTTTGGGGGGAAACTGAGGCCCAGAGACGTTGAATAGCTTGCCTAATGCCACACAGTAAGTAGGTGGCAAAAACCCAGGAGTAAAACCAGACCTTCTTGACTTTCATCACTTTGCTGTGTCACCTTATTATAAGTTGTGACTAGGGAAGGGACTAAATTGGCAAGACTCTGAACTCAAAGGTGAAGGGAGAAATGAGAAAATGAGTGATCCTAGAAAGTAGAGAAGATTTAGGCTCAGAAATTTCTGATGATGAGGCCCGGAAGATCAAGAACTTGGTTGGAATATTAACTTGGGGTAGTATCTGAATCCATTGAGAAATGGCTTTGTTTTGTGTAAAATTTAGAAAGGCCAGTTGGATGAAGATTAATGAAGAAAAAAGAAGGAAGGAACAGGAAAAGGTGCCTTAAGTGAGACATAACCACTTCACTCTAAGTACTAGGGGTGTGGTCCTGTGGGAAAGGATGGAGCTCTCTCTACCAGGTTTGTCACCAGGATGAACAAGGAGAAACATGGCAAGCATTGTACTGGTTTTGATGATCCCTCAAAACCACGGCTTCAGTTTCCAAGAATGACCTACGGTAGCATAACTACTGTGTGTCAGACATGCCACTAAGTGTGTTTCCAGTCACACCTTTTAATTGGAGAAAAGGATCAATAGTCTATCTACCTAAGATCACACAGAGGGTGGGGGAGGCCGTTTTTAAACCATCTGCCTCCAATTCCAGGTGCCAGGAGCGAGACTCAGCCTATAGGTCTCTTCTGCTCACCTGGAAGTGAAACCATGTGTCATGATTAGTGAAATCCTGTCTTCACTCATCAAGGTACCTTGAACACTTGCACGTCCTCCAAGTAGCATGTAGCATAAGCAAAAAGATGTTTGCCCCGGTATTATCCAGAAATTTGGAATCAGCTGTGCCTAGTTAGGCGGAGCTGGTTTAGAGTGGAGAGGACCACCGATCTTCCACCTGGGCCAGTGCCTTTTGACCTTCTGCCATCAGAGGGCCAAAAACTCCAGCCTGAGAATGTGCTGAGCCCTGTAGCCTATTACACCAGCTCAGAACAATGACGAGCACATCTTTTTCCAATCACCTTGCCTCAAGCTCCCCATGACCCATAGTGCCCTGCTTCTTTATTCTTTATCCCACAGATACCCCAAGACCCTTGCTTTCGGGAAGGAGGATTTGAGACCTATTTTCACGTCACTTCCTCGCATGGCTGCCCTGTGAATAAACCTCCTCTTTGCTGCAAACCTCAGCATCTCAGTGTTTTGGCTTGCTGCGCCTCAGACACAATAGTTGGGAGCAGTGGTAAAGGTCCCTTGCCTGTAAGGGAAGCTGGTGCCTAGTAGTCACTTTGTGGATGTTTTCTCTCCCGGGGGGCAGACGTCCTGCTCTTCCGGAAAGGGAGAAATGCAGGAGCTGGACCCTTGCCCTCAGCATCACCGTCCCCTAGGAGCTTCTTAGAAGGACAGTATCCAGACCCCACCCAGAACTACTGAATACCAGCCTGCATTTAACAGGATCCTCAAGGGAGGCACAGCCATGTGAAATTTGGAGAGACACCAAGCTGTCATCCTCTTCTCCGCAGCTAATGAAAACCAAGCAAAGATTCATCCCAAGCCTACTCTGCCTCAGTCAATTGGATATCATATGAGCTCATTTAATCCTGCCCAGAACCTGCAAATGAGACTGCACATGCCACGGAGCAACTAAGACCGTGCGCCACAACTAACGAGCCTGCGCTCTAGAGCCCGTGAACCAAAACTACTGAAGCCCACACACCTACACTCCATGCTCAGCAACAACGAGAAGCCACCCCAATGAGAAGCCTGCGCACTGCAACAAAGTGTAGCCCCGCTCACTGCAACTAGAGAAAGCCCACACACAGCAATGAAGAGCCTATGCAGCCAAAAATAAATAAATAAATAAACCTGTTAAAAAATAAATCGTGTTTTAGTAACTTACTAAAAGGCACACAATCAGTAAATCTGAGCAAGAATTCAATCCCAAATCTGTCACACTGAAGTTTAAGCCAGTACTTGAGATTAATAAAAACAGCCCTAAATTAAAAGTTCAGAGATATTTTTTATTTCATACTCTTTCACTAACACTCTTTGGAGATAAATCATTTCATTTATATGGGCCTTAGTTTTTACAACTATAAGAGTTGGAAGCTTGACTAGATGATCTGTATGTAGTTTTCCAATTCTAAAATGGTCCACTAATTTGGATTCCTACAATAATTGCTCTTGCAATACATGCATGCTCCCACCAAGTAGCAGTAGAGACTACTAGTTCCTTTTTTATCCCTAGTGGGGAGTGCATTTTGACATCAGACTTATCCGTCAATAGTAAAACCTGTTAGTAGAACTGTAAAATAACAAAATCTGGTATTGTCTACTACTAAGCAGAAGCTTTACATTGTGTCTGTGAGTCATATCAGAATCACCTGTAGGTTTTGAAACATAGAGGAAATCCAGAACCCATTGAATGAGAATCTTCAGAGACAGGACTTGGGCATCTGGATTTTGGGTCTCCCATCATTTGTATATTTTATTTCATTTTATTTTTTGCCTATGTACAATATTAGTCACATCCTTTTGAATCTTTAAAAGTTTCTTTTTGTTTTAAATTTTAGAATATTCCATAATCTTCACCTACTTTTCATAAGGTGTTATCTGTTATGTTTATTCGATCTTGTGCTTCTCCTGGTTAAGACTTCATTATATTTTTTTTCGGGGCCCTGCCTCATGTCTTGGAGGATCTTATTTCCCTGACCTGGGATTGGACCCCAGGGCCCCAGCAGTGAAAGCGCCAAGTTCTAACCACTGGAAAACCAGGGAATTCCCAAGGCTTCTGTTTTAAATGACTTCTTTTCCCACTCTAATTCATTCCTGGGATGAATTTCATGTTTGAACATTAAAGCAACCTGGCATTACCAAAATAAAACTACTTTGATTCTGATATATGATTGTTTTACATACCATAGGTACAGTTTGTGCTTCTGTTTACATATTTTGCATGCATTTTCAAAAGAGTAAATGGCCTGTGATTCTATTCTTGTTATATTCTTTATAGTTTTGTTTTGTTTTGTTTTTAAGATTCTATACTTCATTTTTTATTTATTTATTTTTGGCTGCATTGGGTCTTCATGGTTGCACGCGAGCTTTCTGTAGTTGCGGTGAGCGGGGGGCTATTCTTTGTTGTGGTGAGTAGGCTTCTCCTTGCGGTGGCCTGTCTTGTTGTGGAGCACGGGCTCTAGGCACGCAGGCTTCAGTAGTTGCGGCACGCGGGCTCAGCAGTTGTGGCTCGCAGGCTCCAGAGCGCAGGCTCAGCCGTTGTGGCACGTGGGCGTAGTTGCTCCACGGCATGTGGGATCTTCCCCCACAAGGGCTCGAACCCGTGTCCCCTGCATTGGGAGGCTGATTCTTAACCACTGCACCGTCAGGGAAGCCCTTCTTTGTACTTTTGATCTGAAGCTTATGTTGGCCTTATAAATACTTTGAGCAATATATAGTTTTCTGTTTCCTGGAAGATTTTTATGTAAGATTACCAATACTTCTTCCCTAAATATTTGGAAGAAGGTACTTGGAAACCCATGTATCCCTGGAAATCATTTTCTGTAAAGGTACTTAACTATACAAACAACTTTTTGAGTAGATACAGGCTTTGTAGATATTTTTTCTTTCTTGGGTTAGTCTTGTTAGGTTGCATTTGTTAAGAAGGTGTAATTTTGGATGAATTTTCAAATTTATAACTATAAAATTATCATAATTTTAACAGCTTTATTGGGATGTAATTTACATACCATAATTTCAACTCTTTTATGTATACAATTCAGTGGTTCTTAGTGTAACCACTAAAAGACTTGTGTAACCATCACAACAATCCAATTGTAGATTTTTGTCCCCCCACCAAAAACCCATTACACATTAACAAGGTTTTTTCATTCTCCTCAACCCTCTCAGCCCTAGGCAACCACTAATCGACTTCCTGTCTCTACAGATTGGCTATTCTGGGCATTTCATATAAATGGCACCATACAATATGTGATCTTTTGTGATTGGCTGCTTTAACTTTACATAATGCTTTCATGGTTCATTCATGTTGTAACATGGATCAATATTTCAGTCCTTTTTATAGCTGAATGCTATTCTATTGTACGGCAATTCCACATTTTGTTTCTTCATTTATCAGATTGACATTTGAATTATTTCCACCTTTTGTTTTTAGAAATATGCTTCTCTGAACATTCACGTACAAGCTTTGGTGCAGACATAAGTTTTTATTTCTCTTAGGTACATATTTAGTAATGGAACTGCTGGGTCATAGGGTAACTCGATGTTTAACACTTGCAGGAACTCTCAAGCTGTTTTGTAAAATGGCCGCGCCATTTTACGTTCTTACCAGCAATGTATGTGGCTTTTAATCTCTTGTCTTACAGCCTAGCATGTCGTCTATGTTGGGAAACGTTTCACATGTAGTTCAGCAGGATGAGCATTTTACTGTTCGGTTGAGTGTTCTCTAGACATTTAGTAGGTCTTGTTAAATCATAGTCTTGTCCAAGTCTTCTATATCGTTGTTGATCTTCTGCCTAATTGTTCTATCCATTATTGACCGTGGAGTACTGAAGCCTCTACCTAATATTGTGCAATTATCTACTTCTTCCTTCAATTCTTCATGGGTTTTGGTATTTTCTTCTTCATGTAGTTTGGTTTTATCTTATTCAGGGCAAATATGTTAAAAATTTTGGTATCTTCCCTTTTTTATCATAAAATGTCCCTTTTCATATCTAGTAACTTTTTTGTTTGTTTTAAAGTCTATATTTTCTGGTATTAGTATAGCCACTTCAGCATGCTTATGGTTGCTATTTGCATGCACCTCTTATGTTTCAGTGAACTTTGTGAGAAGACCGGGCCTGGGAGCTTCGGCCTCACACTCGGGCTCCAGAGGAAGATGTGTGTGACAGACCTCAAACTGACCCAAAACACGGAGCAAAACCAGCCATCTAGAGGTCTACAAGAGAGCCACTGCAGCTAGCCCATAGGTCCAAGGAAAATAAATTCTTTCCTATTTCTTCCAAAGCATTTTCACAGCAAGAGCTGACTAACACCACATCCTCCAAATCATTGTTATGTAAATGGCTGCCACCAGGCCTACATGTAAGGTCATTGTGTACTCAAAATGTGAGAATTCTTGAACTCTCGGGCCTCTCCATCACAATGTACATGGCTAAATTTCCGTCAATAAGTTCACTAATATACCACACAGATCTCCCTAAACATTTATTAAATGCAATGCAAAGTTCTTTCTTTTTATTTTCTGCTTCTACATAGTTAAAATGCTTGTTATCAATGTAAAACGGCTCTTGCTGTTTGGCTTCTGTGGTTAGAGTCTTTTGAACTCTTTGGCTTTTCAGCTCCTAGGCTGTAAGGTTTGAATCAGCAAATGCCCCAAGGAGAAAAGCGGCAGCAAATGTCAAGCTTGCATCTGTGTTTCCCTTCTCTCCACAACTTGGCCCGCATGTCTTGGTGTCTCTCCAACATTCAGATGCCAGAGAACAGATGATTTCTTACTTTATCCAGGTTTTCTAACATTTCTTTAGACTTCACCTGATCTTATGTTATTATTGAACTATCATCTCAATTACCGCTAGGAAGAAAATTTCCAATTTTTAGAGAAAAGGGAACCCTGGTACACTGTTGGTAGGGATGTACACTGGTGCAGCCACTGTGGTAAACAGTATGGAGGGTTCTCCAAAACCTAAAAAGTGAACTACTATAGGACCTCGCAACTCCACTCTTAGGTAGAAATCTGAAAAAACCTAAAACACGTGTTCTCAATAACATGTGTTGGAAAAGATACATGCACCCCAATGTTCGCAGCCTCCTTGTGTACAATTACCAAGATATGGAAGCAACCTAAGTGTCATCAAGAGATGAATAGATAAAGAAGATGTGGTACATATAACCAATGGCATACTACTCAGCCTTAAAAAAGAACAAAATTTTGCCATTTGCAGCAACATAGATGGACTTGGAGGGCATTGTGGTAAGTGAAATAAGTCAAACAGAAACAAATACTGTTCGATATCACCTCTATATGGAATCTAACAAATACAACAATCTGCCAAATATAACAAAACAGAAGGAGAGTTACAGATATAGAGAACAAACTAATGGTTGCCAGCGCGGAGGGGGAGGAGGGGGCAATACAGGGGTCGGGAACTGAGAGATGTGAACTACTAGGTCCACAATAAGCTCAAGGATGTATTGTACAACACAGGGAATATAGGCAATATTTTGTAATAACTGTAAATGTAAAGTAACCTTTAAAAAGTATATAAAAAATGTTTTTAAAAGAAATCATACTGAAAATTGGAAACAATTTAAATATCCATCATCAGGAAAATGCACATATAAATTATTGTATTTCCGTACACGGGAATCCTACATAGCGAGGAAAGTAAATGAACTAGACAGATCTTTACGTGTCAGCATGGATGAACCTCGCAAAGATAACACTAAATAAAGCAAGTAAGAAGACAAAATATAGAATACTATATGTGGTTTAAGCCACGAGTACTAAAAAATGTAGCATAAATAGAAAGACGTCCATGTCAGTGATGGAGACGAAGTTCAGAAGAGTGGTTTCCCAGGGTCAGCTGGGGAGTGGCTCTGTTTGGGAAAGTGGTCACACCAGACTCTTCAACAGGATTGGAAATCTTTCAGTTCACACGCTCGCTGGAAGACAGAGGAGTGTCTGCGATGTTATAATGTGAGCATCTAGGGGATCTGATGCGCGGGAGCTGGTAGAGGATGGAGGCATCCAGAAGGTGGTGGTAGAAGAGGAACGTTGTACACAGAACGCCTAAGGCCTGACCAGAGGACGACCACTGTTCTAGAAACTAGACACAAATCCAACTTCTACGGCCAACCTTAAAAGACAAACTGAGGCATATTTAAAATTTTAAGACTTTATGTGAGCAAAATTAGATTCAATTCAGGCACCACCAAAGTGGAAGCGGTGAGGAGCACTCCAGCCACAGGAGCTGCAGAGATGTTTATTTTAAAAGGGCAGAAGCAAAGCAAGGAAATGACTGATTTGCTATAGCTTTAAAGCCTAGTTGGTGGTTTGTGACCGGTTGTCCTCAGCGGTGTCCATCACCCTGACACGTTGACAGGCTTAGATTTTCGTTGCTTTACATAGGCGACCGCATCACTAGAGCCACTACCGTCTAATGCCCCCCTGCAGGGTTAATTTACTAACACCAGTTGTCTCAGTCCTTCCTCTTACTCAGTCACTTCACTTCCTACACCTCACTTTCTCTTCTGTAAAGTGGACATTCAGTAGTAAATTCTCTGTGCAGGTATCAGTGCCAAACAAAGTGATTATTAGTAACCATGATCATGTCCTGAATACACTGAACACGTCACAGTTTGCCAACCACCGTGTCAAGTCAGCAGAGACAACAGAAATTAAGAGCTCTCCGCAAAAATTCACACACCCGTGCACCAGGTAACGGACCACAGGCAGACGTTCACTCAGCCTTTCATGTGTCCCTCACTGAGTGCACGCTCTCTCCTAGGCGGGGCGAGCACAGACACTTAGCGGCAGTTTAATGACATTTTAAATGCGTTGATACAACCATGTCTCACTTTTGTTTGGATCAGTCAGCAAACACTTTTTGTAAACCCCAAACTCTCCACACCTCCTAACTTTCACGCCACCCTAGTCGCGAAACTCCCGCCCCTGCTCCTCAGGCTGGGTCCCCATGGGAGGCGGGGCTGCGTGCTGACACACAGAGGAGCAGGTGGAGCTCTTTGATCCCCGCCTACACTGCGCTGCCCGCAGGTTTCAACCGCAGCGTGGAGAGCGAAGAGGTCTGAGCCAATGTGAGCACAGCATCGAGGGGTCTGCCTAGCTGGGGCCAGGGGCCCTGTGTCTTCTGCCTACAACGCGGGTCTTGCGCACACTGCACCTGAGGGGCTGGGAGGTGAGCCGGGGCCCACAGGCAGTTGTGAGCATCGTGTCCACAGCCAGCGTCCCCGAGGCCACGCTGCGGCAATGATCACTTGGTGAAGCTGAGCCGTGACAGCGCGGGAATATATCAGGGAAGTGCTGGAGAAAAACAGAAAGCAGGGAAGGGAGATGGAGATTGTTAACTGCTAGGAGGAGGCTGCTAGTTGAAACTAAGTGATCCCTGAGGACTTTCTGGGGAAGATAAAATTTAAGAGGGAGCAAGGAGCATATCTGGGAAGTGAATAGTACAGGTAGAGGAAACGGCCAGATGGAAAGTCAATGAGGCAAGAGTAGGCTGGAGTACCCAAGGAGCAGAAAGGATGTCAGTGTGTGGAAAACAGAGCAAGCAAAGTGGAGAGGAGAAGGAAACAGTCAGACACGAAACAGAGGTCCACATTTCTAGGGCTCTGGAGGCACTTTGAGGACTTTGCTTCTTCTGTGAAGAAGCCATTGAAGAGATTTCAGTGACATGATCTGACTTATGTTTAAACAGGATCTCTCTGGATGCCATGTTGATTAGAGAGTGTAGGAGAGTAAGGACAAGCCCCAGAAGACCAAGAGTTGATTCAAAGAAGTGATTACTCAAACATGGTCCCCCTCCTCAGTGAGGACGCAGAGCAGGAATCGGCAAATAATGGCCACAAATCAAATCAGGCTCTCAGCCTGGATCTGTGGGACTGTGAGCTAATAATGGTTCTCACGTTTAGAAAGCTTGTTGAAGAAGAAAGAGGAGAAGCTACAGAAGCTGTATATGGCCCACAAAGCCTAAGATATTTAAAATCCAGAAAATGCTTTCCAACACCTGATTTAAGCATGTGGCTCGTAGGAGGTGCTCAACAAAATTTGGAAGAGGAATACATGTGTCAATTAGTTCCTGAATACATTGTAAAGTGATAGGTGTCAAGAAACATTTATCCCTTCACCCTTAACCTTCACAAATGATGCCATTTCCATCGAGCTATTGAAAACTATATTCTGGCTTTCAAAACAATAATCCAGCGGACATTTTATCACATAAGCAAGGTCATAAACAACTGTCGAGTAAAGTTGAAAGAGCAACAGATCAAATAATAACAAAAAACATTTTGATAGATTTTTAAGCCTTACAAAGCATTTTCATGTTCATTCTCTAATTTAATCCTCAAATCTACTCCATGAGATAGTTATTATTTTCCCTTTAGAAATGACCACATATTACAATCCTCAGTGATTGCTCAAGAAAAGCTGAAATCTTGATTGCCACATCAATTAATGCCAAGGTTGGGTTTTTTCCCATGGGAATATTGGATGCTAAAATCCACAGGGATTTTCAGCTCAAGATGGCAGACGAGGAAACATATTCACTTTCTGTTCCGCCTGAAACCATATTTAAACAATACTGTAGAAATACCAAAATTAATCAACCAATCAAAGCCAAGACACTTTGGAAGTCATCCACCACAGAAAGATTTCAACACATTTCGAGAAGGCAAACAATGAAATGGAGGAGCTATGAATAAAATAATGAAGAAAAGACTAACCCTAAGTAAGGTCTGAACAAACCCAGTCAGCTTTTGCTGAGCTCTGGTTATAATAAAGGGCAGAGGAAAGAAGAGGGGCTGAAAACAAGGAGACAAAAGTCATTTTAGGAAAAAATGGTCATTTCATGAGCTCCAGGGAACACTCCGCCTGCTGCCATACTAACTCATGAATTACAATGGATTATTGGTAAGCAAGATGAGAAAACAGGGAAGAAACCAAACAAACAAAAATCAAGACACTGTTTCTTACTGAACTCTTCTCAAATGAGATCGAGGAATTAGAGTTCAATGCCACAGCTGTAAATCATCTCTGCTCTTGGAGAGGTTAGTAAGGGCTTATAATATTTACCTTATTCTTTCAGACATAATTTAGGTGTGAGCAAAAGCTTTTTGTGTCCTCCAACCCCAAAGTTTATTGGGGATGGAAGTCCAAATTTGCTGCGACATACCATAAAAAGAATCTCATGAGCAAAGGGTCCAACTAATTCTGGAATATATGAATTACGCCCAGTGTTATTTTCAATAGACTTTGAACAAAAATATATAAATACATTTTGACTGATCTATACGATTCTGTGTCCTGAAACTTCTACATGTCACCTGTGTGATACATAACACACAATGTCAGCCCCAGGAGAGAGAAAACACTCCAATGAAGCAAGCCGAAGACACAAGTTTTAAACAAGGTCAAGTGATGTGTAGACCATCAGCTTCCAGCTCCTGAATAACAACACGTTTCCCTTGTCCTAGACACCCAAGAGTACGTCTCCTCTCTTGGGCGTAAGAATCTCTCGAGTTACATATGTGTAATAAAGAATGGACCCAGCTGGCATACTCACAATGACCAAATTGTGTTGATGGTACTTTAAACCAATACATCGCTCCACGCTGAAGTTGCAATAAAGGATATATTTGCTTTCTAGACATGAATGAGACGCCTTGCTGGATATACGCCAGGAAGGCCAGAGAAACTGGCTTCTAATCCATACGGAACAATTCACTGGTGAATTCCTTTCAGGATAGCCCATGATTTATCTAGACTACAATCTTTACGTATCTGGATCCTTCAATCTAGACAAAGGGAAAACCCAGCCTTCAAGCCTCAGTTAGAAATGTGGAAGGGCAGCACCAATGGTATCACCAGCTGACAACTGGTGGTCTTTGACATGTATCTTCTGAGATTAGAACACAGTGTGGTGGATGACCAATTCATGTGTTGAACAAAAGAAGACCTCCTACAGGACAGTGTAGCTGTTCGTTACAGGTATGGCACTTAGGGCTAAGTACCATAAGGACTACAAGAAAAAATGAAAAACAAGTAACACATGAAGCATATATGATAAGGTGGCACCGCAGTCCAGAACACGAGCTCTGGAATCACACAGGCTTGCTTCAAATCCCGGCTAAGCCACTACCATCTGTATACCCTGAAGAACAGTGCAAGGTTTAAATGTTGTTTGACCAAATTTCAAAAAAGAAGTGAAGAAAGAACCTACCTGCCAGGAAGGGACATCGTGGGGTGCAGCATCCAGTCGGATCAGGGCTCTGCATCTCCTGCTCAGAAACCTTCGCCACCTGGCTCATGGTGATGCTGGCAGCTGAGCAGCCCTGGAGAAGGCGATCCTGTCTCCAGGCCTCACAGAGAAGCTGGGGAGGTCCCCGGAGGTGGTGGCCCACACCCTGGCAAGCTCTGGATGCCTCCTGCCCTCAGCTCTGAGCAGGCTCTGGCCTCTGGGCCCCATAGTGGGGAAGGGCAGGCCGATACATACGCGCGGCTGAAGGGCCTGCAGGGCCGGTGCCCAGGCAGGGTGAGCTCTGCAGGAGAAGGCTTCCACAGTCCGCAACAGTCTCTGCATGGTGGCCCATCCCGTGCCAAACACCTGCCACCCACAGCGAGAAGACCCAGCCACTAGAAAGTCCAGAAGGGGCACCGCCTTTTGCCTTTGCGCTGGGATTTCTCCACCAGCTGGGCTCACATGTGCCCCCTGCCTCACCCCTGCCCCGCCCGCCCTTTCTCTGTGACACGTACAATGGAAATGTCACAGAGGCAGGCGGAGCCGTCAGATATAAAAGGAGTGAGAAGCTCTCCCACTGTCACTCTCTGCTCTCTGATCAGGCACGCAGCAGCTCTGATATGGAACCCATGGACACCACACCTCCTTCCCACGCCATCATCTACCATTCTGCTCCTGTTTTCCCCAGCACCCCATTTACGGCTTTGCCGGGCATCGGTGCTTCAGCAGGCAGCACGTCTGACCCCGAACCTATGGACACCACACCTCCTTCCCACGCCGTCATCTTCCGTTCTGCTCCTGTTTTCTCCAGCACCCCAGTTACGGCTTTGCCGGGCATCTGTGCTTCAGCAGGCAGCACCTCAGACCCCGAACCTATGGACACCACACCTCCTTCCCACGCCGTCATCTTCCATTCTGCTCCTGCTTTCTCCAGCACCCGTTCACGGCTTTGGCGGTCACGGCGTTGGCGGGCATCGGTGCTTCGGCAGGCAGCACGTCTGACACCAAAGCTACAGACACCTCACCTCCTTTACAGGCTGACAAGACCCAACACATAGACCAACACTTCAAAGTTATGACAGAAAGTTGAGGAAGGTATACATTTGGAATTTCATTTATTATTATTAAAAAGCACAACTGTAGTGCTTAGACTATAACAAGTACTATTCTAAGTTCTTACCAAATATTAACCCACATATTCCTCATAATGGCAACCCTATAGGCAGGTAATGTTCTTTTTTTTGTGTGGTATGCAGGCCTCTCACTGTTGTGGCCTCTCCCGCTGCAGATCACAGGCTCTGGACGCGCAGGCTCAGCGGCCATGGCTCACAGGCCCAGCCTCTCCACTGCATGTGGGATCCTCCCGGAACAGGGCACGAACCCGTGCCCCCTGCATCAGCAGGCGGACTCCCAACCACTGCACCACTATGGAAGCGCGGCAGGTAATACTCATAATATTCACTTTTTGGGGGAAACTGAGGCCCAGAGACGTTGAATAGCTTGCCTAATGCCACACAGTAAGTAGGTGGCAAAAACCCAGGAGTAAAACCAGACCTTCTGGACTTTCATCACTTTGCTGTGTCACCTTATTATAAGTTGTGGTTAGGGAAGGGACTAAATTGGCAAGACTCTGAACTCAAAGGAGAAGGGAGAAATGAGAAAATGAGTGATCCTAGAAACTAGAGAAGATTTAGGCTCAGAAATTTCTGATGATGAGACCCGGAAGACCAAGAACTTGGTTGGAATATTAACTTGGGGTAGTATCTGAATCCATTGAGAAATGGTTTTCTTTTGTGTAAATTTAGAAAGGCCAGTTGGATGAAGATTAATGAAGAAAAAAGAAGGAAGGAAAAGGAAAAGGTGCCTTAAGTGAGACATAACCACTTCACTATAAGTACTAGGGGTGTGGTCCTGTGGGAAAGGATGGAGCTCTCTCTACCAGGTTTGTCACCAGGATGAACAAGGAGAAACATGGCAAGCATTGTACTGGTTTTGATGATCCCTCAAAACCACGGCTTCAGTTTCCAAGAATGACCTACGGTAGCATAACTACTGTGTGTCAGACATGCCACTAAGTGTGTTTCCAGTCACACCTTTTAATTGGAGAAAAGGATCAATAGTCTATCTACCTAGGATCACACAGAGGGTGGGGGAGCCCGTTTTTAAACCATCTGCCTCCAATTCCAGATGCCAGGAGCCAGACTCAGCCTACAGGTCTCTTCTGCTCACCTGGAAGTGAAACAATGTGTCATGATTAGTGAAATCCTGTCTTCACTCATCAAGGTACCGTGAACACTTGCACGTCCTCCAAGTAGCATGTAGCATAAGCAAAAAGATGTTTGCCCCGGTATTGTCCAGGAACTTGGAATCAGCTGTGCCTAGTTAGGCAGAGCTGGTTTAGAGTGGAGAGGACCACCGATCTTCCACCTGGGCAAGTGCCTTTTGACCTTCTGCCATCAGAGGGCCAAAAACTCCAGCCTGAGAATGTGCTGAGCCCTGTAGCCTATTACACCGGCTCAGAACAATGAGGAGCACATCTTTTTCCAATCACCTTGCCTCAAGCTCCCCATGACCCATACTGCCCTGCTTCTTTATTCTTTATCCCACAGATACCCCAAGCCCCTTGCTTTCGGGAAGGAGGATTTGAGACCTATTTTCACGTCACTTCCTCGCATGGCTGCCCTGTGAATAAACCTCCTCTTTGCTGCAAACCTCAGCATCTCAGTGTTTTGGCTTGCTGCGCCTCAGACACAATGGTTGGGAGCAGTGGTAAAGGTCCCTTGCCTGTAAGGGAAGCTCGTGCCTAGTAGTCACTTTGTGGATGTTTTCTCCTCCCGGGGGGCAGACGTCCTGCTCTTCCGGAAAGGGAGAAATGCAGGAGCTGGACCCTTGCCTTCAGCATCACCGTCACCTAGGAGCTTCTTAGAAGGACAGAATCCAGACCCCACCCAGAACTACTGAATACCAGCCTGCATTTAACAAGATCCTCAAGGGAGGCACAGCCATGTGAAATTTGGAGAGGCACCAAGCTGTCATCCTCTTCTCCGCAGCTAATGAAAACCAAGCAAAGATTCATCCCAAGCCTACTCTGCCTCAGTCAATTGGATATCATATGAGCTCATTTAATCCTCCCCAGAACCTGCAAATGAGACTGCACATGCCACGGAGCAACTAAGACCGTGCGCCACAACTACTGAGCCTGCGCTCTAGAGCCCGTGAACCAAAACTACTGAAGCCCACACACCTACACTCCATGCTCAGATACAACGAGAAGCCACCCCAATGAGAAGCCTCCACACTGCAACAAAGAGTAGCCCCCGCTCACTGCAACTAGAGAAAGCCCACACACAGCAATGAAGAGCCTATGCAGCCAAAAATAAATAAATAAATAAACCTGTTAAAAAATAAATTGTGTTTTAGTAACTTACTAAAAGGCACACAATCAGTAAATCTGAGCAAGAATTCAATCCCAAATCTGTCACACTGAAGTTTAAGCTAGTACTTGAGATTAATAAAAACAGCACTAAATTAAAAGTTCAGAGATATTTTTTATTTCATATTCTTTCACTAACACTCTTTGGAGATAAATCATTTCATTTATATGGGCCTTAGTTTTTACAACTATAACAGTTGGAAGCTTGACTAGATGATCTGTATGTAGTTTTCCAATTCTAAAATGTTCCACTAATTTGGATTCCTACAATAACTGCTCTTGTAATACATGCATGCTGCCACCAAGTAGCAGTAGAGACTACTAGTTCCTTTTTTATCCCTAGTGGGGAGTGCATTTTGACATCAGACTTATCCGTCAATAGTACAACCTGTTAGTATAACTATAAAATAACAGAATAATCTGGTATTCTCTCCTGCAAAGCAGAAGCTTTACACTGTGTCTGTGAGTCATATCAGAATCACCTGTAGGTTTTGAAACATAGAGGAAATCCAGAACCCATTGAATGAGAATCTTCAGAGACAGGACTTGGGCATCTGGATTTTGGGTCTCCCATCATTTGTATATTTTATTTCATTTTATTTTTGCCTATGTACAATATTAGTCACATCCTTTAGAACCTTTAAAAGTTTCTTTTTGTTTTAAATGTTAGAATATTCCATAATCTTCACCTACTTTTCATAAGGTGTTATCTGTTATGTTTATTTGGTCTTGTGCTTCTCCTGGTTAAGACTTCATTATTTTTTTTTCGGGGCCCTGCCTCATGTCTTGGAGGATCTTATTTCCCTGACCTGGGATTGGACCCCAGGGCCCCAGCAGTGAAAGCGCCAAGTTCTAACCACTGGAAAACCAGGGAATTCCCAAGGCTTCTGTTTTAATTGACTTCTTTTCCCACTCTAATTCATTCCTGGGATGAATTTCATGTTTGAACATTAAAGCAACCTGGCATTACCAAAATAAAGCTACTTTGATTCTGATATATGATTGTTTTACATACCATGGGTACAGTTTGTGCTTCTGTTTACACATTTTGCATGCATTTTCAAAAGAGAAACTGGCCTGTGATTCTATTCTTGTAATATTCTTTATAGATTTTGTTTTGTTTTGTTTTTACGATTCTATACTTTAATTTATATTTATTTATTTTTGGCTTCATTGGTCCTTCATTGTTGCACACAAGCTTTCTGTAGTTGCGGTGAGCGGGGGGCGATTCTTTGTTTTGGTGAGTAGGCTTCTCCTTGCGGTGGCCTGTCTTGTTGTGGAGCACGGGCTCTAGGCATGCAGGCTTCAGTAGTTGCGGCACGCGGGCTCAGCAGTTGTGGCTCGCAGGCTCCAGAGCGCAGGCTCAGCAGTTGTGGCACGTGGGCGTAGTTGCTCCACGGCATGTGGGATCTTCCCCCACAAGGGCTCGAACCCGTGTCCCCTGCATTGGGAGGCGGATTCTTAACCACTGCAAATTCAGGGAAGCCCTTCTTTGTACTTTTGATCTGAAGCTTATGTTGGCCTTATGAATACTTTGAGCAATATATAGTTTTCTCTTTCCTGGAAGATTTTTATGTAAGATTACCAATACTTCTTCCCTAAATATTTGGAAGAAGGTACTTGGAAACCCATGTATCCCTGGAAATCATTTTCTGTAAAGGTACTTAACTATACAAACAACTTTTTGAGTAGATACAGGTGTTTTAGATATTTTTTCTTTGTTGGGTTAGTCTTGTTAGGTTGCATTTGTTAAGAATGTGTAATTTTGGATAATTTTCAAATTTATAACTATAAAATTATCATAATTTTAACAGCTTTATTGGGATGTAATTTACATACCATAATTTCAACTCTTTTATGTATACAATTCAGTGGTTCTTAGTGTAACCACTAAAAGACTTGTGTAACCATCACAACAAACCAATTGTAGATTTTGTCCCCCCGCAAAAAACCGATTACACATTAACAAGGTTTTTTCATTCTCCTCAACCCTCTCAGCCCTAGGCAACCACTAATCGACTTCCTGTCTCTACAGATTGGTTATTCTGGGCAATTCATATAAATGGCACCATACAATATGTGATCTTTTGTGATTGGCTGCTTTAACTTTACATAATGCTTTCATGGTTCATTCATGTTGTAACATGGATCAATATTTCATTCCTTTTTATAGCTGAATGATATTCTATTGTACGGCTATTCTACATTTTGTTTCTTCATTTATCAGATTGACATTTGAATTATTTCCACCTTTTGTTTTTAGAAATATGCTTCTCTGAACATTCACGTACAAGCTTTGGTGCAGACATAAGTTTTTATTTCTCTTAGGCATATATTTAGTAATGGAACTGCTGGGTCATAGGGTAACTCGATGTTTAACACTTGCAGGAACTCTCAAGCTGTTTTGTAAAATGGCCACGCCATTTTACATTCCCACCAGCAATGTATGTGGCTTTTAATCTCTTGTCTTACAGCCTAGCATGTCGTCTATGCTGGGAAACGTTTCACATGTAGTTGAGCAGGATGAGCATTTTACTGTTCTGTTGAGTGTTCTCTAGACATTTAGTAGGGCTTTTTAATTCATAGTCTTGTCCAAGTCTTCTATATCGTTGTTGATCTTCTGCCTAATTGTTCTATCCATTATTGACCGTGGAGTACTGAAGCCTCTACCTAATATTGTGCAATTATCTACTTCTTCCTTCAATTCTTCATGGGTTATGGTATTTTCTTCTTCATGTAGTTTGGTTTTATCTTATTCAGGGCAAATATGTTAAAAATTTTGGTATCTTCCCTTTTTTATCATAAAATGTCCCTTTTCATATCTAGTAACTTTTTTGTTTGTTTTAAAGTCTATATTTTCTGGTATTAGTATAGCCACTTCAGCATGCTTATGGTTGCTATTTGCATGCACCTCTTATGTTTCAGTGAACTTTGTGAGAAGACAGGGCCTGGGAGCTGCGGCCTCACACTCGGGCTCCAGAGGAAGATGTGTGTGACACACCTCAAACTGACCCAAAACACGGAGCAAAACCAGCCATCTAGAGTTCTACAAGAGAGCCACTGCAGCTAGCCCATAGGTCCAAGGAAAATAAATTCTTTCCGATTTCCTGCAAAGCATTTTCACAGCAAGAGCTGACTAACACCACATCCTCCAAATCATTGTTATGTAAATGGCTGCCACCAGGCCTCCATGTAAGGTCATTGTGTACTCAAAATGTGAGAATTCTTGAACTCTCGGTGCCTCTCCAACACAATGTACATGGCTAAATTTCCGCCAATAAGTTCACTAATATACCACACAGATCTCCCTAAACTTTTATTAAATGCAATGCAAAGTTCTTTCTTTTCATTTTCTGCTTCGGCATAGTTAAAATGCTTTTTATCAATGTAAAACGGCTCTTGCTGTTTGGCTTCTGTGGTTAGAGTCTTTTGAACTCTTTGGCTTTTCAGCTCCTAGGCTGTAAGGTTTGAATCAGCAAATGCCCCAAGGAGAAGAGCGGCAGCAAATGTCAAGCTTGCATCTGTGTTTCCCTTCTCTCCACAACTTGGCCCGCATGTCTTGGTGTCTCTCCAACATTCAGATGCCAGAGAACAGATGTTTTCTTACTTTATCCAGGTTTTCTAAAATTTCTTTAGACTTCACCTGATCTTATGTTATTATTGAACTATCATTTCAATTACCACTAGGAAGAAAATTTACAATTTTTAGAGAAAAGTGAACCCTGGTACACTGTTGGTAGGGACGTAAACTGGTGCAGCCACTGTGGAAAACAGTATGGAGGGTTCTCCAAAACCTAAAAAGAGAACTACTATATGACCTCGCAACTCCACTCTTAGGTAGAAATCTGAAAAATCCAAAAACACGTGTTCTCAATAACATGTATTGGAAAAGATACATGCACCCCAATGTTCACAGCCTCCTTGTGTACAATTACCAAGATATGGAAGCAACCTAAGTGTCATCAAGAGATGAACAGATAAAGAAGATATGGTACTTATAACCAATGGCATACTATTCAGCCTTACAAAAGAACAAAATTTGCAGCAACATAGATGGACTTGGAGGGCATTGTGGTAAGTGAAATAAGTCAAACAGAAACAAATACTGTTCGATATCACCTCTATATGGAATCTAAAAAATACAACAATCTACCAAATATAACAAAACAGAAGGAGAGTTACAGATATAGAGAACAAACTAATGGTTGCCAGCACGGAGGGGGAGGCGGGGGCAATACAAGGGTCGGGAAGTGAGAGATGTGAACTACTAGGTCCACAATAGGCTCAAGGATGTATTGTACAACACAGGGAATATAGGCAATATTTTGTAATAACTGTAAATGTAAAGTAACCTTTAAAAAGTATATAAAAATATTTTTAAAAGAAATCATAATGAAAATTGGAAACAATTTAAATATCCATCATCAGGAAAATGCACATATAAATTATTGTATTTCCGTACATGGGAATCCTGCATAGCGAGGAAAGTACATGAACTAGACAGATCTTTACGTGTCAGCATGGATGAACCTAGCAATGTAACACTAAATAAAGCCAGTAAGAAGACAAAATATATAATACTATATGCGGCTTAAGCCACGAGTACTAAAAAATGTAGCATAAATAGAAAGAAGTCCATGTCAGTGATGGAGACCAAGTTCAGAAGAGTGGTTACCCAGGGTCAGCTGGGGAGTGGCTGTGTTTGGGAAAGTGGTCACACCAGACTCTTCAACAGGAATGGAAATGTTTCAGTTCGCACGCTGGCTGGAAGACAGAGGAGTGTCTGCGATGTTATAATGTGAGCATCTAGGGGATCTGATGCGCGGGAGCTGGTAGAGGGTGGAGGCATCCAGAAGGTGGTGGTAGAAGAGGAACGTTGTACACAGAACGCCTAAGGCCTGACCAGAGGATGACCACTGTTCTAGAAACTGGACACAAATCCAACTTCTACGGCCAACCTTAAAAGACAAATTGAGGCATATTTAAAATTTTAAGAATTTATGTGAGTAAAATTAGACTCAATTCAGGCACCACCAAAGTGGAAGCAGTGAGGAGCACTCCAGCCACAGGAGCTGCAGAGATGTTTATTTTAAAAGGGCAGAAGCAAAGCAAGGAAATGACTGATTTGCTATAGCTTTAAAGCCTAGTTGGTGGTTTGTGACCGGTTGTCCTCAGCGGTGTCCGTCACCCTGAGCCATTGACAGGCTTAGATTTTCGTTGCTTTACATAGGCGGCCGCATCACTAGAGCCACCGCAGTCTAATGGCCCCCTGCAGGGTTAATTTACTAACACCAGTTGTCTCAGTCCTTCCTCTTACTCAGTCACTTCACTTCCTACGCCTCAGTTTCTCTTCTGTAAAGTGGACATTCAATAGTAAATTCTCTGTGAAGGTGTCAGTGCCAAACAAAGTGATTATTAGTAACCATGATTATGTCCTGAATACACTGAACACGTCACCGTCTGCCAACCACTGTGTCAAGTCAGCAGAGACAACAGAAATTAAGAGCTCTCCCAAAAATTCACACACCCGTGCACCAGGTAACGGACCACAGGCAGACGTTCACTCAGCCTTTCATTTGTCCCTCACGGAGTGCACGCTCTCTCCTAGGCGGGGCGAGCACAGACACTTAGCGGCAGTTTAATGACTTTTTAAATGCGTTGATACAACCATGTCTCACTTTTGTTTGGATCAGTCAGCAAACACTTTTTGTAAACCCCAAACTCTCCACACCTCCTACCTTTCACGCCACACTAGTCTCGAATCTCCCGCCCCTGCTCCTCAGGCTGTGTCCCCATGGGAGTCGGTGCTGCGTGCTGACACACAGAGGAGCAGGTGGAGGTCTTCGATCCCCGCCCACACTGCGCTGCCCGCAGGTTTGAACCACAGCGTGGAGAGCGAAGAGGTCTGAGCCAACGTGAGCACAGCATCGAGGGGCCTGCCTAGCTGGGGCCAGTGGCCCTGTGTCTTCTGCCTGCAACGCGGGTCCTGCGCACGCTGCACCTGAGGGTCTGGGATGTGAGCCGGGGCCCCCAGGCAGGTGTGAGCATCGTGTCCGCAGCCAACGTCCCCGAGGCCACGCTGCGGCAATGATCACTTGTGAAGCTGAGCCGTGACAGTGCGGGAATATATCAGGCAAGTGCTGGAGAAAAACAGAAAGCAGGGAAGGGAGATGGAGATTGTTAGCTGCTAGGAGGAGGCTGCTAGCTGAAACTAAGTGAGCCCTGAGGACTTTCTGGGGAAGATAAAATTTAAGAGGGAGCAAGGAGCATATCTGGGAAGTGAATAGTACAGGTAGAGGGAACAGCCAGATGGAAAGTCAATGAGGCAAGAGTAGGCTGGAGAACCCAAGGAGCAGAAAGGATGTCAGTGTGTGGAAAACAGAGCAAGCAAAGTGGAGAGGAGAAGGTAACAGTCAGACACGAAACAGAGGTCCACATTTCTAGGGCTCTGGAGGCACTTTGAGGACTTTGCTTCTTCTGTGAAGAAGCCATTGAAGAGATTTCAGTGACATGATCTGACTTATGTTTAAACAGGATCTCTCTGGATGCCATGTTGATTAGAGAGTGTAGGAGAGTAAGGACAAGCCCCAGAAGACCAAGAGTTGATTCAAAGAAGTGATTACTCAAACATGGTCCCCCTCCTCAGTGAGGACGCAGAGCAGGAATCGGCAAATAATGGCCACAAATCAAATCAGGCTCTCAGCCTGGAACTGTAGGACTGTGAGCTAATAATGGTTCTCACGTTTAGAAAGCTTGTTGAAGAAGAAAGAGGAGAAGCTACAGAAGCTGTATATGGCCCACAAAGCCTAAGATATTTAAAATCCAGAAAATGCTCTCCAACACCTGATGTAAAGCATGTGGCTCGTAGGAGGTGCTCAACAAAATTTGGAAGAGGAATACATGTGTCAATTAGTTCCTGAAAACATTGTAAAGTGATAGGTGTCAAGAAACATTTATCCCTTCACCCTTAACCTTCACAAATGATGCCATTTCCATCGAGCTATTGAAAACTATATTCTGGCTTTCAAAACAATAAAACAGGGGGCATTTTATCACATAAGCAAGGTCATAAACAACTGTCGAGTAAAGTTGAAAGAGCAACATATCAAATAATAACAAAAAATATTTTTATAGATTTTGAAGCCTTACAAAGCATTTTCATGTTCATTCTCTAATTTAATCCTCAAATCTACTCCATGAGATAGTTATTATTTTCCCTTTAGAAATGACCACATATTACAATCCTCAGTGATTGCTCAAGAAAAGCTGAAATCTTGAGTGCCACATCAATTAATGCCAAGGTTGGGTTTTTTCCCATGGGAACATTGGCTGCTAAAATCCACAGGGATTTTCAGCTCAAGATGGCAGACGAGGAAACATATTCACTTTCTGTTCCTCCTGAAACCATATTTAAACAATACTGTAGAAATACCAAAATTAATCAACCAATCAAAGCCAAGACACTTTGGAAGTCATCCACCACAGAAAGATTTCAACACATTTCGAGAAGGCAAACAATGAAATGGAGGAGCCATGAATAAAATAATGAAGAAAAGACTAACCCTAAGTAAGGTCTGAACAAACCCAGTCAGCTTTTGCTGAGCTCTGGTTATAGTAAAGGGCAGAGGAAAGAAGAGGGGCTGAAAACAAGGAGACAAAAGTCATTTTAGGAAAAAAAGGTCATTTCATGAGCTCCAGGGAACACTCAGCCTGCTGCCATACTAATTCATGAATTACAATGGATTGTTGGTAAGCAAGATGAGAAAACAGGGAAGAAACCAAACAAACAAAAATCAAGACTTTGTTTCTTACTTAACTCTTCTCAAATGAGATCGAGGAATTAGGGTTCAATGCCACAGCTGTAAATCATCTCTGCTCTTGGAGAGGTTAGAAAGGGCTTATAATATTTACCCTTTTCTTTCAGACATAATTTAGGTGTGAGCAAAAGCTTTTTGTGTCCTCCAACCCCAAAGTTTATTGGGAATGGAAGTCCAAATTTGCTGTGACATACCATAAAAAGTATCTCATGAGCAAAGGGTCCAACTAATTCTGGAATATATGAATTACGCCCAGTGTTATTTTCAATAGACTTTGAACAAAAATATATGAATACATTTTGACTGATCTATACGATTCTGGGTCCTGAAACTTCTACATGTCACCTGTGTGATACATAACACACAATGTCAGCCCCAGGAGAGAGAAAACACTCCAACGAAGCAAGCCAAAGACACAAGTTTTAAACAAGGTCAAGTGATGTGTAGACCATCAGCTTCCAGCTCCTGAATAACAACACATGTTTCCCTTGTCCTAGACACCCAAGAGTACGTCTCCTCTCTTGGGCGTAAGAATCTCTCGAGTTACATATGTGTAATAAAGAGTGGACCCAGCTGGCATACACACAATGACCAAATTGTGTTGATGGTACTTTAAACCAATACATCGCTCCACGCTGAAGTTGCAATAAAGGATATATTTGCTTTCTAGACATAAATGAGACGCCTTGCTGGATATACGCCAGGAAGGCCAGAGAAACTGTCTTCTAATCCATAGGGAACAATTCACTGGTCAATTCCTTTCAGGATAGCCCACGATTTATCTAGACTACAATCTTTACATATCTGGATCCTTCAATCTAGACAAAGGGAAAATCCGGGCTTCAAGCCTCAGTTAGAAATGTGGAAGGGCAGCACCAATGGTAGCACCAGCTGACAACTGGTGGTCTGTGACCTGTATCTTCTGAGATTAGAACACAGTGTGGTGGATGACCAATTCATGTGTTGAACAAAAGAAGACCTCCTACAGGACAGTGTAGCTGTTCGTTACAGGTATGGCACTTAGGGCTAAGTACCATAAGGACTACAAGAAAAAATGAAAAACAAGTAACACATGAAGCATATATGATAAGGTGGCACCGCAGTCCAGAACACGAGCTCTGGAATCACACAGGCTTGCTTCGAATCCCAGCTAAGCCACTACCATCTGTATACCCTGAAGAACAGTGCAAGGTTTAAATGTTGTTTGACCAAATTTCAAAAAAGAAGTGAAGAAAGAACCTACCTGCCAGGAAGGGACATCGTGGGGTGCAGCATCCAGTCGGATCAGGGCTCTGCATCTCCTGCTCAGAAACCTTGACCACTTGGCTCATGGTGATGCTGGCAGCTGAGCAGCCCTGGAGAAGGCGATCCTGTCTCCTGGCCTCACAGAGAAGCTGGGGAGGTCCCTGGAGGAGGTGGCCCACACCCTGGCAAGCTCTGGGTGCCTCCTGCCCTAAGCTCTGAGCAGGTTCTGATCTCTGGGCCCCGTAGTGGGGAAGGGCTGGCCAATACATACACGCGGCAGAGGGGCCTGCAGGGCCGGTGCCCAGGCAGGGTGAGCTCTGAAGGAGAAGGCTTCCACAGTCCCCAACAGTCTCTGCATGGTGGCCCATACCGTGCCAAACACCTGCCACCCACAGCGAGAAGACCCAGCCACTAGAAAGTCCAGAAGGGGCCATGTCTTTTGTCTTTGGGCTGGGGTTTCTCCACCAGCTGGGCTCGCATGTTCCCCCTGCTTCACGCCCTGCCCCGCCCACCCTTTCTCTGTGACACGTACAATGGAAATGTCACAGAGGCAGGCGGAGCCGTCAGATATAAAAGGAGTGAGAAGCTCTCCCACTGTCACTCTCTACTCTCAGTTCAGGCATGCAGCAGCTCTGATATGGAACCCATGGACACCACACCTCCTTCCCACGCCATCATCTACCATTCTGCTCCTGTTTTCCCCAGCACCCCATTTACGGCTTTGCCAGGCATCGGTGCTTCAGCAGGCAGCACGTCTGACCCCGAACCTATGGACACCACACCTCCTTCCCAGGCCGTCATCTTCCGTTCTGCTCCTGTTTTCTCCAGCACCCCAGTTACGGCTTTGCCGGGCATCGGTGCTTCAGCAGGCAGCACCTCAGACCCCGAACCTATGGACACCACACCTCCTTCCCACGCCGTCATCTTCCTTTCTGCTCCTGCTTTCTCCAGCACCCGTTCACGGCTTTGGCAGTCACGGCGTTGGCGGGCATCGGTGCTTCGGCAGGCAGCACGTCTGACACCAAAGCTACGGACACCTCACCTGCTTTACAGGCTGACAATACCCAACACGTAGACCAACACTTCAAAGTTATGACAGAAAGTTGAGTAAGGTATACATTTGGAATTTCATTTATTATTATTAAAAAGCACAACTGTAGTGCTTAGACTATAACAAGTACTATTCTAAGTTCTTACCAAATATTAACCCACATATTCCTCATAATGGCAACCCTATAGGCAGGTAATGTTCTTTTCTTTGTGGTACGCAGGCCTCTCACTGTTGTGGCCTCTCCCGCTGCAGATCACAGGCTCTAGACGCGCAGGCTCAGCGGCCATGGCTCACGGGCCCAGCCGCTCCACGGCATGTGGGATCCTCCCGGACCGGGGCACGAACCCGTGCCCCCTGCATCAGCAGGCGGACTCCCAACCACTGCACCACTATGGAAGCCCGGCAGGTAATATTCATAATATTCACTTTTGGGGGGAAACTGAGGCCCAGAGACGTTGAATAGCTTGCCTAATGCCACACAGTAAGTAGGTGGCAAAAACCCAGGAGTAAAACCAGACCTTCTGGACTTTCATCACTTTGCTGTGTCACCTTATTATAAGTTGTGGTTAGGGAAGGGACTAAATTGGCAAGACTCTGAACTCAAAGGAGAAGGGAGAAATGAGAAAATGAGTGATCCTAGAAACTAGAGAAGATTTAGGCTCAGAAATTTCTGATGATGAGACCCGGAAGATCAAGAACTTGGTTGGAATATTAACTTGGGGTAGTATCTGAATCCATTGAGAAATGGTTTTGTTTTGTGTAAAATTTAGAAAGGCCAGTTGGATGAAGATTAATGAAGAAAAAAGAAGGAAGGAAAAGGAAAAGGTGCCTTAAGTGAGACATAACCACTTCACTCTAAGTACTAGGGTTGTGGTCCTGTGGGAAAGGATGGAGCTCTCTCTACCAGGTTTGTCACCAGGATGAACAAGGAGAAACATGGCAAGCATTGTACTGGTTTTGATGATCCCTCAAAACCACGGCTTCAGTTTCCAAGAATGACCTACGGTAGCATAACTACTGTGTGTCAGACATGCCACTAAGTGTGTTTCCAGTCACACCTTTTAATTGGAGAAAAGGATCAATAGTCTATCTACCTAAGATCACACAGAGGGTGGGGGAGCCCGTTTTTAAACCATCTGCCTCCAATTCCAGGTGCCAGGAGCCAGACTCAGCCTACAGGTCTCTTCTGCTCACCTGGAAGTGAAACCATGTGTCATGATTAGTGCAATCCTGTCTTCACTCATCAAGGTACCTTGAACACTTGCACATCCTCCAAGTAGCATGTAGCATAAGCAAAAAGATGTTTGCCCCGGTATTGTCCAGGAACTTGGAATCAGCTGTGCCTAGTTAGGCGGAGCTGGTTTAGAGTGGAGAGGACCACCGATCTTCCACCTGGGCAAGTGCCTTTTGACTTTCTGCCATCAGAGGGCCAAAAACTCCAGCCTGAGAATGTGCTGAGCCCTGTAGCCTATTACACCGGCTCAGAACAATGAGGAGCACATCTTTTTCCAATCACCTTGCCTCAAGCTCCCCATGACCCATACTGCCCTGCTTCTTTATTCTTTATCCCACAGATACCCCAAGCCCCTTGCTTTCGGGAAGGAGGATTTGAGACCTATTTTCACGTCACTTCCTCGCATGGCTGCCCTGTGAATAAACCTCCTCTTTGCTGCAAACCTCAGCATCTCAGTGTTTTGGCTTGCTGCGCCTCAGACACAATGGTTGGGAGCAGTGGTAAAGGTCCCTTGCCTGTAAGGGAAGCTGTTGCGTAGTAGTCACTTTGTGGATGTTTTCTCCTCCCGGGGGGCAGACGTCCTGCTCTTCCGGAAAGGGAGAAATGCAGGAGCTGGACCCTTGCCCTCAGCATCACCGTCACCTAGGAGCTTCTTAGAAGGACAGAATCCAGACCCCACCCAGAACTACTGAATACCAGCCTGCATTTAACAAGATCCTCAAGGGAGGCACAGCCATGTGAAATTTGGAGAGGCACCAAGCTGTCATCCTCTTCTCCGCAGCTAATGAAAACCAAGCAAAGATTCATCCCAAGCCTACTCTGCCTCAGTCAATTGGATATCATATGAGCTCATTTAATCCTCCCCAGAACCTGCAAATGAGACTGCACATGCCACGGAGCAACTAAGACCGTGCGCCACAACTACCGAGCCTTCGCTCTAGAGCCCGTGAACCAAAACTACTGAAGCCCACACACCTACACTCCATGCTCAGCAACAACGAGAAGCCACCCCAATGAGAAGCCTGCGCACTGCAACAAAGAGTAGCCCCCGCTCACTGCAACTAGAGAAAGCCCACACACAGCAATGAAGAGCCTATGCAGCCAAAAATAAATAAATAAATAAACCTGTTAAAAAATAAATCGTGTTTTAGTAACTTACTAAAAGGCACACAATCAGTAAATCTGAGCAAGAATTCAATCCCAAATCTGTCACACTGAAGTTTAAGCCAGTACTTGAGATTAATAAAAACAGCACTAAATTAAAAGTTCAGAGATACTTTTTATTTCATACTCTTTCACTAACACTCTTTGGAGATAAATCATTTCATTTATATGGGCCTTAGTTTTTACAACTATAACAGTTGGAAGCTTGACTAGATGATCTGTATGTAGTTTTCCAATTCTAAAATGTTCCACTAATTTGGATTCCTACAATAACTGCTCTTGCAATACATGCATGCTGCCACCAAGTAGCAGTGGAGACTACTAGTTCCTTTTTTATCCCTAGTGGGGAGTGCATTTTGACATCAGACTTATCCGTCAATAGTACAACCTGTTAGTATAACTGTAAAATAACAGAATAATCTGGTATCCTCTCCTACAAAGCAGAAGCTTTACATTGTGTCTGTGAGTCATATCAGAATCACCTGTAGGTTTTGAAACATAGAGGAAATCCAGAACCCATTGAATGAGAATCTTCAGAGACAGGACTTGGGCATCTGGATTTTGGGTCTCCCATCATTTGTATATTTTATTTCATTTTATTTTTTGCCTATGTACAATATTAGTCACATCCTTTTGAATCTTTAAAAGTTTCTTTTTGTTTTAAATTTTAGAATATTCCATAATCTTCACCTACTTTTCATAAGGTGTTATCTGTTATGTTTATTCGATCTTGTCCTTCTCCTGGTTAAGACTTCATTATTTTTTTTTTCGGGGCCCTGCCTCATGTCTTGGAGGATCTTATTTCCCTGACCTGGGATTGGACCCCAGGGCCCCAGCAGTGAAAGCGCCAAGTTCTAACCACTGGAAAACCAGGGAATTCCCAAGGCTTCTGTTTTAAATGACATCTTTTTCCACTCTAATTCACTCCTGGGATGAATTTCATGTTTGAACATTAAAACAACCTGGCATTACCAAAATAAAGCTACTTTGATTCTGATATAGGATTGTTTTACATACCATGGGTACAGTTTGTGCTTCTGTTTACACATTTTGCATGCATTTTCAAAAGAGAAACTGGCCTGTGATTCTATTCTTGTAATATTCTTTATAGATTTTGTTTTGTTTTGTTTTTAAGATTCTATACTTCATTTTTTATTTATTTATTTTTGGCTGCATTGGGTCTTCATTGTTGCACGCGAGCTTTCAGTAGCTGCGGTGAGCGGGGGGCTATTCTTTGTTGTGGTGAGTAGGCTTCTCCTTGCGGTGGCCTGTCTTGTTGTGGAGCACGGGCTCTAGGCATGCAGGCTTCAGTAGTTGCGGCACGCGGGCTCAGCAGTTGTGGCTCGCAGGCTCCAGAGCGCAGGTTCAGCAGTTGTGGCACATGGGCGTAGTTGCTCCACGGCATGTGGGATCTTCCCCCACAAGGGCTCGAACCCGTGTCCCCTGCATTGGGAGGCGGATTCTTAACCACTGCAACGTCAGGGAAGCCCTTCTTTGTACTTTTGATCTGAAGCTTATGTTGGCCTTATAAATACTTTGAGCAATATATAGTTTTCTGTTTCCTGGAAGATTTTTATGTAAGATTACCAATACTTCTTCCCTAAATATTTGGAAGAAGTTACTTGGAAACCCATGTATCCCTGGAAATCATTTTCTGTAAAGGTACTTAACTATACAAACAACTTTTTGAGTAGATACAGGCTTTGTAGATATTTTTTCTTTGTTGGGTTAGTCTTGTTAGGTTGCATTTGTTAAGAATGTGTAATTATGGATGAATTTTCAAATTTATAACTATAAAATTATCATAATTTTAACAGCTTTATTGGGATGTAATTTACATACCATAATTTCAACTCTTTTATGTATACAATTCAGTGGTTCTTAGTGTAACCACTAAAAGACTTGTGTAACCATCACAACAATCCAATTGTAGATTTTTGTCCCCCCACCAAAAACCCATTACACATTAACAAGGTTTTTTCATTCTCCTCAACCCTCTCAGCCCTAGGCAACCACTAATCGACTTCCTGTCTCTACAGATTGGCTATTCTGGGCATTTCATATAAATGGCACCATACAATATGTGATCTTTTGTGATTGGCTGCTTTAACTTTACGTAATGCTTTCATGGTTCATTCATGTTGTAACATGGATCAATATTTCAGTCCTTTTTATAGCTGAATGCTATTCTATTGTACGGCTATTCCACATTTTGTTTCTTCATTTATCAGATTGACATTTGAATTATTTCCACCTTTTGTTTTTAGAAATATGCTTCTCTGAACATTCACGTACAAGCTTTGGTGCAGACATAAGATTTTATTTCTCTTAGGTATATATTTAGTAATGGAACTGCTGGGTCATAGGGTAACTCGATGTTTAAAACTTGCAGGAACTCTCAAGGTGTTTTGTAAAATGGCCGCGCCATTTTACATTCCCACCAGCAATGTATGTGGCTTTTAATCTCTTGTCTTACAGCCTAGCATGTCGTCTATGTTGGGAAACGTTTCACATGTAGTTCAGCAGGATGACCATTTTACTGTTCGTTTGAGTGTTCTCTAGACATTTAGTAGGTCTTGTTAATTCATAGTCTTGTCCAAGTCTTCTATATCGTTGTTGATCTTCTGCCTAATTGTTCTATCCATTATTGACCGTGGAGTACTGAAGCCTCTACCTAATATTGTGCAATTATCTACTTCTTCCTTCAATTCTTCATGGGTTTTGGTATTTTCTTCTTCATGTAGTTTGGTTTTATCTTATTCAGGACAAATATGTTAAAAATTTTGGTATCTTCCCTTTTTTATCATAAAATGTCCCTTTTAATATCTAGTAATTTTTTGTTTGTTTTAAAGTCTATATTTTCTGGTATTAGTATAGCCACTTCAGCATGCTTATGGTTGCTATTTGCATGCACCTCTTATGTTTCAGTGAACTTTGTGAGAAGACAGGGCCTGGGAGCTGCGGCCTCACACTCGGGCTCCAGAGGAAGATGTGTGTGACACACCTCAAACTGACCCAAAACACGGAGCAAAACCAGCCATCTAGAGGTCTACAAGAGAGCCACTGCAGCTAGCCCATAGGTCCAAGGAAAATAAATTCTTTCTGATTTCTTGCAAAGCATTTTCACAGCAAGAGCTGACTAACACCACATCCTCCAAATCATTGTTATGTAAATGGCTGCCACCAGGCCTACATGTAAGGTCATTGTGTCCTCAAAATGTGAGAATTCTTGAACTCTCGGTGCCTCTCCAACACAATGTACATGGCTAAATTTCCGCCAATAAGTTCACTAATATACCACACAGATCTCCCTAAACTTTTATTAAATGCAATGCAAAGTTCTTTCTTTTGATTTTCTGCTTTGGCATAGTTAAAATGCTTTTTATCAATGTAAAACGGCTCTTGCTGTTTGGCTTCTGTGGTTAGAGTCTTTTGAACTCTTTGGCTTTTCAGCTCCTAGGCTGTAAGGTTTGAATCAGCAAATGCCCCAAGGAGAAAAGCGGCAGCAAATGTCAAGCTTGCATCTGTGTTTCCCTTCTCTCCACAACTTGGCCCACACGTCTTGGTGTCTCTCCAACATTCAGATGCCAGAGAACAGATGTTTTCTTACTTTATCCAGGTTTTCTAACATTTCTTTAGACTTCACCTGATCTTATGTTATTATTGAACTATCATCTCAATTACCACTAGGAAGAAAATTTACAATTTTTAGAGAAAAGGGAACCCTGGTACACTGTTGGTAGGGACGTAAACTGGTGCAGCCCCTGTGGAAAACAGTATGGATGGTTCTCCAAAACCTAAAAAGAGAACTACTATATGACCTCGCAACTCCACTCTTATGTAGAAATCTGAAAAAACCAAAAACACGTGTTCTCAATAACATGTGTTGGAAAAGATACATGCACCCCAATGTTCGCAGCCTCCTTGTGTACAATTACCAAGATATGGAAGCAACCTAAGTGTCATCAAGAGATGAATAGATAAAGAAGATGTGGTACATATAACCAATGGCATACTACTCAGCCTTAAAAAAGAACAAAATTTTGCCATTTGCAGCAACATAGATGGACTTGGAGGGCATTGTGGTAAGTGAAATAAGTCAAACAGAAACAAATACTGTTGGATATCACCTCTATATGGAATCTAAAAAATACAACAATCTACCAAATATAACAAAACAGAAGGAGAGTTACAGATATAGAGAACAAACTAATGGTTGCCAGCGCGGAGGGGGAGGAGGGGGCAATACAGGGGTCGGGAAGTGAGAGATGTGAACTACTAGGTCCACAATAGGCTCAAGGATGTATTGTACAACACAGGGAATATAGGCAATATTTTGTAATAACTGTAAATGTAAAGTAACCTTTAAAAAGTATATAAAAATGTTTTTAAAAGAAATCATACTGAAAATTGGAAACAATTTAAATATCCATCAACAGGAAAATGCACATATAAATTATTGTATTTCCGTACATGGGAATCCTACATAGCGAGGAAAGTACATGAACTAGACAGATCTTTACGTGTCAGCATGGATGAACCTAGCAAAGATAACACTAAATAAAGCAAGTAAGAAGACAAAATATAGAATACTATATGCGGTTTAAGCCACGAGTACTAAAAAATGTAGCATAAATAGAAAGACGTCCATGTCAGTGATGGAGACCAAGTTCAGAAGAGTGGTTACCCAGGGTCAGCTGGGGAGTGGCTGTGTTTGGGAAAGTGGTCACACCAGACTCTTCAACAGGAATGGAAATGTTTCAGTTCACACACTCGCTGGAAGACAGAGGAGTGTCTGCGATGTTATAATGTGAGCATCTAGGGGATCTGATGCGCGGGAGCTGGTAGAGGGTGGAGGCATCCAGAAGGTGGTGGTAGAAGAGGAACGTTGTACACAGAACGCCTAAGGCCTGACCAGAGGACGACCACTGTTCTAGAAACTGGACACAAATCCAACTTCTACGGCCAACCTTAAAAGACAAACTGAGGCATATTTAAAATTTTAAGACTTTATGTGAGCAAAATTAGATTCAATTCAGGCACCACCAAAGTGGAAGCGGTGAGGAGCACTCCAGCCACAGGAGCTGCAGAGATGTTTATTTTAAAAGGGCAGAAGCAAAGCAAGGAAATGACAGATTTGCTATAGCTTTAAAGCCTAGTTGGTGGTTTGTGACCGGTTGTCCTCAGCGGCGTCCGTCACCCTGAGCCGTTGACAGGCTTAGATTTTCGTTGCTTTACATAGGCGGCCGCATCACTAGAGCCACCACAGTCTACTAGCCCCCTGCAGGGTTAATTTACTAACAACAGTTGTCTCAGTCCTTCCTCTTACTCAGTCACTTCACTTCCTACGCCTCAGTTTCTCTTCTGTAAAGTGGACATTCAGTAGTAAATTCTCTGTGCACGTATCAGGGCCAAACAAAGTGATTATTAGTAACCATGATCATGTCCTGAATACACTGAACACGTCACCATTTGCCAACCACCGTGTCAAGTCAGCAGAGACAACAGAAATTAAGAGCTCTCCGCAAAAATTCACACACCCGTGCACCAGGTAACGGGCCACAGGCAGACGTTCACTCAGCCTTTCATGTGTCCCTCACGGAGTGCACGCTCTCTCCTAGGCGGGGCGAGCACAGACACTTAGCGGCAGTTTAATGACTTTTTAAATGCGTTGACACAAACATGTCTCACTTTTGTTTGGATCAGTCAGCAAACACTTTTTGTAAACCCCAAAATCTCCACACCTCCTACCTTTCACGCCACCCTAGTCTCGAATCTCCCGCCCCTGCTCCTCAGGCTGGGTCCCCATGGGAGGCGGGGCTGCGTGCTGACACACAGAGGAGCAGGTGGAGGTCTTCGATCCCCGCCCACACTGCGCTGCCCGCAGGTTTGAACCGCAGCGTGGAGAGCGAAGAGGTCTGAGCCAACGTGAGCACAGCATCGAGGGGCCTGCCTAGCTGGGGCCAGTGGCCCTGTGTCTTCTGCCTGCAACGCGGGTCCTGCGCACGCTACACCTGAGGGGCTGGGAGGTGAGCCGGGGCCCGCAGGCAGGTGTGAGAATCGTGTCCGCAGCCAGCGTCCCCGAGGCCACGCTGCGGCAATGATCACTTGGTGAAGCTGAGCCGTGACAGCGTGGGAATATATCAGGGATGTGCTGGGTAAAAACAGAAAGCAGGGAAGGGAGATGGAGATTGGTAGCTGCTAGGAGGAGGCTGCTAGCTGAAACTAAGTGATCCCTGAGGACTTTCTGGGGAAGATAAAATTTAAGAGGGAGCAAGGAGCATATCTGGGAAGTGAATAGTACAGGTAGAGGGAACAGTCAGATGGAAAGTCAATGAGGCAAGTGTAGGCTGGAGTACCCAAGGAGCAGAAAGGATGTCAGTGTGTGGAAAACAGAGCAAGCAAAGTGGAGAGGAGAAGGAAACAGTCAGACACGAAACAGCGGTCCACATTTCTAGGGCTCTGGAGGCACTTTGAGCACTTTGCTTCTTCTGTGAAGAAGCCATTGAAGAGATTTCAGTGACATGATCAGACTTATGTTTAAACAGGATCTCTCTGGATGCCATTGATTAATGGCATCCATCAATCAATTGATTAGAGAGTGTAGGAGAGTAAGGACAAGCCCCAGAAGACCAAGAGTTGATTCAAAGAAGTGATTACTCAAACATGGTCCCCCTCCTCAGTGAGGACGCAGAGCAGGAATCGGCAAATAATGGCCACAAATCAAATCAGGCTCTCAGCCTGGATCTGTGGGACTGTGAGCTAATAATGGTTCTCACGTTTAGAAAGCTTGTTGAAGAAGAAAGAGGAGAAGCTACAGAAGCTGTATATGGCCCACAAAGCCTAAGATATTTAAAATCCAGAAAATGCTCTCCAACACCTGATGTAAAGCATGTGGCTCGTAGGAGGTGCTCAACAAAATTTGGAAGAGGAATACATGTGTCAATTAGTTCCTGAAAACATTGTAAAGTGATAGGTGTCAAGAAACATTTATCCCTTCACCCTTAACCTTCACAAATGATTCCATTTCCATCGAGCTTTTGAAAACTATATTCTGGCTTTCAAAACAATAAACCAGGGGGCATTTTATCACATAAGCAAGGTCATAAACAACTGTCGAGTAAAGTTGAAAGAGCAACAGATCAAATAATAACAAAAAACATTTTGATAGATTTTTAAGCCTTACAAGGCATTTTCATGTTCATTCTCTAATTTAATCCTCAAATCTACTCCATGAGATAGTTATTATTTTCCCTTTAGAAATGACCACATATTACAATCCTCAGTGATTGCTCAAGAAAAGCTGAAATCTTGAGTGCCACATCAATTAATGCCAAGGTTGGGTTTTTTCCCATGGGAACATTGGCTGCTAAAATCCACAGGGATTTTCAGCTCAAGATGGCAGACGAGGAAACATATTCACTTTCTGTTCCGCCTGAAACCATATTTAAACAATACTGTAGAAATACCAAAATTAATCATCCAATCAAAGCCAAGACACTTTGGAAGTCATCCACCACAGAAAGATTTCAACACATTTCGAGAAGGCAAACAATGAAATGGAGGAGCCATGAATAAAATAATGAAGAAAAGACTAACCCTAAGTAAGGTCTGAACAAACCCAGTCAGCTTTTGCTGAGCTCTGGTTATAGTAAAGGGCAGAGGAAAGAAGAGGGGCTGAAAACAAGGAGACAAAAGTCATTTTAGGAAAAAAAGGTCATTTCATGAGCTCCAGGGAACACTCAGCCTGCTGCCATACTAACTCATGAATTACAATGGATTGTTGGTAAGCAAGATGAGAAAACAGGGAAGAAACCAAACAAACAAAAATCAAGACATTGTTTCTTACTGAACCCTTCTCAAATGAGATCGAGGAATTAGGGTTCAATGCCACAGCTGTAAATCATCTCTGCTCTTGGAGAGGTTAGAAAGGGCTTATAATATTTACCCTTTTCTTTCAGACATAATTTAGGTGTGAGCAAAAGCTTTTCGTGTCCTCCAACCCCAAAGTTTATTGGGGATGGAAGAGCAAATTTGCTGTGACATACCATAAAAAGTATCTCATGAGCAGAGGGTCCAACTAATTCTGGAATATATGAATTACGCCCAGTGTTATTTTCAATAGACTTTGAACAAAAATATATAAATACATTTTGACTGATCTATACGATTCTGGGTCCTGAAACTTCTACATGTCACCTGTGTGATACATAACACACAATGTCAGCCCCAGGAGAGAGAAAACACTCCAATGAAGCAAGCCAAAGACACAAGTTTTAAACATGGTCAAGTGATGTGTAGACCAACAGCTTCTAGCTCCTGAATAACAACACATGTTTCCCTTGTCCTAGACACCCAAGAGTACGTCTCCTCTCTTCGGCGTAACAATCTCTCGAGTTACATATGTGTAATAAAGAGTGGACCCAGCTGGCATACTCACAATGACCAAATTGTGTTGATGGTACTTTAAACCAATACATCGCTCCACGCTGAAGTTGCAATAAAGGATATATTTGCTTTCTAGACATGAATGAGACGCCTTGCTGGATATACGCCAGGAAGGCCAGAGAAACTGGCTTCTAATCCATAGGGAACAATTCACTGGTCAATTCCTTTCAGGATAGCCCACGATTTATCTAGACTACAATCTTTACATATCTGGATCCTTCAATCTAGACAAAGGGAAAATCCGGCCTTCAAGCCTCAGTTAGAAATGTGGAAGGACAGCACCAATGGTAGCACCAGCTGACAACTGGTGGTCTGTGACCTGTATCTTCTGAGATTAGAGCACAGTGTTGTGGATGACCAATTCATGTGTTGAACCAAAGAAGACCTCCTACAGGACAGTGTAGCTGTTCGTTAAAGGTATGGCACTTAGGGCTAAGTACCATAAGGACTACAAGAAAAAATGAAAAACAAGTAACACATGAAGCATATATGATAAGGTGGCACCGCAGTCCAGAACACGAGCTCTGGAATCACACAGGCTTGCTTCGAATCCCAGCTAAGCCACTACCATCTGTATACCCTGAAGAACAGTGCAAGGTTTAAATGTTGTTTGACCAAATTTCAAAAAAGAAGTGAAGAAAGAACCTACCTGCCAGGAAGGGACATCGTGGGGTGCAGCATCCAGTCGGATCAGGGCTCTGCATCTCCTGCTCAGAAACCTTGGCCACTTGGCTCATGGTGATGCTGGCAGCTGAGCAGCCCTGGAGAAGGCGATCCTGTCTCCAGACCTCACAGAGAAGCTGGGGAGGTCCCCGGAGGAGGTGGCCCACACCCTGGCAAGCTCTGGGTGCCTCCTGCTCTCAGCTCTGAGCAGGTTCTGATCTCTGGGACCCGTAGTGGGGAAGGGCGGGCCAATACATACGCACGGCTGAGGGGCCTGCAGGGCCGGTGCCCAGGCAGGGTGAGCTCTGAAGTAGAAGGCTTCCACAGTCCCCAACAGTCTCTGCATGGTGGCCCATCCCGTGCCAAACACCTGCCACCCACAGCGAGAAGACCCAGCCACTAGAAAGTCCAGAAGGGGCCCCGCCTTTTGCCTTTGGGCTAGGGTTTCTCCACCAGCTGGGCTCGAATGTGCCCCCTGCCTCACCCCCTGCCCCGCCCTCCCTTTCTCTGTGACACGTACAATGGACATGTCACAGAGGCAGGCGGAGCCGTCAGATATAAAAGGAGTGAGAAGCTCTCCCACTGTCACTCTCTGCTCTCAGATCAGGCACGCAGCAGCTCTGATATGGAACCCATGGACACCACACCTCCTTCCCACGCCATCATCTACCATTCTGCTCCTGTTTTCCCCAGCACCCCATTTACGGCTTTGCCGGGCATCGGTGCTTCAGCAGGCAGCACGTCTGACCCCTAACCTATGGACGCCACACCTCATTCCCACGCCGTCATCTTCCGTTCTGCTCCTGTTTTCTCCAGCACCCCTGTTACGGCTTTGCCGGGCATCGGTGCTTCAGCAGGCAGCACCTCAGACCCCGAACCTATGGACACCACACCTCCTTCCCACGCCGTCATCTTCCATTCTGCTCCTGCTTTCTCCAGCACACGTTCACGGCTTTGGAGGTCACGGCGTTGGCGGGCATCGGTGCTTCGGCAGGCAGCACGTCTGACACCAAAGCTACGGACACCTCACCTCCTTTACAGACTGACAAGACCCAACACATACACCAACACTTCAAAGTTATGACAGAAAGTTGAGTAAGGTATACATTTGGAATTTCATTTATTATTATTAAAAAGCACAACTGTAGTGCTTAGACTATACCAAGTACTATTCTAAGTTCTTACCAAATATTAACCCACATATTCCTCATAATGGCAACCCTATAGGCAGGTAATGTTCTTTTCTTTGTGGTACGCAGGCCTCTCACTGTTGTGGCCTCTCCCGCTGCAGATCACAGGCTCTGGACGCGCAGGCTCAGCGGCCATGGCTCACGGGCCCAGCCGCTCCACGGCATGTGGGATCCTCCCGGACCGGGGCACGAACCCGTGCCCCCTGCATCAGCAGGCGGACTCCCAACCACTGCACCACTATGGAAGCCCGGCAGGTAATATTCATAATATTCACTTTTGGGGGGAAACTGAGGCCCAGAGACGTTGAATAGCTTGCCTAATGCCACACAGTAAGTAGGTGGCAAAAACCCAGGAGTAAAACCAGACCTTCTATACTTTCATCACTTTGATGTGTCACCTTATTATAAGTTGTGGTTAGGGAAGGGACTAAATTGGCAAGACTCTGAACTCAAAGGAGAAGGGAGAAATGAGAAAATGAGTGATCCTAGAACCTAGAGAAGATTTAGGCTCAGAAATTTCTGATGATGAGACCCGGAAGATCAAGAACTTGGTTGGAATATTAACTTGGGGTAGTATCTGAATCCATTGAGAAATGGTTTTGTTTTGTGTAAAATTTAGAAAGGCCAGTTGGATGAAGATTAATGAAGAAAAAAGAAGGAAGGAAAAGGAAAAGGTGCCTTAAGTGAGACATAACCACTTCACTCTAAGTACTAGGGTTGTGGTCCTGTGGGAAAGGATGGAGCTCTCTCTACCAGGTTTGTCACCAGGATGAACAAGGAGAAACATGGCAAGCATTGTACTGCTTTTGTTGATCCCTCAAAACCACGGCTTCAGTTTCCAAGAATGACCTACGGTAGCATAACTACTGTGTGTCAGACATGCCACTAAGTGTGTTTCCAGTCACACCTTTTAATTGGAGAAAAGGATCAATAGTCTATCTACCTAAGATCACACAGAGGGTGGGGAAGCCTGTTTTTAAACCACCTGCCTCCAATACCAGGTGCCAGGAGCCAGACTCAGCTTACAGGTCTCTTCTGCTCACCTGGAAGTGAAACCATGTGTCATGATTAGTGAAATCCTGTCTTCACTCATCAAGGTACCTTGAACACTTGCACGTCCTCCAAGTAGCATGTAGCATAAGCAAAATGATGTTTGCCCCGGTATTGTCCAGGAACTTGGAATCAGCTGTGCCTAGTTAGGCGGAGCTGGTTTAGAGTGGAGAGGACCACCGATCTTCCACCTGGGCAAGTGCCTTTTGACCTTCTGCCATCAGAGGGCCAAAAACTCCAGCCTGAGAATGTGCTGAGCCCTGTAGCCTATTACACAGGTTCAGAACAATGAGGAGCACATCTTTTTCCAATCACATTGCCTCAAGCTCCCCATGACCCATACTGCCCTGCTTCTTTATTCTTTATCCCACAGACACCCCAAGCTCCCCATGACCCATACTGCCCTGCTTCTTTATTCTTTATCCCACAGATACCCCAAGCCCCTTGCTTTCGGGAAGGGGGATTTGAGACCTATTTTCACGTCACTTCCTCGCATGGCTGCCCTGTGAATAAACCTCCTCTTTGCTGCAAACACCAGCATCTCTGTGTTTTGGCTTGCTGCGCCTCAGACACAATGGTTGGGAGCAGTGGTAAAGGTCCCTTGCCTGTAATGGAAGCTGGTACCTAGTAGTCACTTTGTGGATGTTTTCTCCTCCCGGGGGGCAGACGTCCTGCTCTTCCGGAAAGGGAGAAATGCAGGAGCTGGACCCTTGCCCTCA
The DNA here is from genome assembly GCF_949752795.1 of Hyperoodon ampullatus. NCBI lineage: Eukaryota > Metazoa > Chordata > Mammalia > Artiodactyla > Ziphiidae > Hyperoodon > Hyperoodon ampullatus. Next base: position 140,283,291 of record NC_136915.1, on the reverse strand, counting down.
GCATCACCGTCACCTAGGAGCTTCTCAGAAGGACAGAATCCAGACCCCACCCAGAACTATTGAATACCAGCCTGCATTTAACAAGATCCTCAAGGGAGGCACAGCCATGTGAAATTTGGAGAGGCACCAAGCTGTCATCCTCTTCTCTGCAGCTAATGAAAACCAAGCAAAGATTCATCCCAAGCCTACTCTGCCTCAGTCAACTGGATATCATATGAGCTCATTTAATCCTCCCCAGAACCTGCAAATGAGACCGCACATGCCACGGAGCAACTAAGACCGTGCGCCACAACTACCGAGCCTGCGCTCTAGAGCCCGTGAACCAAAACTACTGAAGCCCACACACCTACACTCCATGCTCAGCAACAACGAGAAGCCACCCCAATGAGAAGCCTCCACACTGCAACAAAGAGTAACCCCCGCTCACTGCCACTAGAGAAAGCCCACACACAGCAATGAAGAGCCTATGCAGCCAAAAATAAATAAATAAATAAACCTGTTAAAAAATAAATCGTGTTTTAGTAACTTACTAAAAGGCACACAATCAGTAAATCTGAGCAAGAATTCAATCCCAAATCTGTCACACTGAAGTTTAAGCTAGTACTTGAGATTAATAAAAACAGCACTAAATTAAAAGTTCAGAGATATTTTTTATTTCATACTCTTTCACTAACACTCTTTGGAGATAAATCATTTCATTTATATGGGCCTTAGTTTTTACAACTATAACAGTTGGAAGCTTGACTAGATGATCTGTATGTAGTTTTCCAATTCTAAAATGGTCCACTAATTTGGATTCCTACAATAACTGCTCTTGCAATACATGCATGCTGCCACCAAGTAGCAGTAGAGACTACTAGTTCCTTTTTTATCCCTAGTGGGGAGTGCATTTTGACATCAGACTTATCCGTCAATACTACAACCTGTTAGTATAACTGTAAAATAACAGAATAATCTGGTATCCTCTCCTGCAAAGCAGAAGCTTTACATTGTGCCTGTGAGTCATATCAGAATTACCTGTAGGTTTTGAAACATAGAAGAAATCCAGAACCCATTGAATGAGAATCTTCAGAGACAGGACTTGGGCATCTGGATTTTGGGTCTCCCATCATTTGTATATTTTATTTCATTTTATTTTTTGCCTATGTACAATATTAGTCACATCCTTTTGAATCTTTAAAAGTTTCTTTTTGTTTTAAATTTTAGAATATTCCATAATCTTCACCTACTTTTCATAAGGTGTTATCTGTTATGTTTATTCGATCTTGTGCTTCTCCTGGTTAAGACTTCATTATATTTTTTTCGGGGCCCTGCCTCATGTCTTGGAGGATCTTATTTCCCTGACCTGGGATTGGACCCCAGGGCCCCAGCAGTGAAAGCGCCAAGTTCTAACCACTGGAAAACCAGGGAGTTCCCAAGGCTTCTATTTTAAATGACTTCTTTTCCCACTCTAATTAATTCCTGGGATGAATTTCATGTTTGAACATTAAAGCAACCTGGCATTACCAAAATAAAGCTACTTTGATTCTGATATATGATTGTTTTACACACCATGGGTACAGTTTGTGCTTCTGTTTACACATTTTGCATGCATTTTCAAAAGAGAAACTGGCCTGTGATTCTATTCTTGTAATATTCTTTATGGATTTTGTTTTGTTTTGTTTTTAAGATTCTATACTTTATTTTTTATTTATTTATTTTTGGCTGCATTGGGTCTTCATTGTTGCACGCGAGCTTTCTGTAGTTGCGGTGAGCGGGGGGCTATTCTTTGCTGTGGTGAGTAGGCTTCTCCTTGCGGTGGCCTGTCTTGTTGTGGAGCACGGGCTCTAGGCATGCAGGCTTCAGTAGTTGCGGCACGTGGGCTCAGCAGTTGTGGCTCGCAGGCTCCAGAGCGCAGGCTCAGCAGTTGTGGCACGTGGGCGTAGTTGCTCCACGGCATGTGGGATCTTCCCCCACAAGGGCTCGAACCCGTGTCCCCTGCATTGGGAGGCGGATTCTTAACCACTGCACCATCAGGGAGGCCCTTCTTTGTACTTTTGATCTGAAGCTTATGTTGGCCTTATAAATACTTTCAGCAATATATAGTTTTCTGTTTCCTGGAAGATTTTTATGTAAGATTACCAATACTTCTTCCCTAAATATTTGGAAGAAGTTACGTGGAAACCCATGTATCCCTGGAAATCATTTTCTGTAAAGGTACTTAACTATACAAACAACTTTTTGAGTAGATACAGGTGTTTTAGATATTTTTTTCTTTGTTGGGTTAGTCTTGTTAGGTTGCATTTGTTAAGAATGTGTAATTTTGGATGAATTTTCAAATTTATAACTATAAAATTATCATAATTTTAACAGCTTTATTGGGATGTAATTTACATACCATAATTTCAACTCTTTTATGTATACAATTCAGTGGTTCTTAGTGTAACCACTAAAAGACTTGTGTAACCATCACAACAATCCAATTGTAGATTTTTGTCCCCCCACCAAAAACCCATTACACATTAACAAGGTTTTTTCATTCTCCTCAACCCTCTCAGCCCTAGGCAACCACTAATCGACTTCCTGTCTCTACAGATTGGCTATTCTGGGCATTTCATATAAATGGCACCATACAATATGTGATCTTTTGTGATTGGCTGCTTTAACTTTACATAATGCTTTCATGGTTCATTCATGTTGTAACATGGATCAACCTGTCAGTCCTTTTTATAGCTGAATGCTATTCTATTGTACGGCTATTCCACATTTTGTTTCTTCATTTATCAGATTGACATTTGAATTATTTCCACCTTTTGTTTTTAGAAATATGCTTCTCTGAACATTCACGTACAAGCTTTGGTGCAGACATAAGTTTTTATTTCTCTTAGGTATATATTTAGTAATGTAACTGCTGGGTCATAGGGTAACTCGATGTTTAACACTTGCAGGAACTCTCAAGCTGTTTTGTAAAATGGCCACGCCATTTTACATTCCCACCAGCAATGTATGTGGCTTTTAATCTCTTGTCTTACAGCCTAGCATGTCGTCTATGCTGGGAAACGTTTCACATGTAGTTCAGCAGGATGAGCATTTTACTGTTCGGTTGAGTGTTCTCTAGACATTTAGTAGGTCTTGTTAATTCATAGTCTTGTCCAAGTCTTCTGTATCGTTGTTGATCTTCTGCCTAATTGTTCTATCCATTATTGACCGTGGAGTACTGAAGCCTCTACCTAATATTGTGCAATTATCTACTTCTTCCTTCAATTCTTCATGGGTTTTGGTATTTTCTTCATGTAGTTCGGTTTTATCTTATTCAGGGCAAATATGTTAAAAATTTTGGTATCTTCCCTTTTTTATCATAAAATGTCCCTTTTCATATCTAGTAACTTTTTTGTTTGTTTTAAAGTCTATATTTTCTGGTATTAGTATAGCCACTTCAGCATGCTTATGGTTGCTATTTGCATGCACCTCTTATGTTTCAGTGAACTTTGTGAGAAGACAGGGCCTGGGAGCTGCGGCCTCACACTCGGGCTCCAGAGGAAGATGTGTGTGACACACCTCAAACTGACCCAAAACACGGAGCAAAACCAGCCATCTAGAGGTCTAAAAGAGAGCCACTGCAGCTAGCCCATAGGTCCAAGGAAAATAAATTCTTTCCTATTTCTTCCAAAGCATTTTCACAGCAAGAGCTGGCTAACACCACATCCTCCAAATCATTGTTATGTAAATGGCTGCCACCAGGCCTACATGTAAGGTCATTGTGTACTAAAAATGTGAGAATTCTTGAACACTCCGTGCCTCTCCAACACAATGTACATGGCTAAATTTCCGCCAATAAGTTCACTAATATACCACACAGATCTCCCTAAACTTTTATTAAATGCAATACAAAGTTCTTTCTTTTCATTTTCTGCTTCCGCATAGTTAAAATGCTTTTTATCAATGTAAAACGGCTCTTGCTGTTTGGCTTCTGTGGTTAGAATCTTTTGAACTCTTTGGCTTTTCAGCTCCTAGGCTGTAAGGTTTGAATCAGCAAATGCCCCAAGGAGAAAAGCGGCAGCAAATGTCAAGCTTGCATCTGTGTTTCCCTTCTCTCCACAACTTGGCCCGCATGTCTTGGTGTCTCTCCAACATTCAGATGCCAGAGAACAGATGTTTTCTTACTTTATCCAGGTTTTCTAACATTTCTTTAGACTTCACCTGATCTTATGTTATTATTGAACTATCATCTCAATTACCACTAGGAAGAAAATTTACAATTTTTAGAGAAAAGGGAACCCTGGTACACTGTTGGTAGGGACATAAACTGGTGCAGCCACTGTGGAAAACAGTATGGAGGGTTCTCCAAAACCTAAAAAGAGAACTACTATATGACCTCGCAACTCCACTCTTAGGTAGAAATCTGAAAAAACCAAAAACACGTGTTCTCAATAACATGTATTGGAAAAGATACATGCACCCCAATGTTCGCAGCCTCCTTGTGTACAATTACCAAGATATGGAAGCAACCTAAGTGTCATCAAGAGATGAATAGATAAAGAAGATGTGGTACATATAACCAATGGCATACTACTCAGCCTTACAAAAGAACAAAATTTTGCCATTTGCAGCAACATAGATGGACTTGGAGGGCATTGTGGTAAGTGAAATAAGTCAAACAGAAACAAATACTGTAGGATATCACCTCTATATGGAATCTAAAAAATACAACAATCTACCAAATATAACAAAACAGAAGGAGAGTTACAGATATAGAGAACAAACTAATGGTTGCCAGAGCGGAGGGGGAGGAGGGGGCAATACAGGGGTCGGGAAGTGAGAGATGTGAACTACTATGTCCACAGTAGTCTCAAGGATGTATTGTACAACACAGGGAATATAGGCAATATATTGTAATAACTGTAAATGTAAAGTAACCTTTAAAAAGTATATAAAAATATTTTTAAAAGAAATCATACTGAAAATTGGAAACAATTTAAATATCCATCAACAGGAAAATGCACATATAAATTATTGTATTTCCGTACATGGGAATCCTACATAGCGAGGAAAGTACATGAACTAGACAGATCTTTACGTGTCAGCATGGATGAACCTAGCAAAGATAACACTAAATAAAGCAAGTAAGAAGACAAAATATAGAATACTATATGCGGTTTACGAGTACTAAAAATGTAGCATAAATAGAAAGACGTCCATGTCAGTGATGGAGACCAAGTTCAGAAGAGTGGTTACCCAGGGTCAGCTGGGGAGTGGCTGTGTTTGGGAAAGTGGTCACACCAGACTCTTCAACAGGAATGGAAATGTTTCAGTTCACACGCTCGCTGGAAGACAGAGGAGTGTCTGCGATGTTATAATGTGAGCATCTAGGGGATCTGATGCGCGGGAGCTGGTAGAGGGTGGAGGCATCCAGAAGGTGGTGGTAGAAGAGGAACGTTGTACACAGAACGCCTAAGGCCTGACCAGAGGACGACCACTGTTCTAGAAACTGGACACAAATCCAACTTCTACGGCCAACCTTAAAAGACAAACTGAGGCACATTTAAAATTTTAAGACTTTATGTGAGCAAAATTAGATTCAATTCAGGCACCACCAAAGTGGAAGTGGTGAGGAGCACTCCAGCCACAGGAGCTGCAGAGATGTTTATTTCAAAAGGGCAGAAGCAAAGCAAGGAAATGACTGATTTGCTATAGCTTTAAAGCCTAGTTGGTGGTTTGTGACTGGTTGTCCTCAGCGGTGTCCATCACCCTGAGCCGTTGACAGGCTTAGATTTTCGTTGCTTTACATAGGCGGCCGCATCACTAGAGCCACCACAGTCTAATGGCCCCCTGCAGGGTTAATTTACTAACACCAGTTGTCTCAGTCCTTCCTCTTACTCAGTCACTTCACTTCCTACGCCTCAGTTTCTCTTCTGTAAGGTGGACATTCAGTAGTAAATTCTCTGTGGAGGTGTCAGTGCCAAACAAAGTGATTATTAGTAACCATGATCATGTCCTGAATACAATGAACACGTCACCGTTTGCCAACCACCGTGTGAAGTCAGCAGAGACAACAGAAATTAAGAGCTCTCCGCAAAAATTCACACACCCGTGCACCAGGTAACGGACCACAGGCAGACGTTCACTCAGCCTTTCATGTGTCCCTCACGGAGTGCACGCTCTCTCCTAGGCGGGGCGAGCACAGACACTTAGTGGCAGTTTAATGACTTTTTAAATGTGTTGATACAACCATGTCTCACTTTTGTTTGGATCAGTCAGCAAACACTTTTTGTAAACCCCAAACTCTCCACACCTCCTACATTTCGCGCCACCCTAGTCTCGAATCTCCCGCCCCTGCTCCTCAGGCTGGGTCCCCATGGGAGGTGGGGCTGCGTGCTGACACACAGAGGAGCAGGTGGAGGTCTTCGATCCCCGCCCACACTGCGCTGCCCGCAGGTTTGAACCACAACGTGGAGAGCGAAGAGGTCTGAGCCAACGTGAGCACAGCATCGAGGGGCCTGCCTAGCTGGGGCCAGTGGCCCTGTGTCTTCTGCCTGCAACGCGGGTCCTGCGCATGCTGCACCTGAGGGGCTGGGAGGTGAGCCGGGGCCCCCAGGCAGGTGTGAGCATCGTGTCCGCAGCCAGCGTCACTGAGGCCACGCTGCGGCAATGATCACTTGGTGAAGAAGCCGTGACAGCACGGGAATATATCAGGGAAGTGCTGGAGAAAAACAGAAAGCAGGGAAGGGAGATGGAGATTGTTAGCTGCTAGGAGGAGGCTGCTAGCTGAAAATAAGTGATCCCTGAGGACTTTCTGGGGAAGATAAAATTTAAGAGGGAGCAAGGAGCATATCTGGGAAGTGAATAGTACAGGTAGAGGGAACAGCCAGATGAAAGTCAATGAGGCAAGAGTAGGCTGGAGTACCCAAGGAGCAGAAAGGATGTCAGTGTGTGGAAAACAGAGCAAGCAAAGTGGAGAGGAGAAGGAAACAGTCAGACACGAAACAGAGGTCCACATTTCTAGGGCTCTGGAGGCACTTTGAGGACTTTGCTTCTTCTGTGAAGAAGCCATTGAAGAGATTTCAGTGACATGATCTGACTTATGTTTAAACAGGATCTCTCTGGATGCCATGTTGATTAGAGAGTGTAGGAGAGTAAGGACAAGCCCCAGGAGACCAAGAGTTGATTCAAAGAAGTGATTACTCAAACATGGTCCCCCTCCTCAGTGAGGATGCAGAGCAGGAATCGGCAAATAATGGCCACAAATCAAATCAGGCTCTCAGCCTGGATCTGTGGGACTGTGAGCTAATAATGGTTCTCACGTTTAGAAAGCTTGTTGAAGAAGAAAGAGGAGAAGCTACAGAAGCTGTATATGGCCCACAAAGCCTAAGATATTTAAAATCCAAAAATGCTTTCCAACACCTGATGTAAAGCATGTGGCTCGTAGGAGGTGCTCAACAAAATTTGGAAGAGGAATACATGTGTCAATTAGTTCCTGAAAACATTGTAAAGTGATAGGTGTCAAGAAACATTTATCCCTTCACCCTTAACCTTCACAAATGATGCCATTTCCATTGAGCTATTGAAAACTATATTCTGGCTTTCAAAACAATAAACCAGGGGGCATTTTATCACATAAGCAAGGTCATAAACAACTGTCGAGTAAAGTTGAAAGAGCAACAGATCAAATAATAACAAAAACATTTTGATAGATTTTTAAGCCTTACAAAGCATTTTCATGTTCATTCTCTAATTTAATCCTCAAATCTACTCCATGAGATAGTTATTATTTTCCCTTTAGAAATGACCACATATTACAATCCTCAGTGATTGCTCAAGAAAAGCTGAAATCTTGAGTGTCACATCAATTAATGCGAAGGTTGGGTTTTTTCCCATGGGAACATTGGATGCTAAAATCCACAGGGATTTTCAGCTCAAGATGGCAGACGAGGAAACATATTCACTTTCTGTTCCTCCTGAAACCATATTTAAACAATACTGTAGAAATACCAAAATTAATCAACCAATCAAAGCCAAGACACTTTGGAAGTCATCCACCACAGAAAGATTTCAACACATTTCGAGAAGGCAAACAATGAAATGGAGGAGCCATGAATAAAATAATGAAGAAAAGACTAACCCTAAGTAAGGTCTGAACAAACCCAGTCAGCTTTTGCTGAGCTCTGGTTATAGTAAAGGGCAGAGGAAAGAAGAGGGGCTGAAAACAAGGAGACAAAAGTCATTTTAGGAAAAAAAGGTCATTTCCCGAGCTCCAGGGAACACTCAGCCTGCTGCCATACTAACTCATGAATTACAATGGATTGTTGGTAAGCAAGATGAGAAAACAGGGAAGAAACCAAACAAACAAAAATCAAGACATTCTTTCTTACTGAACTCTTCTCAAATGAGATCGAGGAATTAGGGTTCAATGCCACAGCTGTAAATCATCTCTGCTCTTGGAGAGGTTAGAAAGGGCTTATAATATTTACCCTTTTCTTTCAGACATAATTTAGGTGTCAGAAAAAGCTTTTTGTGTCCTCCAACCCCAAAGTTTATTGGGGATGGAAGTCCAAATTTACTGTGACATACCATAAAAAGAATCTCATGAGCAGAGGGTCCAACTAATTCTGGAATATATGAATTATGCCCAGTGTTATTTTCAATAGACTTTGAACAAAAATATATAAATACATTTTGACTGATCTATACGATTCTGGGTCCTGAATCTTCTACATGTCACCTGTGTGATACATAACACACAATGTCAGCCCCAGGAGAGAGAAAACACTCCAATGAAGCAAGCCAAAGACACAAGTTTTAAACAAGGTCAAGTGATGTGTAGACCATCAGCTTCCAGCTCCTGAATAACAACACATGTTTCCCTTGTCCTAGACACCCAAGAGTACGTCTCCTCTCTTGGGCGTAAGAATCTCTCGAGTTACATATGTGTAATAAAGAGTGGACCCAGCTGGCATACTCACAATGACCAAATTGTGTTGATGGAACTTTAAACCAATACATCGCTCCACGCTGAAGTTGCAATAAAGGATATATTTGCTTTCTAGACATGAATGAGACGCCTTGCTGTATATACGCCAGGAAGGCCAGAGAAACTGTCTTCTAATCCATACGGAACAATTCACTGGTGAATTTCTTTCAGGATAGCCCATGATTTATCTAGACTACAATCTTTACATATCTGGATCCTTCAATCTAGACAAAGGGAAAATCCGGGCTTCAAGCCTCAGTTAGAAATGTGGAAGGGCAGCACCAATGGTAGCACCAGCTGACAACTGGTGGTCTGTGACCTGTATCTTCTGAGATTAGAACACAGTGTGGTGGATGACCAATTCATGTGTTGAACAAAAGAAGACCTCCTACAGGACAGTGTAGCTGTTCGTTACAGGTATGGCACTTAGGGCTAAGTACCATAAGGACTACAAGAAAAAATGAAAAACAAGTAACACATGAAGCATATATGATAAGGTGGCACCGCAGTCCAGAACACGAGCTCTGGAATCACACAGGCTTGCTTCGAATCCCGGCTAAGCCACTACCATCTGTATACCCTGAAGAACAGTGCAAGGTTTAAATGTTGTTTGACCAAATTTCAAAAAAGAAGTGAAGAAAGAACCTACCTGCCAGGAAGGGACATCGTGGGGTGCAGCATCCAGTCGGATCAGGGCTCTGCATCTCCTGCTCAGAAACCTTCGCCACCTGGCTCATGGTGATGCTGGCAGCTGAGCAGCCCTGGAGAAGCGATCCTGTCTCCAGGCCTCGCAGAGAAGCTGGGGAGGTCCCCGGAGGAGGTGGCCCACACCCTGGCAAGCTCTGGGTGCCTCCTGCCCTCAGCTCTGAGCAGGCTCTGACCTCTGGGCCCCGTAGTGGGGAAGGGCTGGCCGATACATACGTGCGGCTGAGGGGCCTGCAGGGCCGGTGCCCAGGCAGGGCGAGCTCTGAAGGAGAAGGCTTCCACAGTCCCCAACAGTCTCTGCATGGTGGCCCATCCCGTGCCAAACACCTGCCAACCACAGCGAGAAGACCCAGCCACTAGAAAGTCCAGAAGGGGCCCCGCCTTTTGCCTTTTGGCTGGGGTTTCTCCACCAGCTCTGCTCGCATGTGCCCCCTGCCTCAGCCCCTGCCCCGCCCGCCCTTTCTCTGTGACACGTACAATGGACATGTCACAGAGGCAGGCGGAGCCGTCGGATATAAAAGGAGTGAGAAGCTCTCCCACTGTCACTCTCTGCTCTCAGATCAGGCACGCAGCAGCTCTGATATGGAACCCATGGACACCACACCTCCTTCCCACGCCATCATCTACCATTCTGCTCCTGTTTTCCCCAGCACCCCATTTACGGGTTTGCCGGGCATCGGTGCTTCAGCAAGCAGCACGTCTGACCCCGAACCTATGGACACCACACCTCCTTCCCACGCCGTCATCTTCCGTTCTGCTCCTGTATTCTCCAGCACCCCAGTTACGGCTTTGCCAGGCATCGGTGCTTCAGCAGGCAGCACCTCAGACCCCGAACCTATGGACACCACACCTCCTTCCCACGCCGTCATCTTCCATTCTGCTCCTTCTTTCTCCAGCACCCGTTCACGGCTTTGGCGGTCACGGCGTTGGCGGGCATCGGTGCTTCAGCAGGCAGCACGTCTGACACCAAAGCTACGGACACCTCACCTCCTTTACAGGCTGACAAGACCCAACACATAGACCAACACTTCAAAGTTATGACAGAAAGTTGAGTAAGGTATACATTTGGAATTTCATTTATTATTATTAAAAAGCACAACTGTAGTGCTTAGACTATAACAAGTACTATTCTAAGTTCTTACCAAATATTAACCCACATATTCCTCATAATGGCAACCCTATAGGCAGGTAATGTTCTTTTTTTTGTGGTGCGCAGTCCTCTCACTGTTGTGGCCTCTCCCGCTGCAGATCACAGGCTCTGGACGCGCAGGCTCAGCGGCCATGGCTCACGGGCCCAGCCGCTCCACGGCATGTGGGATCCTCCCGGACCGGGGCACGAACCCGTGCCCCCTGCATCAGCAGGCGGACTCCCAACCACTGCACCACTATGGAAGCCCGGCAGGTAATATTCATAATATTCACTTTTGGGGGGAAACTGAGGCCCAGAGACGTTGAATAGCTTGCCTAATGCCACACAGTAAGTAGGTGGCAAAAACCCAGGAGTAAAACCAGACCTTCTTGACTTTAATCACTTTGCTGTGTCACCTTATTATAAGTTGTTGTTAGGGAAGGGACTAAATTGGCAAGACTCTGAACTCAAAGGAGAAGGGAGAAATGAGAAAATGAGTGATCCTAGAAACTAGAGAAGATTTAGGCTCAGAAATTTCTGATGATGAGACCTGGAAGATCAAGAACTTGGTTGGAATATTAACTTGGGGTAGTATCTGAATCCATTGAGAAATGGTTTTGTTTTGTGTAAAATTTAGAAAGGCCAGTTGGATGAAGATTAATGAAGAAAAAAGAAGGAAGGAAAAGGAAAAGGTGCCTTAAGTGAGACATAACCACTTCACTCTAAGTACTAGGGGTGTGGTCCTGTGGGAAAGGATGGAGCTCTCTCTACCAGGTTTGTCACCAGGATGAACAAGGAGAAACATGGCAAGCATTGTACTGGTTTTGATGATCCCTCAAAACCACGGCTTCAGTTTCCAAGAATGACCTACGGTAGCATAACTACTGTGTGTCAGACATGCCACTAAGTGTGTTTCCAGTCACACCTTTTAATTGGAGAAAAGGATCAATAGTCTATCTACCTAGGATCACACAGAGGGTGGGGGAGCCCGTTTTTAAACCATCTGCCTCCAATTCCAGGTGCCAGGAGCCAGACTCAGCCTACAGGTCTCTTCTGCTCACCTGGAAGTGAAACCATGTGTCATGATTAGTGAAATCCTGTCTTCACTCATCAAGGTACCGTGAACACTTGCACGTCCTCCAAGTAGCATGTAGCATAAGCAAAAAGATGTTTGCCCCGGTATTGTCCAGGAACTTGGAATCAGCTGTGCCTAGTTAGGCGGAGCTGGTTTAGAGTGGAGAGGACCACCGATCTTCCACCTGGGCAAGTGCCTTTTGACCTTCTGCCATCAGAGGGCCAAAAACTCCAGCCTGAGAATGTGCTGAGCCCTGTAGCCTATTACACCGGCTCAGAACAATGAGGAGCACATCTTTTTCCAATCACCTTGCCTCAAGCTCCCCATGACCCATACTGCCCTGCTTCTTTATTCTTTATCCCACAGATACCCCAAGCCCCTTGCTTTCGGGAAGGGGGATTTGAGACCTATTTTCACGTCACTTCCTCACATGGCTGCCCTGTGAATAAACCTCCTCTTTGCTGCAAACCTCAGCATCTCAGTGTTTTGGCTTGCTGCGCTTCAGACACAATGGTGGGGAGCAGTGCTAAAGGTCCCTTGCCTGTAAGGGAAGCTGGTGCCTAGTAGTCACTTTGTGGATGTTTTCTCCTCCCGGGGGGCAGACGTCCTGCTCTTCCGGAAAGGGAGAAATGCAAGAGCTGGACCCTTGCCCTCAGCATCACCGTCACCTAGGAGCTTCTCAGAAGGACAGAATCCAGACCCCACCCAGAACTCCTGAATACCAGCCTGCATTTAACAAGATCCTCAAGGGAGGCACAGCCATGTGAAATTTGGAGAGGCACCAAGCTGTCATCCTCTTCTCCGCAGCTAATGAAAACCAAACAAAGATTCATCCCAAGCCTACTCTGCCTCAGTCAATTGGATATCATAGGAGCTCATTTAATCCTCCCCAGAACCTGCAAATGAGACCGCACATGCCACGGAGCAACTAAGACCGTGCGCCACAACTACCGAGCCTGCGCTCTAGAGCCCGCGAACCAAAACTACTGAAGCCCACACACCTACACTCCATGCTCGGCAACAACGAGAAGCCACCCCAATGAGAAGCCTGCGCACTGCAACAAAGAGTAGCCCCCGCTCACTGCAACTAGAGAAAGCCCACACACAGCAATGAAGAGCCTATGCAGCCAAAAATAAATAAATAAATAAACCTGTTAAAAAATAAATCGTGTTTTAGTAACTTACTAAAAGGCACACAATCAGTAAATCTGAGCAAGTATTCAATCCCAAATCTGTCACACTGAAGTTTAAGCTAGTACTTGAGATTAATAAAAACAGCACTAAATTAAAAGTTCAGAGATATTTTTTATTTCATACTCTTTCACTAACACTCTTTGGAGATAAATCATTTCATTTATATGGGCCTTAGTTTTTACAACTATAACAGTTGGAAGCTTGACTAGATGATCTGTATGTAGTTTTCCAATTCTAAAATGTTCCACTAATTTGGATTCCTACAATAACTGCTCTTGCAATACATGCATGCTGCCACCAAGTAGCAGTGGAGACTACTAGTTCCTTTTTTATCCCTAGTGGGGAGTGCATTTTGACATCAGACTTATCCGTCAATAGTACAACCTGTTAGTATAACTGTAAAATAACAGAATAATCTGGTATCCTCTCCTGCAAAGCAGAAGCTTTACATTGTGTCTGTGAGTCATATCAGAATCACCTGTAGGTTTTGAAACATAGAGGAAATCCAGAACCCATTGAATGAGAATCTTCAGAGACAGGACTTGGGCATCTGGATTTTGGGTCTCCCATCATTTGTATATTTTATTTCATTTTATTTTTTGCCTATGTACAATATTAGTCACATCCTTTTGAATCTTTAAAAGTTTCTTTTTGTTTTAAATGTTAGAATATTCCATAATCTTCACCTACTTTTCATAAGGTGTTATCTGTTATGTTTATTCGATCTTGTGCTTCTCCTGGTTAAGACTTCATTATTTTTTTTTCGGGGCCCTGCCTCATGTCTTGGAGGATCTTATTTCCCTGACCTGGGATTGGACCCCAGGGCCCCAGCAGTGAAAGCGCCAAGTTCTAACCACTGGAAAACCAGGGAATTCCCAAGGCTTCTGTTTTAAATGACTTCTTTTCCCACTCTAATTCATTCCTGGGATGAATTTCATGTTTGAACATTAAAGCAACCTGGCATTACCAAAATAAAGCTACTTTGATTCTGATATATGATTGTTTTACATACCATGGGTACAGTTTGTGCTTCTCTTTACACATTTTGCATGCATTTTCAAAAGAGAAACTGGCCTGTGATTCTATTCTTGTAATATTCTTTATGGATTTTGTTTTGTTTCGTTTTTAAGATTCTATAGTTTATTTTTTATTTATTTATTTTTGGCTGCATTGGGTCTTCATTGTTGCACGCGAGCTTTCTGTAGTTGCGGTGAGCGGGGGGCTATTCTTTGCTGTGGTGAGTAGGCTTCTCCTTGCGGTGGCCTGTCTTGTTGTGGAGCACGGGCTCTAGGCATGCAGGCTTCAGTAGTTGCGGCACGCGGGCTCAGCAGTTGTGGCTCGCAGGCTCCAGAGCGCAGGCTCAGCAGTTGTGGCACGTGGGCGTAGTTGCTCCACGGCATGTGGGATCTTCCCCCACAAGGGCTCGAACCCGTGTCCCCTGCATTGGGAGGCAGATTCTTAACCACTGCACCATCAGGGAAGCCCTTCTTTGTACTTTTGATCTGAAGCTTATGTTGGCCTTAGAAATACTTTCAGCAATATATAGTTTTCTGTTTCCTGGAAGATTTTTATGTAAGATTACCAATACTTCTTCCCTAAATATTTGGAAGAAGTTACTTGGAAACCCATGTATCCCTGGAAATCATTTTCTGTAAAGGTACTTAACTATACAAACAACTTTTTGAGTAGATACAGGCTTTGTAGATATTTTTTCTTTGTTGGGTTAGTCTTGTTAGGTTGCATTTGTTAAGAAGGTGTAATTTTGGATGAATTTTCAAATTTATAACTATAAAATTATCATAATTTTAACAGCTTTATTGGGATGTAATTTACATACCATAATTTCAACTCTTTTATGTATACAATTCAGTGGTTCTTAGTGTAACCACTAAAAGACTTGTGTAACCATCACAACAATCCAATTGTAGATTTTTGTCCCCCCACCAAAAACCCATTACACATTAACAAGGTTTTTTCATTCTCCTCAACCCTCTCAGCCCTAGGCAACCACTAATCGACTTCCTGTCTCTACAGATTGGCTATTCTGGGCATTTCATATAAATGGCACCATACAATATGTGATCTTTTGTGATTGGCTGCTTTAACTTTACATAATGCTTTCATGGTTCATTCATGTTGTAACATGGATCAATATTTCAGTTCTTTTTATAGCTCAATGCTCTTCTATTGTACGGCTATTCCACATTTTGTTTCTTCATTTATCAGGTTGACATTTGAATTATTTCCACCTTTTGTTTTTAGAAATATGCTTCTCTGAACATTCACGTACAAGCTTTGGTGCAGACATAAGATTTTATTTCTCTTAGGTATATATTTAGTAATGGAACTGCTGGGTCATAGGGTAACTCGATGTTTAACACTTGCAGGAACTCTCAAGCTGTTTTGTAAAATGGCCGCGCCATTTTACATTCCCACCAGCAATGTATGGGGCTTTTAATCTCTTGTCTTACAGCCTAGCATGTCGTCTATGCTGGGAAACGTTTCACATGTAGTTCAGCAGGATGAGCATTTTACTGTTCGGTTGAGTGTTCTCTAGACATTTAGTAGGTCTTGTTAATTCATAGTCTTGTCCAAATCTTCTATATCGTTGTTGATCTTCTGCCTAATTGTTCTATCCATTATTGACCGTGGAGTACTGAAGCCTCTACCTAATATTGTGCAATTATCTATTTCTTCCTTCAATTCTTCATGGGTTTTGGTATTTTCTTCTTCATGTAGTTTGGTTTTTTCTTATTCAGGGCAAATATGTTAAAAATTTTGGTATCTTCCCTTTTTTATCATAAAATGTCCCTTTTCATATCTAGTAACTTTTTCGTTTGTTTTAAAGTCTATATTTTCTGGTATTAGTATAGCCACTTCAGCATGCTTATGGTTGCTATTTGCATGCACCTCTTATGTTTCAGTGAACTTTGTGAGAAGACAGGGCCTGGGAGCTGCGGCCTCACACTCGGACTCCAGTGGAAGATGTGTGTGACACACCTCAAACTGACCCAAAACACGGAGCAAAACCAGCCATCTAGAGGTCTAAAAGAGAGCCACTGCAGCTAGCCCATAGGTCCAAGGAAAATAAATTCTTTCCAATTTCTTCCAAAGCATTTTCACAGCAAGAGCTGACTAACACCACATCCTCCAAATCATTGTTATGTAAATGGCTGCCACCAGGCCTCCATGTAAGGTCATTGTGTACTCAAAATGTGAGAATTCTTGAACTCTCGGTGCCTCTCCAACACAATGTACATGGCTAAATTTCCGCCAATAAGTTCACTAATATACCACACAGATCTCCCTAAACTTTTATTAAATGCAATGCAAAGTTCTTTCTTTTCATTTTCTGCTTCGGCATAGTTAAAATGCTTTTTATCAATGTAAAACGGCTCTTGCTGTTTGGCTTCTGTGGTTAGAGTCTTTTGAACTCTTTGGCTTTTCAGCTCCTAGGCTGTAAGGTTTGAATCAGCAAATGCCCCAAGGAGAAGAGCGGCAGCAAATGTCAAGCTTGCATCTGTGTTTCCCTTCTCTCCACAACTTGGCCCGCATGTCTTGGTGTCTCTCCAACATTCAGATGCCAGAGAACAGATGTTTTCTTACTTTATCCAGGTTTTCTAACATTTCTTTAGACTTCACCTGATCTTATGTTATTATTGAACTATCATCTCAATTACCACTAGGAAGAAAATTTACAATTTTTAGAGAAAAGGGAAGCCTGGTACACTGTTGGTAGGGACATAAACTGGTGCAGCCACTGTGGAAAACAGTATGGGGGGTTCTCCAAAACCTAAAAAGAGAACTACTATATGACCTCGCAACTCCACTCTTAGGTAGAAATCTGAAAACACCAAAAATACGTGTTCTCAATAACATGTATTGGAAAAGATACATGCACCCCAATGTTCGCAGCCTCCTTGTGTACAATTACCAAGATATGGAAGCAACCTAAGTGTCATCAAGAGATTAACAGATAAAGAAGATGTGGTACATATAACCAATGGCATACTACTCAGCCTTAAAAAAGAACAAAATTTTGCCATTTGCAGCAACATAGATGGACTTGGAGGGCATTGTGGTAAGTGAAATAAGTCAAACAGAAACAAATACTGTAGGATATCACCTCTATATGGAATCTAAAAAATACAACAATTTACCAAATATAACAAAACAGAAGGAGAGTTACAGATATAGAGAACAAACTAATGGTTGCCAGTGCGGAGGGGGAGGAGGGGGCAATACAGGGGTCGGGAAGTGAGAGATGTGAACTAGTAGGTCCACAATAGGCTCAAGGATGTATTGTACAACACAGGGAATATAGGCAATATATTCTAATAACTGTAAATGTAAAGTAACCTTTAAAAAGTATATAAAAATGTTTTTAAAAGAAATCATACTGAAAATTGGAAACAATTTAAATATCCATCAACAGGAAAATGCACATATAAATTATTGTATTTCCGTACATGGGAATCCTACATAGCGAGGAAAGTACATGAACTAGACAGATCTTTACGTGTCAGCATGGATGAACCTAGCAAAGATAACACTAAATAAAGCAAGTAAGAAGACAAAATATAGAATAGTATATGCGGGTTAGGAGTACTTAAAAATGTAGCATAAATAGAAAGACGTCCATGTCAGTGATGGAGACCAAGTTCAGAAGAGTGGTTACCCAGGGTCAGCTGGGGAGTGGTTGTGTTTGGGAAAGTGGTCACACCAGACTCTTCAACAGGAATGGAAATGTTTCAGTTCACACGCTCGCTGGAAGACAGAGGAGTGTCTGTGATGTTATAATGTGAGCATCTAGGGGATCTGATGCGCGGGAGCTGGTAGAGGGTGGAGGCATCCAGAATGTGGTGGTAGAAGAGGAACATTGTACACAGAACACCTAAGGCCTGACCAGAGGACGACCACTGTTCTAGAAACTGGACACAAATCCAACTTCTACGGCCAACCTTAAAAGACAAACTGAGGCACATTTAAAATTTTAAGACTTTATGTGAGCAAAATTAGATTCAATTCAGGCACCACCAAAGTGGAAGCGGTGAGGAGCACTCCAGCCACAGGAGCTGCAGAGATGTTTATTTTAAAAGGGCAGAAGCAAAGCAAGGAAATGACTGATTTGCTATAGCTTTAAAGCCTAGTTGGTGGTTTGTGACCGGTTGTCCTCAGCGGTGTCCATCACCCTGAGCCGTTGACAGGCTTAGATTTTCGTTGCTTTACATAGGCGGCCGCATCACTAGAGCCACCACAGTCTAATGGCCCCCTGCAGGGTTAATTTACTAACACTAGTTGTCTCAGTCCTTCCTCTTACTCAGTCACTTCACTTCCTACGCCTCAGTTTCTCTTCTGTAAAGTGGACATTCAGTAGTAAATTCTCTGTGCAGGTGTCAGTGCCAAACAAAGTGATTATTAGTAACCATGATCATGTCCTGAATACACTGAACACGTCACCATTTGCCAACCACCGTGTCAAGTCAGCAGAGACAACAGAAATTAAGAGCTCTCCGCAAAAATTCACACACCCGTGCACCAGGTAACGGACCACAGGCAGACGTTCACTCAGCCTTTCATGTGTCCCTCACGGAGTGCACGCTCTCTCCTAGGCGGGGCGAGCACAGACACTTAGCGGCAGTTTAATGACATTTTAAATCTGTTGATACAACCATGTCTCACTTTTGTTGGGATCAGTCAGCAAACACTTTTTGTAAACCCCAAACTCTCCACACCTCCTACATTTCGCGCCACACTAGTCTCGAATCTCCCGCCCCTGCTCCTCAGGCTGGGTCCCCATGGGAGGCGGGGCTGCGTGCTGACACACAGAGGAGCAGGTGGAGGTCTTCGATCGCCGCCCACACTGCGCTGCCCGCAGATTTGAACCGCAGCGTGGAGAGCGAAGAGGTCTGAGCCAACGTGAGCACAGCATCGAGGGGCCTGCCTAGCTGGGGCCAGTGGTCCTGTGTCTTCTGCCTGCAACGCGGGTCCTACGCACGCTGCACCTGAGGGGCTGGGAAGTGAGCCGGGGCCCCCAGGCAGGTGTGAGCATCGTGTCCGCAGCCAGCGTCCCCGAGGCCACGCTGCGGCAATGATCACTTGGTGAAGCTGAGCCGTGGCAGCGCGGGAATATATCAGGGAAGTGCTGGAGAAAAACAGAAAGCAGGGAAGGGAGATGGAGATTGTTACCTGCTAGGAGGAGGCTGCTAGCTGAAACTAAGTGATCCCTGAGGACTTTCTGGGGAAGATAAAATTTAAGAGGGAGCAAGGAGCATATCTGGGAAGTGAATAGTACAGGTAGAGGGAACAGCCAGATGGAAAGTCAATGAGGCAAGTGTAGGCTGGAGTACCCAAGGAGCAGAAAGGATGTCAGTGTGTGGAAAACAGAGCAAGCAAAGTGGAGAGGAGAAGGAAACAGTCAGACACGAAACAGAGGTCCACATTTCTAGGGCTCTGGAGGCACTTTGAGGACTTTGCTTCTTCTGTGAAGAAGCCATTGAAGAGATTTCAGTGACATGATCTGACTTATGTTTAAACAGGATCTCTCTGGATGCCATGTTGATTAGAGAGTGTAGGAGAGTAAGGACAAGCCCCAGGAGACCAAGAGTTGATTCAAAGAAGTGATTACTCAAACATGGTCCCCCTCCTCAGTGAGGACGCAGAGCAGGAATCGGCAAATAATGGCCACAAATCAAATCAGGCTCTCAGCCTGGATCTGTGGGACTGTGAGCTAATAATGGTTCTCACGTTTAGAAAGCTTGTTGAAGAAGAAAGAGGAGAAGCTACAGAAGCTGTATATGGCCCACAAAGCCTAAGATATTTAAAATCCAGAAAATGCTCTCCAACACCTGATGTAAAGCAAGTGGCTCGTAGGAGGTGCTCAAAAAAATTTGGAAGAGGAATACATGTGTCAATTACTTCCTGAAAACATTGTAAAGTGATAGGTGTCAAGAAACATTTATCCCTTCACCCTTAACCTTCACAAATGATGCCATTTCCATCGAGCTATTGAAAACTATATTCTGGCTTTCAAAACAATAAACCAGGGGGCATTTTATCACATAAGCAAGGTCATAAACAACTGTCGAGTAAAGTTGAAAGAGCAACAGATCAAATAATAACACAAAACATTTTGATAGATTTTTAAGCCTTACAAAGCATTTTCATGTTCATTCTCTAATTTAATCCTCTAATCTACTCCATGAGATAGTTATTATTTTCCCTTTAGAAATGACCACATATTACAATCCTCAGTGATTGCTCAAGAAAAGCTGAAATCTTGAGTGTCACATCAATTAATGCCAAGGTTGGGTTTTTTCCCATGGGAACATTGGATGCTAAAATCCACAGGGATTTTCAGCTCAAGATGGCAGACGAGGAAACATATTCACTTTCTGTTCCTCCTGAAACCATATTTAAACAATACTGTAGAAATACCAAAATTAATCAACCAATCAAAGCCAAGACACTTTGGAAGTCATCCACCACGGAAAGATTTCAACACATTTCGAGAAGGCAAACAATGAAATGGAGGAGCCATGAATAAAATAATGAAGAAAAGACTAACCCTAAGTAAGGTCTGAACAAACCCAGTCAGCTTTTGCTGAGCTCTGGTTATAGTAAAGGGCAGAGGAAAGAAGAGGGGCTGAAAACAAGGAGACAAAAGTCATTTTAGGAAAAAAAGGTCATTTCCCGAGCTCCAGGGAACACTCAGCCTGCTGCCATACTAACTCATGAATTACAATGGATTGTTGGTAAGCAAGATGAGAAAACAGGGAAGAAACCAAACAAACAAAAATCAAGACATTCTTTCTTACTGAACTCTTCTCAAATGAGATCGAGGAATTAGGGTTCAATGCCACAGCTGTAAATCATCTCTGCTCTTGGAGAGGTTAGAAAGGGCTTATAATATTTACCCTTTTCTTTCAGACATAATTTAGGTGTCAGAAAAAGCTTTTTGTGTCCTCCAACCCCAAAGTTTATTGGGGATGGAAGTCCAAATTTACTGTGACATACCATTAAAAGAATCTCATGAGCAGAGGGTCCAACTAATTCTGGAATATATGAATTATGCCCAGTGTTATTTTCAATAGACTTTGAACAAAAATATATAAATACATTTTGACTGATCTATACGATTCTGGGTCCTGAATCTTCTACATGTCACCTGTGTGATACATAACACACAATGTCAGCCCCAGGAGAGAGAAAACACTCCAATAAAGCAAGCCAAAGACACAAGTTTTAAACAAGGTCGAGTGATGAGTAGACCATCAGCTTCCAGCTCCTGAATAACAACACATGTTTCCCTTGTCCTAGACACCCAAGAGTATGTCTCCTCTCTTGGGCGTAAGAATCTCTCGAGTTACATATTTGTAATAAAGAGTGGACCCAGCTGGCATACTCACAATGACCAAATTGTGTTGATGGTACTTTAAACCAATACATCGCTCCACGCTGAAGTTGCAATAAAGGATATATTTGCTTTCTAGACATGAATGAGACGCCTTGCTGGATATACGCCAGGAAGGCCAGAGAAACTGTCTTCTAATCCATACGGAACAATTCACTGGTGAATTTCTTTCAGGATAGCCCATGATTTATCTAGAGTATAATCTTTACATATATGGATCCTTCAATCTAGACAAAGGGAAAATCCGGGCTTCAAGCCTCAGTTAGAAATGTGGAAGGGCAGCACCAATGGTAGCACCAGCTGACAACTGGTGGTCTTTGACCTGTATCTTCTGAGATTAGAACACAGTGTGGTGGATGACCAATTCATGTGTTGAACAAAAGAAGACCTCCTACAGGACAGTGTAGCTGTTCATTACAGGTATGGCACTTAGGGCTAAGTACCATAAGGACTACAAGAAAAAATGAAAAACAAGTAACACATGAAGCATATATGATAAGGTGGCACCGCAGTCCAGAACACGAGCTCTGGAATCACACAGGCTTGCTTCGAATCCCGGCTAAGCCACTACCATCTGTATACCCTGAAGAACAGTGCAAGGTTTAAATGTTGTTTGACCAAATTTCAAAAAAGAAGTGAAGAAAGAACCTACCTGCCAGGAAGGGACATCGTGGGGTGCAGCATCCAGTCGGATCAGGGCTCTGCATCTCCTGCTCAGAAACCTTCGCCACCTGGCTCATGGTGATGCTGGCAGCTGAGCATCCCTGGAGAAGGCGATCCTGTCTCCAGGCCTCGCAGAGAAGTTGGAGATGTCCCCGGAGAAGGTGGCCCACACCCTGGCAAGCTCTGGGTGCCTCCTGCCCTCAGCTCTGAGCAGGCTCTGACTTCTGGGCACCGTAGTGCAGAAGGGCTGGCCGATACATTCGTGCGGCTGAGGGGCCTGCATGGCCGGTGCCCAGGCAGGGCGAGCTCTGAAGGAGAAGGCTTCCACAGTCCCCAACAGTCTCTGCATGGTGGCCCATCCCGTGCCAAACACCTGCCACCCACAGCGAGAAGACCCAGCCACTAGAAAGTCCAGAAGGGGCCCCGCCTTTTGCCTTTGGGCTGGGGTTTCTCCACCAACTGGGCTCGCATGTGCCCCCTGCCTCACCCCCTGCCCCGCCCGCCCTTTCTCTGTGACACGTACAATGGACATGTCACAGAGGCAGGCGGAGCCGTTGGATATAAAAGGAGTGAGAAGCTCTCCCACTGTCACTCTCTGCTCTCAGATCAGGCACGCAGCAGCTCTGATATGGAACCCATGGACACCACACCTCCTTCCCACGCCATCATCTACCATTCTGCTCCTGTTTTCCCCAGCACCCCATTTACGGCTTTGCCGGGCATCGGTGCTTCAGCAGGCAGCACGTCTGACCCCGAACCTATGGACACCACACCTCCTTCCCATGCCATCATCTTCCGTTCTGCTCCTGTTTTCTCCAGCACCCCAGTTACGGCTTTGCCAGGAATCGATGCTTCAGCAGGCAGCACCTCAGACCCCGAACCTATGGACACCACACCTCCTTCCCACGCCGTCATCTTCCATTCTGCTCCTTCTTTCTCCAGCACCCGTTCACGGCTTTGGCGGTCACGGCGTTGGCGGGCATCGGTGCTTCAGCAGGCAGCACGTCTGACACCAAAGCTACGGACACCTCACCTCCTTTACAGGCTGACAAGACCCAACACATAGACCAACACTTCAAAGATATGACAGAAAGTTGAGTAAGGTATACATTTGGAATTTCATTTATTATTATTAAAAAGCACAACTGTAGTGCTTAGACTATAACAAGTACTATTCTAAGTTCTTACCAAATATTAACCCACATATTCCTCATAATGGCAACCCTATAGGCAGGTAATGTTCTTTTTTTTGTGGTACGCAGGCCTCTCACTGTTGTGGCCTCTCCCGCTGCAGATCACAGGATCTGCACACGCAGGCTCAGCGGCCACGGCTCACGGGCCCAGCCGCTCCACGGCATGTGGGATCCTCCCGGACCGGGGCACGAACCCGTGCCCCCTGCATCAGCAGGCGGACTCCCAACCACTGCACCACTATGGAAGCCCGGCAGGTAATATTCATAATATTCACTTTTGGGGGGAAACTGAGGCCCAGAGACGTTGAATAGCTTGCCTAATGCCACACAGTAAGTAGGTGGCAAAAACCCAGGAGTAAAACCAGACCTTCTGGACTTTCATCACTTTGCTGTGTCACCTTAGTATAAGTTGTGGTTAGGGAAGGGACTAAATTGGCAAGACTCTGAACTCAAAGGAGAAGGGAGAAATGAGAAAATGAGTGATCCTAGAAACTAGAGAAGATTTAGGCTCAGAAATTTCTGATGATGAGACCCGGAAGATCAAGAACTTGGTTGGAATATTAACTTGGGGTAGTATCTGAATCCATGGAGAAATGGTTTTGTTTTGTGTAAAATTTAGAAAGGCCAGTTGGATGAAGATTAATGAAGAAAAAAGAAGGAAGGAAAAGGAAAAGGTGCCTTAAGTGAGACATAACCACTTCACTCTAAGTACTAGGGGTGTGGTCCTGTGGGAAAGGATGGAGCTCTCTCTACCAGGTTTGTCACCAGGATGAACAAGGAGAAACATGGCAAGCATTGTACTGGTTTTGATGATCCCTCAAAACCACGGCTTCAGTTTCCAAGAATGACCTACGGTAGCATAACTACTGTGTGTCAGACATGCCACTAAGTGTGTTTCCAGTCACACCTTTTAATTGGAGAAAAGGATCAATAGTCTATCTACCTAGGATCACACAGAGGGTGGGGGAGCCCGTTTTTAAACCATCTGCCTCCAATTCCAGGTGCCAGGAGCCAGACTCAGCCTACAGGTCTCTTCTGCTCACCTGGAAGTGAAACCATGTGTCATGATTAGTGAAATCCTGTCTTCACTCATCAAGGTACCTTGAACACTTGCACGTCCTCCAAGTAGCATGTAGCATAAGCAAAAAGATGTTTGCCCCGGTATTGTCCAGGAACTTGGAATCAGCTGTGCCTAGTTAGGCGGAGCTGGTTTAGAGTGGAGAGGACCACCGATCTTCCACCTGGGCAAGTGCCTTTTGACCTTCTGCCATCAGAGGGCCAAAAACTCCAGCCTGAGAATGTGCTGAGCCCTGTAGCCTATTACACCGGCTCAGAACAATGAGGAGCACATCTTTTTCCAATCACCTTGCCTCAAGCTCCCCATGACCCATACTGCCCTGCTTCTTTATTCTTTATCCCACAGATACCCCAAGCCCCTTGCTTTCGGGAAGGAGGATTTGAGACCTATTTTCACGTCACTTCCTCGCATGGCTGCCCTGTGAATAAACCTCCTCTTTGCTGCAAACCTCAGCATCTCAGTGTTTTGGCTTGCTGCGCCTCAGACACAATGGTTGGGAGCAGTGCTAAAGGTCCCTTGCCTGTAAGGGAAGCTGGTGCCTAGTAGTCACTTTCTGGATGTTTTCTCCTCCCGGGGGGCAGACGTCCTGCTCTTCCGGAAAGGGAGAAATGCAGGAGCTGGACCCTTGCCCTCAGCATCACCGTCACCTAGGAGCTTCTTAGAAGGACAGAATCCAGACCCCACCCAGAACTACTGAATACCAGCCTGCATTTAACAAGATCCTCAAGGGAGGCACACCCATGTGAAATTTGGAGAGGCACAAAGCTGTCATCCTCTTCTCCGCAGCTAATGAAAACCAAGCAAAGATTCATCCCAAGCCTACACTGCCTCAGTCAATTGGATATCATATGAGCTCATTTAATCCTCCCCAGAACCTGCAAATGAGACTGCACATGCCACGGAGCAACTAAGACCGTGCGCCACAACTACCGAGCCTGCGCTCTAGAGCCCGTGAACCAAAACTACTGAAGCCCACACACCTACACTCCATGCTCGGCAACAACGAGAAGCCACCCCAATGAGAAGCCTGCACACTGCAACAAAGAGTAGCCCCTGCTCACTGCAACTAGAGAAAGCCCACACACAGCAATGAAGAGCCTATGCAGCCAAAAATAAATAAATAAATAAACCTGTTAAAAAATAAATCGTGTTTTAGTAACTTACTAAAAGGCACACAATCAGTAAATCTGAGCAAGAATTCAATCTCAAATCTGTCACACTGAAATTTAAGCTAGTACTTGAGATTAATAAAAGCAGCACTAAATTAAAAGTTCAGAGATATTTTTATTTCATACTCTTTCACTCACACTCTTTGGAGATAAATCATTTCATTTATATGGGCCTTAGTTTTTACAACTATAACAGTTGGAAGCTTGACTAGATGATCTGTATGTAGTTTTCCAATTCTAAAATGTTCCACTAATTTGGATTCCTACAATAATTGCTCTTGCAATACATGCATGCTGCCACCAAGTAGCAGTAGAGACTACTAGTTCCTTTTTTATCCCTAGTGGGGAGTGCATTTTGACATCAGACTTATCCGTCAATAGTACAACCTGTTAGTATAACTGTAAAATAACAGAATAATCTGGTATTCTCTCCTGCAAAGCAGAAGCTTTACATTGTGTCTGTGAGTCATATCAGAATCACCTGTAGGTTTTGAAACATAGAGGAAATCCAGAACCCATTGAATGAGAATCTTCAGAGACAGGACTTGGGCATCTGGATTTTGGGTCTCCCATCATTTGTATATTTTAGTTCATTTTATTTTTTGCCTATGTACAATATTAGTCACATCCTTTAGAATCTTTAAAAGATTCTTTGTGTTTTAAATTTTAGAATATTCCATAATCTTCACCTACTTTTCATAAGGTGTTATCTGGTATGTTTATTCGATCTTGTGCTTCTCCTGGTTAAGACTTCATTATATTTTTTTTCGGGGCCCTGCCTCATGTCTTGGAGGATCTTATTTCCCTGACCTGGGATTGGACCCCAGGGCCCCAGCAGTGAAAGCGCCAAGTTCTAACCACTGGAAAACCAGGGAATTCCCAAGGCTTCTGTTTTAAATGACTTCTTTTCCCACTCTAATTCATTCCTGGGATGAATTTCATGTTTGAACATTAAAGCAACCTGGCATTACCAAAATAAAACTACTTTGATTCTGATATAGGATTGTTTTACATACCATGGGTACAGTTTGTGCTTCTGTTTACACATTTTGCATGCATTTTCAAAAGAGAAACTGGCCTGTGATTCTATTCTTGTAATATTCTTTATGGATTTTGTTTTGTTTTGTTTTTAAGATTCTATACTTTATTTTTTATTTATTTATTTTTGGCTGCATTGGGTCTTCATTGTTGCACGCGAGCTTTCTGTAGTTGCGGTGAGCGGGGGGCTATTCTTTGCTGTGGTGAGTAGGCTTCTCCTTGCGGTGGCCTGTCTTGTTGTGGAGCACGGGCTCTAGGCATGCAGGCTTCAGTAGTTGCGGCACGCGGGCTCAGCAGTTGTGGCTCGCAGGCTCCAGAGCGCAGGCTCAGCAGTTGTGGCACGTGGGCGTAGTTGCTCCACAGCATGTGGGATCTTCCCCCACAAGGGCTCGAACCCGTGTCCCCTGCATTGGGAGGCGGATTCTTAACCACTGCACCGTCAGGGAAGCCCTTCTTTGTACTTTTGATCTGAAGCTTATGTTGGCCTTATAGATACTTTGAGCAATATATAGTTTTCTGTTTCCTGGAAGATTTTTATGTAAGATTACCAATACTTCTTCCCTAAATATTTGGAAGAAGTTACTTGGAAACCCATGTATCCCTGGAAATCATTTTCTGTAAAGGTACTTAACTATACAAACAACTTTTTGAGTAGATACAGGCTTTTTAGATATTTTTTCTTTGTTGGGTTAGTCTTGTTAGGTTGCATTTGTTAAGAAGGTGTAATTTTGGATGAATTTTCAAATTTATAACTATAAAATTATCATAATTTTAACAGCTTTATTGGGATGTAATTTACATACCATAATTTCAACTCTTTTATGTATACAATTCAGTGGTTCTTAGTGTAACCACTAAAAGACTTGTGTAACCATCACAACAATCCAATTGTAGATTTTTGTCCCCCCACCAAAAACCCATTACACATTAACAAGGTTTTTTCATTCTCCTCAACCCTCTCAGCCCTAGGCAACCACTAATCGACTTCCTGTCTCTACAGATTGGCTATTCTGGGCATTTCATATAAATGGCACCATACAATATGTGATCTTTTGTGATTGGCTGCTTTAACTTTACATAATGCTTTCATGGTTCATTCATGTTGTACCATGGATCAATATTTCAGTCCCTTTTATAGCTGAATGCTATTCTATTGTACGGCTATTCCACATTTTGTTTCTTCATTTATCAGATTGACATTTGAATTATTTCCACCTTTTGTTTTTAGAAATATGCTTCTCTGAACATTCACGTACAAGCTTTGGTGCAAACATAAGATTTTATTTCTCTTAGGTACATATTTAGTAATGGAACTGCTGGGTCATAGGGTAACTCGATGTTTAACACTTGCAGGAACTCTCAAGCTGTTTTGTAAAATGGCCGCGCCATTTTATATTCCCACCAGCAATGTATGTGGCTTTTAATCTCTTGTCTTACAGCCTAGCATGTCGTCTATGTTGGGAAACGTTTCACATGTAGTCCAGCAGGATGAGCACTTTACTGTTCGGTTGAGTGTTCTCTAGACATTTAGTAGGTCTTGTTAATTCATAGTCTTGTCCAAGTCTTCTATATCTTTGTTGATCTTCTGCCTAATTGTTCTATCCATTATTGACCGTGGAGTACTGAAGCCTCTACCTAATATTGTGCAATTATCTACTTCTTCCTTCAATTCTTCATGGGTTTTGGTATTTTCTTCTTCATGTAGTTTGGTTTTATCTTATTCAGGGCAAATATGTTAAAAATTTTGGTATCTTCCCTTTTTTATCATAAAATGTCCCTTTTCATATCTAGTAACTTTTTTGTTTGTTTTAAAGTCTATATTTTCTGGTATTAGTATAGCCACTTCAGCATGCTTATGGTTGCTATTTGCATGCACCTCTTATGTTTCAGTGAACTTTGTGAGAAGACAGGGCCTGGGAGCTGCGGCCTCACACTCGGGCTCCAGAGGAAGATGTGTGTGACACACCTCAAACTGACCCAAAACACGGAGCAAACCAGTCATCTAGAGGTCTACAAGAGAGCCACTGCAGCTAGCCCATAGGTCCAAGGAAAATAAATTCTTTCCGATTTCTTCCAAAGCATTTTCACAGCAAGAGCTGACTAACACCACATCCTCCAAATAATTGTTATGTTAATGGCTGCCACCAGGCCTACATGTAAGGTCATTGTGTACTCAAAATGTGAGAATTCTTGAACTCTGGGTGCCTCTCCAACACAATGTTCATGGCTAAATTTCCGCCAATAAGTTCACTAATATACCACACAGATCTCCCTAAACTTTTATTAAATGCAATGCAAAGTTCTTTCTTTTCATTTTCTGCTTCGGCATAGTTTAAATGCTTTTTATCAATGTAAAACGGCTCTTGCCGTTTGGCTTCTGTGGTTAGAGTCTTTTGAACTCTTTGGCTTTTCAGCTCCTAGGCTGTAAGGTTTGAATCAGCAAATGCCCCAAGGAGAAAAGCGGCAGCAAATGTCAAGCTTGCATCTGTGTTTCCCTTCTCTCCACAACTTGGCCCGCATGTCTTGGTGTCTCTCCAACATTCAGATGCCAGAGAACAGATGTTTTCTTACTTTATCCAGGTTTTCTAACATTTCTTTAGACTTCACCTGATCTTATGTTATTATTGAACTATCATCTCAATTACCACTAGGAAGAAAATTTACAATTTTTAGAGAAAAGGGAACCCTGGTACACTGTTGGTAGGGACGTAAACTGGTGCAGCCACTGTGGAAAACAGTATGGAGGGTTCTCCAAAACCTAAAAAGAGAACTACTATATGACCTCGCAACTCCACTCTTAGGTAGAAATCTGAAAAAACCAAAAACACGTGTTCTCAATAACATGTATTGGAAAAGATACATGCACCCCAATGTTTGCAGCCTCCTTGTGTACAATGACCAAGATATGGAAGCAACCTAAGTGTCATCAAGAGATGAATAGATAAAGAAGATGTGGTACATATAACCAATGGCATACTACTCAGCCTTACAAAAGAACAAAATTTTGCCATTTGCAGCAACATAGATGGACTTGGAGGGCATTGTGGTAAGTGAAATAAGTCAAACAGAAACAAATACTGTTGGATATCACCTCTATATGGAATCTAAAAAATACAACAATCTACCAAATATAACAAAACAGAAGGAGAGTTACAGATATTGAGAACAAACTAATGGTTGCCAGCGCGGAGGGGGAGGAGGGGGCAATACAGGGGTCGGGAAGTGAGAGATGTGAACTACTAGGTCCACAATAGGCTCAAGGATGTATTGTACAACACAGGGAATATAGGCAATATTTTGTAATAACTGTAAATGTAAAGTAACCTTTAAAAAGTATATAAAAATGTTTTTAAAAGAAATCATACTGAAAATTGGAAACAATTTAAATATCCATCAACAGGAAAATGCACATATAAATTATTGTATTTCCGTACATGGGAATCCTACATAGCGAGGAAAGTACATGAACTAGACAGATCTTTACGTGTCAGCATGGATGAACCTAGCAAAGATAACACTAAATAAAGCAAGTAAGAAGACAAAATATAGAATACTATATGCGGTTTAAGCCACGAGTACTAAAAAATGTAGCATAAATAGAAAGACGTCCATGTCAGTGATGGAGACCAAGTTCAGAAGAGTGGTTACCCAGGGTCAGCTGGGGAGTGGCTGTGTTTGGGAAAGTGGTCACACCAGACTCTTCAACAGGAATGGAAATGTTTCAGTTCACACGCTCGCTGGAAGACAGAGGAGTGTCTGCAATGTTATAATGTGAGCATCTAGGGGATCTGATGCGCGGGAGCTGGTAGAGGGTGGAGGCATCCAGAAGGTGGTGGTAGAAGAGGAACGTTGTACACAGAACGCCTAAGGCCTGACCAGAGGACGACCACTGTTCTAGAAACTGGACACAAATCCAACTTCTACGGCCAACCTTAAAAGACAAACTGAGGCATATTTAAAATTTTAAGACTTTATGTGAGCAAAATTAGATTCAATTCAGGCACCACCAAAGTGGAAGTGGTGAGGAGCACTCCAGCCACAGGAGCTGCAGAGATGTTTATTTTAAAAGGGCAGAAGCAAAGCAAGGAAATGACAGATTTGGTATAGCTTTAAAGCCTAGTTGGTGGTTTGTGACTGGTTGTCCTCAGCGGTGTCCGTCACCCTGAGCCGTTGACAGGCTTAGATTTTCGTTGCTTTACATAGGCGGCCGCATCACTAGAGCCACCACAGTCTAATGGCCCCCTGCAGGATTAATTTACTAACAACAGTTGTCTCAGTCCTTCCTCTTACTCAGTCACTTCACTTCCTACGCCTCAGTTTCTCTTCTGTAAAGTGGACATTCAGTAGTAAATTCTCTGTGCACGTATCAGGGCCAAACAAAGTGATTATTAGTAACCATGATCATGTCCTGAATACACTAAACACGTCACCATTTGCCAACCACCGTGTCAAGTCAGCAGAGACAACAGAAATTAAGAGCTCTCCGCAAAAATTCACACACCCGTGCACCAGGTAACGGGCCACAGGCAGACGTTCACTCAGCCTTTCATGTGTCCCTCACGGAGTGCACGCTCTCTCCTAGGCGGGGCGAGCACAGACACTTAGCGGCAGTTTAATGACTTTTTAAATGCGTTGACACAAACATGTCTCACTTTTGTTTGGATCAGTCAGCAAACACTTTTTGTAAACCCCAAAATCTCCACACCTCCTACCTTTCACGCCACCCTAGTCTCGAATCTCCCGCCCCTGCTCCTCAGGCTGGGTCCCCATGGGAGGCGGGGCTGCGTGCTGACACACAGAGGAGCAGGTGGAGGTCTTCGATCCCCGCCCACACTGCGCTGCCCGCAGGTTTGAACCGCAGCGTGGAGAGCGAAGAGGTCTGAGCCAACGTGAGCACAGCATCGAGGGGCCTGCCTAGCTGGGGCCAGTGGCCCTGTGTCTTCTGCCTGCAACGCGGGTCCTGCGCACGCTGCACCTGAGGGGCTGGGAGGTGAGCCGGGGCCCGCAGGCAGGTGTGAGAATCGTGTCCGCAGCCAGCGTCCCCGAGGCCATGCTGCGGCAATGATCACTTGGTGAAGCTGAGCCGTGACAGCGTGGGAATATATCAGGGATGTGCTGGGTAAAAACAGAAAGCAGGGAAGGGAGATGGAGATTGGTAGCTGCTAGGAGGAGGCTGCTAGCTGAAACTAAGTGATCCCTGAGGACTTTCTGGGGAAGATAAAATTTAAGAGGGAGCAAGGAGCATATCTGGGAAGTGAATAGTACAGGTAGAGGGAACAGTCAGATGGAAAGTCAATGAGGAAAGTGTAGGCTGGAGTACCCAAGGAGCAGAAAGGATGTCAGTGTGTGGAAAACAGAGCAAGCAAAGTGGAGAGGAGAAGGAAACAGTCAGACACGAAACAGAGGTCCACATTTCTAGGGCTCTGGAGGCACTTTGAGCACTTTGCTTCTTCTGTGAAGAAGCCATTGAAGAGATTTCAGTGACATGATCTGACTTATGTTTAAACAGGATCTCTCTGGATGCCATTGATTGATGGCATCCATCAATCAATTGATTAGAGAGTGTAGGAGAGTAAGGACAAGCCCCAGAAGACCAAGAGTTGATTCAAAGAAGTGATTACTCAAACATGGTCCCCCTCCTCAGTGAGGACGCAGAGCAGGAATCGGCAAATAATGGCCACAAATCAAATCAGGCTCTCAGCCTGGATCTGTGGGACTGTGAGCTAATAATGGTTCTCACGTTTAGAAAGCTTGTTGAAGAAGAAAGAGGAGAAGCTACAGAAGCTGTATATGGCCCACAAAGTCTAAGATATTTAAAATCCAGAAAATGCTCTCCAACACCTGATGTAAAGCATGTGGCTCGTAGGAGGTGCTCAACAAAATTTGGAAGAGGAATACATGTGTCAATTAGTTCCTGAAAACATTGTAAAGTGATAGGTGTCAAGAAACATTTATCCCTTCACCCTTAACCTTCACAAATGATGCCATTTCCATCGAGCTCTTGAAAACTATATTCTGGCTTTCAAAACAATAAACCAGGGGGCATTTTATCACATAAGCAAGGTCATAAACAACTGTCGAGTAAAGTTGAAAGAGCAACAGATCAAATAATAACAAAAAACATTTTGATAGATTTTTAAGCCTTACAAGGCATTTTCATGTTCATTCTCTAATTTAATCCTCAAATCTACTCCATGAGATAGTTATTATTTTCCCTTTTGAAATGACCACATATTACAATCCTCAGTGATTGCTCAAGAAAAATTGAAATCTTGAGTGCCACATCAATTAATGCCAAGGTTGGGTTTTTTTCCCATGGGAACATTGGCTGCTAAAATCCACAGGGATTTTCAGCTCAAGATGGCAGACGAGGAAACATATTCACTTTCTGTTCCGCCTGAAACCATATTTAAACAATACTGTAGAAATACCAAAATTAATCAACCAATCAAAGCCAAGACACTTTGGAAGTCATCCACCACGGAAAGATTTCAACACATTTCGAGAAGGCAAACAATGAAATGGAGGAGCCATGAATAAAATAATGAAGAAAAGACTAACCCTAAGTAAGGTCTGAACAAACCCAGTCAGCTTTTGCTGAGCTCTGGTTATAGTAAAGGGCAGAGGAAAGAAGAGGGGCTGAAAACAAGGAGACAAAAGTCATTTTAGGAAAAAAAGGTCATTTCCCGAGCTCCAGGGAACACTCAGCCTGCTGCCATACTAACTCATGAATTACAATGGATTGTTGGTAAGCAAGATGAGAAAACAGGGAAGAAACCAAACAAATAAAAATCAAGACATTCTTTCTTACTGAACTCTTCTCAAATGAGATCGAGGAATTAGGGTTCAATGCCACAGCTGTAAATCATCTCTGCTCTTGGAGAGGTTAGAAAGGGCTTATAATATTTACCCTTTTCTTTCAGACATAATTTAGGTGTGAGCAAAAGCTTTTCGTGTCCTCCAACCCCAAAGTTTATTGGGGATGGAAGTCCAAATTTGCTGTGACATACCATAAAAAGTATCTCATGAGCAGAGGGTCCAACTAATTCTGGAATATATGAATTACGCCCAGTGTTATTTTGAATAGACTTTGAACAAAAATATATAAATACATTTTGACTTATCTATACGATTCTGGGTC
Source organism: Hyperoodon ampullatus (assembly GCF_949752795.1). Classification (NCBI taxonomy): domain Eukaryota; kingdom Metazoa; phylum Chordata; class Mammalia; order Artiodactyla; family Ziphiidae; genus Hyperoodon; species Hyperoodon ampullatus. The sequence continues at coordinate 140,249,546 of NC_136915.1, read as the reverse complement.
CTGAAACTTCTACATGTCACCTGTGTGATACATAACACACAATGTCAGCCCCAGGAGAGAGAAAACACTCCAATGAAGCAAGCCAAAGACACAAGTTTTAAACATGGTCAAGTGATGTGTAGACCAACAGCTTCCAGCTCCTGAATAACAACACATGTTTCCCTTGTCCTAGACACCCAAGAGTATGTCTCCTCTCTTGGGCGTAAGAATCTCTCGAGTTACATATGTGTAATAAAGAGTGGACCCAGCTGGCATACTCACAATGACCAAATTGTGTTGATGGTACTTTAAACCAATACATCGCTCCACGCTGAAGTTGCAATAAAGGATATATTTGCTTTCTAGACATAAATGAGACGCCTTGCTGGATATACGCCAGGAAGGCCAGAGAAACTGGCTTCTAATCCATAGGGAACAATTCACTGGTCAATTCCTTTCAGGATAGCCCACGATTTATCTAGACTACAATCTTTACATATCTGGATCCTTCAATCTAGACAAAGGGAAAATCCGGCCTTCAAGCCTCAGTTAGAAATGTGGAAGGGCAGCACCAATGGTAGCACCAGCTGACAACTGGTGGTCTGTGACCTGTATCTTCTGAGATTAGAACACAGTGTTGTGGATGACCAATTCATGTGTTGAACCAAAGAAGACCTCTTACAGGACAATGTAGCTGTTCGTTAAAGGTATGGCACTTAGGGCTAAGTACCATAAGGACTACAAGAAAAAATGAAAAACAAGTAACACATGAAGCATATATGATAAGGTGGCACCGCAGTCCAGAACACGAGCTCTGGAATCACACAGGCTTGCTTCGAATCCCAGCTAAGCCACTACCATCTGTATACCCTGAAGAACAGTGCAAGGTTTAAATGTTGTTTGACCAAATTTCAAAAAAGAAGTGAAGAAAGAACCTACCTGCCAGGAAGGGACATCGTGGGGTGCAGCATCCAGTCGGATCAGGGCTCTGCATCTCCTGCTCAGAAACCTTGGCCACTTGGCTCATGGTGATGCTGGCAGCTGAGCAGCCCTGGAGAAGGCGATCCTGTCTCCAGGCCTCACAGAGAAGCTGGGGAGCTTCCCGGAGGAGGTGGCCCACACCCTGGCAAGCTCTGGGTGCCTCCTGCTCTCAGCTCTGAGCAGGTTCTGATCTCTGGGACCCGTAGTGGGGAAGGGCGGGCCAATACATACGCACGGCTGAGGGGCCTGCAGGGCCGGTGCCCAGGCAGGGTGAGCTCTGAAGGAGAAGGCTTCCACAGTCCCCAACAGTCTCTGCATGGTGGCCCATCCCGTGCCAAACACCTGCCACCCACAGCGAGAAGACCCAGCCACTAGAAAGTCCAGAAGGGGCCCCGCCTTTTGCCTTTGGGCTGGGGTTTCTCCACCAGCTGGGCTCGCATGTGCCCCCTGCCTCACCCCCTGCCCCGCCCGCCCTTTCTCTGTGACACGTACAATGGACATGTCACAGAGGCAGGCGGAGCCGTCAGATATAAAAGGAGTGAGAAGCTCTCCCACTGTCACTCTCTGCTCTCAGATCAGGCACGCAGCAGCTCTGATATGGAACCCATGGACACCACACCTCCTTCCCACGCCATCATCTACCATTCTGCTCCTGTTTTCCCCAGCACCCCATTTACGGCTTTGCCGGGCATTGGTGCTTCAGCAGGCAGCACGTCTGACCCCGAACCTATGGACACCACACCTCCTTCCCACGCCGTCATCTTCCGTTCTGCTCCTGTTTTCTCCAGCACCCCTGTTACGGCTTTGCCGGGCATCGGTGCTTCAGCAGGCAGCACCTCAGACCCCGAACCTATGGACACCACACCTCCTTCCCACGCCGTCATCTTCCATTCTGCTCCTGCTTTCTCCAGCACCCGTTCACGGCTTTGGCGGTCACGGCGTTGGCGGGCATCGGTGCTTCGGCAGGCAGTACGTCTGACACCAAAGCTACGGACACCTCACCTCCTTTACAGGCTGACAAGACCCAACACATAGACCAACACTTCAAAGTTATGACAGAAAGTTGAGTAAGGTATACATTTGGAATTTCATTTATTATTATTAAAAAGCACAACTGTAGTGCTTAGACTATAACAAGTACTATTCTAAGTTCTTACCAAATATTAACCCACATATTCCTCATAATGGCAACCCTATAGGCAGGTAATGTTCTTTTCTTTGTGGTACGCAGGCCTCTCACTGTTGTGGCCTCTCCCGCTGCAGATCACAGGCTCTGGACGCGCAGGCTCAGCGGCCATGGCTCACGGGCCCAGCCGCTCCACGGCATGTGGGATCCTCCCGGACCGGGGCACGAACCCGTGCCCCCTGCATCAGCAGGCGGACTCCCAACCACTGCACCACTATGGAAGCCCGGCAGGTAATATTCATAATATTCACTTTTGGGGGGAAACTGAGGCCCAGAGACGTTGAATAGCTTGCCTAATGCCACACAGTAAGTAGGTGGCAAAAACCCAGGAGTAAAACCAGACCTTCTGGACTTTCATCACTTTGCTGTGTCACCTTATTATAAGTTGTGGTTAGGGAAGGGACTAAATTGGCAAGACTCTGAACTCAAAGGAGAAGGGAGAAATGAGAAAATGAGTGATCCTAGAAACTAGAGAAGATTTAGGCTCAGAAATTTCTGATGATGAGACCCGGAAGATCAAGAACTTGGTTGGAATATTAACTTGGGGTAGTATCTGAATCCATTGAGAAATGGTTTTGTTTTGTGTAAAATTTAGAAAGGCCAGTTGGATGAAGATTAATGAAGAAAAAAGAAGGAAGGAAAAGGAAAAGGTGCCTTAAGTGAGACATAACCACTTCACTCTAAGTACTAGGGTTGTGGTCCTGTGGGAAAGGATGGAGCTCTCTCTACCAGGTTTGTCACCAGGATGAACAAGGAGAAACATGGCAAGCATTGTACTGCTTTTGTTGATCCCTCAAAACCACGGCTTCAGTTTCCAAGAATGACCTACGGTAGCATAACTACTGTGTGTCAGACATTCCACTAAGTGTGTTTCCAGTCACACCTTTTAATTGGAGAAAAGGATCAATAGTCTATCTACCTAAGATCACACAGAGGGTGGGGAAGCCTGTTTTTAAACCACCTGCCTCCAATTCCAGGTGCCAGGAGCCAGACTCAGCTTACAGATCTCTTCTGCTCACCTGGAAGTGAAACCATGTGTCATGATTAGTGCAATCCTGTCTTCACTCATCAAGGTACCTTGAACACTTGCACGTCCTCCAAGTAGCATGTAGCATAAGCAAAAAGATGTTTGCCCCGGTATTGTCCAGGAACTTGGAATCAGCTGTGCCTAGTTAGGCGGAGCTCGTTTAGAGTGGAGAGGACCACCGATCTTCCACCTGGGCAAGTGCCTTTTGACCTTCTGCCATCAGAGGGCCAAAAACTCCAGCCTGAGAATGTGCTGAGCCCTGTAGCCTATTACACCAGCTCAGAACAATGAGGAGCACATCTTTTTCCAATCACCTTGCCTCAAGCTCCCCATGACCCATACTGCCCTGCTTCTTTATTCTTTATCCCACAGACACCCCAAGCTCCCCATGACCCATACTGCCCTGCTTCTTTATTCTTTATCCCACAGATACCCCAAGCCCCTTGCTTTCGGGAAGGAGGATTTGAGACCTATTTTCACGTCACTTCCTCGCATGGCTGCCCTGTGAATAAACCTCCTCTTTGCTGCAAACCTCAGCATCTCAGTGTTTTGGCTTCCTGCGCCTCAGACACAATGGTTGGGAGCAGTGCTAAAGGTCCCTTGCCTGTAAGGGAAGCTGGTGCCTAGTAGTCACTTTGTGGATGTTTTCTCCTCCCGGGGGGCAGACGTCCTGCTCTTCCGGAAAGGGAGAAATGCAGGAGCTGGACCCTTGCCCTCAGCATCACCGTCACCTAGGAGCTTCTCAGAAGGACAGAATCCAGACCCCACCCAGAACTACTGAATACCAGCCTGCATTTAACAAGATCCTCAAGGGAGGCACAGCCATGTGAAATTTGGAGAGGCACCAAGCTGTCATCCTCTTCTCCGCAGCTAATGAAAACCAAGCAAAGATTCATCCCAAGCCTACTCTGCCTCAGTCAATTGGATATCATATGAGCTCATTTAATCCTCCCCAGAACCTGCAAATGAGACTGCACATGCCACGGAGCAACTAAGACCGTGCGCCACAACTACCGAGCCTGCGCTCTAGAGCCCGTGAACCAAAACTACTGAAGCCCACACACCTACACTCCATGCTCAGAAACAACGAGAAGCCACCCCAATGAGAAGCCTCCACACTGCAACAAAGAGTGGCCCCCGCTCACTGCAACTAGAGAAAGCCCACACACAGCAATGAAGAGCCTATGCAGCCAAAAATAAATAAATAAATTAACATGTTAAAAAATAAATTGTGTTTTAGTAACTTACTAAAAGGCACACAATCAGTAAATCTGAGCAAGAATTCAATCCCAAATCTTTCACACTGAAGTTTAAGCTAGTACTTGAGATTAATAAAAACAGCACTAAATTAAAAGTTCAGAGATATTTTTTATTTCATACTCTTTCACTAACACTCTTTGGAGATAAATCATTTCATTTATATGGGCCTTAGTTTTTACAACTATAACAGTTGGAAGCTTGACTAGATGATCTGTATGTAGTTTTCCAATTCTAAAATGGTCCACTAATTTGGATTCCTACAATAATTGCTCTTGCAATACATGCATGCTGCCACCAGGTAGCAGTAGAGACTACTAGTTCCTTTTTTATCCCTAGTGGGGAGTGCATTTTGACATCAGACTTATCCGTCAATAGTAAAACCTGTTAATATAACTATAAAATAACAGAATAATCTGGTATTCTCTCCTGCAAAGCAGAAGCTTTACATTGTGTCTGTGAGTCATATCAGAATCACCTGTAGGTTTTGAAACATAGAGGAAATCCAGAACCCATTGAATGAGAATCTTCAGAGACAGGACTTGGGCATCTGGATTTTGGGTCTCCCATCATTTGTATATTTTATTTCATTTTATTTTTTGCCTATGTACAATATTAGTCACATCCTTTAGAACCTTTAAAAGTTTCTTTTTGTTTTAAATGTTAGAATATTCCATAATCTTCACCTACTTTTCATAAGGTGTTATCTGTTATGTTTATTCGATCTTGTGCTTCTCCTGGTTAAGACTTCATTATTTTTTTTTCGGGGCCATGCCTCATGTCTTGGAGGATCTTATTTCCCTGACCTGGGATTGGACCCCAGGGCCCCAGCAGTGAAAGCGCCAAGTTCTAACCACTGGAAAACCAGGGAATTCCCAAGGCTTCTGTTTTAATTGACTTCTTTTCCCACTCTAATTCATTCCTGGGATGAATTTCATGTTTGAACATTAAAGCAACCTGGCATTACCAAAATAAAGCTACTTTGATTCTGATATAGGATTGTTTTACATACCATGGGTACAGTTTGTGCTTCTGTTTACACATTTTGCATGCATTTTCAAAAGAGAAACTGGCCTGTATTTCTATTCTTGTAATATTCTTTATGGATTTTGTTTTGTTTCGTTTTTAAGATTCTATACTTTATTTTTTATTTATTTATTTTTGGCTGCATTGGGTCTTCATTGTTGCACGCGAGCTTTCTGTAGTTGCGGTGAGCGGGGGGCTATTCTTTGTTGTGGTGAGTAGGCTTCTCCTTGCGGTGGCCTGTCTTGTTGTGGAGCACGGGCTCTAGGCATGCAGGCTTCAGTAGTTGCGGCACGCGGGCTCAGCAGTTGTGGCTCGCAGGCTCCAGAGCGCAGGCTCAGCAGTTGTGGCACGTGGGCGTAGTTGCTCCACGGCATGTGGGATCTTCCCCCACAAGGGCTCGAACCCGTGTCCCCTGCATTGGGAGGCGGATTCTTAACCACTGCAAAGTCAGGGAAGCACTTCTTTGTAATTTTGATCTGAAGCTTATGTTGGCCTTATGAATACTTTGAGCAATATATAGTTTTCTGTTTCCTGGAAGATTTTTATGTAAGATTACCAATACTTCTTCCCTAAATATTTGGAAGAAGTTACGTGGAAACCCATGTATCCCTGGAAATCATTTTCTGTAAAGGTACTTAACTATACAAACAACATTTTGAGTAGATACAGGTGTTTTAGATATTTTTTCTTTGTTGGGTTAGTCTTGTTAGGTTGCATTTGTTAAGAATGTGTAATTTTGGATGAATTTTCAAATTTATAACTATAAAATTATCATAATTTTAACAGCTTTATTGGGATGTAATTTACATACCATAATTTCAACTCTTTTATGTATACAATTCAGTGGTTCTTAGTGTAACCACTAAAAGACTTGTGTAACCATCACAACAATCCAATTGTAGATTTTTTTCCCCCCGCAAAAAACCGATTACACATTAACAAGGTTTTTTCATTCTCCTCAACCCTCTCAGCCCTAGGCAACCACTAATCGACTTCCTGTCTCTACAGATTGGTTATTCTGGGCATTTCATATAAATGGCACCATACAATATGTGATCTTTTGTGATTGGCTGCTTTAACTTTACATAATGTTTTCATGGTTCATTCATGTTGTAACATGGATCAATATTTCATTCCTTTTTATAGCTGAATGATATTCTATTGTACGGCTATTCCACATTTTGTTTCTTCATTTATCAGATTGACATTTGAATTATTTCCACCTTTTGTTTTTAGAAATATGCTTCTCTGAACATTCACGTACAAGCTTTGGTGCAGACATAAGTTTTTATTTCTCTTAGGCATATATTTAGTAATGGAACTGCTGGGTCATAGGGTAACTCGATGTTTAACACTTGCAGGAACTCTCAAGCTGTTTTGTAAAATGGCCACGCCATTTTACATTCCCACCAGCAATGTATGTGGCTTTTAATCTCTTGTCTTACAGCCTAGCATGTCGTCTATGCTGGGAAACGTTTCACATGTAGTTGAGCAGGATGAGCATTTTACTGTTCGGTTGAGTGTTCTCTCGACATTTAGTAGGTCTTGTTAATTCATAGTCTTGGCCAAGTCTTCTATATCGTTGTTGATCTTCTGCCTAATTGTTCTATCCATTATTGACCGTGGAGTACTGAAGCCTCTACCTAATATTGTGCAATTATCTACTTCTTCCTTCAATTCTTCATGGGTTTTGGTATTTTCTTCTTCATGTAGTTTGGTTTTATCTTATTCAGGGCACATATGTTAAAAATTTTGGTATCTTCCCTTTTTTATCATATAATGTCCCTTTTCATATCTAGTAACTTTTTTGTTTGTTTAAAGTCTATATTTTCTGGTATTAGTATAGCCACTTCAGCATGCTTATGGTTGCTATTTGCATGCACCTCTTATGTTTCAGTGAACTTTGTGAGAAGACAGGGCCTGGAAGCTGCGGCCTCACACTCGGGCTCCAGAGGAAGATGTGTGTGACAGACCTCAAACTGACCCAAAACACGGAGCAAATCCAGCCATCTAGAGGTCTAAATGAGAGCCACTGCAGGTAGCCCATAGGTCCAAGGAAAATAAATTCTTGTTTATGTAACTGAGTGTTTGGGCGATTTCTTCCAAAGCATTTTCACAGCAAGAGCTGACTAACACCACATCCTCCAAATCGTTGTTATGTAAATGGCTGCCACCAGGCCTACATGTAAGATCATTGTGTACTCAAAATGTGAGAATTCTTGAACTCTGGGTGCCTCTCCAACACAATGTACATGGCTAAATTTCCGCCAATAAGTTCACTAATATACCACACAGATCTCCCTAAACTTTTATTAAATGCAAGGCAAAGTTCTTTCTTTTCATTTTCTGCTTCGGCATAGTTAAAATGCTTTTTATCAATGTAAAACGGCTCTTGCTGTTTGGCTTCTGTGGTTAGAGTCTTTTGAACTCTTTGGCTTTTCAGCTCCTAGGCTGTAAGGTTTGAATCAGCAAATGCCCCAAGGAGAAAAGCGGCAGCAAATGTCAAGCTTGCGTCTGTGTTTCCCTTCTCTCCACAACTTGGCCCGCATGTCTTGGTGTCTCTCCAACATTCAGATGCCAGAGAACAGATGTTTTCTTACTTTATCCAGGTTTTCTAACATTTCTTTAGACTTCACCTGATCTTATGTTATTATTGAACTATCATCTCAATTACCACTAGGAAGAAAATTTACAATTTTTAGAGAAAAGGGAACCCTGGTACACTGTTGGTAGGGACATAAACTGGTGCAGCCACTGTGGAAAACAGTATGGAGGGTTCTCCAAAACCTAAAAAGAGAACTACTATATGACCTCGCAACTCCACTCTTAGGTAGAAATCTGAAAAAACCAAAAACACGTGTTCTCAATAACATGTATTGGAAAAGATACATGCACCCCAATGTTCGCAACCTCCTTGTGTACAATTACCAAGATATGGAAGCAACCTAAGTGTCATCAAGAGATGAATAGATAAAGAAGATGTGGTCCATATAACCAAAGGCATACTACTCAGCCTTACAAAAGAACAAAATTTTGCCATTTGCAGCAACATAGATGGACTTGGAGGGCATTGTGGTAAGTGAAATAAGTCAAACAGAAACAAATACTGTAGGATATCACCTCTATATGGAATCTAAAAAATACAACAATCTACCAAATATAACAAAACAGAAGGAGAGTTACAGATATAGAGAACAAACTAATGGTTGTCAGCGCGGAGGGGGAGGAAGGGGAAATACAGGGGTCGGGAAGTGAGAGATGTAAACTACTAGGTCCACAATAGGCTCAAGTATGTATTGTACAACACAGGGAATATAAGCAATATTTTGTAATAACTATAAATGTAAAGTAACCTTTAAAAAGTATATAAAAATATTTTTAAAAGAAATCATACTGAAAATTGGAAACAATTTAAATATCCATCAACAGGAAAATGCACATATAAATTATTGTATTTCCGTACATGGGAATCCTACATAGCGAGGAAAGTACATGAACTAGACAGATCTTTACGTGTCAGCATGGATGAACCTAGCAAAGATAACACTAAATAAAGCAAGTAAGAAGACAAAATATAGAATACTATATGCGGTTTACGAGTACTTAAAAATGTAGCATAAATAGAAAGACGTCCATGTCAGTGATGGAGACCAAGTTCAGAAGAGTGGTTACCCAGGGTCAGCTGGGGAGTGGCTGTGTTTGAGAAAGTGGTCACACCAGACTCTTCAACAGGAATGGAAATGCTTCAGTTCACACGCTCGCTGGAAGACAGAGGAGTGTCTGCGATGTCATAATGTGAGCATCTAGGGGATCTGATGTTCGGGAGATGGTAGAGGTTGGAGGCATCCAGAAGGTGGTGGCAGAAGAGGAACGTTGTACACAGATCGCCTAAGGCCTGACCAGAGGACGACCACTGTTCTAGAAACTGGACACAAATCCAACTACTACGGCCAACCTTAAAAGACAAACTGAGGCATATTTAAAATTTTAAGACTTTATGTGAGCAAAATGCAATTCAATTCAGGCACCACCAAAGTGGAAGCGGTGAGGAGCACTCCAGCCACAGGAGCTGCAGAGATGTTTATTTTAAAAGGGCAGAAGCAAAGCAAGGAAATGACTGATTTGCTATAGCTTTAAAGCCTAGTTTGTGGTTTGTGACCGGTTGTCCACAACGGTGTTCGTCACCGTGAGCCGTTGACAGGCTTAGATTTTCGTTGCTTTACATAGGCGGCCGCATCAATAGAGTCACCACAGTCTAACGAACCCTTGCAGGGTTTATTTACTAACACCAATTGTCTGAGTCCTTCCTCTTACTCAGTCACTTCACTTCCTATGCCTCAGTTTCTCTTCTGTAAAGTGGACATTCAGTAGTAAATTCTCTGTGCAGGTGTCAGTGCCAAACAAAGTGATTATTAGTAACCATGATCATGTCCTGAATACACTGAGCACGTCACCGTTTGCCAACTATCGTGTCAAGTCAGCAGAGACAACAGAAATTAAGAGCTCTCTGCAAAACTCACACACCCGTGCACCAGGTAACGGGCCACAGGCAGACGTTCACTGAGCCTTTCATGTGTCCTTCACGGAGTGCACGCTATCTCCTAGGCGGGGCGAGCACTGACACTTAGTGGCAGTTTAATGACTTTTTAAATGCGTTGATACAACCATGTCTCACTTTTGTTTGGATCAGTCAGGAAACGCTTTTCGTAAACCCCAAACTCTCCACACCTCCTACCATTTGCGCCACCCTAGTCTCAAATCTCCCGCCCCTGCTCCTCAGGCTGGGTCCCCATGGGAGGCAGGGCTGCGTGCTGACACACAGAGGAGCAGGTGGAGATCTTCGATCCCTGCCCAACTGCGCTGCCCGCAGGTTTGAACCGCAGCGTGAATAGCGAAGAGGTCTGAGCCAATGTGAGCACGGCATTGATGGGTCTGCCTAGATGGGCCAGTGGCCCTGTGTTTTCTGCCTGCAACACGTGTCCTGTACACCCTGCACGTGAGGGCCTGGGAGGTGAGCCGGGGCTCCCAGCAAGGTGTAAGCATCGTGTCCGCAGCCAGCTTCCCCGAGGCCATCCTCCGGCAATGATCACTTGGTGAAGCTGGGCCGCAACAGCGCGGGAATATATCAGGGAAATTCTGGAGAAAAACAGAAAGCAGGGAAGGGAGATGGAGATTGTTAGCTGCTAGGAGGAGGCTGCTAGCTGAAACTAAGTGATCCCTGAGGAGTTTCTGGGGAAGATAAAATTTAAGAGGGAGCAAGGAGCATATCTGGGAAGCGAATAGTACAGGTAGAGGGAACAGTCAGATGGAAAGTCAATGAGGCAAGAGTAGGCTGGAGTACCCAAGGAGCAGAAAGGATGTCAGTGTGTGGAAAACAGAGCAAGCAAAGTGGAGAGGAGAAGTAAAGAGTCAGACATGAAACAGAGTTCCACATTTCTAGGGCTCTGGCGGCACGTTGAGGACTTTGCTTCTTCTGTGAAGAAGCCATTGAAGAGATTTCAGTGACATGATCTGACTTATGTTTAAACACGATCTCTCTGGATGCCATGTTGATTAGAGAGTGTAGGAGAGTAAGGACAAGCCCCAGAAGATGAAGAGTTGACTCAAAGAAGTGATTACTCAAACATGATCCCCCTCCTCAGTGAGGACGCAGAGCAGGAATCGGCAAATAATGGCCACAAATCAAATCAGGCTCTCAGCCTGGATCTGTGGGACTGTGAGCTAATAATGGTTCTCACGTTTAGAAAGCTTGTTGAAGAAGAAAGAGGAGAAGCTACAGAAGCTGTATATGGCCCACAAAGCCTAAGATATTTAAAATCCAAAAATGCTTTCCAACACCTGATGTAAAGCATGTGGCTCGTAGGAGGTGCTCAACAAAATTTGGAAGAGGAATACATGTGTCAATTAGTTCCTGAAAACATTGTAAAGTGACAGGTGTCAAGAAACATTTATCCCTTCACCCTTAACCTTCACAAATGATGCCATTTCCATTGAGCTACTGAAAACTATATTCTGGCTTTCAAAACAATAAAACAGGGGGCATTTTATCACATAAGCAAGGTCATAAACAACTGTCGAGTAAAGTTGAAAGAGCAACAGATCAAATAATAACAAAAACATTTTGATAGATTTTTAAGCCTTACAAAGCATTTTCATGTTCATTCTCTAATTTAATCCTCAAACCTACTCCATGAGATAGTTATTATTTTCCCTTTAGAAATGACCACATATTACAATCCTCAGTGATTGCTCAAGAAAAGCTGAAATCTTGAGTGTCACATCAATTAATGCCAAGGTTGGGTTTTTTCCCATGGGAACATTGGATGCTAAAATCCACAGGGATTTTCAGCTCAAGATGGCAGACGAGGAAACATATTCACTTTCTGTTCCTCCTGAAACCTTATTTAAACAATACTGTAGAAATACCAAAATTAATCAACCAATCAAAGCCAAGACACTTTGGAAGTCATCCACCACAGAGAGATTTCAACACATTTCGAGAAGGCAAACAATGAAATGGAGGAGCCATGAATAAAATAATGAAGAAAAGGCTAACTCTAAGTAAGGTCTGAACAAACCCAGTCAGCTTTTGCTAAGCTCTGGTTATAGTAAAGGGCAGAGGAAAGAAGAGGAGCTGAAAACAAGGAGACAAAAGTCATTTTAGGAAAAAAAGGTCATTTCATGAGCTCCAGGGAACACTCAGTCTGCTGCCATGCTAACTCATGAATTACAATGGATTGTTGGTAAGCAAGATGAGAAAACAGGGAAGAAACCAAACAAACAAAAATCAAGACATTGTTTCTTACTGAACTCTTCTCAAATGAGATCGAGGAATTAGGGTTCAATGCCACAGCTGTAAATCATTCCTGCTCTTGGAGAGGTTAGAAAGGGCTTATAATATTTACCCTTTTCTTTCAGACATAATTTAGGTGTGAGCAAAAGCTTTTTGTGTCCTCCAAACCCAAAGATTTTGGGGATGGAAGTCCAAATTTGCTGTGACATACCATAAAAAGAATCTCATGAGCAGAGGGTCCAACTAATTTTGGAATATATGAATTATGCCCAGTGTTATTTTCAATAGACTTTGAACAAAAATATATAAATACATTTTGACTGATCTATACGATTCTGGGTCCTGAAGCTTCTACATGTCACCTGTGTGATACATAACACACAATGTCAGCCCCAGGAGAGAGAAAACACTCCAATGAAGCAAGCCATGACAGAAGTTTTCAACAAGGTCAAGTGATGTGTAGACCATCAGCTTCCAGCTCCTGAATAACAACACATGTTTCCCTTGTCCTAGACAGCCAAGAGTACGTACCTCTCTCGGGCATAAAAATCTCTCGAGTTACATATGTGTAATACAGAGTGGACCCAGCTGGCATACTCACAATGACCAAATTGTGTTGATGGTACTTTAAACCAATACATCGCTCCACGCTGAAGTTGCAATAAAAGATATATTTGCTTTCTAGACATGAATGAGACGCCTTGCTGGATATACTCCAGGAAGGCCAGAGAAACTGGCTTCTAATCCATACGGAACAATTCACTGGTGAATTTCTTTCAGGATAGCCCATGATTTATCTAGACTACAATCTTTACATATCTGGATCCTTCAAACTAGACAAAGGGAAAATCCGGCCTTCAAGCCTCAGTTAGAAATGTGCAATGGCAGCACCAATGGTAGCACCAGCTGACAACTGGTGGTCTTTGACCTGTATCTTCTGAGATTAGAACACAGTGTGGTGGATGACCAATTCATGTGTTGAACAAAAGAAGACCTCCTACAGGGCAGTGTAGCTGTTCGTTACAGGTATGGCACTTAGGGCTAAGTACCATAAGGACTACAAGAAAAAATGAAAAACAAGTAACACATGAAGCATATATGATAAGGTGGCACCACAGTTCAGAACACGAGCTCTGGAATCACACAGGCTTGCTTCAAATCCCAGCTAAGACACTACCATCTGTATACCCTGAAGACCGGTGCAAGGTTTAAATGCTGTTTGACCAAATTTCAAAAAAGAAGTGAAGAAAGAACCTACCTGCCAGGAAGGGACATCGTGGGATGCTGCATGCAGTCGGATCAGGGCTCTGCATCTCCTGCTCAGAAACCTTATCCACCTGGCTCATGCTGATGCGGGCAGCTGAGCAGCCCTGGAGAAGGTGATCCTGTCTCTAGGCCTCGCAGAGAAGCTGGGAGGTCCACGGAGGAGGTGGCCCACACCCTGGCAAGCTCTGGGTGCCTCCTACCCTCAGCTCTGAGCAGGCTCTGAACTCTGGGCCCCGTAGTGGGGAAGGGCTGGCCGATACATATGCGCGGCTGAGGGGCCTGCAGAGCCGGTGCCCAGATAGGGTGAGCTCTGAAGGAGAAGGCTTCCACAGTCCCCAACAGTCTCTGCATGCTGGCCCATCCCGTGCCAAACACCTGCCACCCACAGTGAGAAGACCCAGCCACTAGAAAGTCCAGAAGGAGCCCCGCCTTTTGCCTTTGCGCTGCGATTTCTCCATCAGCTGGGCTCGCATGTGCCCCCTTCCTCACCCCTGCCCCGCACGCCCTTTCTCTGTGACACGTACAATGGACATGTCACAGAGGCAGGCGGAGCCTTCAGATATAAAAGGAGTGAGAAGCTCTCCTACTGTCACTCTCTGCTCTCAGATCAGGCACGCAGCAGCTCTGATATGGAACCCATGGACACCACACCTCCTTCCCACGCCATCATCTACCATTCTGCTCCTGTTTTCCCCAGCACCCCATTTACGGCTTTGCCGGGCATCGGTGCTTCAGCAGGCAGCACGTCTGACCCCGAACCTATGGACACCACACCTCCTTCCCACGCCGTCATCTTCCGTTCTGCACCTGTTTTCTCCAGCACCCCAGTTACGGCTTTGCCGGGCATCGGTGCTTCAGCAGGCAGCACCTCAGACCCCAAACCTATGGACACCACACCTCCTTCCCACGCCGTCATCTTCCATTCTGCTCCTGCTTTCTCCAGCACCCGTTCACGGCTTTGGCGGTCACGGCGTTGGCGGGCATCAGTGCTTCGGCAGGCAGCACGTCTGACACCAAAGCTACGGACACCTCACCTCCTTTAAAAGCTTACAAGACCCAGCAGATTGACCAACCCTTCAAAGATATGACAGAAAGTTGAGTAAGGTATACATTTGGAATTTCATTTTTTATTATTAAAAAGCACAACTGTAGTGCTTAGACTATAACAAGTACTATTCTAAGTTCTTACCAAATATTAACCCACATATTCCTCATAATGGCAACCCTCTAGGCACGTAATGTTCTTTTTTTTTGTGTGGCACGCAGGCCTCTCACTGTTGTGGCCTCTCCCGCTGCAGATCACAGGCTCTGGACGTGCAGGCTCAGTGGCCATGGCTCACGGGCCCAGCCTCTCCACGGCATGTGGGATCCTCCCGGACCGGGGCACGAACCCGTGCCCCCTGCATCAGCAGGCGGACTCCCAACCACTGCACCACTATGGAAGCCCGGCAGGTAATATTCATAATATTCACTTTTGGGGGGAAACTGAGGCCCAGAGACGTTGAATAGCTTGCCTAATGCCACACAGTAAGTAGGTGGCAAAAACCCAGGAGTAAAACCAGACCTTCTGGACTTTCATCACTTTGCTGTGTCACCTTATTATAAGTTGTGGTTAGGGAAGGGACTAAATTGGCAAGACTCTGAACTCAAAGGAGAAGGCAGAAATGAGAAAATGAGTGATCCTAGAACCTAGAGAAGATTTAGGCTCAGAAATTTCTGATGATGAGACCCGGAAGATCAAGAACTTGGTTGGAATATTAACTTGGGGTAGTATCTGAATCCATTGAGAAATGGTTTTGTTTTGTGTAAAATTTAGAAAGGCCAGTTGGATGAAGATTAATGAAGAAAAAAGAAGGAAGGAAAAGGAAAAGGTGCCTTAAGTGAGATATAACCACTTCACTCTAAGTACTAGGGTTGTGGTCCTGTGGGAAAGGATGGAGCTCTCTCTACCAGGTTTGTCACCAGGATGAACAAGGAGAAACATGGCAAGCATTGTACTGGTTTTGAAGATCCCTCAGAACCACGGCTTCAGTTTCCAAGAATGACCTACGGTAGCATAACTACTGTGTGTCAGACATGCCACTAAGTGTGTTTCCAGTCACACCTTTTAATTGGAGAAAAGGATCAATAGTCTATCTACCTAAGATCACACAGAGGGTGGGAGAGCCCGTTTTTAAACCATCTGCCTCCAATTCCAGGTGCCAGGAGCCAGACTCAGCCTACAGGTCTCTTCTGCTCACCTGGAAGTGAAACCATGTGTCATGATTAGTGAAATCCTGTCTTCACTCATCAGGGTACCGTGAACACTTGCACGTCCTCCAAGTAGCACGTAGCATAAGCAAAAAGATGTTTGCCCCGGTATTGTCCAGGAACTTGGAATCAGCTGTGCCTAGTTAGGCAGAGCTGGTTTAGAGTGGAGAGGACCACCGATCTTCCACCTGGGCAAGTGCCCTCTGACCTTCTGCCATCAGAGGGCCAAAAACTCCAGCCTGAGAATGTGCTGAGCCCTGTAGCCTATTACACAGGCTCAGAACAATGAGGAGCACATCTTTTTCCAATCACCTTGCCTCAAGCTCCCCATGACCCATACTACCCTGCTTCTTTATTCTTTATCCCACAGATACCCCAAGCCCCTTGCTTTCGGGAAGGGGGATTTGAGACCTATTTTCACGTCACTTCCTCGCATGGCTGCCCCGTGAATAAACCTCCTCTTTGCTGCAAACCCCAGCATCTCTGTGTTTTGGCTTGCTGCGCCTCAGACACAATGGTTGGGAGCAGTGGTAAAGGTCCCTTGCCTGTAAGGGAAGCTGGTGCCTAGTAGTCACTTTGTGGATGTTTTCTCCTCCCGGGGGGCAGACGTCCTGCTCTTCCGGAAAGGGAGAAATGCAGGAGCTGGACCCTTGCCCTCAGCATCACCGTCACGTAGGAGCTTCTCAGAAGGACAGAATCCAGACCCCACCCAGAACTATTGAATACCAGCCTGCATCTAACAAGATCCTCAAGGGAGGCACAGCCATGTGAAATTTGGAGAGGCACCAAGCTGTCATCCTCTTCTCCGCAGCTAATGAAAACCAAGCAAAGATTCATCCCAAGCCTACTCTGCCTCACTCAACTGGATATCATATGAGCTCATTTAATCCTCCCCAGAACCTGCAAATGAGACCGCACATGCCACGGAGCAACTAAGACCGTGCGCCACAACTACCGAGCCTGCGCTCTAGAGCCCGTGAACCAAAACTACTGAAGCCCACACACCTACACTCCATGCTCAGCAACAACGAGAAGCCACCCCAATGAGAAGCCTGTGCACTGCAACAAAGAGTAACCCCCGCTCACTGCAACTAGAGAAAGCCCACACACAGCAATGAAGAGCCTATGCAGCCAAAAATAAATAAATAAATAAACCTGTTAAAAAATAAATCGTGTTTTAGTAACTTACTAAAAGGCACACAATCAGTAAATCTGAGCAAGAATTCAATCCCAAATCTGTCACACTGAAGTTTAAGCTAGTACTTGAGATTAATAAAAACAGCACTAAATTAAAAGTTCAGAGATATTTTTTATTTCATACCCTTTCACTAACACTCTTTGGTGATAAATCATTTCATTTATATGGGCCTTAGTTTTTACAACTATAACAGTTGGAAGCTTGACTAGATGATCTGTATGTAGTTTTCCAATTCTAAAATGGTCCACTAATTTGGATTCCTACAATAACTGCTCTTGCAATACATGCATGCTGCCACCAAGTAGCAGTAGAGACTACTAGTTCCTTTTTTATCCCTACTGGGGAGTGCATTTTGACATCAGACTTATCCGTCAATACTACAACCTGTTAGTATAACTGGAAAATAACAGAATAATCTGGTATCCTCTGCTGCAAAGCAGAAGCTTTACATTGTGTCTGTGAGTCATATCAGAATTACCTGTAGGTTTTGAAACATAGAGGAAATCCAGAACCCATTGAATGAGAATCTTCAGAGACAGAACTTGGGCATCTGGATTTTGGGTCTCCCATCATTTGTATATTTTATTTCATTTTATTTTTTGCCTATGTACAATATTAGTCACATCCTTTTGAATCTTTAAAAGTTTCTTTTTGTTTTAAATGTTAGAATATTCCATAATCTTCACCTACTTTTCATAAGGTGTTATCTGTTATGTTTATTCGATCTTGTGCTTCTCCTGGTTAAGACTTCATTATATTTTTTTCGGGGCCCTGCCTCATGTCTTGGAGGATCTTATTTCCCTGACCTGGGATTGGACCCCAGGGCCCCAGCAGTGAAAGCGCCAAGTTCTAACCACTGGAAAACCAGGGAGTTCCCAAGGCTTCTATTTTAAATGACTTCTTTTCCCACTCTAATTCATTCCTGGGATGAATTTCATGTTTGAACATTAAAGCAACCTGGCATTACCAAAATAAAGCTACTTTGATTCTGATATATGATTGTTTTACACACCATGGGTACAGTTTGTGCTTCTATTTACACATTTTGCATGCATTTTCAAAAGAGAAACTGGCCTGTGTTTCTATTCTTGTAATATTCTTTATGGATTTTGTTTTGTTTTGTTTTTAAGATTCTATACTTTATTTTTTATTTATTTATTTTTGGCTGCATTGGGTCTTCATTGTTGCACGCGAGCTTTCTGTAGTTGCGGTGAGCGGGCGGCTATTCTTTGTTGTGGTGAGTCGGCTTCTCCTTGCGGTGGCCTGTCTTGTTGCGGAGCACGGGCTCTAGGCATGCAGGCTTCAGTAGTTGCGGCACGCGGGCTCAGCAGTTGTGGCTCGCAGGCTCCAGAGCGCAGGCTCAGCAGTTGTGGCACGTGGGCGTAGTTGCTCCACGGCATGTGGGATCTTCCCCCACAAGGGCTCGAACCCGTGTCCCCTGCATTGGGAGGCGGATTCTTAACCACTGCAAAGTCAGGGAAGCCCTTCTTTGTACTTTTGATCTGAAGCTTATGTTGGCCTTATAAATACTTTCAGCAATATATAGTTTTCTGTTTCCTGGAAGATTTTTATGTAAGATTACCAATACTTCTTCCCTAAATATTTGGAAGAAGTTACGTGGAAAGCCATGTATCCCTGGAAATCATTTTCTGTAAAGGTACTTAACTATACAAACAACTTTTTGAGTAGATACAGGCTTTGTAGATATTTTTTCTTTGTTGGGTTAGTCTTGTTAGGTTGCATTTGTTAAGAAGGTGTAATTTTGGATGAATTTTCAAATTTATAACTATAAAATTATCATAATTTTAACAGCTTTATTGGGATGTAACTTACATACCATAATTTCAACTCTTTTATGTATACAATTCAGTGGTTCTTAGTGTAACCACTAAAAGACTTGTGTAACCATCACAACAATCCAATTGTAGATTTTTGTCCCCCCACCAAAAACCCATTACACATTAACAAGGTTTTTTCATTCTCCTCAACCCTCTCAGCCCTAGGCAACCACTAATCGACTTCCTGTCTCTACAGATTGGCTATTCTGGGCATTTCATATAAATGGCACCATACAATATGTGATCTTTTGTGATTGGCTGCTTTAACTTTACATAATGCTTTCCTGGTTCATTCATGTTGTAACATGGATCAACATTTCAGTCCTTTTTATAGCTGAATGCTATTCTATTGTACGGCTATTCCACATTTTGTTTCTTCATTTATCAGATTGACATTTGAATTATTTCCACCTTTTGTTTTTAGAAATATGCTTCTCTGAACATTCACGTACAAGCTTTGGTGCAGACATAAGATTTTATTTCTCTTAGGTATATATTTAGTAATGGAACTGCTGGGTCATAGGGTAACTCGATGTTTAACACTTGCAGGAACTCTCAAGCTGTTTTGTAAAATGGCCACGCCATTTTACATTCCCACCAGCAATGTATGTGGCTTTTAATCTCTTGTCTTACAGCCTAGCATGTCGTCTATGCTGGGAAATGTTTCACATGTAGTTCAGCAGGATGAGCATTTTACTGTTCGGTTGAGTGTTCTCTAGACATTTAGTAGGTCTTGTTAATTCATAGTCTTGTCCAAGTCTTCTGTATCATTGTTGATCTTCTGCCTAATTGTTCTATCCATTATTGACCGTGGAGTACTGAAGCCTCTACCTAATATTGTGCAATTATCTACTTCTTCCTTCAATTCTTCATGGGTTTTGGTATTTTCTTCTTCATGTAGTTTGGTTTTATCTTATTCAGGGCAAATATGTTAAAAATTTTGGTATCTTCCCTTTTTTATCATAAAATGTCCCTTTTCATATCTAGTAACTTTTTTGTTTGTTTTAAAGTCTATATTTTCTGGTATTAGTATAGCCACTTCAGCATGCTTATGGTTGCTATTTGCATGCACCTCTTATGTTTCAGTGAACTTTGTGAGAAGACAGGGCCTGGGAGCTGCGGCCTCACACTCGGGCTCCAGAGGAAGATGTGTGTGACAGACCTCAAACTGACCCAAAACACGGAGCAAAACCAGCCATCTAGAGGTCTAAAGGAGAGCCACTGCAGCTAGCCCATAGGTCCAAGGAAAATAAATTCTTTCCGATTTCGTCCAAAGCATTTTCACAGCAAGAGCTGACTAACACCACATCCTCCAAATCATTGTTATGTAAATGGCTGCCACCAGGCCTACATGTAAGGTCATTGCGTACTCAAAATATGAGAATTCTTGAACACTCGGTGCCTCTCCAACACAATGTACATGGCTAAATTTCCGCCAATAAGTTCACTAATATACCACACAGATCTCCCTAAACTTTTATTAAATGCAATACAAAGTTCTTTCTTTTCATTTTCTGCTTCCGCATAGTTAAAATGCTTTTTATCAATGTAAAACGGCTCTTGCTGTTTGGTTTCTGTGGTTAGAATCTTTTGAACTCTTTGGCTTTTCAGCTCCTAGGCTGTAAGTTTTGAATCAGCAAATGCCCCAAGGAGAAAAGCGGCAGCAAATGTCAAGCTTGCATCTGTGTTTCCCTTCTCTCCACAACTTGGCCCGCATGTCTTGGTGTCTCTCCAACATTCAGATGCCAGAGAACAGATGTTTTCTTACTTTATCCAGGTTTTCTAACATTTCTTTAGACTTCACCTGATCTTATGTTATTATTGAACTATCATCTCAATTACCACTAGGAAGAAAATTTACAATTTTTAGAGAAAAGGGAACCCTGGTACACTGTTGGTAGGGACATAAACTGGTGCAGCCACTGTGGAAAACAGTATGGAGGGTTCTCCAAAAACTAAAAAGAGAACTACTATATGACCACGCAACTCCACTCTTAGGTAGAAATCTGAAAAAACCAAAAACACGTGTTCTCAATAACATGTATTGGAAAAGATACATGCACCCCAATGTTCGCAGCCTCCTTGTGTACAATTACCAAGATATGGAAGCAACCTAAGTGTCATCAAGAGATGAATAGATAAAGAAGATGTGGTACATATAACCAATGGCATACTACTCAGCCTTACAAAAGAACAAAATTTTGCCATTTGCAGCAACATAGATGGACTTGGAGGGCATTGTGGTAAGTGAAATAAGTCAAACAGAAACAAATACTGTAGGATATCACCTCTATATGGAATCTAAAAAATACAACAATCTACCAAATATAACAAAACAGAAGGAGAGTTACAGATATAGAGAACAAACTAATGGTTGCCAGCGCGGAGGGGGAGGAGGGGGCAATACAGGGGTCGGGAAGTGAGAGATGTGAACTACTAGGTCCACAGTAGTCTCAAGGATGTATTGTACAACACAGGGAATATAGGCAATATATTGTAATAACTGTAAATGAAAAGTAACCTTTAAAAAGTATATAAAAATATTTTTAAAAGAAATCATACTGAAAATTGGAAACAATTTAAATATCCATCAACAGGAAAATGCACATATAAATTATTGTATTTCCGTACATGGGAATCCTACATAGCGAGGAAAGTACATGAACTAGACAGATCTTTACGTGTCAGCATGGATGAACCTAGCAAAGATAACACTAAATAAAGCAAGTAAGAAGACAAAATATAGAATAGTATATGCGGTTTACGAGTACTAAAAATGTAGCATAAATAGAAAGACGTCCATGTCAGTGATGGAGACCAAGTTCAGAAGAGTGGTTACCCAGGGTCAGCTGGGGAGTGGCTGTGTTTGGGAAAGTGGTCACACCAGACTCTTCAACAGGAATGGAAATGTTTCAGTTCACACGCTCGCTGGAAGACAGAGGAGTGTCTGTGATGTTATAATGTGAGCATCTAGGGGATCTGATGCGCGGGAGCTGGTAGAGGGTGGAGGCATCCAGAAGGTGGTGGTAGAAGAGGAACGTTGTACACAGAACACCTAAGGCCTGACAAGAGGACGACCACTGTTCTAGAAACTGGACACAAATCCAACTTCTACGGCCAACCTTAAAAGACAAACTGAGGCACATTTAAAATTTTAAGACTTTATGTGAGCAAAATTAGATTCAATTCAGGCACCACCAAAGTGGAAGTGGTGAGGAGCACTCCAGCCACAGGAGCTGCAGAGATGTTTATTTCAAAAGGGCAGAAGCAAAGCAAGGAAATGACTGATTTGCTATAGCTTTAAAGCCTAGTTGGTGGTTTGTGACTGGTTGTCCTCAGCGGTGTCCATCACCCTGAGCCGTTGACAGGCTTAGATTTTCGTTGCTTTACATAGGCGGCCGCATCACTAGAGCCACCACAGTCTAATGGCCCCCTGCAGGGTTAATTTACTAACACCAGTTGTCTCAGTACTTCCTCTTACTCAGTCACTTCACTTCCTACGCCTCAGTTTCTCTTCTGTAAAGTGGACATTCAGTAGTAAATTCTCTGTGCAGGTGTCAGTGCCAAACAAAGTGATTATTAGTAACCATGATCATGTCCTGAATACACTGAACACGTCACCATTTGCCAACCACCGTGTCAAGTCAGCAGAGACAACAGAAATTAAGAGCTCTCCGCAAAAATTCACACACCCGTGCACCAGGTAACGGACCACAGGCAGACGTTCACTCAGCCTTTCATGTGTCCCTCACGGAGTGCACGCTCTCTCCTAGGCGGGGCGAGCACAGACACTTAGCGGCAGTTTAATGACTTTTTAAATGTGTTGATACAACCATGTCTCACTTTTGTTTGGATCAGTCAGCAAACACTTTTTGTAAACCCCAAACTCTCCACACCTCCTACCTTTCGCGCCACCCTAGTCTCGAATCTCCCGCCCCTGCTCCTCAGGCTGGGTCCCCATGGGAGGCGGGGCTGCGTGCTGACACACAGAGGAGCAGGTGGAGGTCTTCGATCGCCGCCCACACAGCGCTGCCCGCAGGTTTGAACCGCAGCGTGGAGAGCGAAGAGGTCTGAGCCAACGTGAGCACAGCATCGAGGGGCCTGCCTAGCTGGGGCCAGTGGTCCTGTGTCTTCTGCCTGCAACGTGGGTCCTGTGCACGCTGCACCTGAGGGGCTGGGAGGTGAGCCGGGGCCCCCAGGCAGGTGTGAGCATCGTGTCCGCTGCCAGCGTCCCCGAGGCCACGCTGCGGCAATGATCACTTGGTGAAGCTGAGCCGTGACAGCACGGGAATATATCAGGGAAGTGCTGGAGAAAAACAGAAAGCAGGGAAGGGAGATGGAGATTGTTAGCTGCTAGGAGGAGGCTGCTAGCTGAAAATAAGTGATCCCTGAGGACTTTCTGGGGAAGATAAAATTTAAGAGGGAGCAAGGAGCATATCTGGGAAGTGAATAGTACAGGTAGAGGGAACAGCCAGATGGAAAGTCAATGAGGCAAGAGTAGGCTGGAGTACCCAAGGAGCAGAAAGGATGTCAGTGTGTGGAAAACAGAGCAAGCAAAGTGGAGAGGAGAAGGAAACAGTCAGACACGAAACAGAGGTCCACATTTCTAGGGCTCTGGAGGCACTTTGAGGACTTTGCTTCTTCTGTGAAGAAGCCATTGAAGAGATTTCAGTGACATGATCTGACTTATGTTTAAACAGGATCTCTCTGGATGCCATGTTGATTAGAGAGTGTAGGAGAGTAAGGACAAGCCCCAGAAGACCAAGAGTTGATTCAAAGAAGTGATTACTCAAACATGGTCCCCCTCCTCAGTGAGGACGCAGAGCAGGAATCGGCAAATAATGGCCACAAATCAAATCAGGCTCTCAGCCTGGATCTGTGGGACTGTGAGCTAATAATGGTTCTCACGTTTAGAAAGCTTGTTGAAGAAGAAAGAGGAGAAGCTACAGAAGCTGTATATGGCCCACAAAGCCTAAGATATTTAAAATCCAGAAAATGCTCTCCAACACCTGATGTAAAGCATGTGGCTCGTAGGAGGTGCTCAACAAAATTTGGAAGAGGAATACATGTGTCAATTAGTTCCTGAAAACATTGTAAAGTGATAGGTGTCAAGAAACATTTATCCCTTCACCCTTAACCTTCACAAATGATGCCATTTCCATCGGGCTATTGAAAACTATATTCTGGCTTTCAAAACAATAAACCAGGGGGCATTTTATCACATAAGCAAGGTCATAAACAACTGTCGAGTAAAGTTGAAAGAGCAACAGATCAAATAATAACAAAAACATTTTGATAGATTTTTAAGCCTTACAAAGCATTTTCATGTTCATTCTCTAATTTAATCCTCAAATCTACTCCATGAGATAGTTATTATTTTCCCTTTAGAAATGACCACATATTACAATCCTCAGTGATTGCTCAAGAAAAGCTGAAATCTTGAGTGTCACATCAATTAATGCCAAGGTTGGGTATTTTCCCATGGGAACATTGGATGCTAAAATCCACAGGGATTTTCAGCTCAAGATGGCAGACGAGGAAACATATTCACTTTCTGTTCCTCCTGAAACCATATTTAAACAATACTGTAGAAATACCAAAATTAATCAACCAATCAAAGCCAAGACACTTTGGAAGTCATCCACCACAGAAAGATTTCAACACATTTCGAGAAGGCAAACAATGAAATGGAGGAGCCATGAATAAAATAATGAAGAAAAGACTAACCCTAAGTAAGGTCTGAACAAACCCAGTCAGCTTTTGCTGAGCTCTGGTTATAGTAAAGGGCAGAGGAAAGAAGAGGGGCTGAAAACAAGGAGACAAAAGTCATTTTAGGAAAAAAAGGTCATTTCCCGAGCTCCAGGGAACACTCAGCCTGCTGCCATACTAACTCATGAATTACAATGGATTGTTGGTAAGCAAGATGAGAAAACAGGGAAGAAACCAAACAAACAAAAATCAAGACATTCTTTCTTACTGAACTCTTCTCAAATGAGATCGAGGAATTAGGGTTCAATGCCACAGCTGTAAATCATCTCTGCTCTTGGAGAGGTTAGAAAGGGCTTATAATATTTACCCTTTTCTTTCAGACATAATTTAGGTGTCAGAAAAAGCTTTTTGTGTCCTCCAACCCCAAAGTTTATTGGGGATGGAAGTCCAAATTTACTGTGACATACCATTAAAAGAATCTCATGAGCAGAGGGTCCAACTAATTCTGGAATATATGAATTATGCCCAGTGTTATTTTCAATAGACTTTGAACAAAAATATATAAATACATTTTGACTGATCTATACGATTCTGGGTCCTGAATCTTCTACATGTCACCTGTGTGATACATAACACACAATGTCAGCCCCAGGAGAGAGAAAACACTCCAATGAAGCAAGCCAAAGACACAAGTTTTAAACAAGGTCGAGTGATGTGTAGACCATCAGCTTCCAGCTCCTGAATAACAACACATGTTTCCCTTGTCCTAGACACCCAAGAGTACGTCTCCTCTCTTGGGCGTAAGAATCTCTCGAGTTACATATGTGTAATAAAGAGTGGACCCAGCTGGCATACTCACAATGACCAAATTGTGTTGATGGAACTTTAAACCAATACATCGCTCCACGCTGAAGTTGCAATAAAGGATATATTTGCTTTCTAGACATGAATGAGACGCCTTGCTGTATATACGCCAGGAAGGCCAGAGAAACTGTCTTCTAATCCATACGGAACAATTCACTGGTGAATTTCTTTCAGGATAGCCCATGATTTATCTAGACTACAATCTTTACATATCTGGATCCTTCAATCTAGACAAAGGGAAAATCCGGGCTTCAAGCCTCAGTTAGAAATGTGGAAGGGCAGCACCAATGGTAGCACCAGCTGACAACTGGTGGTCTGTGACCTGTATCTTCTGAGATTAGAACACAGTGTGGTGGATGACCAATTCATGTGTTGAACAAAAGAAGACCTCCTACAGGGCAGTGTAGCTGTTCGTTACAGGTATGGCACTTAGGGCTAAGTACCATAAGGACTACAAGAAAAAATGAAAAACAAGTAACACATGAAGCATATATGATAAGGTGGCACCGCAGTCCAGAACACGAGCTCTGGAATCACACAGGCTTGCTTCGAATCCCGGCTAAGCCACTACCATCTGTATACCCTGAAGAACAGTGCAAGGTTTAAATGTTGTTTGACCAAATTTCAAAAAAGAAGTGAAGAAAGAACCTACCTGCCAGGAAGGGACATCGTGGGGTGCAGCATCCAGTCGGATCAGGGCTCTGCATCCCCTGCTCAGAAAACTTCGCCACCTGGCTCATGGTGATGCTGGCAGCTGAGCAGCCCTGGAGAAGGCGATCCTGTCTCCAGGCCTCGCAGAGAAGCTGGGGAGGTCCCTGGAGGAGGTGGCCCACACCCTGGCAAGCTCTGGGTGCCTCCTGCCCTCAGCTCTGAGCAGGCTCTGACCTCTGGGCCCCGTAGTGGGGAAGGGCTGGCCGATACATACGTGCGGCTGAGGGGCCTGCAGGGCCGGTGCCCAGGCAGGGCGAGCTCTGAAGGAGAAGGCTTCCACAGTCCCCAACAGTCTCTGCATGGTGGCCCATCCCGTGCCAAACACCTGCCAACCACAGCGAGAAGACCCAGCCACTAGAAAGTCCAGAAGGGGCCCCGCCTTTTGCCTTTGGGCTGGGGTTTCTCCACCAGCTGGGCTAGCATGTGCCCCCTGCCTCACCCCCTGCCCCACCCGCCCTTTCTCTGTGACACGTACAATGGACATGTCACAGAGGCAGGCGGAGCCGTCAGATATAAAAGGAGTGAGAAGCTCTCCCACTGTCACTCTCTGCTCTCAGATCAGGCACGCAGCAGCTCTGATATGGAACCCAAGGAGCAGAAAGGATGTCAGTGTGTGGAAAACAGAGCAAGCAAAGTGGAGAGGAGAAGGAAACAGTCAGACACGAAACAGAGGTCCACATTTCTAGGGCTCTGGAGGCACTTTGAGGACTTTGCTTCTTCTGTGAAGAAGCCATTGAAGAGATTTCAGTGACATGATCTGACTTATGTTTAAACAGGATCTCTCTGGATGCCATGTTGATTAGAGAGTGTAGGAGAGTAAGGACAAGCCCCAGAAGACCAAGAGTTGATTCAAAGAAGTGATTACTCAAACATGGTCCCCCTCCTCAGTGAGGACGCAGAGCAGGAATCGGCAAATAATGGCCACAAATCAAATCAGGCTCTCAGCCTGGATCTGTGGGACTGTGAGCTAATAATGGTTCTCACGTTTAGAAAGCTTGTTGAAGAAGAAAGAGGAGAAGCTACAGAAGCTGTATATGGCCCACAAAGCCTAAGATATTTAAAATCCAGAAAATGCTCTCCAACACCTGATGTAAAGCATGTGGCTCGTAGGAGGTGCTCAACAAAATTTGGAAGAGGAATACATGTGTCAATTAGTTCCTGAAAACATTGTAAAGTGATAGGTGTCAAGAAACATTTATCCCTTCACCCTTAACCTTTACAAATGATGCCATTTCCATCGGGCTATTGAAAACTATATTCTGGCTTTCAAAACAATAAACCAGGGGGCATTTTATCACATAAGCAAGGTCATAAACAACTGTCGAGTTAAGTTGAAAGAGCAACAGATCAAATAATAACAAAATCATTTTGATAGATTTTTAAGCCTTACAAAGCATTTTCATGTTCATTCTCTAATTTAATCCTCAAATCTACTCCATGAGATAGTTATTATTTTCCCTTTAGAAATGACCACATATTACAATCCTCAGTGATTGCTCAAGAAAAGCTGAAATCTTGAGTGCCACATCAATTAATGCCAAGGTTGGGTTTTTTCCCATGGGAACATTGGATGCTAAAATCCACAGGGATTTTCAGCTCAAGATGGCAGACGAGGAAACATATTCACTTTCTGTTCCTCCTGAAACCATATTTAAACAATACTGTAGAAATACCAAAATTAATCAACCAATCAAAGCCAAGACACTTTGGAAGTCATCCACCACAGAAAGATTTCAACACATTTCGAGAAGGCAAACAATGAAATGGAGGAGCCATGAATAAAATAATGAAGAAAAGACTAACCCTAAGTAAGGTCTGAACAAACCCAGTCAGCTTTTGCTGAGCTCTGGTTATAGTAAAGGGCAGAGGAAAGAAGAGGGGCTGAAAACAAGGAGACAAAAGTCATTTTAGGAAAAAAAGGTCATTTCATGAGCTCCAGGGAACACTCAGCCTGCTGCCATACTAACTCATGAATTACAATGGATTGTTGGTAAGCAAGATGAGAAAACAGGGAAGAAACCAAACAAACAAAAATCAAGACATTCTTTCTTACTGAACTCTTCTCAAATGAGATCGAGGAATTAGGGTTCAATGCCACAGCTGTAAATCATCTCTGCTCTTGGAGAGGTTAGAAAGGGCTTATAATATTTACCCTTTTCTTTCAGACATAATTTAGGTGTGAGCAAAAGCTTTTCGTGTCCTCCAACCCCAAAGTTTATTGGGGATGGAAGTCCAAATTTCCTGTGGCATACCATAAAAAGAATCTCATGAGCATGGGGTCCAACTAATTCTGGAATATATGAATTACGCCCAGTGTTATTTTGAATAGACTTTGAACAAAAATATATAAATACATTTTGACTGATCTATACGATTCTGGGTCCTGAATCTTCTACATGTCACCTGTGTGATACATAACACACAATGTCAGCCCCAGGAGAGAGAAAACACTCCAATGAAGCAAGCCAAAGACACAAGTTTTAAACAAGGTCAAGTGATGTGTAGACCATCAGCTTTCAGCTCCTGAATAACAACACATGTTTCCCTTGTCCTAGACACCCAAGAGTACGTCTCCTCTCTTGGGCGTAAGAATCTCTCGAGTTACATATGTGTAATAAAGAGTGGACCCAGCTGGCATACTCACAATGACCAAATTGTGTTGATGGTACTATAAACCAATACATCGCTCCACGCTGAAGTTGCAATAAAGGATATATTTGCTTTCTAGACATGAATGAGACGCCTTGCTGGATAAACGCCAGGAAGGCCAGAGAAACTGGCTTCTAATCCATACGGAACAATTCACTGGTGAATTTCTTTCAGGATAGCCCATGATTTATCTAGACTACAATCTTTACATATATGGATCCTTCAATCTAGACAAAGGGAAAATCCGGGCTTCAAGCCTCAGTTAGAAATGTGGAAGGGCAGCACCAATGGTAGCACCAGCTGACAACTGGTGGTCTGTGACCTGTATCTTCTGAGATTAGAACACAGTGTGGTGGATGACCAATTCATGTGTTGAACAAAAGAAGACCTCCTACAGGACAGTGTAGCTGTTCATTACAGGTATGGCACTTAGGGCTAAGTACCATAAGGACTGCAAGAAAAAATGAAAAACAAGTAACACATGAAGCATATATGATAAGGTGGCACCGCAGTCCAGAACACGAGCTCTGGAATCACACAGGCTTGCTTCGAATCCCGGCTAAGCCACTACCATCTGTATACCCTGAAGAACAGTGCAAGGTTTAAATGTTGTTTGACCAAATTTCAAAAAAGAAGTGAAGAAAGAACCTACCTGCCAGGAAGGGACATCGTGGGGTGCAGCATCCAGTCGGATCAGGGCTCTGCATCTCCTGCTCAGAAACCTTCGCCACCTGGCTCATGGTGATGCTGGCAGCTGAGCAGCCCTGGAGAAGGCGATCCTGTCTCCAGGCCTCGCAGAGCAGCTGGGGAGGTCCCCGGAGGAGGTGGCCCACACCCTGGCAAGCTCTGGGTGCCTCCTGCCCTCAGCTCTGAGCAGGCTCTGAACTCTGGGCCCCGTAGTGCGAAAGGGCTGGCCGATACATACATGCGGCTGAGGGGCCTGCAGGGCCGGTGCCCAGGCAGGGCGAGCTCTGAAGGAGAAGGCACCACAGTCCCCAACAGTCTCTGCATGGTGGCCCATCCCGTGCCAAACACCTGCCACCCACAGCGAGAAGACCCAGCCACTAGAAAGTCCAGAAGGGGCCCCGCCTTTTGCCTTTGGGCTGGGGTTTCTCCACCAGCTCTGCTCGCATGTGCCCCCTGCCTCACCCCCTGCCCCGCCCGCCCTTTCTCTGTGACACGTACAATGGACATGTCACAGAGGCAGGCGGAGCCGTCGGATATAAAAGGAGTGAGAAGCTCTCCCACTGTCACTCTCTGCTCTCAGATCAGGCATGCAGCAGCTCTGATATGGAACCCATGGACACCACACCTCCTTCCCACGCCATCATCTACCATTCTGCTCCTGTTTTCCCCAGCACCCCATTTACGGCTTTGCCGGGCATCGGTGCTTCAGCAGGCAGCACGTCTGACCCCGAACCTATGGACACCACACCTCCTTCCCATGCCGTCATTTTCCGTTCTGCTCCTGTTTTCTCCAGCACCCCAGTTACGGCTTTGCCAGGAATCGATGCTTCAGCAGGCAGCACCTCAGACCCCGAACCTATGGACACCACACCTCCTTCCCACGCTGTCATCTTCCATTCTGCTCCTTCTTTCTCCAGCACCCGTTCACGGCTTTGGCGGTCACGGCGTTGGCGGGCATCGGTGCTTCAGCAGGCAGCACGTCTGACACCAAAGCTACGGACACCTCACCTCCTTTACAGGCTGACAAGACCCAACACATAGACCAACACTTCAAAGTTATGACAGAAAGTTGAGTAAGGTATACATTTGGAATTTCATTTATTATTATTAAAAAGCACAACTCTAGTGCTTAGACTATAACAAGTACTATTCTAAGTTCTTACCAAATATTAACCCACATATTCCTCATAATGGCAACCCTATAGGCAGGTAATGTTCTTTTTTTTGTGGTACACAGGCCTCTCACTGTTGTGGCCTCTCCCGCTGCAGATCACAGGCTCTGGACGCGCAGGCTCAGTGGCCACGGATCACGGGCCCCGCCGCTCCACGGCATGTGGGATCCTCCCGGACCGGGGCACGAACCCGTGCCCCCTGCATCAGCAGGCAGACTCCCAACCACTGCACCACTATGGAAGCCCGGCAGGTAATATTCATAATATTCACTTTTGGGGGAAAACTGAGGCCTAGAGACGTTGAATAGCTTGCCTAATGCCACACAGTAAGTAGGTGGCAAAAACCCAGGAGTAAAACCAGACCTTCTGGACTTTCATCACTTTGCTGTGTCACCTTATTATAAGTTGTGGTTAGGGAAGGGACTAAATTGGCAAGACTCTGAACTCAAAGGAGAAGGGAGAAATGAGAAAATGAGTGATCCTAGAAACTAGAGAAGATTTAGGCTCAGAAATTTCTGATGATGAGACCCGGAAGATCAAGAACTTGGTTGGAATATTAACTTGGGGTAGTATCTGAATCCATTGAGAAATGGTTTTGTTTTGTGTAAAATTTAGAAAGGCCAGTTGGATGAAGATTAATGAAGAAAAAAGAAGGAAGGAAAAGGAAAAGGTGCCTTAAGTGAGACATAACCACTTCACTCTAAGTACTAGGGGTGTGGTCCTGTGGGAAAGGATGGAGCTCTCTCTACCAGGTTTGTCACCAGGATGAACAAGGAGAAACATGGCAAGCATTGTACTGGTTTTGATGATCCCTCAAAACCACGGCTTCAGTTTCCAAGAATGAACTACGGTAGCATAACTACTGTGTGTCAGACATGCCACTAAGTGTGTTTCCAGTCACACCTTTTAATTGGAGAAAAGGATCAATAGTCTATCTACCTAAGATCACACAGAGGGTGGGGGAGCCCGTTTTTAAACCATCTGCCTCCAATTCCAGGTGCCAGGAGCCAGACTCAGCCTACAGGTCTCTTCTGCTCACCTGGAAGTGAAACCATGTGTCATGATTAGTGAAATCCTGTCTTCACTCATCAAGGTACCTTGAACACTTGCACGTCCTCCAAGTAGCATGTAGCATAAGCAAAAAGATGTTTGCCCCGGTATTGTCCAGGAACTTGGAATCAGCTGTGCCTAGTTAGGCGGAGCTGGTTTAGAGTGGAGAGGACCACCGATCTTCCACCTGGGCAAGTGCCTTTTGACCTTCTGCCATCAGAGGGCCAAAAACTCCAGCCTGAGAATGTGCTGAGCCCTGTAGCCTATTACACCGGCTCAGAACAATGAGGAGCACATCTTTTTCCAATCACCTTGCCTCAAGCTCCCCATGACCCATACTGCCCTGCTTCTTTATTCTTTATCCCACAGATACCCCAAGCCCCTTGCTTTCGGGAAGGAGGATTTGAGACCTATTTTCACGTCACTTCCTCGCATGGCTGCCCTGTGAATAAACCTCCTCTTTGCTGCAAACCTCAGCATCTCAGTGTTTTGGCTTGCTGCGCCTCAGACACAATGGTTGGGAACAGTGGTAAAGGTCCCTTGCCTGTAAGGGAAGCTGTTGCGTAGTAGTCACTTTGTGGATGTTTTCTCCTCCCGGGGGGCAGACGTCCTGCTCTTCCGGAAAGGGAGAAATGCAGTAGCTGGACCCTTGCCCTCAGCATCACCGTCACCTAGGAGCTTCTCAGAAGGACAGAATCCAGACCCCACCCAGAACTACTGAATACCAGCCTGCATTTAACAAGATCCTCAAGGGAGGCACAGCCATGTGAAATTTGGAGAGGCACCAAGCTGTCATCCTCTTCTCCGCAGCTAATGAAAACCAAGCAAAGATTCATCCCAAGCCTACTCTGCCTCAGTCAATTGGATATCATATGAGCTCATTTAATCCTCCCCAGAACCTGCAAATGAGACCGCACATGCCACGGAGCAACTAAGACCGTGCGCCACAACTACCGAGCCTGCGCTCTAGAGCCCGTGAACCAAAACTACTGAAGCCCACACACCTACACTCCATGCTCGGCAACAACGAGAAGCCACCCCAATGAGAAGCCTGCGCACTGCAACAAAGAGTAGCCCCCGCTCACTGCAACTAGAGAAAGCCCACACACAGCAATGAAGAGCCTATGCAGCCAAAAATAAATAAATAAATAAACCTGTTAAAAAATAAATCGTGTT
Source organism: Hyperoodon ampullatus (assembly GCF_949752795.1). Taxonomy (NCBI): domain Eukaryota; kingdom Metazoa; phylum Chordata; class Mammalia; order Artiodactyla; family Ziphiidae; genus Hyperoodon; species Hyperoodon ampullatus. The sequence goes on along the minus strand of NC_136915.1, from coordinate 140,216,727 downwards.
TTAGTAACTTACTAAAAGGCACACAATCAGTAAATCTGAGCAAGAATTCAATCCCAAATCTGTCACACTGAAGTTTAATCTAGTACTTGAGATTAATAAAAACAGCACTAAATTAAAAGTTCAGAGATATTTTTTATTTCATACTCTTTCACTAACACTCTTTGGAGATAAATCATTTCATTTATATGGGCCTTAGTTTTTACAACTATAACAGTTGGAAGCTTGACTAGATGATCTCTATGTAGTTTTCCAATTCTAAAATGGTCCACTAATTTGGATTCCTACAATAACTGCTCTTGCAATACATGCATGCTGCCACCAAGTAGCAGTGGAGACTACTAGTTCCTTTTTTATCCCTAGTGGGGAGTGCATTTTGACATCAGACTTATCCGTCAATAGTACAACCTGTTAGTATAACTGTAAAATAACAGAATAATCTGGTATCCTCTCCTGCAAAGCAGAAGCTTTACATTGTTTCTGTGAGTCATATCAGAATCACCTGTAGGTTTTGAAACATAGAGGAAATCCAGAACCCATTGAATGAGAATCTTCAGAGACAGGACTTGGGCATCTGGATTTTGGGTCTCCCATCATTTGTATATTTTATTTCATTTTATTTTTTGCCTATGTACAATATTAGTCACATCCTTTTGAATCTTTAAAAGTTTCTTTTTGTTTTAAATTTTAGAATATTCCATAATCTTCACCTACTTTTCATAAGGTGTTATCTGTTATGTTTATTCGATCTTGTGCTTCTCCTGGTTAAGACTTCATTATTTTTTTTTCGGGGCCCTGCCTCATGTCTTGGAGGATCTTATTTCCCTGACCTGGGATTGGACCCCAGGGCCCCAGCAGTGAAAGCGCCAAGTTCTAACCACTGGAAAACCAGGGAATTCCCAAGGCTTCTGTTTTAAATGACTTCTTTTTCCACTTTAATTCATTCCTGGGATGAATTTCATGTTTGAACATTAAAGCAACCTGGCATTACCAAAATAAAGCTACTTTGATTCTGATATATGATTGTTTTACATACCATGGGTACAGTTTGTGCTTCTGTTTACACATTTTGCATGCATTTTCAAAAGAGAAACTGGCCTGTGATTCTATTCTTGTAATATTCTTTATGGATTTTGTTTTGTTTTGTTTTTAAGATTCTATACTTTATTTTTTATTTATTTATTTTTGGCTGCATTGTGTCTTCATTGTTGCACGCGAGCTTTCTGTAGTTGCGGTGAGCGGGGGGCTATTCTTTGCTGTGGTGAGTAGGCTTCTCCTTGCGGTGGCCTGTCTTGTTGTGGAGCACGGGCTCTAGGCATGCAGGCTTCAGTAGTTGCGGCACGCGGGCTCAGCAGTTGTGGCTCGCAGGCTCCAGAGCGCAGGCACAGCAGTTGTGGCACGTGGGCGTAGTTGCTCCACGGCATGTGGGATCTTCCCCCACAAGGGCTCGAACCCGTGTCCCCTGCATTGGGAGGCGGATTCTTAACCACTGCAAAGTCAGGGAAGCCCTTCTTTGTACTTTTGATCTGAAGCTTATGTTGGCCTTATAAATACTTTCAGCAATATATAGTTTTCTGTTTCCTGGAAGATTTTTATGTAAGATTACCAATACTTCTTCCCTAAATATTTGGAAGAAGTTACGTGGAAACCCATGTATCCCTGGAAATCATTTTCTGTAAAGGTACTTAACTATACAAACAACTTTTTGAGTAGATACAGGCTTTGTAGATATTTTTTCTTTGTTGGGTTAGTCTTGTTAGGTTGCATTTGTTAAGAAGGTGTAATTTTGGATGAATTTTCAAATTTATAACTATAAAATTATCATAATTTTAACAGCTTTATTGGGATGTAATTTACATACCATAATTTCAACTCTTTTATGTATACAATTCAGTGGTTCTTAGTGTAACCACTAAAAGACTTGTGTAACCATCACAACAATCCAATTGTAGATTTTTGTCCCCCCACCAAAAACCCATTACACATTAACAAGGTTTTTTCATTCTCCTCAACCCTCTCAGCCCTAGGCAACCACTAATCGACTTCCTGTCTCTACAGATTGGCTATTCTGGGCATTTCATATAAATGGCACCATACAATATGTGATCTTTTGTGATTGGCTGCTTTAACTTTACATAATGCTTTCATGGTTCATTCATGTTGTAACATGGATCAATATTTCAGTCCTTTTTATAGCTCAATGCTATTCTATTGTACGGCTATTCCACATTTTGTTTCTTCATTTATCAGGTTGACATTTGAATTATTTCCACCTTTTGTTTTTAGAAATATGCTTCTCTGAACATTCACGTACAAGCTTTGGTGCAGACATAAGATTTTATTTCTCTTAGGTATATATTTAGTAATGGAACTGCTGGGTCATAGGGTAACTCGATGTTTAACACTTGCAGGAACTCTCAAGCTGTTTTGTGAAATGGCCGCGCCATTTTACATTCCCACCAGAAATGTATGTGGCTTTTAATCTCTTGTCTTACAGCCTAGCATGTCGTCTATGCTGGGAAACGTTTCACATGTAGTTCAGCAGGATGAGCATTTTACTGTTCGGTTGAGTGTTCTCTAGACATTTAGTAGGTCTTGTTAATTCATAGTCTTGTCCAAGTCTTCTATATCGTTGTTGATCTTCTGCCTAATTGTTCTATCCATTATTGACCGTGGAGTACTGAAGCCTCTACCTAATATTGTGCAATTATCTATTTCTTCCTTTAATTCTTCATGGGTTTTGGTATTTTCTTCTTCATGTAGTTTGGTTTTATCTTATTCAGGGCAAATATGTTAAAAATTTTGGTATCTTCCCTTTTTTATCATAAAATGTCCCTTTTCATATCTGGTAACTTTTTCGTTTGTTTTAAAGTCTATATTTTCTGGTATTAGTATAGCCACTTCAGCATACTTATGGTTGCTATTTGCATGCACCTCTTATGTTTCAGTGAACTTTGTGAGAAGACAGGGCCTGGGAGCTGCGGCCTCACACTCGGGCTCCAGTGGAAGATGTGTGAGACACACCTCAAACTGACCCAAAACACGGAGCAAAACCAGCCATCTAGAGGTCTAAAAGAGAGCCACTGCAGCTAGCCCATAGGTCCAAGGAAAATAAATTCTTTCCGATTTCTTCCAAAGAATTTTCACAGCAAGAGCTGACTAACACCACATCCTCCAAATCATTGTTATGTAAATGGCTGCCACCAGGCCTCCATGTAAGGTCATTGTGTACTCAAAATGTGAGAATTCTTGAACTCTCGGTGCCTCTCCAACACAATGTACATGGTTAAATTTCCGCCAATAAGTTCACTAATATACCACACAGATCTCCCTAAACTTTTATTAAATGCAATGCAAAGTTCTTTCTTTTCATTTTCTGCTTCGGCATAGTTAAAATGCTTTTTATCAATGTAAAACGGCTCTTGCTGTTTGGCTTCTGTGGTTAGAGTCTTTTGAACTCTTTGGCTTTTCAGCTCCTAGGCTGTAAGGTTTGAATCAGCAAATGCCCCAAGGAGAAAAGCGGCAGCAAATGTCAAGCTTGCATCTGTGTTTCCCTTCTCTCCACAACTTGGCCTGCATGTCTTGGTGCCTCTCCAACGTTCAGATGCCAGAGAACAGATGTTTTCTTACTTTATCCAGGTTTTCTAACATTTCTTTAGACTTCACCTGATCTTATGTTATTATTGAACTATCATCTCAATTACCACTAGGAAGAAAATTTACAATTTTTAGAGAAAAGGGAACCCTGGTACACTGTTGGTAGGGACATAAACTGGTGCAGCCACTGTGGAAAACAGTATGGAGGGTTCTCCAAAACCTAAAAAGAGAACTACTATATGACCTCGCAACTCCACTCTTAGGTAGAAATCTGAAAAAACCAAAAACACGTGTTCTCAATAACATGTATTGGAAAAGATACATGCACCCCAATGTTCGCAGCCTCCTTGTGTACAATTACCAAGATATGGAAGCAACCTAAGTGTCATCAAGAGATGAACAGATAAAGAAGATGTGGTACATATAACCAATGGCATACTACTCAGCGTTAAAAAAGAACAAAATTTTGCCATTTGCAGCAACATAGATGGACTTGGAGGGCATTGTGGTAAGTGAAATAAGTCAAACAGAAACAAATACTGTAGGATATCACCTCTATATGGAATCTAAAATATACAACAATCTACCAAATATAACAAAACAGAAGGAGAGTTACAGATATAGAGAACAAACTAATGGTTGCCAGCGCGGAGGGGGAGGAGGGGGCAATACAGGGGTCGGGAAGTGAGAGATGTGAACTACTAGGTCCACAATAGGCTCAAGGATGTATTGTACAACACAGGGAATATAGGCAATATATTGTAATAACTGTAAATGTAAAGAAACCTTTAAAATGTATATAAAAATGTTTTTAAAAGAAATCATACTGAAAATTGGAAACAATTTAAATATCCATCAACAGGAAAATGCACATATAAATTATTGTATTTCCGTACATGGGAATCCTACATAGCGAGGAAAGTACATGAACTAGACAGATCTTTACGTGTCAGCATGGATGAACCTAGCAAAGATAACACTAAATAAAGCAAGTAAGAAGACAAAATATAGAATAGTATATGCGGTTTAGGAGTACTTAAAAATGTAGCATAAATAGAAAGACGTCCATGTCAGGGATGGAGACCAAGTTCAGAAGAGTGTTTACCTAGGATCAGCTGGGGAGTGGCTGTGTTTGGGAAAGTGGTCACACCAGACTCTTCAACAGGAATGTAATGTTTCAGTTCACACGCTCGCTGGAAGACAGAGGAGTGTCTGCGATGTTATAATGTGAGCATCTAGGGGATCTGATGCGCGGGAGCTGGTAGAGGGTGGAGGCATCCAGAAGGTGGTGGTAGAAGAGGAACGTTTTACACAGAACACCTAAGGCCTGACCAGAGGACGACCACTGTTCTAGAAACTGGACACAAATCCAACTTCTACGGCCAACCTTAAAAGACAAACTGAGGCACATTTAAAATTTTAAGACTTTATGTGAGCAAAATTAGATTCAATTCAGGCACCACCAAAGTGGAAGTGGTGAGGAGCACTCCAGCCACAGGAGATGCAGAGATGTTTATTTTAAAAGGGCAGAAGCAAAGCAAGGAAATGACTGATTTGCTATAGCTTTAAAGCCTAGTTGGTGGTTTGGAACTGGTTGTCCTCAGCGGTGTCCATCACCCTGAGCCGTTGACAGGCTTAGATTTTTGTTGCTTTACATAGGCGGCCGCATCACTAGAGCCACCACAGTCTAATGGCCCCCTGCAGGGTTAATTTACTAACACCAGTTGTCTCAGTACTTCCTCTTACTCAGTCACTTCACTTCCTACGCCTCAGTTTCTCTTCTGTAAAGTGGACATTCAGTAGTAAATTCTCTGTGCAGGTGTCAGTGCCAAACAAAGTGATTATTAGTAACCATGATCATGTCCTGAATACACTGAACACGTCACCATTTGCCAACCACCGTGTCAAGTCAGCAGAGACAACAGAAATTAAGAGCTCTCCGCAAAAATTCACACACCCGTGCACCAGGTAACGGACCACAGGCAGACGTTCACTCAGCCTTTCATGTGTCCCTCACGGAGTGCACGCTCTCTCCTAGGCGGGGCGAGCACAGACACTTAGCGGCAGTTTAATGACTTTTTAAATGTGTTGATACAACCATGTCTCACTTTTGTTTGGATCAGTCAGCAAACACTTTTTGTAAACCCCAAACTCTCCACACCTCCTACCTTTCGCACCACCCTAGTCTCGAATCTCCCGCCCCTGCTCCTCAGGATGGGCCCCATGGGAGGCGGGGCTGCGTGCTGACACACAGAGGAGCAGGTGGAGGTCTTCGATCCCCGCCCACACTGCGCTGCCCGCAGGTTTGAACCGCAGCGTGGAGAGCGAAGAGGTGTGAGCCAACGTGAGCACAGCATCGAGGGGCCTGCCTAGCTGGGGCCAGTGGCCCTGTGTCTTCTGCCTGCAACGCGGGTCCTGCGCACGCTGCACCTGAGGGGCTGGGAGGTGAGCCGGGGCCCCCAGGCAGGTGTGAGCATCGTGTCCGCAGCCAGCGTCCCCGAGGCCACGCTGCGGCAATGATCACTTGGTGAAGCTGAGCCGTGACAGCACGGGAATATATCAGGGAAGTGCTGGAGAAAAACAGAAAGCAGGGAAGGGAGATGGAGATTGTTAGCTGCTAGGAGGAGGCTGCTAGCTGAAAATAAGTGATCCCTGAGGACTTTCTGGGGAAGATAAAATTTAAGAGGGAGCAAGGAGCATATCTGGGAAGTGAATAGTACAGGTAGAGGGAACAGCCAGATGGAAAGTCAATGAGGCAAGAGTAGGCTGGAGTACCCAAGGAGCAGAAAGGATGTCAGTGTGTGGAAAACAGAGCAAGCAAAGTGGAGAGGAGAAGGAAACAGTCAGACACGAAACAGAGGTCCACATTTCTAGGGCTCTGGAGGCACTTTGAGGACTTTGCTTCTTCTGTGAAGAAGCCATTGAAGAGATTTCAGTGACATGATCTGACTTATGTTTAAACAGGATCTCTCTGGATGCCATGTTGATTAGAGAGTGTAGGAGAGTAAGGACAAGCCCCAGAAGACCAAGAGTTGATTCAAAGAAGTGATTACTCAAACATGGTCCCCCTCCTCAGTGAGGACGCAGAGCAGGAATCGGCAAATAATGGCCACAAATCAAATCAGGCTCTCAGCCTGGATCTGTGGGACTGTGAGCTAATAATGGTTCTCACGTTTAGAAAGCTTGTTGAAGAAGAAAGAGGAGAAGCTACAGAAGCTGTATATGGCCCACAAAGCCTAAGATATTTAAAATCCAGAAAATGCTCTCCAACACCTGATGTAAAGCATGTGGCTCGTAGGAGGTGCTCAACAAAATTTGGAAGAGGAATACATGTGTCAATTAGTTCCTGAAAACATTGTAAAGTGATAGGTGTCAAGAAACATTTATCCCTTCACCCTTAACCTTCACAAATTATGCCATTTCCATCGGGCTATTGAAAACTATATTCTGGCTTTCAAAACAATAAACCAGGGGGCATTTTGTCACATAAGCAAGGTCATAAACAACTATCGAGTAAAGTTGAAACAGCAACAGATCAAATAATAACAAAAACATTTTGATAGATTTTTAAGCCTTACATAGCATTTTCATGTTCATTCTCTAATTTAATCCTCAAATCTACTCCATGAGATAGTTATTATTTTCCCTTTAGAAATGACCACATATTACAATCCTCAGGGATTGCTCAAGAAAAGCTGAAATCTTGAGTGCCACATCAATTAATGCCAAGGTTGGGTATTTTCCCATGGGAACATTGGATGCTAAAATCCACAGGGATTTTCAGCTCAAGATGGCAGACGAGGAAACATATTCACTTTCTGTTCCTCCTGAAACCATATTTAAACAATACTGTAGAAATACCAAAATTAATCAACCAATCAAAGCCAAGACACTTTGGAAGTCATCCACCACAGAAAGATTTCAACACATTTCGAGAAGGCAAACAATGAAATGGAGGAGCCATGAATAAAATAATGAAGAAAAGACTAACCCTAAGTAAGGTCTGAACAAACCCAGTCAGCTTTTGCTGAGCTCTGGTTATAGTAAAGGGCAGAGGAAAGAAGAGGGGCTGAAAACAAGGAGACAAAAGTCATTTTAGGAAAAAAAGGTCATTTCATGAGCTCCAGGGAACACTCAGCCTGCTGCCATACTAACTCATGAATTACAATGGATTGTTGGTAAGCAAGATGAGAAAACAGGGAAGAAACCAAACAAACAAAAATCAAGACATTGTTTCTTACTGAACTCTTCTCAAATGAGATCGAGGAATTAGGGTTCAATGCCACAGCTGTAAATCATCTCTGCTCTTGGAGAGGTTAGAAAGGGCTTATAATATTTACCCTTTTCTATCAGACATAATTTAGGTGTCAGAAAAAGCTTTTTGTGTCCTCCAACCCCAAAGTTTATTGGGGATGGAAGTCCAAATTTGCTGTGACATACCATAAAAAGAATCTCATGAGCAGAGGGTCCAACTAATTCTGGAATATATGAATTATGCCCAGTGTTATTTTCAATAGATTTTGAACAAAAATATATAAATACATTTTGACTGATCTATACGATTCTGGGTCCTGAATCTTCTACATGTCACCTGTGTGATACATAACACACAATGTCAGCCCCAGGAGAGAGAAAACACTCCAATGAAGCAAGCCAAAGACACAAGTTTTAAACAAGGTCAAGTGATGTGTAGACCATCAGCTTCCAGCTCCTGAATAACAACACATGTTTCCCTTGTCCTAGACACCCAAGAGTACGTCTCCTCTCTTGGGCGTAAGAATCTCTCGAGTTACATATGTGTAATAAAGAGTGGACCCAGCTGGCATACTCACAATGACCAAATTGTGTTGATGGTACTTTAAACCAATACATCGCTCCACGCTGAAGTTGCAATAAAGGATATATTTGCTTTCTAGACATGAATGAGATGCCTTGCTGGATATACGCCAGGAAGGCCAGAGAAACTGTCTTCTAATCCATACGGAACAATTCACTGGTGAATTTCTTTCAGGATAGCCCATGATTTATCTAGACTACAATCTTTACATATCTGGATCCTTCAATCTAGACAAAGGGAAAATCCGGGCTTCAAGCCTCAGTTAGAAATGTGGAAGGGCAGCACCAATGGTAGCACCAGCTGACAACTGGTGGTCTGTGACCTGTATCTTCTGAGATTAGAACACAGTGTGGTGGATGACCAATTCATGTGTTGAACAAAAGAAGACCTCCTACAGGGCAGTGTAGCTGTTCGTTACAGGTATGGCACTTAGGGCTAAGTACCATAAGGACTACAAGAAAAAATGAAAAACAAGTAACACATGAAGCATATATGATAAGGTGGCACCGCAGTCCAGAACACGAGCTCTGGAATCACACAGGCTTGCTTCGAATCCCGGCTAAGCCACTACCATCTGTATACCCTGAAGAACAGTGCAAGGTTTAAATGTTGTTTGACCAAATTTCAAAAAAGAAGTGAAGAAAGAACCTACCTGCCAGGAAGGGACATCGTGGGGTGCAGCATCCAGTCGGATCAGGGCTCTGCATCCCCTGCTCAGAAAACTTCGCCACCTGGCTCATGGTGATGCTGGCAGCTGAGCAGCCCTGGAGAAGGCGATCCTGTCTCCAGGCCTCGCAGAGAAGCTGGGGAGGTCCCCGGAGGAGGTGGCCCACACCCTGGCAAGCTCTGGGTGCCTCCTGCCCTCAGCTCTGAGCAGGCTCTGACCTCTGGGCCCCGTAGTGGGGAAGGGCTGGCCGATACATACGTGCGGCTGAGGGGCCTGCAGGGCCGGTGCCCAGGCAGGGCGAGCTCTGAAGGAGAAGGCTTCCACAGTCCCCAACAGTCTCTGCATGGTGGCCCATCCCGTGCCAAACACCTGCCACCCACAGCGAGAAGACCCAGCCACTAGAAAGTCCAGAAGGGGCCCCGCCTTTTGCCTTTGGGCTGGGGTTTCTCCACCAGCTCTGCTCGCATGTGCCCCCTGCCTCACCCCCTGCCCCGCCCGTCCTTTCTCTGTGACACGTACAATGGACATGTCACAGAGGCAGGCGGAGCCGTCGGATATAAAAGGAGTGAGAAGCTCTCCCACTGTCACTCTCTGCTCTCAGATCAGGCACGCAGCAGCTCTGATATGGAACCCATGGACACCACACCTCCTTCCCACGCCATCATCTACCATTCTGCTCCTGTTTTCCCCAGCACCCCATTTACGGCTTTGCCGGGCATCGGTGCTTCAGCAGGCAGCACGTCTGACCCCGAACCTATGGACACCACACCTCCTTCCCACGCCGTCATCTTCCGTTCTGCTCCTGTTTTCTCCAGCACCCCAGTTACTGCTTTGCCAGGAATCGATGCTTCAGCAGGCAGCACCTCAGACCCCGAACCTATGGACACCACACCTCCTTCCCACGCCGTCATCTTCCATTCTGCTCCTTCTTTCTCCAGCACCCGTTCACGGCTTTGGCGGTCACGGCGTTGGCGGGCATCGGTGCTTCAGCAGGCAGCACGTCTGACACCAAAGCTACGGACACCTCACCTCCTTTACAGGCTGACAAGACCCATCACATAGACCAACACTTCAAAGTTATGACAGAAAGTTGAGTAAGGTATACATTTGGAATTTCATTTATTATTATTAAAAAGCACAACTGTAGTGCTTAGACTATAACAAGTACTATTCTAAGTTCTTACCAAATATTAACCCACATATTCCTCATAATGGCAACCCTATAGGCAGGTAATGTTCTTTTTTTGTGGTACTCAGGCCTCTCACTGTCGTGGCCTCTCCCGCTGCAGATCACAGGTTCTGGACGCGCAGGCTCAGCGGCCATGGCTCACGGGCCCAGCCGCTCCACGGCATGTGGGATCCTCCCGGACCGGGGCACGAACCCGTGCCCCCTGCATCAGCAGGCGGACTCCCAACCACTGCACCACTATGGAAGCCCGGCAGGTAATATTCATAATATTCACTTTTGGGGGGAAACTGAGGCCCAGAGACGTTGAATAGCTTGCCTAATGCCACACAGTAAGTAGGTGGCAAAAACCCAGGAGTAAAACCAGACCTTCTGGACTTTCATCACTTTGCTGTGTCACCTTAGTATAAGTTGTGGTTAGGGAAGGGACTAAATTGGCAAGACTCTGAACTCAAAGGAGAAGGGAGAAATGAGAAAATGAGTGATCCTAGAAACTAGAGAAGATTTAGGCTCAGAAATTTCTGATGATGAGACCCGGAAGATCAAGAACTTGGTTGGAATATTAACTTGGGGTAGTATCTGAATCCATTGAGAAATGGTTTTGTTTTGTGTAAAATTTAGAAAGGCCAGTTGGATGAAGATTAATGAAGAAAAAAGAAGGAAGGAAAAGGAAAAGGTGCCTTAAGTGAGACATAACCACTTCACTCTAAGTACTAGGGGTGTGGTCCTGTGGGAAAGGATGGAGCTCTCTCTACCAGGTTTGTCACCAGGATGAACAAGGAGAAACATGGCAAGCATTGTACTGGTTTTGATGATCCCTCAAAACCACGGCTTCAGTTTCCAAGAATGACCTACGGTAGCATAACTACTGTGTGTCAGACATGCCACTAAGTGTGTTTCCAGTCACACCTTTTAATTGGAGAAAAGGATCAATAGTCTATCTACCTAAGATCACACAGAGGGTGGGGGAGCCCGTTTTTAAACCATCTGCCTCCAATTCCAGGTGCCAGGAGCCAGACTCAGCCTACAGGTCTCTTCTGCTCACCTGGAAGTGAAACCATGTGTCATGATTAGTGAAATCCTGTCTTCACTCATCAAGGTACCTTGAACACTTGCACGTCCTCCAAGTAGCATGTAGCATAAGCAAAAAGATGTTTGCCCCGGTATTGTCCAGGAACTTGGAATCAGCTGTGCCTAGTTAGGCGGAGCTGGTTTAGAGTGGAGAGGACCACCGATCTTCCACCTGGGCAAGTGCCTTTTGACCTTCTGCCATCAGAGGGCCAAAAACTCCAGCCTGAGAATGTGCTGAGCCCTGTAGCCTATTACACCGGCTCAGAACAATGAGGAGCACATCTTTTTCCAATCACCTTGCCTCAAGCTCCCCATGACCCATACTGCCCTGCTTCTTTATTCTTTATCCCACAGATACCCCAAGCCCCTTGCTTTCGGGAAGGAGGATTTGAGACCTATTTTCACGTCACTTCCTCGCATGGCTGCCCTGTGAATAAACCTCCTCTTTGCTGCAAACCTCAGCATCTCAGTGTTTTGGCTTGCTGCGCCTCAGACACAATGGTTGGGAGCAGTGGTAAAGGTCCCTTGCCTGTAAGGGAAGCTGGTGCCTAGTAGTCACTTTGTGGATGTTTTCTCCTCCCGGGAGGCAGACGTCCTGCTCTTCCGGAAAGGGAGAAATGCAGGAGCTGGACCCTTGCCCTCAGCATCACCGTCACCTAGGAGCTTCTCAGAAGGACAGAATCCAGACCCCACCCAGAACTACTGAATACCAGCCTGCATTTAACAAGATCCTCAAGGGAGGCACAGCCATGTGAAATTTGGAGAGGCACCAAGCTGTCATCCTCTTCTCCGCAGCTAATGAAAACCAAGCAAAGATTCATCCCAAGCCTACTCTGCCTCAGTCAATTGGATATCATAGGAGCTCATTTAATCCTCCCCAGAACCTGCAAATGAGACTGCACATGCCACGGAGCAACTAAGACCATGCGCCACAACTACCGAGCCTGCGCTCTAGAGCCCGTGAACCAAAACTACTGAAGCCCAAACACCTACACTCCATGCTCGGCAACAATGAGAAGCCACCCCAATGAGAAGCCTGCGCACTGCAACAAAGAGTAGCCCCCGCTCACTGCAACTAGAGAAAGCCCACACACAGCAATGAAGAGCCTATGCAGCCAAAAATAAATAAATAAATAAACCTGTTAAAAAATAAATCGTGTTTTAGTAACTTACTAAAAGGCACACAATCAGTAAATCTGAGCAAGAATTCAATCCCAAATCTGTCACACTGAAGTTTAAGCTAGTACTTGAGATTAATAAAAACAGCACTAAATTAAAAGTTCAGAGATATTTTTTATTTCATACTCTTTCACTAACACTCTTTGGAGATAAATCATTTCATTTATATGGGCCTTAGTTTTTACAACTATAACAGTTGGAAGCTTGACTAGATGATCTGTATGTAGTTTTCCAATTCTAAAATGTTCCACTAATTTGGATTCCTACAATAACTGCTCTTGCAATACATGCATGCTGCCACCAAGTAGCAGTAGAGACTACTAGTTCCTTTTTTATCCCTAGTGGGGAGTGCATTTTGACATCAGACTTATCCGTCAATAGTACAACCTGTTAGTATAACTGTAAAATAACAGAATAATCTGGTATCCTCTCCTGCAAAGCAGAAGCTTTACATTGTGTCTGTGAGTCATATCAGAATCACCTGTAGGTTTTGAAACATAGAGGAAATCCAGAACCCATTGAATGAGAATCTTCAGAGACAGGACTTGGGCATCTGGGTTTTGGGTCTCCCATCATTTGTATATTTTATTTCATTTTATGTTTTGCCTATGTACAATATTAGTCACATCCTTTTGAATCTTTAAAAGTTTCTTTTTGTTTTAAATTTTAGAATATTCCATAATCTTCACCTACTTTTCATAAGGTGTTATCTGTTATGTTTATTCGATCTTGTGCTTCTCCTGGTTAAGACTTCATTATTTTTTTTTCGGGGCCCTGCCTCATGTCTTGGAGGATCTTATTTCCCTGACCTGGGATTGGACCCCAGGGCCCCAGCAGTGAAAGCGCCAAGTTCTAACCACTGGAAAACCAGGGAATTCCCAAGGCTTCTGTTTTAAATGACTTCTTTTTCCACTCTAATTCATTCCTGGGATGAATTTCATGTTTGAACATTAAAGCAACCTGGCATTACCAAAATAAAGCTACTTTGATTCTGATATATGATTGTTTTACATACCATGGGTACAGTTTGTGCTTCTGTTTACACATTTTGCATGCATTTTCAAAAGAGAAACTGGCCTGTGATTCTATTCTTGTAATATTCTTTATGGATTTTGTTTTGTTTTGTTTTTAAGATTCTATACTTTATTTTTTATTTATTTATTTTTGGCTGCATTGGGTCTTCATTGTTGCACGCGAGCTTTCTGTAGTTGCGGTGAGCGGGGGGCTATTCTTTGCTGTGGTGAGTAGGCTTCTCCTTGCGGTGGCCTGTCTTGTTGTGGAGCACGGACTCTAGGCATGCAGGCTTCAGTAGTTGCGGCATGCGGGCTCAGCAGTTGTGGCTCGCAGGCTCCAGAGCGCACCTCAGCAGTTGTGGCACGTGGGCGTAGTTGCTCCACGGCATGTGGGATCTTACCCCACAAGGGCTCGAACCCGTGTCCCCTGCATTGGGAGGCGGATTCTTAACCACTGCACCATCAGGGAAGCCCTTCTTTGTAGTTTTGATCTGAAGCTTATGTTGGCCTTATAAATACTTTGAGCAATATATAGTTTTCTGTTTCCTGGAAGATTTTTATGTAAGATTACCAATACTTCTTCCCTAAATATTTGGAAGAAGTTACTTGGAAACCCATGTATCCCTGGAAATCATTTTCTGTAAAGGTACTTAACTATACAAACAACTTTTTGAGTAGATACAGGCTTTTTAGATATTTTTTCTTTGTTGGGTTAGTCTTGTTAGGTTGCATTTGTTAAGAAGGTGTAATTTTGGATGAATTTTCAAATTTATAACTATAAAATTATCATAATTTTAACAGCTTTATTGGGATGTAATTTACATACCATAATTTCAACTCTTTTATGTATACAATTCAGTGGTTCTTAGTGTAACCACTAAAAGACTTGTGTAACCATCACAACAATCCAATTGTAGATTTTTGTCCCCCCACCAAAAACCCATTACACATTAACAAGGTTTTTTCATTCTCCTCAACCCTCTCAGCCCTAGGCAACCACTAATCGACTTCCTGTCTCTACGGATTGGCTATTCTGGGCATTTCATATAAATGGCACCATACAATATGTGATCTTTTGTGATTGGCTGCTTTAACTTTACATAATGCTTTCATGGTTCATTCATGTTGTAACATGGATCAATATTTCAGTCCTTTTTATAGCTCAATGCTATTCTATTGTACGGCTATTCCACATTTTGTTTCTTCATTTATCAGGTTGACATTTGAATTATTTCCACCTTTTGTTTTTAGAAATATGCTTCTCTGAACATTCACGTACAAGCTTTGGTGCAGACATAAGATTTTATTTCTCTTAGGTATATATTTAGTAATGGAACTGCTGGCTCATAGGGTAACTCGATGTTTAACACTTGCAGGAACTCTCAAGCTGTTTTGTAAAATGGCCGCGCCATTTTACATTCCCACCAGCAATGTATGTGGCTTTTAATCTCTTGTCTTACAGCCTAGCATGTCGTCTATGCTGGGAAACGTTTCACATGTAGTTCAGCAGGATGAGCATTTTACTGTTCGGTTGAGTGTTCTCTAGACATTTAGTAGGTCTTGTTAATTCATAGTCTTGTCCAAGTCTTCTATATCGTTGTTGATCTTCTGCCTAATTGTTCTATCCATTATTGACCGTGGAGTACTGAAGCCTCTACCTAATATTGTGCAATTATCTATTTCTTCCTTCAATTCTTCATGGGTTTTGGTATTTTCTTCTTCATGTAGTTTGGTTTTATCTTATTCAGGGCAAATATGTTAAAAATTTTGGTATCTTCCCTTTTTTATCATAAAATGTCCCTTTTCATATCTAGTAACTTTTTTGTTTGTTTTAAAGTCTATATTTTCTGGTATTAGTATAGCCACTTCAGCATGCTTATGGTTGCTATTTGCATGCACCTCTTATGTTTCAGTGAACTTTGTGAGAAGACAAGGCCTGGGAGCTGCGGCCTCACACTCGGGCTCCAGAGGAAGATGTGTGTGACACACCTCAAACTGACCCAAAACACGGAACAAAACCAGCCATCTAGAGGTCTAAAAGAGAGCCACTGCAGCTAGCCCATAGGTCCAAGGAAAATGAATTCTTTCCGATTTCTTCCAAAGCATTTTCACAGCAAGAGCTGACTAACACCACATCCTCCAAATCATTGTTATGTAAATGGCTGCCACCAGGCCTCCATGTAAGGTCATTGTGTACTCAAAATGTGAGAATTCTTGAAATCTCGGGCCTCTCCAACACAATGTACATGGCTAAATTTCCGCCAATAAGTTCACTAATATACCACACAGATCTCCCTAAACTTTTATTAAATGCAATGCAAAGTTCTTTCTTTTCATTTTCTGCTTCGGCATAGTTAAAATGCTTTTTATCAATGTAAAACGGCTCTTGCTGTTTGGCTTCTGTGGTTAGAGTCTTTTGAACTCTTTGGCTTTTCAGCTCCTAGGCTGTAAGGTTTGAATCAGCAAATGCCCCAAGGAGAAGAGCGGCAGCAAATGTCAAGCTTGCATCTGTGTTTCCCTTCTCTCCACAACTTGGCCCGCATGTCTTGGTGTCTCTCCAACATTCAGATGCCAGAGAACAGATGTTTTCTTACTTTATCCAGGTTTTCTAACATTTCTTTAGACTTCACCTGATCTTATGTTATTATTGAACTATCATCTCAATTACCACTAGGAAGAAAATTTACAATTTTTAGAGAAAAGGGAACCCTGGTACACTGTTGGTAGGGACATAAACTGGTGCAGCCACTGTGGAAAACAGTATGGAGGGTTCTCCAAAACCTAAAAAGAGAACTACTATATGACCTCGCAACTCCACTCTTAGGTAGAAATCTGAAAAAACCAAAAACACGTGTTCTCAATAACATGTATTGGAAAAGATACATGCACCCCAATGTTCGCAGCCTCCTTGTGTACAATTACCAAGATATGGAAGCAACCTAAGTGTCATCAAGAGATGAACAGATAAAGAAGATGTGGTACATATAACCAATGGCATACTACTCAGCCTTAAAAAAGAACAAAATTTTGCCATTTGCAGCAACATAGATGGACTTGGAGGGCATTGTGGTAAGTGAAATAAGTCAAACAGAAACAAATACTGTAGGATATCACCTCTATATGGAATCTAAAAAATACAACAATCTACCAAATATAACAAAACAGAAGGAGAGTTACAGATATAGAGAACAAACTAATGGTTGCCAGCGCGGAGGGGGAGGAGGGGGCAATACAGGGGTCGGGAAGTGAGAGATGTGAACTACTAGGTCCACAATAGGCTCAAGGATGTATTGTACAACACAGGGAATATAGGCAATATATTGTAATAACTGTAAATGTAAAGTAACCTTTAAAAAGTATATAAAAATGTTTTTAAAAGAAATCATACTGAAAATTGGAAACAATTTAAATATCCATCAACAGGAAAATGCACATATAAATTATTGTATTTCTGTACATGGGAATCCTACATAGCGAGGAAAGTACATGAACTAGACAGATCTTTACGTGTCAGCATGGATGAACCTAGCAAAGATAACACTAAATAAAGCAAGTAAGAAGACAAAATATAGAATAGTATATGCGGTTTACGAGTACTTAAAAATGTAGCATAAATAGAAAGACGTCCATGTCAGTGATGGAGACCAAGTTCAGAAGAGTGGTTACCCAGGGTCAGCTGGGGAGTGGCTGTGTTTGGGAAAGTGGTCACACCAGACTCTTCAACAGGAATGGAAATGTTTCAGTTCACACGCTCGCTGGAAGACAGAGGAGTGTCTGTGATGTTATAATGTGAGCATCTAGGGGATCTGATGCACGGGAGCTGGTAGAGGGTGGAGGCATCCAGAAGGTGGTGGTAGAAGAGGAACGTTGTACACAGAACACCTAAGGCCGGACAAGAGGACGACCACTGTTCTAGAAACTGGACACAAATCCAACTTCTACGGCCAACCTTAAAAGACAAACTGAGGCACATTTAAAATTTTAAGACTTTATGTGAGCAAAATTAGATTCAATTCAGGCACCACCAATGTGGAAGCGGTGAGGAGCACTCCAGCCACAGGAGATGCAGAGATGTTTATTTTAAAAGGGCAGAAGCAAAGCAAGGAAATGACTGATTTGCTATAGCTTTAAAGCCTAGGTGGTGGTTTGTGACTGGTTCTCCTCAGTGGTGTCCATCACCCTGAGCCGTTGACAGGCTTAGATTTTCGTTGCTTTACATAGGCGGCCGCATCACTAGAGCCACCACAGTCTAATGGCCCCCTGCAGGGTTAATTTACTAACACCAGTTGTCTCAGTCCTTCCTCTTACTCAGTCACTTCACTTCCTACGCCTCAGTTTCTCTTCTGTAAAGTGGACATTCAGTAGTAAATTATCTGTGCAGGTGTCAGTGCCAAACAAAGTGATTATTAGTAACCATGATCATGTCCTGAATACACTGAACACGTCACCATTTGCCAACCACCGTGTCAAGTCAGCAGAGACAACAGAAATTAAGAGCTCTCCGCAAAAATTCACACACCCGTGCACCAGGTAACGGACCACAGGCAGACGTTCACTCAGCCTTTCATGTGTCCCTCACGGAGTGCACGCTCTCTCCTAGGCGGGGCGAGCACAGACACTTAGCGGCAGTTTAATGACTTTTTAAATGTGTTGATACAACCATGTCTCACTTTTGTTTGGATCAGTCAGCAAACACTTTTTGTAAACCCCAAACTCTCCACACCTCCTACCTTTCGCGCCACCCTAGTCTCGAATCTCCCGCCCCTGCTCCTCAGGCTGGGTCCCCATGGGAGGCGGGGCTGCGTGCTGACACACAGAGGAGCAGGTGGAGGTCTTCGATCGCCGCCCACACAGCGCTGCCCGCAGGTTTGAACCGCAGCGTGGAGAGCGAAGAGGTCTGAGCCAACGTGAGCACAGCATCGAGGGGCCTGCCTAGCTGGGGCCAGTGGTCCTGTGTCTTCTGCCTGCAACGTGGGTCCTGTGCACGCTGCACCTGAGGGGCTGGGAGGTGAGCCGGGGCCCCCAGGCAGGTGTGAGCATCGTGTCCGCTGCCAGCGTCCCCGAGGCCACGCTGCGGCAATGATCACTTGGTGAAGCTGAGCCGTGACAGCACGGGAATATATCAGGGAAGTGCTGGAGAAAAACAGAAAGCAGGGAAGGGAGATGGAGATTGTTAGCTGCTAGGAGGAGGCTGCTAGCTGAAAATAAGTGATCCCTGAGGACTTTCTGGGGAAGATAAAATTTAAGAGGGAGCAAGGAGCATATCTGGGAAGTGAATAGTACAGGTAGAGGGAACAGCCAGATGGAAAGTCAATGAGGCAAGAGTAGGCTGGAGTACCCAAGGAGCAGAAAGGATGTCAGTGTGTGGAAAACAGAGCAAGCAAAGTGGAGAGGAGAAGGAAACAGTCAGACACGAAACAGAGGTCCACATTTCTAGGGCTCTGGAGGCACTTTGAGGACTTTGCTTCTTCTGTGAAGAAGCCATTGAAGAGATTTCAGTGACATGATCTGACTTATGTTTAAACAGGATCTCTCTGGATGCCATGTTGATTAGAGAGTGTAGGAGAGTAAGGACAAGCCCCAGAAGACCAAGAGTTGATTCAAAGAAGTGATTACTCAAACATGGTCCCCCTCCTCAGTGAGGACGCAGAGCAGGAATCGGCAAATAATGGCCACAAATCAAATCAGGCTCTCAGCCTGGATCTGTGGGACTGTGAGCTAAT
Organism: Hyperoodon ampullatus; assembly: GCF_949752795.1. Lineage (NCBI taxonomy): Eukaryota > Metazoa > Chordata > Mammalia > Artiodactyla > Ziphiidae > Hyperoodon > Hyperoodon ampullatus. The sequence goes on along the minus strand of NC_136915.1, from coordinate 140,197,457 downwards.
AATGGTTCTCACGTTTAGAAAGCTTGTTGAAGAAGAAAGAGGAGAAGCTACAGAAGCTGTATATGGCCCACAAAGCCTAAGATATTTAAAATCCAGAAAATGCTCTCCAACACCTGATGTAAAGCATGTGGCTCGTAGGAGGTGCTCAACAAAATTTGGAAGAGGAATACATGTGTCAATTAGTTCCTGAAAACATTGTAAAGTGATAGGTGTCAAGAAACATTTATCCCTTCACCCTTAACCTTCACAAATTATGCCATTTCCATCGGGCTATTGAAAACTATATTCTGGCTTTCAAAACAATAAACCAGGGGGCATTTTATCACATAAGCAAGGTCATAAACAACTGTCGAGTAAAGTTGAAAGAGCAACAGATCAAATAATAACAAAAACATTTTGATAGATTTTTAAGCCTTACAAAGCATTTTCATGTTCATTCTCTAATTTAATCCTCAAATCTACTCCATGAGATAGTTATTATTTTCCCTTTAGAAATGACCACATATTACAATCCTCAGTGATTGCTCAAGAAAAGCTGAAATCTTGAGTGTCACATCAATTAATGCCAAGGTTGGGTTTTTTCCCATGGGAACATTGGATGCTAAAATCCACAGGGATTTTCAGCTCAAGATGGCAGACGAGGAAACATATTCACTTTCTGTTCCTCCTGAAACCATATTTAAACAATACTGTAGAAATACCAAAATTAATCAACCAATCAAAGCCAAGACACTTTGGAAGTCATCCACCACAGAAAGATTTCAACACATTTCAAGAAGGCAAACAATGAAATGGAGGAGCCATGAATAAAATAATGAAGAAAAGACTAACCCTAAGTAAGGTCTGAACAAACCCAGTCAGCTTTTGCTGAGCTCTGGTTATAGTAAAGGGCAGAGGAAAGAAGAGGGGCTGAAAACAAGGAGAAAAAAGTCATTTTAGGAAAAAAAGGTCATTTCCCGAGCTCCAGGGAACACTCAGCCTGCTGCCATACTAACTCATGAATTACAATGGATTGTTGGTAAGCAAGATGAGAAAACAGGGAAGAAACCAAACAAACAAAAATCAAGACATTCTTTCTTACTGAACTCTTCTCAAATGAGATCGAGGAATTAGGGTTCAATGCCACAGCTGTAAATCATCTCTGCTCTTGGAGAGGTTAGAAAGGGCTTATAATATTTACCCTTTTCTTTCAGACATAATTTAGGTGTGAGCAAAAGCTTTTCGTGTCCTCCAACCCCAACGTTTATTGGGGATGGAAGTCCAAATTTGCTGTGACATACCATAAAAAGAATCTCATGAGCAAAGGGTCCAACTAATTCTGGAATATATGAATTACGCCCAGTGTTATTTTCAATAGACTTTGAACAAAAATATATAAATACATTTTGACTGATCTATACGATTCTGGGTCCTGAATCTTCTACATGTCACCTGTGTGATACATAACACACAATGTCAGCCCCAGGAGAGAGAAAACACTCCAATGAAGGAAGCCAAAGACACAAGTTTTAAACAAGGTCAAGTGATGTGTAGACCATCAGCTTCCAGCTCCTGAATAACAACACATGTTTCCCTTGTCCTAGACACCCAAGAGTACGTCTCCTCTCTTGGGCGTAAGAATCTCTCCAGTTACATATGTGTAATAAAGAGTGGACCCAGCTGGCATACTCACAATGACCAAATTGTGTTGATGGTACTTTAAACCAATACATCGCTCCACGCTGAAGTTGCAATAAAGGATATATTTGCTTTCTAGACATGAATGAGACGCCTTGCTGGATATACACCAGGAAGGCCAGAGAAACTGCCTTCTAATCCATACGGAACAATTCACTGGTGAATTTCTTTCAGGATAGCCCATGATTTATCTAGACTACAATCTTTACATACCTGGATCCTTCAATCTAGACAAAGGGAAAATCCGGCCTTCAAGCCTCAGTTAGAAATGTGGAAGGGCAGCACCAATGGTAGCACCAGCTGACAACTGGTGGTCTTTGACCTGTATCTTCTGAGATTAGAACACAGTGTGGTGGATGACCAATTCATGTGTTGAACAAAAGAAGACCTCCTACAGGACAGTGTAGCTGTTCGTTACAGGTATGGTACTTAGGGTTAAGTACCATAAGGACTACAAGAAAAAATGAAAAACAAGTAACACATGAAGCATATATGATAAGGTGGCACCGCAGTCCAGAACACGAGCTCTGGAATCACACAGGCTTGCTTCGAATCCCGGCTAAGCCACTACCATCTGTATACCCTGAAGAACAGTGCAAGGTTTACATGTTGTTTGACCAAATTTCAAAAAAGAAGTGAAGAAAGAACCTACCTGCCAGGAAGGGACATCATGGGGTGCAGCATCCAGTCGGATCAGGGCTCTGCATCTCCTGCTCAGAAACCTTCGCCACCTGGCTCATGGTGGTGCTGGCAGCTGAGCAGCCCTGGAGAAGGCGATCCTGTCTCCAGGCCTCGCAGAGAAGCTGGAGATGTCCCCGGAGGAGGTGGCCCACACCCTGGCAAGCTCTGGGTGCCTCCTGCCCTCAGCTCTGAGCCGGCTCTTGCCTCTGGGCCCCATAGTGGGGAAGGGCAGGCCGATATATACGCGCGGCTGAGGGGCCTTCAGGGCCGGTGCCCAGGCCGGGTGAGCTCTGAAGGAGAAGGCTTCCACAGTCCACAACAGTCTCTGTATGCTGGCCCATCCCGTGCCAAACACCTGCCACCCACAGCGAGAAGACCCAGCCACTAGAAAGTCCAGAAGGGGCCCCGCCTTTTGCCTTTGGGCTGGGGTTTCTCCACCAGCTGGGCTAGCATGTGCCCCCTGCCTCACCCCCTGCCCCACCCGCCCTTTCTCTGTGACACGTACAATGGACATGTCACAGAGGCAGGCGGAGCCGTCAGATATAAAAGGAGTGAGAAGCTCTCCCACTGTCACTCTCTGCTCTCAGATCAGGCACACAGCAGCTATGATATGGAACCCATGGACACCACACCTCCTTCCCACGCCATCATCTACCATTCTGCTCCTGTTTTCCCCAGCACCCCATTTACGGCTTTACCGGGCATCGGTGCTTCAGAGGCAGCACATCTGACCCCGAACCTATGGACACCACACCTCCTTCCCACGCCGTCATCTTCCGTTCTGCTCCTGTTTTCTCCAGCACCCCAGTTACGGCTTTGCCGGGCATCAGTGCTTCAGCAGGCAGCACCTCAGACCCCGAACCTATGGACACCACACCTCCTTGCCACGCCGTCATCTTCCATTCTGCTCCTGCTTTCTCCAGCACCCGTTCACGGATTTGGCGGTCACGGCGTTGGCGGGCATCGGTGCTTCGGCAGGCAGCACGTCTGACACCAAAGCTACGGAAACCTCACCTCCTTTACAGGCTGACAAGTCCCAACACATAGACCAACACTTCAAAGTTATGACAGAAAGTTGAGTAAGGTATACATTTGGAATTTCATTTATTATTATTAAAAAGCACAACTGTAGTGCTTAGACTATAACAAGTACTATTCTAAGTTCTTACCAAATATTAACCCACATATTCCTCATAATGACAACCCTATAGGAAGGTAATGTTCTTTTTTTTTTGGTACGCAGGCCTCTCACTGTTGTGGCCTCTCCCGCTGCAGATCACAGGCTCTGGACGCACAGGCTCAGCGGCCATGGCTCACGGGCCCAGCCGCTCCACGGCATGTGGGATCCTCCCGGACCGGGGCACGAACCCGTGCCCCCTGCATCAGCAGGCGGACTCCCAACCACTGCACCACTATGGAAGCCCGGCAGGTAATATTCATAATATTCACTTTTGGGGGGAAACTGAGGCCCAGAGACGTTGAATAGCTTCCCTAATGCCACACAGTAAGTAGGTGGCAAAAACCCAGGAGTAAAACCAGACCTTCTTGACTTTCATCACTTTGCTGTGTCACCTTATTATAAGTTGTGGTTAGGGAAGGGACTAAATTGGCAAGACTCTGAGCTCAAAGGGGAAGGGAGAAATGAGAAAATGAGTGATCCTAGAAACTAGAGAAGATTTAGGCTCAGAAATTTCTGATGATGAGACCCGGAAGATCAAGAACTTGGTTGGAATATTAACATGGGGTAGTATCTGAATCCACGGAGAAATGGTTTTGTTTTGTGTAAAATTTAGAAAGGCCAGTTGGATGAAGATTAATGAAGAAAAAAGAAGGAAGGAAAAGGAAAAGGTGCCTTAAGTGAGACATAACCACTTCACTCTAAGTACTAGGGGTGTGGTCCTGTGGGAAAGGATGGAGCTCTCTCTACCAGGTTTGTCACCAGGATGAACAAGGAGAAACATGGCAAGCATTGTACTGGTTTTGATGATCCCTCAAAACCACGGCTTCAGTTTCCAAGAATGACCTACGGTAGCATAACTACTGTGTTTCAGACATGCCACTAAGTGTGTTTCCAGTCACACCTTTTAATTGGAGAAAAGGATCAACAGTCTATCTACCTAAGATCACACAGAGGGTGGGGGAGCCCGTTTTTAAACCATCTGCCTCCAATTCCAGGTGCCAGGAGCCAGACTCAGCCTACAGGTCTCTTCTGCTCACCTGGAAGTGAAACCATGTGTCATGATTAGTGAAATCCTGTCTTCACTCATCAAGGTACCTTGAACACTTGCACGTCCTCCAAGTAGCATGTAGCATAAGCAAAAAGATGTTTGCCCCGGTATTGTCCAGGAACTTGGAATCAGCTGTGCCTAGTTAGGCGGAGCTGGTTTAGAGTGGAGAGGACCACCGATCTTCCACCTGGGCAAGTGCCTTTTGACCTTCTGCCATCAGAGGGCCAAAAACTCCAGCCTGAGAATGTGCTGAGCCCTGTAGCCTATTACACCGGCTCAGAACAATGAGGAGCACATCTTTTTCCAATCACCTTGCCTCAAGCTCCCCATGACCCATACTGCCCTGCTTCTTTATTCTTTATCCCACAGATACCCCAAGCCCCTTGCTTTCGGGAAGGAGGATTTGAGACCTATTTTCACGTCACTTCCTCGCATGGCTGCCCTGTGAATAAACCTCCTCTTTGCTGCAAACCTCAGCATCTCAGTGTTTTGGCTTGCTGCGCCTCAGATACAATGGCTGGGAGCAGTGGTAAAGGTCCCTTGCCTGTAAGGGAAGCTGGTGCCTAGTAGTCACTTTGTGGATGTTTTCTCCTCCTGGGGGGCAGACGTCCTGCTCTTCCGGAAAGGGAGAAATGCAGGAGCTGGACCCTTGCCCTCAGCATCACCGTCACCTAGGAGCTTCTTAGAAGGACAGAATCCAGACCCCACCCAGAACTACTGAATACCAGCCTGCATTTAACAAGATCCTCAAGGGAGGCACAGCCATGTGAAATTTGGAGAGGCACCAAGCTGTCATCCTCTTCTCCGCAGCTAATGAAAACCAAGCAAAGATTCATCCCAAGCCTACTCTGCCTCAGTCAATTGGATATCATAGGAGCTCATTTAATCCTCCCCAGAACCTGCAAATGAGACCGCACATGCCACGGAGCAACTAAGACCGTGCGCCACAACTACCGAGCCTGCGCTCTAGAGCCCGTGAACCAAAACTACTGAAGCCCACACACCTACACTCCATGCTCGGCAACAACGAGAAGCCACCCCAATGAGAAGCCTGCGCACTGCAACAAAGAGTAGCCCCCGCTCACTGCAACTAGAGAAAGCCCACACACAGCAATGAAGAGCCTATGCAGCCAAAAATAAATAAATAAATAAACCTGTTAAAAAATAAATCGTGTTTTAGTAACTTACTAAAAGGCACACAATCAGTAAATCTGACCAAGAATTCAATCCCAAGTCTGTCACACTGAAGTTTAAGCTAGTACTTGAGATTAATAAAAACAGCACTAAATTAAAAGTTCAGAGATATTTTTTATTTCATACTCTTTCACTAACACTCTTTGGAGATAAATCATTTCATTTATATGGGCCTTAGTTTTTACAACTATAACAGTTGGAAGCTTGACTAGATGATCTGTATGTAGTTTTCCAATTCTAAAATGTTCCACTAATTTGGATTCCTACAATAACTGCTCTTGCAATACATGCATGCTGCCACCAAGTAGCAGTGGAGACTACTAGTTCCTTTTTTATCCCTAGTGGGGAGTGCATTTTGACATCAGACTTATCCGTCAATAGTACAACCTGTTAGTATAACTGTAAAATAACAGAATAATCTGGTATCCTCTCCTGCAAAGCAGAAGCTTTACATTGTGTCTGTGAGTCACATCAGAATCACCTGTAGGTTTTGAAACATAGAGGAAATCCAGAACCCATTGAATGAGAATCTTCAGAGACAGGACTTGGGCATCTGGGTTTTGGGTCTCCCATCATTTGTATATTTTATTTCATTTTATTTTTTGCCTATGTACAATATTAGTCACATCCTTTTGAATCTTTAAAAGTTTCTTTTTGTTTTAAATTTTAGAATATTCCATAATCTTCACCTACTTTTCATAAGGTGTTATCTGTTATGTTTATTCGATCTTGTGCTTCTCCTGGTTAAGACTTCATTATTTTTTTTTCGGGGCCCTGCCTCATGTCTTGGAGGATCTTATTTCCCTGACCTGGGATTGGACCCCAGGGCCCCAGCAGTGAAAGCGCCAAGTTCTAACCACTGGAAAACCAGGGAATTCCCAAGGCTTCTGTTTTAAATGACTTCTTTTTCCACTCTAATTCATTCCTGGGATGAATTTCATGTTTGAACATTAAAGCAACCTGGCATTACCAAAATAAAGCTACTTTGATTCTGATATATGATTGTTTTACATACCATGGGTACAGTTTGTGCTTCTGTTTACACATTTTGCATGCATTTTCAAAAGAGAAACTGGCCTGTGATTCTATTCTTGTAATATTCTTTATGGATTTTGTTTTGTTTTGTTTTTAAGATTCTATACTTTATTTTTTATTTATTTATTTTTGGCTGCATTGGGTCTTCATTGTTGCACGCGAGCTTTCTGTAGTTGCGGTGAGCGGGGGGCTATTCTTTGCTGTGGTGAGTAGGCTTCTCCTTGCGGTGGCCTGTCTTGTTGTGGAGCACGGACTCTAGGCATGCAGGCTTCAGTAGTTGCGGCATGCGGGCTCAGCAGTTGTGGCTCGCAGGCTCCAGAGCGCACCTCAGCAGTTGTGGCACGTGGGCGTAGTTGCTCCACGGCATGTGGGATCTTCCCCCACAAGGGCTCGAACCCGTGTCCCCTGCATTGGGAGGCGGATTCTTAACCACTGCAAAGTCAGGGAAGCCCTTCTTTGTACTTTTGATCTGAAGCTTATGTTGGCCTTATAAATACTTTCAGCAATATATAGTTTTCTGTTTCCTGGAAGATTTTTATGTAAGATTACCAATACTTCTTCCCTAAATATTTGGAAGAAGTTACGTGGAAACCCATGTATCCCTGGAAATCATTTTCTGTAAAGGTACTTAACTATACAAACAACTTTTTGAGTAGATACAGGCTTTGTAGATATTTTTTCTTTGTTGGGTTAGTCTTGTTAGGTTGCATTTGTTAAGAAGGTGTAATTTTGGATGAATTTTCAAATTTATAACTATAAAATTATCATAATTTTAACAGCTTTATTGGGATGTAATTTACATACCATAATTTCAACTCTTTTATGTATACAATTCAGTGGTTCTTAGTGTAACCACTAAAAGACTTGTGTAACCATCACAACAATCCAATTGTAGATTTTTGTCCCCCCACCAAAAACCCATTACACATTAACAAGGTTTTTTCATTCTCCTCAACCCTCTCAGCCCTAGGCAACCACTAATCGACTTCCTGTCTCTACAGATTGGCTATTCTGGGCATTTCATATAAATGGCACCATACAATATGTGATCTTTTGTGATTGGCTGCTTTAACTTTACATAATGCTTTCATGGTTCATTCATGTTGTAACATGGATCAATATTTCAGTCCTTTTTATAGCTGAATGCTATTCTATTGTACGGCTATTCCACATTTTGTTTCTTCATTTATCAGATTGACATTTGAATTATTTCCACCTTTTGTTTTTAGAAATATGCTTCTCTGAACATTCACGTACAAGCTTTGGTGTAGACATAAGATTTTATTTCTCTTAGGTATATATTTAGTAATGGAACTGCTGGCTCATAGGGTAACTCGATGTTTAACACTTGCAGGAACTCTCAAGCTGTTTTGTGAAATGGCCGCGCCATTTTACATTCCCACCAGCAATGTATGTGGCTTTTAATCTCTTGTCTTACAGCCTAGCATGTCGTCTATGCTGGGAAACGTTTCACATGTAGTTCAGCAGGATGAGCATTTTACTGTTCGGTTGAGTGTTCTCTAGACATTTAGTAGGTCTTGTTAATTCATAGTCTTGTCCAAGTCTTCTATATCGTTGTTGATCTTCTGCCTAATTGTTCTATCCATTATTGACCGTGGAGTACTGAAGCCTCTACCTAATATTGTGCAATTATCTATTTCTTCCTTCAATTCTTCATGGGTTTTGGTATTTTCTTCTTCATGTAGTTTGGTTTTATCTTATTCAGGGCAAATATGTTAAAAATTTTGGTATCTTCCCTTTTTTATCATAAAATGTCCCTTTTCATATCTAGTAACTTTTTCGTTTGTTTTAAAGTCTATATTTTCTGGTATTAGTATAGCCACTTCAGCATGCTTATGGTTGCTATTTGCATGCACCTCTTATGTTTCAGTGAACTTTGTGAGAAGACAGGGCCTGGGAGCTGCGGCCTCACACTCGGGCTCCAGAGGAAGATGTGTGTGACACACCTCAAACTGACCCAAAACACGGAGCAAAACCAGCCATCTAGACGTCTACAAGAGAGCCACTGCAGCTAGCCCATAGGTCCAAGGAAAATGAATTCTTTCCGATTTCTTCCAAAGCATTTTCACAGCAAGAGCTGACTAACACCACATCCTCCAAATCATTGTTATGTAAATGGCTGCCACCAGGCCTCCATGTAAGGTCATTGTGTACTCAAAATGTGAGAATTCTTGAACTCTCGGTGCCTCTCCAACACAATGTACATGGCTAAATTTCCGCCAATAAGTTCACTAATATACCACACAGATCTCCCTAAACTTTTATTAAATGCAATGCAAAGTTCTTTCTTTTCATTTTCTGCTTCGGCATAGTTAAAATGCTTTTTATCAATGTAAAACGGCTCTTGCTGTTTGGCTTCTGTGGTTAGAGTCTTTTGAACTCTTTGGCTTTTCAGCTCCTAGGCTGTAAGGTTTGAATCAGCAAATGCCCCAAGGAGAAGAGCGGCAGCAAATGTCAAGCTTGCATCTGTGTTTCCCTTCTCTCCACAACTTGGCCCGCATGTCTTGGTGTCTCTCCAACATTCAGATGCCAGAGAACAGATGTTTTCTTACTTTATCCAGGTTTTCTAACATTTCTTTAGACTTCACCTGATCTTATGTTATTATTGAACTATCATCTCAATTACCACTAGGAAGAAAATTTACAATTTTTAGAGAAAAGGGAACCCTGGTACACTGTTGGTAGGGACATAAACTGGTGCAGCCACTGTGGAAAACAGTATGGAGGGTTCTCCAAAACCTAAAAAGAGAACTACTATATGACCTCGCAACTCCACTCTTAGGTAGAAATCTGAAAACACCAAAAACACGTGTTCTCAATAACATGTATTGGAAAAGATACATGCACCCCAATGTTCGCAGCCTCCTTGTGTACAGTTACCAAGATATGGAAGCAACCTAAGTGTCATCAAGAGATGAACAGATAAAGAAGATGTGGTACATATAACCAATGGCATACTACTCAGCCTTAAAAAAGAACAAAATTTTGCCATTTGCAGCAACATAGATGGACTTGGAGGGCATTGTGGTAAGTGAAATAAGTCAAACAGAAACAAATACTGTAGGATATCACCTCTATATGGAATCTAAAAAATACAACAATCTACCAAATATAACAAAACAGAAGGAGAGTTACAGATATAGAGAACAAACTAATGGTTGCCAGCACGGAGGGGAAGGAGGGGGCAATACAGGGGTCGGGAAGTGAGAGATGTGAACTAGTAGGTCCACAATAGGCTCAAGGATGTATTGTACACCCAGGGAATATAGGCAATATATTGTAATAACTGTAAATGTAAAGTAACCTTTAAAAGGTATATAAAAATGTTTTTAAAAGAAATCATACTGAAAATTGGAAACAATTTAAATATCCATCAACAGGAAAATGCACATATAAATTATTGTATTTCTGTACATGGGAATCCTACATAGCGAGGAAAGTACATGAACTAGACAGATCTTTACGTGTCAGCATGGATGAACCTAGCAAAGATAACACTAAATAAAGCAAGTAAGAAGACAAAATATAGAATACTATATGCGGTTTACGAGTACTTAAAAATGTAGCATAAATAGAAAGACGTCCATGTCAGTGATGGAGACCAAGTTCAGAAGAGTGGTTACCCAGGGTCAGCTGGGGAGTGGCTGTGTTTGGGAAAGAGGTCACACCAGACTCTTCAACAGGAATGGAAATGTTTCAGTTCACACGCTCGCTGGAAGACAGAGGAGTGTCTGTGATGTTATAATGTGAGCATCTAGGGGATCTGATGCGCGGGAGCTAGTAGAGGGTGGAGGCATCCAGAAGGTGGTGGTAGAAGAGGAACGTTGTACACAGAACACCTAAGGCCTGACCAGAGGACGACCACTGTTCTAGAAACTGGACACAAATCCAACTTCTACGGCCAACCTTAAAAGACAGACTGAGGCACATTTAAAATTTTAAGACTTTATGTGAGCAAAATTAGATTCAATTCAGGCACCACCAAAGTGGAAGTGGTGAGAAGCACTCCAGCCACAGGAGCTGCAGAGATGTTTATTTTAAAAGGGCAGAAGCAAAGCAAGGAAATGACTGATTTGCTATAGCTTTAAAGCCTAGTTGGTGGTTTGTGACTGGTTGTCCTCAGCGGTGTCCATCACCCTGAGCCGTTGACAGGCTTAGATTTTCGTTGCTTTACATAGGCGGCCGCATCACTAGAGCCACCACAGTCTAATGGCCCCCTGCAGGGTTAATTTACTAACACCAATTGTCTAGGTCCTTCCTCTTACTCAGTCACTTCACTTCCTACGCCTCAGTTTCTCTTCTGTAAAGTGGACATTCAGTAGTAAATTCTCTGTGCAGGTGTCAGTGCCAAACAAAGTGATTATTAGTAACCATGATCATGTCCTGAATACACTGAACACGTCACCATTTGCCAACCACCGTGTCAAGTCAGCAGAGACAACAGAAATTAAGAGCTCTCCGCAAAAATTCACACACCCGTGCACCAGGTAACGGACCACAGGCAGACGTTCACTCAGCCTTTCATGTGTCCCTCACGGAGTGCACGCTCTCTCCTAGGCGGGGCGAGCACAGACACTTAGCGGCAGTTTAATGACTTTTTAAATGTGTTGATACAACCATGTCTCACTTTTGTTTGGATCAGTCAGCAAACACTTTTTGTAAACCCCAAACTCTCCACACCTCCTACCTTTCGCGCCACCCTAGTCTCGAATCTCCCGCCCCTGCTCCTCAGGCTGGGTCCCCATGGGAGGCGGGGCTGCGTGCTGACACACACAGGAGCAGGTGGAGGTCTTCGATCGCCGCCCACACAGCGCTGCCCGCAGGTTTGAACCGCAGCGTGGAGAGCGAAGAGGTCTGAGCCAACGTGAGCACAGCATCGAGGGGCCTGCCTAGCTGGGGCCAGTGGTCCTGTGTCTTCTGCCTGCAACGTGGGTCCTGTGCACGCTGCACCTGAGGGGCTGGGAGGTGAGCCGGGGCCCCCAGGCAGGTGTGAGCATCGTGTCCGCTGCCAGCGTCCCCGAGGCCACGCTGCGGCAATGATCACTTGGTGAAGCTGAGCCGTGACAGCACGGGAATATATCAGGGAAGTGCTGGAGAAAAACAGAAAGCAGGGAAGGGAGATGGAGATTGTTAGCTGCTAGGAGGAGGCTGCTAGCTGAAACTAAGTGATCCCTGAGGACTTTCTGGGGAAGATAAAATTTAAGAGGGAGCAAGGAGCATATCTGGGAAGTGAATAGTACAGGTAGAGGGAACAGCCAGATGGAAAGTCAATGAGGCAAGAGTAGGCTGGAGTACCCAAGGAGCAGAAAGGATGTCAGTGTGTGGAAAACAGAGCAAGCAAAGTGGAGAGGAGAAGGAAACAGTCAGACACGAAACAGAGGTCCACATTTCTAGGGCTCTGGAGGCACTTTGAGGACTTTGCTTCTTCTGTGAAGAAGCCATTGAAGAGATTTCAGTGACATGATCTGACTTATGTTTAAACAGGATCTCTCTGGATGCCATGTTGATTAGAGAGTGTAGGAGAGTAAGGACAAGCCCCAGAAGACCAAGAGTTGATTCAAAGAAGTGATTACTCAAACATGGTCCCCCTCCTCAGTGAGGACGCAGAGCAGGAATCGGCAAATAATGGCCACAAATCAAATCAGGCTCTCAGCCTGGATCTGTGGGACTGTGAGCTAATAATGGTTCTCACGTTTAGAAAGCTTGTTGAAGAAGAAAGAGGAGAAGCTACAGAAGCTGTATATGGCCCACAAAGCCTAAGATATTTAAAATCCAGAAAATGCTCTCCAACACCTGATGTAAAGCATGTGGCTCGTAGGAGGTGCTCAACAAAATTTGGAAGAGGAATACATGTGTCAATTAGTTCCTGAAAACATTGTAAAGTGATAGGTGTCAAGAAACATTTATCCCTTCACCCTTAACCTTCACAAATGATGCCATTTCCATCGGGCTATTGAAAACTATATTCTGGCTTTCAAAACAATAAACCAGGGGGCATTTTATCACATAAGCAAGGTCATAAACAACTGTCGAGTAAAGTTGAAAGAGCAACAGATCAAATAATAACAAAAACATTTTGATAGATTTTTAAGCCTTACAAAGCATTTTCATGTTCATTCTCTAATTTAATCCTCAAATCTACTCCATGAGATAGTTATTATTTTCCCTTTAGAAATGACCACATATTACAATCCTCAGTGATTGCTCAAGAAAAGCTGAAATCTTGAGTGCCACATCAATTAATGCCAAGGTTGGGTTTTTTCCCATGGGAACATTGGATGCTAAAATCCACAGGGATTTTCAGCTCAAGATGGCAGACGAGGAAACATATTCACTTTCTGTTCCTCCTGAAACCATATTTAAACAATACTGTAGAAATACCAAAATTAATCAACCAATCAAAGCCAAGACACTTTGGAAGTCATCCACCACAGAAAGATTTCAACACATTTCGAGAAGGCAAACAATGAAATGGAGGAGCCATGAATAAAATAATGAAGAAAAGACTAACCCTAAGTAAGGTCTGAACAAACCCAGTCAGCTTTTGCTGAGCTCTGGTTATAGTAAAGGGCAGAGGAAAGAAGAGGGGCTGAAAACAAGGAGACAAAAGTCATTTTAGGAAAAAAAGGTCATTTCCCGAGCTCCAGGGAACACTCAGCCTGCTGCCATACTAACTCATGAATTACAATGGATTGTTGGTAAGCAAGATGAGAAAACAGGGAAGAAACCAAACAAACAAAAATCAAGACATTCTTTCTTACTGAACTCTTCTCAAATGAGATCGAGGAATTAGGGTTCAATGCCACAGCTGTAAATCATCTCTGCTCTTGGAGAGGTTAGAAAGGGCTTATAATATTTACCCTTTTCTTTCAGACATAATTTAGGTGTGAGCAAAAGCTTTTCGTGTCCTCCAACCCCAACGTTTATTGGGGATGGAAGTCCAAATTTGCTGTGACATACCATAAAAAGAATCTCATGAGCAAAGGGTCCAACTAATTCTGGAATATATGAATTACGCCCAGTGTTATTTTGAATAGACTTTGAACAAAAATATATAAATACATTTTGACTGATCTATACGATTCTGGGTTCTGAATCTTCTACATGTCACCTGTGTGATACATAACACACAATGTCAGCCCCAGGAGAGAGAAAACACTCCAATGAAGCAAGCCAAAGACACAAGTTTTAAACAAGGTCAAGTGATGTGTAGACCATCAGCTTCCAGCTCCTGAATAACAACACATGTTTCCCTTGTCTTATACACCCAAGAGTACGTCTCCTCTCTTGGGCGTAAGAATCTCTCCAGTTACATATGTGTAATAAAGAGTGGACCCAGCTGGCATACTCACAATGACCAAATTGTGTTGATGGTACTTTAAACCAATACATCGCTCCACGCTGAAGTTGCAATAAAGGATATATTTGCTTTCTAGACATGAATGAGACGCCTTGCTGGATATACACCAGGAAGGCCAGAGAAACTGCCTTCTAATCCATACGGAACAATTCACTGGTGAATTTCTTTCAGGATAGCCCATGATTTATCTAGACTACAATCTTTACATACCTGGATCCTTCAATCTAGACAAAGGGAAAATCCGGCCTTCAAGCCTCAGTTAGAAATGTGGAAGGGCAGCACCAATGGTAGCACCAGCTGACAACTGGTGGTCTTTGACCTGTATCTTCTGAGATTAGAACACAGTGTGGTGGATGACCAATTCATGTGTTGAACAAAAGAAGACCTCCTACAGGACAGTGTAGCTGTTCGTTACAGGTATGGCACTTAGGGTTAAGTACCATAAGGACTACAAGAAAAAATGAAAAACAAGTAACACATGAAGCATATATGATAAGGTGGCACCGCAGTCCAGAACACGAGCTCTGGAATCACACAGGCTTGCTTCGAATCCCGGCTAAGCCACTACCATCTGTATACCCTGAAGAACAGTGCAAGGTTTACATGTTGTTTGACCAAATTTCAAAAAAGAAGTGAAGAAAGAACCTACCTGCCAGGAAGGGACATCGTGGGGTGCAGCATCCAGTCGGATCAGGGCTCTGCATCTCCTGCTCAGAAACCTTCGCCACCTGGCTCATGGTGGTGCTGGCAGCTGAGCAGCCCTGGAGAAGGCGATCCTGTCTCCAGGCCTCGCAGAGAAGCTGGAGATGTCCCCGGAGGAGGTGGCCCACACCCTGGCAAGCTCTGGGTGCCTCCTGCCCTCAGCTCTGAGCCGGCTCTTGCCTCTGGGCCCCATAGTGGGGAAGGGCAGGCCGATATATACGCGCGGCTGAGGGGCCTTCAGGGCCGGTGCCCAGGCAGGGTGAGCTCTGAAGGAGAAGGCTTCCACAGTCCACAACAGTCTCTGTATGCTGGCCCATCCCGTGCCAAACACCTGCCACCCACAGCGAGAAGACCCAGCCACTAGAAAGTCCAGAAGGGGCCCCGCCTTTTGCCTTTGGGCTGGGGTTTCTCCACCAGCTGGGCTAGCATGTGCCCCCTGCCTCACCCCCTGCCCCACACGCCCTTTCTCTGTGACACGTACAATGGACATGTCACAGAGGCAGGCGGAGCCGTCAGATATAAAAGGAGTGAGAAGCTCTCCCACTGTCACTCTCTGCTCTCAGATCAGGCACACAGCAGCTATGATATGGAACCCATGGACACCACACCTCCTTCCCACGCCATCATCTACCATTCTGCTCCTGTTTTCCCCAGCACCCCATTTACGGCTTTACAGGGCATCGGTGCTTCAGAGGCAGCACATCTGACCCCGAACCTATGGACACCACACCTCCTTCCCACGCCGTCATCTTCCGTTCTGCCCCTGTTTTCTCCAGCACCCCAGTTACGGCTTTGCCGGGCATCGGTGCTTCAGCAGGCAGCACCTCAGACCCCGAACCTATGGACACCACACCTCCTTGCCACGCCGTCATCTTCCATTCTGCTCCTGCTTTCTCCAGCACCCGTTCACGGCTTTGGCGGTCACGGCGTTGGCGGGCATCGGTGCTTCGGCAGGCAGCACGTCTGACACCAAAGCTACGGAAACCTCACCTCCTTTACAGGCTGACAAGTCCCAACACATAGACCAACACTTCAAAGTTATGACAGAAAGTTGAGTAAGGTATACATTTGGAATTTCATTTATTATTATTAAAAAGCACAACTGTAGTGCTTAGACTATAACAAGTACTATTCTAAGTTCTTACCAAATATTAACCCACATATTCCTCATAATGACAACCCTGTAGGAAGGTAATGTTCTTTTTTTTGTGGTACGCAGGCCTCTCACTGTTGTGGCCTCTCCCGCTGCAGATCACAGGCTCTGGACGCACAGGCTCAGCGGCCATGGCTCACGGGCCCAGCCGCTCCACGGCATGTGGGATCCTCCCGGACCGGGGCACGAACCCGTGCCCCCTGCATCAGCAGGCGGACTCCCAACCACTGCACCACTATGGAAGCCCGGCAGGTAATATTCATAATATTCACTTTTGGGGGGAAACTGAGGCCCAGAGACGTTGAATAGCTTGCCTAATGCCACACAGTAAGTAGGTGGCAAAAACCCAGGAGTAAAACCAGACCTTCTTGACTTTCATCACTTTGCTGTGTCACCTTATTATAAGTTGTGGTTAGGGAAGGGACTAAATTGGCAAGACTCTGAGCTCAAAGGGGAAGGGAGAAATGAGAAAATGAGTGATCCTAGAAACTAGAGAAGATTTAGGCTCAGAAATTTCTGATGATGAGACCCGGAAGATCAAGAACTTGGTTGGAATATTAACATGGGGTAGTATCTGAATCCACGGAGAAATGGTTTTGTTTTGTGTAAAATTTAGAAAGGCCAGTTGGATGAAGATTAATGAAGAAAAAAGAAGGAAGGAAAAGGAAAAGGTGCCTTAAGTGAGACATAACCACTTCACTCTAAGTACTAGGGGTGTGGTCCTGTGGGAAAGGATGGAGCTCTCTCTACCAGGTTTGTCACCAGGATGAACAAGGAGAAACATGGCAAGCATTGTACTGGTTTTGATGATCCCTCAAAACCACGGCTTCAGTTTCCAAGAATGACCTACGGTAGCATAACTACTGTGTTTCAGACATGCCACTAAGTGTGTTTCCAGTCACACCTTTTAATTGGAGAAAAGGATCAATAGTCTATCTACCTAAGATCACACAGAGGGTGGGGGAGCCCGTTTTTAAACCATCTGCCTCCAATTCCAGGTGCCAGGAGCCAGACTCAGCCTACAGGTCTCTTCTGCTCACCTGGAAGTGAAACCATGTGTCATGATTAGTGCAATCCTGTCTTCACTCATCAAGGTACCTTGAACACTTGCACGTCCTCCAAGTAGCATGTAGCATAAGCAAAAAGATGTTTGCCCCGGTATTGTCCAGGAACTTGGAATCAGCTGTGCCTAGTTAGGCGGAGCTGGTTTAGAGTGGAGAGGACCACCGATCTTCCACCTGGGCAAGTGCCTTTTGACCTTCTGCTATCAGAGGGCCAAAAACTCCAGCCTGAGAATGTGCTGAGCCCTGTAGCCTATTACACCGGCTCAGAACAATGAGGAGCACATCTTTTTCCAATCACCTTGCCTCAAGCTCCCCATGACCCATACTGCCCTGCTTCTTTATTCTTTATCCCACAGATACCCCAAGCCCCTTGCTTTCGGGAAGGAGGATTTGAGACCTATTTTCACGTCACTTCCTCGCATGGCTGCCCTGTGAATAAACCTCCTCTTTGCTGCAAACCTCAGCATCTCAGTGTTTTGGCTTGCTGCGCCTCAGATACAATGGCTGGGAGCAGTGGTAAAGGTCCCTTGCCTGTAAGGGAAGCTGGTGCCTAGTAGTCACTTTGTGGATGTTTTCTCCTCCTGGGGGGCAGACGTCCTGCTCTTCCGGAAAGGGAGAAATGCAGGAGCTGGACCCTTGCCCTCAGCATCACCGTCACCTAGGAGCTTCTTAGAAGGACAGAATCCAGACCCCACCCAGAACTACTGAATACCAGCCTGCATTTAACAAGATCCTCAAGGGAGGCACAGCCATGTGAAATTTGGAGAGGCACCAAGCTGTCATCCTCTTCTCCGCAGCTAATGAAAACCAAGCAAAGATTCATCCCAAGCCTACTCTGCCTCAGTCAATTGGATATCATAGGAGCTCATTTAATCCTCCCCAGAACCTGCAAATGAGACCGCACATGCCACGGAGCAACTAAGACCGTGCGCCACAACTACCGAGCCTGCGCTCTAGAGCCCGTGAACCAAAACTACTGAAGCCCACACACCTACACTCCATGCTCGGCAACAACGAGAAGCCACCCCAATGAGAAGCCTGCGCACTGCAACAAAGAGTAGCCCCCGCTCACTGCAACTAGAGAAAGCCCACACACAGCAATGAAGAGCCTATGCAGCCAAAAATAAATAAATAAATAAACCTGTTAAAAAATAAATCGTGTTTTAGTAACTTACTAAAAGGCACACAATCAGTAAATCTGACCAAGAATTCAATCCCAAATCTGTCACACTGAAGTTTAAGCTAGTACTTGAGATTAATAAAAACAGCCCTAAATTAAAAGTTCAGAGATATTTTTTATTTCATACTCTTTCACTAACACTCTTTGGAGATAAATCATTTCATTTATATGGGCCTTAGTTTTTACAACTATAACAGTTGGAAGCTTGACTAGATGATCTGTATGTAGTTTTCCAATTCTAAAATGTTCCACTAATTTGGATTCCTACAATAACTGCTCTTGCAATACATGCATGCTGCCACCAAGTAGCAGTGGAGACTACTAGTTCCTTTTTTATCCCTAGTGGGGAGTGCATTTTGACATCAGACTTATCCGTCAATAGTACAACCTGTTAGTATAACTGTAAAATAACAGAATAATCTGGTATCCTCTCCTGCAAAGCAGAAGCTTTACATTGTGTCTGTGAGTCACATCAGAATCACCTGTAGGTTTTGAAACATAGAGGAAATCCAGAACCCATTGAATGAGAATCTTCAGAGACAGGACTTGGGCATCTGGGTTTTGGGTCTCCCATCATTTGTATATTTTATTTCATTTTATTTTTTGCCTATGTACAATATTAGTCACATCCTTTTGAATCTTTAAAAGTTTCTTTTTGTTTTAACTTTTAGAATATTCCATAATCTTCACCTACTTTTCATAAGGTGTTATCTGTTATGTTTATTCGATCTTGTGCTTCTCCTGGTTAAGACTTCATTATTTTTTTTTCGGGGCCCTGCCTCATGTCTTGGAGGATCTTATTTCCCTGACCTGGGATTGGACCCCAGGGCCCCAGCAGTGAAAGCGCCAAGTTCTAACCACTGGAAAACCAGGGAATTCCCAAGGCTTCTGTTTTAAATGACTTCTTTTTCCACTCTAATTCATTCCTGGGATGAATTTCATGTTTGAACATTAAAGCAACCTGGCATTACCAAAATAAAGCTACTTTGATTCTGATATATGATTGTTTTACATACCATGGGTACAGTTTGTGCTTCTGTTTACACATTTTGCATGCATTTTCAAAAGAGAAACTGGCCTGTGATTCTATTCTTGTAATATTCTTTATGGATTTTGTTTTGTTTTGTTTTTAAGATTCTATACTTTATTTTTTATTTATTTATTTTTGGCTGCATTGGGTCTTCATTGTTGCACGCGAGCTTTCTGTAGTTGCGGTGAGCGGGGGGCTATTCTTTGCTGTGGTGAGTAGGCTTCTCCTTGCGGTGGCCTGTCTTGTTGTGGAGCACGGACAATAGGCATGCAGGCTTCAGTAGTTG
Source organism: Hyperoodon ampullatus (assembly GCF_949752795.1). Classification (NCBI taxonomy): domain Eukaryota; kingdom Metazoa; phylum Chordata; class Mammalia; order Artiodactyla; family Ziphiidae; genus Hyperoodon; species Hyperoodon ampullatus. Next base: position 140,177,846 of record NC_136915.1, on the reverse strand, counting down.
CGGCATGCGGGCTCAGCAGTTGTGGCTCGCAGGCTCCAGAGCGCACCTCAGCAGTTGTGGCACGTGGGCGTAGTTGCTCCACGGCATGTGGGATCTTCCCCCACAAGGGCTCGAACCCGTGTCCCCTGCATTGGGAGACGGATTCTTAACCACTGCAAAGTCAGGGAAGCCCTTCTTTGTACTTTTGATCTGAAGCTTATGTTGGCCTTATAAATACTTTCAGCAATATATAGTTTTCTGTTTCCTGGAAGATTTTTATGTAAGATTACCAATACTTCTTCCCTAAATATTTGGAAGAAGTTACGTGGAAACCCATGTATCCCTGGAAATCATTTTCTGTAAAGGTACTTAACTATACAAACAACTTTTTGAGTAGATACAGGCTTTGTAGATATTTTTTCTTTGTTGGGTTAGTCTTGTTAGGTTGCATTTGTTAAGAAGGTGTAATTTTGGATGAATTTTCAAATTTATAACTATAAAATTATCATAATTTTAACAGCTTTATTGGGATGTAATTTACATACCATAATTTCAACTCTTTTATGTATACAATTCAGTGGTTCTTAGTGTAACCACTAAAAGACTTGTGTAACCATCACAACAATCCAATTGTAGATTTTTGTCCCCCCACCAAAAACCCATTACACATTAACAAGGTTTTTTCATTCTCCTCAACCCTCTCAGCCCTAGGCAACTACTAATCGACTTCCTGTCTCTACAGATTGGCTATTCTGGGCATTTCATATAAATGGCACCATACAATATGTGATCTTTTTTGATTGGCTGCTTTAACTTTACATAATGCTTTCATGGTTCATTCATGTTGTAACATGGATCAATATTTCAGTCCTTTTTATAGCTGAATGCTATTCTATTGTACGGCTATTCCACATTTTGTTTCTTCATTTATCAGATTGACATTTGAATTATTTCCACCTTTTGTTTTTAGAAATATGCTTCTCTGAACATTCACGTACAAGCTTTGGTGTAGACATAAGATTTTATTTCTCTTAGGTATATATTTAGTAATGGAACTGCTGGCTCATAGGGTAACTCGATGTTTAACACTTGCAGGAACTCTCAAGCTGTTTTGTGAAATGGCCGCGCCATTTTACATTCCCACCAGCAATGTATGTGGCTTTTAATCTCTTGTCTTACAGCCTAGCATGTCGTCTATGCTGGGAAACGTTTCACATGTAGTTCAGCAGGATGAGCATTTTACTGTTCGGTTGAGTGTTCTCTAGACATTTAGTAGGTCTTGTTAATTCATAGTCTTGTCCAAGTCTTCTATATCGTTGTTGATCTTCTGCCTAATTGTTCTATCCATTATTGACCGTGGAGTACTGAAGCCTCTACCTAATATTGTGCAATTATCTATTTCTTCCTTCAATTCTTCATGGGTTTTGGTATTTTCTTCTTCATGTAGTTTGGTTTTATCTTATTCAGGGCAAATATGTTAAAAATTTTGGTATCTTCCCTTTTTTATCATAAAATGTCCCTTTTCATATCTAGTAACTTTTTCGTTTGTTTTAAAGTCTATATTTTCTGGTATTAGTATAGCCACTTCAGCATGCTTATGGTTGCTATTTGCATGCACCTCTTATGTTTCAGTGAACTTTGTGAGAAGACAGGGCCTGGGAGCTGCGGCCTCACACTCGGGCTCCAGAGGAAGATGTGTGTGACACACCTCAAACTGACCCAAAACACGGAGCAAAACCAGCCATCTAGACGTCTACAAGAGAGCCACTGCAGCTAGCCCATAGGTCCAAGGAAAATGAATTCTTTCCGATTTCTTCCAAAGCATTTTCACAGCAAGAGCTGACTAACACCACATCCTCCAAATCATTGTTATGTAAATGGCTGCCACCAGGCCTCCATGTAAGGTCATTGTGTACTCAAAATGTGAGAATTCTTGAACTCTCGGTGCCTCTCCAACACAATGTACATGGCTAAATTTCCGCCAATAAGTTCACTAATATACCACACAGATCTCCCTAAACTTTTATTAAATGCAATGCAAAGTTCTTTCTTTTCATTTTCTGCTTCGGCATAGTTAAAATGCTTTTTATCAATGTAAAACGGCTCTTGCTGTTTGGCTTCTGTGGTTAGAGTCTTTTGAACTCTTTGGCTTTTCAGCTCCTAGGCTGTAAGGTTTGAATCAGCAAATGCCCCAAGGAGAAGAGCGGCAGCAAATGTCAAGCTTGCATCTGTGTTTCCCTTCTCTCCACAACTTGGCCCGCATGTCTTGGTGTCTCTCCAACATTCAGATGCCAGAGAACAGATGTTTTCTTACTTTATCCAGGTTTTCTAACATTTCTTTAGACTTCACCTGATCTTATGTTATTATTGAACTATCATCTCAATTACCACTAGGAAGAAAATTTACAATTTTTAGAGAAAAGGGAACCCTGGTACACTGTTGGTAGGGACATAAACTGGTGCAGCCACTGTGGAAAACAGTATGGAGGGTTCTCCAAAACCTAAAAAGAGAACTACTATATGACCTCGCAACTCCACTCTTAGGTAGAAATCTGAAAGCACCAAAAACACGTGTTCTCAATAACATGTATTGGAAAAGATACATGCACCCCAATGTTCGCAGCCTCCTTGTGTACAATTACCAAGATATGGAAGCAACCTAAGTGTCATAAAGAGATGAACAGATAAAGAAGATGTGGTACATATAACCAATGGCATACTACTCAGCCTTAAAAAAGAACAAAATTTTGCCATTTGCAGCAACATAGATGGACTTGGAGGGCATTGTGGTAAGTGAAATAAGTCAAACAGAAACAAATACTGTAGGATATCACCTCTATATGGAATCTAAAAAATACAACAATCTACCAAATATAACAAAACAGAAGGAGAGTTACAGATATAGAGAACAAACTAATGGTTGCCAGCACGGAGGGGGAGGAGGGGGCAATACAGGGGTCGGGAAGTGAGAGATGTGAACTAGTAGGTCCACAATAGGCACAAGGATGTATTGTACAACACAGGGAATATAGGCAATATATTGTAATAACTGTAAATGTAAAGTAACCTTTAAAAGGTATATAAAAATGTTTTTAAAAGAAATCATACTGAAAATTGGAAACAATTTAAATATCCATCAACAGGAAAATGCACATATAAATTATTGTATTTCTGTACATGGGAATCCTACATAGCGAGGAAAGTACATGAACTAGACAGATCTTTACGTGTCAGCATAGATGAACCTAGCAAAGATAACACTAAATAAAGCAAGTAAGAAGACAAAATATAGAATACTATATGCGGTTTACGAGTACTTAAAAATGTAGCATAAATAGAAAGACGTCCATGTCAGTGATGGAGACCAAGTTCAGAAGAGTGGTTACCCAGGGTCAGCTGGGGAGTGGCTGTGTTTGGGAAAGTGGTCACACCAGACTCTTCAACAGGAATGGAAATGTTTCAGTTCACACGCTCGCTGGAAGACAGAGGAGTGTCTGTGATGTTATAATGTGAGCATCTAGGGGATCTGATGCGCGGGAGCTAGTAGAGGGTGGAGGCATCCAGAAGGTGGTGGTAGAAGAGGAACGTTGTACACAGAACACCTAAGGCCTGACCAGAGGACGACCACTGTTCTAGAAACTGGACACAAATCCAACTTCTACGGCCAACCTTAAAAGACAGACTGAGGCACATTTAAAATTTTAAGACTTTATGTGAGCAAAATTAGATTCAATTCAGGCACCACCAAAGTGGAAGTGGTGAGAAGCACTCCAGCCACAGGAGCTGCAGAGATGTTTATTTTAAAAGGGCAGAAGCAAAGCAAGGAAATGACTGATTTGCTATAGCTTTAAAGCCTAGTTGGTGGTTTGTGACTGGTTGTCCTCAGCGGTGTCCATCACCCTGAGCCGTTGACAGGCTTAGATTTTCGTTGCTTTACATAGGCGGCCGCATCACTAGAGCCACCACAGTCTAATGGCCACCTGCAGGGTTAATTTACTAACACCAATTGTCTAGGTCCTTCCTCTTACTCAGTCACTTCACTTCCTACGCCTCAGTTTCTCTTCTGTAAAGTGGACATTCAGTAGTAAATTCTCTGTGCAGGTGTCAGTGCCAAACAAAGTGATTATTAGTAACCATGATCATGTCCTGAATACACTGAACACGTCACCATTTGCCAACCACCGTGTCAAGTCAGCAGAGACAACAGAAATTAAGAGCTCTCCGCAAAAATTCACACACCCGTGCACCAGGTAACGGACCACAGGCAGACGTTCACTCAGCCTTTCATGTGTCCCTCACGGAGTGCACGCTCTCTCCTAGGCGGGGCGAGCACAGACACTTAGCGGCAGTTTAATGACTTTTTAAATGTGTTGATACAACCATGTCTCACTTTTGTTTGGATCAGTCAGCAAACACTTTTTGTAAACCCCAAACTCTCCACACCTCCTACCTTTCGCGCCACCCTAGTCTCGAATCTCCCGCCCCTGCTCCTCAGGCTGGGTCCCCATGGGAGGCTGGGCTGCGTGCTGACACACAGAGGAGCAGGTGGAGGTCTTCGATCCCCACCCACACTGCGCTGCCCGCAGGTTTGAACCGCAGCATGGACAGCGAAGAGGTCTGAGCCAACGTGAGCACAGCATCGAGGGGCCTGCCTAGCTGGGGCCAGTGGCCCTGTGTCTTCTGCCTGCAACGCGGGTCCTGCGCACGCTGCACCTGAGGGGCTGGGAGGTGAGCCGGGGCCCCCAGGCAGGTGTGAGCATCGTGTCCGCAGCCAGCGTCCCCGAGGCCACGCTGCGGCAATGATCACTTGGTGAAGCTGAGCCGTGACAGCACGGGAATATATCAGGGAAGTGCTGGAGAAAAACAGAAAGCAGGGAAGGGAGATGGAGATTGTTAGCTGCTAGGAGGAGGCTGCTAGCTGAAACTAAGTGATCCCTGAGGACTTTCTGGGGAAGATAAAATTTAAGAGGGAGCAAGGAGCATATCTGGGAAGTGAATAGTACAGGTAGAGGGAACAGCCAGATGGAAAGTCAATGAGGCAAGAGTAGGCTGGAGTACCCAAGGAGCAGAAAGGATGTCAGTGTGTGGAAAACAGAGCAAGCAAAGTGGAGAGGAGAAGGAAACAGTCAGACACGAAACAGAGGTCCACATTTCTAGGGCTCTGGAGGCACTTTGAGGACTTTGCTTCTCCTGTGAAGAAGCCATTGAAGAGATTTCAGTGACATGATCTGACTTATGTTTAAACAGGATCTCTCTGGATGCCATGTTGATTAGAGAGTGTAGGAGAGTAAGGACAAGCCCCAGAAGACCAAGAGTTGATTCAAAGAAGTGATTACTCAAACATGGTCCCCCTCCTCAGTGAGGACGCAGAGCAGGAATCGGCAAATAATGGCCACAAATCAAATCAGGCTCTCAGCCTGGATCTGTGGGACTGTGAGCTAATAATGGTTCTCACGTTTAGAAAGCTTGTTGAAGAAGAAAGAGGAGAAGCTACAGAAGCTGTATATGGCCCACAAAGCCTAAGATATTTAAAATCCAGAAAATGCTCTCCAACACCTGATGTAAAGCATGTGGCTCGTAGGAGGTGCTCAACAAAATTTGGAAGAGGAATACATGTGTCAATTAGTTCCTGAAAACATTGTAAAGTGATAGGTGTCAAGAAACATTTATCCCTTCACCCTTAACCTTTACAAATGATGCCATTTCCATCGGGCTATTGAAAACTATATTCTGGCTTTCAAAACAATAAACCAGGGGGCATTTTATCACATAAGCAAGGTCATAAACAACTGTCGAGTAAAGTTGAAAGAGCAACAGATCAAATAATAACAAAAACATTTTGATAGATTTTTAAGCCTTACAAAGCATTTTCATGTTCATTCTCTAATTTAATCCTCAAATCTACTCCATGAGATAGTTATTATTTTCCCTTTAGAAATGACCACATATTACAATCCTCAGTGATTGCTCAAGAAAAGCTGAAATCTTGAGTGTCACATCAATTAATGCCAAGGTTGGGTTTTTTCCCATGGGAACATTGGATGCTAAAATCCACAGGGATTTTCAGCTCAAGATGGCAGACGAGGAAACATATTCACTTTCTGTTCCTCCTGAAACCATATTTAAACAATACTGTAGAAATACCAAAATTAATCAACCAATCAAAGCCAAGACACTTTGGAAGTCATCCACCACAGAAAGATTTCAACACATTTCGAGAAGGCAAACAATGAAATGGAGGAGCCATGAATAAAATAATGAAGAAAAGACTAACCCTAAGTAAGGTCTGAACAAACCCAGTCAGCTTTTGCTGAGCTCTGGTTATAGTAAAGGGCAGAGGAAAGAAGAGGGGCTGAAAACAAGGAGACAAAAGTCATTTTAGGAAAAAAAGGTCATTTCATGAGCTCCAGGGAACACTCAGCCTGCTGCCATACTAACTCATGAATTACAATGGATTGTTGGTAAGCAAGATGAGAAAACAGGGAAGAAACCAAACAAACAAAAATCAAGACATTCTTTCTTACTGAACTCTTCTCAAATGAGATCGAGGAATTAGGGTTCAATGCCACAGCTGTAAATCATCTCTGCTCTTGGAGAGGTTAGAAAGGGCTTATAATATTTACCCTTTTCTTTCAGACATAATTTAGGTGTCAGAAAAAGCTTTTTGTGTCCTCCAACCCCAAAGTTTATTGGGGATGGAAGTCCAAATTTGCTGTGACATACCATAAAAAGAATCTCATGAGCAGAGGGTCCAACTAATTCTGGAATATATGAATTATGCCCAGTGTTATTTTCAATAGATTTTGAACAAAAATATATAAATACATTTTGACTGATCTATACGATTCTGGGTCCTGAAACTTCTACATGTCACCTGTGTGATACATAACACACAATGTCAGCCCCAGGAGAGAGAAAACACTCCAATGAAGCAAGCCAAAGACACAAGTTTTAAACAAGGTCAAGTGATGAGTAGACCATCAGCTTCCAGCTCCTGAATAACAACACATGTTTCCCTTGTCCTAGACACCCAAGAGTACGTCTCCTCTCTTGGGCGTAAGAATCTCTCGAGTTACATATGTGTAATAAAGAGTGGACCCAGCTGGCATACTCACAATGACCAAATTGTGTTGATGGTACTTTAAACCAATACATCGCTCCACGCTGAAGTTGCAATAAAGGATATATTTGCTTTCTAGACATGAATGAGACGCCTTGCTGGATATACGCCAGGAAGGCCAGAGAAACTGTCTTCTAATCCATACGGAACAATTCACTGGTGAATTTCTTTCAGGATAGCCCATGATTTATCTAGACTACAATCTTTACATATATGGATCCTTCAATCTAGACAAAGGGAAAATCCGGCCTTCAAGCCTCAGTTAGAAATGTGGAAGGGCAGCACCAATGGTAGCACCAGCTGACAACTGGTGGTCTGTGACCTGTATCTTCTGAGATTAGAACACAGTGTGGTGGATGACCAATTCATGTGTTGAACAAAAGAAGACCTCCTACAGGACAGTGTAGCTGTTCATTACAGGTATGGCACTTAGGGCTAAGTACCATAAGGACTACAAGAAAAAATGAAAAACAAGTAACACATGAAGCATATATGATAAGGTGGCACCGCAGTCCAGAACACGAGCTCTGGAATCACACAGGCTTGCTTCGAATCCCGGCTAAGCCACTACCATCTGTATACCCTGAAGAACAGTGCAAGGTTTAAATGTTGTTTGACCAAATTTCAAAAAAGAAGTGAAGAAAGAACCTACCTGCCAGGAAGGGACATCGTGGGGTGCAGCATCCAGTCGGATCAGGGCTCTGCATCTCCTGCTCAGAAACCTTCGCCACCTGGCTCATGGTGATGCTGGCAGCTGAGCAGCCCTGGAGAAGGCGATCCTGTCTCCAGGCCTCGCAGAGAAGATGGAGATGTCCCCGGAGGAGGTGGCCCACACCCTGGCAAGCTCTGGGTGCCTCCTGCCCTCAGCTCTGAGCAGGCTCTGACCTCTGGGCCCCGAAGTGCGGAAGGGCTGGCCGATACATACGTGCGGCTGAGGGGCCTGCAGGGCCGGTGCCCAGGCAGGGCGAGCTCTGAAGGAGAAGGCTTCCACAGTCCCCAACAGTCTCTGCATGGTGGCCCATCCCGTGCCAAACACCTGCCACCCACCGCGAGAAGACCCAGCCACTAGAAAGTCCAGAAGGGGCCCCGCCTTTTGCCTTTGGGCTGGGGTTTCTCCACCAGCTGGGCTCGCATGTGCCCCCTGCCTCACCCCCTGCCCCGCCCGCCCTTTCTCTGTGACACGTACAATGGACATGTCACAGAGGCAGGCGGAGCCGTCGGATATAAAAGGAGTGAGAAGCTCTCCCACTGTCACTCTCTGCTCTCAGATCAGGCACGCAGCAGCTCTGATATGGAACCCATGGACACCACACCTCCTTCCCACGCCATCATCTACCATTCTGCTCCTGTTTTCCCCAGCACCCCATTTACGGCTTTGCCGGGCATCGGTGCTTCAGCAGGCAGCACGTCTGACCCCGAACCTATGGACACCACACCTCCTTCCCATGCCGTCATCTTCCGTTCTGCTCCTGTTTTCTCCAGCACCCCAGTTACGGCTTTGCCAGGAATCGATGCTTCAGCAGGCAGCACCTCAGACCCCGAACCTATGGACACCACACCTCCTTCCCACGCCGTCATCTTCCATTCTGCTCCTTCTTTCTCCAGCACCCGTTCACGGCTTTGGCGGTCACGGCGTTGGCGGGCATCGGTGCTTCAGCAGGCAGCACGTCTGACACCAAAGCTACGGACACCTCACCTCCTTTACAGGCTGACAAGACCCAACACATAGACCAACACTTCAAAGTTATGACAGAAAGTTGAGTAAGGTATACATTTGGAATTTCATTTATTATTATTAAAAAGCACAACTGTAGTGCTTAGACTATAACAAGTACTATTCTAAGTTCTTACCAAATATTAACCCACATATTCCTCATAATGGCAACCCTATAGGCAGGTAATGTTCTTTTTTTTGTGGTACGCAGGCCTCTCACTGTTGTGGCCTCTCCCGCTGCAGATCACAGGCTCTGGACGCGCAGGCTCAGCGGCCATGGCTCACGGGCCCAGCCGCTCCACGGCATGTGGGATCCTCCCGGACCGGGGCACGAACCCGTGCCCCCTGCATCAGCAGGCGGACTCCCAACCACTGCACCACTATGGAAGCCCGGCAGGTAATATTCATAATATTCACTTTTGGGGGGAAACTGAGGCCCAGAGACGTTGAATAGCTTGCCTAATGCCACACAGTAAGTAGGTGGCAAAAACCCAGGAGTAAAACCAGACCTTCTTGACTTTCATCACTTTGCTGTGTCACCTTATTATAAGTTGTGGTTAGGGAAGGGACTAAATTGGCAAGACTCTGAACTCAAAGGAGAAGGGAGAAATGAGAAAATGAGTGATCCTAGAAACTAGAGAAGATTTAGGCTCAGAAATTTCTGATGATGAGACCCGGAAGATCAAGAACTTGGTTGGAATATTAACTTGGGGTAGTATCTGAATCCATTGAGAAATGGCTTTGTTTTGTGTAAAATTTAGAAAGGCCAGTTGGATGAAGATTAATGAAGAAAAAAGAAGGAAGGAAAAGGAAAAGGTGCCTTAAGTGAGACATAACCACTTCACTCTAAGTACTAGGGTTGCGGTCCTGTGGAAAGGATGGAGCTCTCTCTACCAGGTTTGTCACCAGGATGAACAAGGAGAAACATGGCAAGCATTGTACTGGCATTTTACTGGTTTTGATGGTCCCTCAAAACCACGGCTTCAGTTTCCAAGAATGACCTACGGTAGCATAACTACTGTGTGTCAGACATGCCACTAAGTGTGTTTCCAGTCACACCTTTTAATTGGAGAAAAGGACCAATAGTCTATCTACCTAAGATCACACAGAGGGTGGGGGAGCCCGATTTTAAACCATCTGCCTCCAATTCCAGGTGCCAGGAGCCAGACTCAGCCTACAGGTCTCTTCTGCTCACCTGGAAGTGAAACCATGTGTCATGATTAGTGCAATCCTGTCTTCACTCATCAAGGTACCTTGAACACTTGCACGTCCTCCAAGTAGCATGTAGCATAAGCAAAAAGATGTTTGCCCCGGTATTGTCCAGGAACTTGGAATCAGCTGTGCCTAGTTAGGCGGAGCTGGTTTAGAGTGGAGAGGACCACCGATCTTCCACCTGGGCAAGTGCCTTTTGACCTTCTGCCATCAGAGGGCCAAAAACTCCAGCCTGAGAATGTGCTGAGCCCTGTAGCCTATTACACCGGCTCAGAACAATGAGGAGCACATCTTTTCCCAATCACCTTGCCTCAAGCTCCCCATGACCCATACTGCCCTGCTTCTTTATTCTTTATCCCACAGATACCCCAAGCCCCTTGCTTTCGGGAAGGAGGATTTGAGACCTATTTTCACGTCACTTCCTCGCATGGCTGCCCTGTGAATAAACCTCCTCTTTGCTGCAAACCTCAGCATCTCAGTGTTTTGGCTTGCTGCGCTTCAGACACAATGGTTGGGAGCAGTGGTAAAGGTCCCTTGCCTGTAAGGGAAGCTGGTGCCTAGTAGTCACTTTGTGGATGTTTTCTCCTCCCGGGGGGCAGACGTCCTGCTCTTCCGGAAAGGGAGAAATGCAGGAGCTGGACCCTTGCCCTCAGTATCACCGTCACCTAGGAGCTTCTCAGAAGGACAGAATCCAGACCCCACCCAGAACTACTGAATACCAGCCTGCATTTAACAAGATCCTCAAGGGAGGCACAGCCATGTGAAATTTGGAGAGGCACCAAGCTGTCATCCTCTTCTCCGCAGCTAATGAAAACCAAGTAAAGATTCATCCCAAGCCTACTCTGCCTCAGTCAATTGGATATCATAGGAGCTCATTTAATCCTCCCCAGAACCTGCAAATGAGACCGCACATGCCACGGAGCAACTAAGACCGTGCGCCACAACTACCGAGCCTGCGCTCTAGAGCCCGCGAACCAAAACTACTGAAGCCCACACACCTACACTCCATGCTCTGCAACAACGGGAAGCCACCCCAATGAGAAGCCTGCGCACTGCAACAAAGAGTAGCCCCCGCTCACTGCAACTAGAGAAAGCCCACACACAGCAATGAAGAGCCTATGCAGCCAAAAATAAATAAATAAATAAACCTGTTAAAAAATAAATCGTGTTTTAGTAACTTACTAAAAGGCACACAATCAGTAAATCTGAGCAAGTATTCAATCCCAAATCTGTCACACTGAAGTTTAAGCTAGTACTTGAGATTAATAAAAACAGCAGTAAAATAAAAGTTCAGAGATATTTTTTATTTCATACTCTTTCACTAACACTCTTTGGAGATAAATCATTTCATTTATATGGGCCTTAGTTTTTACAACTATAACAGTTGGAAGCTTGACTAGATGATCTGTATGTAGTTTTCCAATTCTAAAATGTTCCACTAATTTGGATTCCTACAATAACTGCTCTTGCAATACATGCATGCTGCCACCAAGTAGCAGTGGAGACTACTAGTTCCTTTTTTATCCCTAGTGGGGAGTGCATTTTGACATCAGACTTATCCGTCAATAGTACAACCTGTTAGTATAACTGTAAAATAACAGAATAATCTGGTATCCTCTCCTGCAAAGCAGAAGCTTTACATTGTGTCTGTGAGTCATATCAGAATCACCTGTAGGTTTTGAAACATAGAGGAAATCCAGAACCCATTGAATGAGAATCTTCAGAGACAGGACTTGGGCATCTGGGTTTTGGGTCTCCCATCATTTGTATATTTTATTTCATTTTATGTTTTGCCTATGTACAATATTAGTCACATCCTTTTGAATCTTTAAAAGTTTCTTTTTGTTTTAAATTTTAGAATATTCTATAATCTTCACCTACTTTTCATAAGGTGTTATCTGTTATGTTTATTCGATCTTGTGCTTCTCCTGGTTAAGACTTCATTATTTTTTTTTCGGGGCCCTGCCTCATGTCTTGGAGGATCTTATTTCCCTGACCTGGGATTGGACCCCAGGGCCCCAGCAGTGAAAGCGCCAAGTTCTAACCACTGGAAAACCAGGGAATTCCCAAGGCTTCTGTTTTAAATGACTTCTTTTCCCACTCTAATTCATTCCTGGGATGAATTTCATGTTTGAACATTAAAGCAACCTGGCATTACCAAAATAAAGCTACTTTGATTCTGATATAGGATTGTTTTACATACCATGGGTACAGTTTGTGCTTCTGTTTACACATTTTGCATGCATTTTCAAAAGAGAAACTGGCCTGTGATTCTATTCTTGTAATATTCTTTATGGATTTTGTTTTGTTTCGTTTTTAAGATTCTATAGTTTATTTTTTATTTATTTATTTTTGGCTGCATTGGGTCTTCATTGTTGCACGCGAGCTTTCTGTAGTTGCGGTGAGCGGGGGGCTATTCTTTGTTGTGGTGAGTAGGCTTCTCCTTGCGGTGGCCTGTCTTGTTGTGGAGCACGGGCTCTAGGCATGCAGGCTTCAGTAGTTGCGGCACGCGGGCTCAGCAGTTGTGGCTCGCAGGCTCCAGAGCGCAGGCTCAGCAGTTGTGGCACGTGGGCGTAGTTGCTCCACGGCATGTGGGATCTTCCCCCACAAGGGCTCGAACCCGTGTCCCCTGCGTTGGGAGGCGGATTCTTAACCACTGCACCATCAGGGAAGCCCTTCTTTGTATTTTTGATCTGAACCTTATGTTGGCCTTATAAATACTTTGAGCAATATATAGTTTTCTGTTTCCTGGAAGATTTTTATGTAAGATTACCAATACTTCTTCCCTAAATATTTGGAAGAAGTTACTTGGAAACCCATGTATCCCTGGAAATCATTTTCTGTAAAGGTACTTAACTATACAAACAACTTTTTGAGTAGATATAGGCTTTGTAGATATTTTTTCTTTGTTGGGTTAGTCTTGTTAGGTTGCATTTGTTAAGAAGGTGTAATTTTGGATGAATTTTCAAATTTATAACTATAAAATTATCATAATTTTAACAGCTTTATTGGGATGTAATTTACATACCATAATTTCAACTCTTTTATGTATACAATTCAGTGGTTCTTAGTGTAACCACTAAAAGACTTGTGTAACCATCACAACAATCCAATTGTAGATTTTTGTCCCCCCACCAAAAACCCATTACACATTAACAAGGTTTTTTCATTCTCCTCAACCCTCTCAGCCCTAGGCAACCACTAATCGACTTCCTGTCTCTACAGATTGGCTATTCTGGGCATTTCATATAAATGGCACCATACAATATGTGATCTTTTGTGATTGGCTGCTTTAACTTTACATAATGCTTTCATGGTTCATTCATGTTGTAACATGGATCAATATTTCAGTCCTTTTTATAGCTGAATGCTATTCTATTGTACGGCTATTCCACATTTTGTTTCTTCATTTATCAGGTTGACATTTGAATTATTTCCACCTTTTGTTTTTAGAAATATGCTTCTCTGAACATTCACGTACAAGCTTTGGTGCAGACATAAGATTTTATTTCTCTTAGGTATATATTTAGTAATGGAACTGCTGGGTCATAGGGTAACTTGATGTTTAACACTTGCAGGAACTCTCAAGCTGTTTTGTAAAATGGCCGTGCCATTTTACATTCCCACCAGCAATGTATGGGGCTTTTAATCTCTTGTCTTACAGCCTAGCATGTCGTCTATGCTGGGAAACGTTTCACATGTAGTTGAGCAGGATGAGCATTTTACTGTTCGGTTGAGTGTTCTCTAGACATTTAGTAGGTCTTGTTAATTCATAGTCTTGTCCAAATCTTCTATATCGTTGTTGATCTTCTGCCTAATTGTTCTATCCATTATTGACCGTGGAGTACTGAAGCCTCTACCTAATATTGTGCAATTATCTATTTCTTCCTTCAATTCTTCATGGGTTTTGGTATTTTCTTCTTCATGTAGTTTGGTTTTATCTTATTCAGGGCAAATATGTTAAAAATTTTGGTATCTTCCCTTTTTTATCATAAAATGTCCCTTTTCATATCTAGTAACTTTTTCGTTTGTTTTAAAGTCTATATTTTCTGGTATTAGTATAGCCACTTCAGCATGCTTATGGTTGCTATTTGCATGCACCTCTTATGTTTCAGTGAACTTTGTGAGAAGACAGGGCCTGGGAGCTGCGGCCTCACACTCGGGCTCCAGAGGAAGATGTGTGTGACACACCTCAAACTGACCCAAAACACGGAGCAAAACCAGCCATCTAGAGGTCTAAAAGAGAGCCACTGCAGCTAGCCCATAGGTCCAAGGAAAATAAATTCTTTCCGATTTCTTCCAAAGCATTTTCACAGCAAGAGCTGACTAACACCACATCCTCCAAATCATTGTTATGTAAATGGCTGCCACCAGGCCTCCATGTAAGGTCATTGTGTACTCAAAATGTGAGAATTCTTGAACTCTCGGTGCCTCTCCAACACAATGTACATGGCTAAATTTCCGCCAATAAGTTCACTAATATACCACACAGATCTCCCTAAACTTTTATTAAATGCAATGCAAAGTTCTTTCTTTTCATTTTCTGCTTCGGCATAGTTAAAATGCTTTTTATCAATGTAAAACGGCTCTTGCTGTTTGGCTTCTGTGGTTAGAGTCTTTTGAACTCTTTGGCTTTTCAGCTCCTAGGCTGTAAGGTTTGAATCAGCAAATGCCCCAAGGAGAAAAGCGGCAGCAAATGTCAAGCTTGCATCTGTGTTTCCCTTCTCTCCACAACTTGGCCCGCATGTCTTGGTGTCTCTCCAACATTCAGATGCCAGAGAACAGATGTTTTCTTACTTTATCCAGGTTTTCTAACATTTCTTTAGACTTCACCTGATCTTATGTTATTATTGAACTATCATCTCAATTACCACTAGGAAGAAAATTTACAATTTTTAGAGAAAAGGGAACCCTGGTACACTGTTGGTAGGGACATAAACTGGTGCAGCCACTGTGGAAAACAGTATGGAGGGTTCTCCAAAACCTAAAAAGAGAACTACTATATGACCTCGCAACTCCACTCTTAGGTAGAAATCTGAAAACACCAAAAATACGTGTTCTCAATAACATGCATTGGAAAAGATACATGCACCCCAATGTTCGCAGCCTCCTTGTGTACAATTACCAAGATATGGAAGCAACCTAAGTGTCATCAAGAGATGAACAGATAAAGAAGATGTGGTACATATAACCAATGGCATACTACTCAGCCTTAAAAAAGAACAAAATTTTGCCATTTGCAGCAACATAGATGGACTTGGAGGGCATTGTGGTAAGTGAAATAAGTCAAACAGAAACAAATACTGTAAGATATCACCTCTATATGGAATCTAAAAAATACAACAATCTACCAAATATAACAAAACAGAAGGAGAGTTACAGATATAGAGAACAAACTAATGGTTGCCAGTGCGGAGGGGGAGGAGGGGGCAATACAGGGGTCGGGAAGTGAGAGATGTGAACTAGTAGGTCCACAATAGGCTCAAGGATGTATTGTACAACACAGGGAATATAGGCAATATATTGTAATAACTGTAAATGTAAAGTAACCTTTAAAAAGTATATAAAAATGTTTTTAAAAGAAATCATACTGAAAATTGGAAACAATTTAAATATCCATCAACAGGAAAATGCACATATAAATTATTGTATTTCTGTACATGGGAATCCTACATAGCGAGGAAAGTACATGAACTAGACAGATCTTTACGTGTCAGCATGGATGAACCTAGCAAAGATAACACTAAATAAAGCAAGTAAGAAGACAAAATATAGAATACTATATGCGGTTTACGAGTACTTAAAAATGTAGCATAAATAGAAAGACGTCCATGTCAGTGATGGAGACCAAGTTCAGAAGAGTGGTTACCCAGGGTCAGCTGGGGAGTGGCTGTGTTTGGGAAAGTGGTCACACCAGACTCTTCAACAGGAATGGAAATGTTTCAGTTCACACGCTCGCTGGAAGACAGAGGAGTGTCTGTGATGTTATAATGTGAGCATCTAGGGGATCTGATGCGCGGGAGCTGGTAGAGGGTGGAGGCATCCAGAAGGTGGTGGTAGAAGAGGAACGTTGTACACAGAACACCTAAGGCCTGACCAGAGGACGACCACTGTTCTAGAAACTGGACACAAATCCAACTTCTACGGCCAACCTTAAAAGACAAACTGAGGCACATTTAAAATTTTAAGACTTTATGTGAGCAAAATTAGATTCAATTCAGGCACCACCAAAGTGGAAGTGGTGAGAAGCACTCCAGCCACAGGAGCTGCAGAGATGTTTATTTTAAAAGGGCAGAAGCAAAGCAAGGAAATGACTGATTTGCTATAGCTTTAAAGCCTAGTTGGTGGTTTGTGACTGGTTGTCCTCAGCGGTGTCCATCACCCTGAGCCGTTGACAGGCTTAGATTTTCGTTGCTTTACATAGGCGGCCGCATCACTAGAGCCACCACAGTCTAATGGCCCCCTGCAGGGTTAATTTACTAACACCAATTGTCTAGGTCCTTCCTCTTACTCAGTCACTTCACTTCCTACGCCTCAGTTTCTCTTCTGTAAAGTGGACATTCAGTAGTAAATTCTCTGTGCAGGTGTCAGTGCCAAACAAAGTGATTATTAGTAACCATGATCATGTCCTGAATACACTGAACACGTCACCATTTGCCAACCACCGTGTCAAGTCAGCAGAGACAACAGAAATTAAGAGCTCTCCGCAAAAATTCACACACCCGTGCACCAGGTAACGGACCACAGGCAGACGTTCACTCAGCCTTTCATGTGTCCCTCACGGAGTGCACGCTCTCTCCTAGGCGGGGCGAGCAGAGACTCTTAGCGGCAGTTTAATGACTTTTTAAATGTGTTGATACAACCATGTCTCACTTTTGTTTGGATCAGTCAGCAAACACTTTTTGTAAACCCCAAACTCTCCACACCTCCTACCTTTCACGCCACCCCAGTCTCGAATCTCCCGCCCCTGCTCCTCAGGCTGGGTCCCCATGGGAGGCGGGGCTGCGTGCTGACACACAGAGGAGCAGGTGGAGGTCTTCGATCCCCGCCCACACTGCGCTGCCCGCAGGTTTGAACCGCAGCGTGGAGAGCGAAGACGTCTGAGCCAACGTGAGCACAGCATCGAGGGGCCTGCCTAGCTGGGGCCAGTGGCTCTGTGTCTTCTGCCTGCAACGCGGGTCCTGCGCACGCTGCACCTGAGGGGCTGGGAGGTGAGCCGGGGCCCCCAGGCAGGTGTGAGCATCGTGTCCGCAGCCAGCGTCCCCGAGGCCATGCTGCGGCAATGATCACTTGGTGAAGCTGAGCCGTGGCAGCGCGGGAATATATCAGGGAAGTGCTGGAGAAAAACAGAAAGCAGGGAAGGGAGATGGAGATTGTTACCTGCTAGGAGGAGGCTGCTAGCTGAAACTAAGTGATCCCTGAGGACTTTCTGGGGAAGATAAAATTTAAGAGGGAGCAAGGAGCATATCTGGGAAGTGAATAGTACAGGTAGAGGGAACAGCCAGATGGAAAGTCAATGAGGCAAGAGTAGGCTGGAGTACCCAAGGAGCAGAAAGGATGTCAGTGTGTGGAAAACAGAGCAAGCAAAGTGGAGAGGAGAAGGAAACAGTCAGACACGAAACAGAGGTCCACATTTCTAGGGCTCTGGAGGCACTTTGAGGACTTTGCTTCTTCTGTGAAGAAGCCATTGAAGAGATTTCAGTGACATGATCTGACTTATGTTTAAACAGGATCTCTCTGGATGCCATGTTGATTAGAGAGTGTAGGAGAGTAAGGACAAGCCCCAGAAGACCAAGAGTTGATTCAAAGAAGTGATTACTCAAACATGGTCCCCCTCCTCAGTGAGGACGCAGAGCAGGAATCGGCAAATAATGGCCACAAATCAAATCAGGCTCTCAGCCTGGATCTGTGGGACTGTGAGCTAATAATGCTTCTCACGTTTAGAAAGCTTGTTGAAGAAGAAAGAGGAGAAGCTACAGAAGCTGTATATGGCCCACAAAGCCTAAGATATTTAAAATCCAGAAAATGCTCTCCAACACCTGATGTAAAGCATGTGGCTCGTAGGAGGTGCTCAACAAAATTTGGAAGAGGAATACATGTGTCAATTAGTTCCTGAAAACATTGTAAAGTGATAGGTGTCAAGAAACATTTATCCCTTCACCCTTAACCTTTACAAATGATGCCATTTCCATCGGGCTATTGAAAACTATATTCTGGCTTTCAAAACAATAAACCAGGGGGCATTTTATCACATAAGCAAGGTCATAAACAACTGTCGAGTTAAGTTGAAAGAGCAACAGATCAAATAATAACAAAATCATTTTGATAGATTTTTAAGCCTTACAAAGCATTTTCATGTTCATTCTCTAATTTAATCCTCAAATCTACTCCATGAGATAGTTATTATTTTCCCTTTAGAAATGACCACATATTACAATCCTCAGTGATTGCTCAAGAAAAGCTGAAATCTTGAGTGCCACATCAATTAATGCCAAGGTTGGGTTTTTTCCCATGGGAACATTGGATGCTAAAATCCACAGGGATTTTCAGCTCAAGATGGCAGACGAGGAAACATATTCACTTTCTGTTCCTCCTGAAACCATATTTAAACAATACTGTAGAAATACCAAAATTAATCAACCAATCAAAGCCAAGACACTTTGGAAGTCATCCACCACAGAAAGATTTCAACACATTTCGAGAAGGCAAACAATGAAATGGAGGAGCCATGAATAAAATAATGAAGAAAAGACTAACCCTAAGTAAGGTCTGAACAAACCCAGTCAGCTTTTGCTGAGCTCTGGTTATAGTAAAGGGCAGAGGAAAGAAGAGGGGCTGAAAACAAGGAGACAAAAGTCATTTTAGGAAAAAAAGGTCATTTCATGAGCTCCAGGGAACACTCAGCCTGCTGCCATACTAACTCATGAATTACAATGGATTGTTGGTAAGCAAGATGAGAAAACAGGGAAGAAACCAAACAAACAAAAATCAAGACATTGTTTCTTACTGAACTCTTCTCAAATGAGATCGAGGAATTAGGGTTCAATGCCACAGCTGTAAATCATCTCTGCTCTTGGAGAGGTTAGAAAGGGCTTATAATATTTACCCTTTTCTTTCAGACATAATTTAGGTGTCAGAAAAAGCTTTTTGTGTCCTCCAACCCCAAAGTTTATTGGGGATGGAAGTCCAAATTTGCTGTGACATACCATAAAAAGAATCTCATGAGCAGAGGGTCCAACTAATTCTGGAATATATGAATTATGCCCAGTGTTATTTTCAATAGATTTTGAACAAAAATATATAAATACATTTTGACTGATCTATACGATTCTGGGTCCTAAAACTTCTACATGTCACCTGTGTGATACATAACACACAATGTCAGCCCCAGGAGAGAGAAAACACTCCAATGAAGCAAGCCAAAGACACAAGTTTTAAACAAGGTCAAGTGATGAGTAGACCATCAGCTTCCAGCTCCTGAATAACAACACATGTTTCCCTTGTCCTAGACACCCAAGAGTATGTCTCCTCTCTTGGGCGTAAGAATCTCTCGAGTTACATATGTGTAATAAAGAGTGGACCCAGCTGGCATACTCACAATGACCAAATTGTGTTGATGGTACTTTAAACCAATACATCGCTCCACGCTGAAGTTGCAATAAAGGATATATTTGCTTTCTAGACATGAATGAGACGCCTTGCTGGATATACGCCAGGAAGGCCAGAGAAACTGTCTTCTAATCCATACGGAACAATTCACTGGTGAATTTCTTTCAGGATAGCCCATGATTTATCTAGAGTATAATCTTTACATATATGGATCCTTCAATCTAGACAAAGGGAAAATCCGGGCTTCAAGCCTCAGTTAGAAATGTGGAAAGGCAGCACCAATGGTAGCACCAGCTGACAACTGGTGGTCTTTGACCTGTATCTTCTGAGATTAGAACACAGTGTGGTGGATGACCAATTCATGTGTTGAACAAAAGAAGACCTCCTACAGGACAGTGTAGCTGTTCATTACAGGTATGGCACTTAGGGCTAAGTACCATAAGGACTACAAGAAAAAATGAAAAACAAGTAACACATGAAGCATATATGATAAGGTGGCACCGCAGTCCAGAACACGAGCTCTGGAATCACACAGGCTTGCTTCGAATCCCGGCTAAGCCACTACCATCTGTATACCCTGAAGAACAGTGCAAGGTTTAAATGTTGTTTGACCAAATTTCAAAAAAGAAGTGAAGAAAGAACCTACCTGCCAGGAAGGGACATCGTGGGGTGCAGCATCCAGTCGGATCAGGGCTCTGCATCTCCTGCTCAGAAACCTTCGCCACCTGGCTCATGGTGATGCTGGCAGCTGAGCAGCCCTGGAGAAGGCGATCCTGTCTCCAGGCCTCGCAGAGAAGTTGGAGATGTCCCCGGAGGAGGTGGCCCACACCCTGGCAAGCTCTGGGTGCCTCCTGCCCTCAGCTCTGAGCAGGCTCTGACCTCTGGGCACCGTAGTGCAGAAGGGCTGCCGATACATTCGTGCGGCTGAGGGGCCTGCAGGGCCGGTGCCCAGGCAGGGCGAGCTCTGAAGGAGAAGGCTTCCACAGTCCCCAACAGTCTCTGCATGGTGGCCCATCCCGTGCCAAACACCTGCCACCCACCGCGAGAAGACCCAGCCACTAGAAAGTCCAGAAGGGGCCCCGCCTTTTGCCTTTGGGCTGGGGTTTCTCCACCAGCTGGGCTCGCATGTGCCCCCTGCCTCACACCCTGCCCCGCCCGCCCTTTCTCTGTGACACGTACAATGGACATGTCACAGAGGCAGGCGGAGCCGTTGGATATAAAAGGAGTGAGAAGCTCTCCCACTGTCACTCTCTGCTCTCAGATCAGGCACGCAGCAGCTCTGATATGGAACCCATGGACACCACACCTCCTTCCCACGCCATCATCTACCATTCTGCTCCTGTTTTCCCCAGCACCCCATTTACGGCTTTGCCGGGCATTGGTGCTTCAGCAGGCAGCACGTCTGACCCCGAACCTATGGACACCACACCTCCTTCCCATGCCGTCATCTTCCGTTCTGCTCCTGTTTTCTCCAGCACCCCAGTTACGGCTCTGCCAGGAATCGATGCTTCAGCAGGCAGCACCTCAGACCCCGAACCTATGGACACCACACCTCCTTCCCACGCCGTCATCTTCCATTCTGCTCCTTCTTTCTCCAGCACCCGTTCACGGCTTTGGCGGTCACGGCGTTGGCGGGCATCGGTGCTTCAGCAGGCAGCACGTCTGACACCAAAGCTACGGACACCTCACCTCCTTTACAGGCTGACAAGACCCAACACATAGACCAACACTTCAAAGATATGACAGAAAGTTGAGTAAGGTATACATTTGGAATTTCATTTATTATTATTAAAAAGCACAACTGTAGTGCTTAGACTATAACAAGTACTATTCTAAGTTCTTACCAAATATTAACCCACATATTCCTCATAATGGCAACCCTATAGGCAGGTAATGTTCTTTTCTTTGTGGTACGCAGGCCACTCACTGTTGTGGCCTCTCCCGCTGCAGATCACAGGATCTGGACGCGCAGGCTCAGCGGCCATGGCTCACGGGCCCAGCCGCTCCACGGCATGTGGGATCCTCCCGGACCGGGGCACGAACCCGTGCCCCCTGCATCAGCAGGCGGACTCCCAACCACTGCACCACTATGGAAGCCCGGCAGGTAATATTCATAATATTCACTTTTGGGGGAAACTGAGGCCCAGAGACGTTGAATAGCTTGCCTAATGCCACACAGTAAGTAGGTGGCAAAAACCCAGGAGTAAAACCAGACCTTCTGGACTTTCATCACTTTGCTGTGTCACCTTATTATAAGTTGTGGTTAGGGAAGGGACTAAATTGGCAAGACTCTGAACTCAAAGGAGAAGGGAGAAATGAGAAAATGAGTGATCCTAGAATCTAGAGAAGATTTAGGCTCAGAAATTTCTGATGATGAGACCCGGAAGATCAAGAACTTGTTTGGAATATTAACTTGGGGTAGTATCTGAATCCATTGAGAAATGGTTTTGTTTTGTGTAAAATTTAGAAAGGCCAGTTGGATGAAGATTAATGAAGAAAAAAGAAGGAAGGAAAAGGAAAAGGTGCCTTAAGTGAGACATAACCACTTCACTCTAAGTACTAGGGGTGTGGTCCTGTGGGAAAGGATGGAGCTCTCTCTACCAGGTTTGTCACCAGGATGAACAAGGAGAAACATGGCAAGCATTGTACTGGTTTTGATGATCCCTCAAAACCACGGCTTCAGTTTCCAAGAATGACCTACGGTAGCATAACTACTGTGTGTCAGACATGCCACTAAGTGTGTTTCCAGTCACACCTTTTAATTGGAGAAAAGGATCAATAGTCTATCTACCTAAGATCACACAGAGGGTGGGGGAGCCCGTTTTTAAACCATCTGCCTCCAATTCCAGGTGCCAGGAGCCAGACTCAGCCTACAGGTCTCTTCTGCTCACCTGGAAGTGAAACCATGTGTCATGATTAGTGAAATCCTGTCTTCACTCATCAAGGTACCTTGAACACTTGCACGTCCTCCAAGTAGCATGTAGCATAAGCAAAAAGATGTTTGCCCCGGTATTGTCCAGGAACTTGGAATCAGCTGTGCCTAGTTAGGCGGAGCTGGTTTAGAGTGGAGAGGACCACCGATCTTCCACCTGGGCAAGTGCCTTTTGACCTTCTGCCATCAGAGGGCCAAAAACTCCAGCCTGAGAATGTGCTGAGCCCTGTAGCCTATTACACCGGCTCAGAACAATGAGGAGCACATCTTTTCCCAATCACCTTGCCTCAAGCTCCCCATGACCCATACTGCCCTGCTTCTTTATTCTTTATCCCACAGATACCCCAAGCCCCTTGCTTTCGGGAAGGAGGATTTGAGACCTATTTTCACGTCACTTCCTCGCATGGCTGCCCTGTGAATAAACCTCCTCTTTGCTGCAAACCTCAGCATCTCAGTGTTTTGGCTTGCTGCGCCTCAGACACAATGGTTGGGAGCAGTGCTAAAGGTCCCTTGCCTGTAAGGGAAGCTGGTGCCTAGTAGTCACTTTGTGGATGTTTTCTCCTCCCGGGGGGCAGACGTCCTGCTCTTCCGGAAAGGGAGAAATGCAGGAGCTGGACCCTTGCCCTCAGCATCACCGTCACCTAGGAGCTTCTCAGAAGGACAGAATCCAGACCCCACCCAGAACTACTGAATACCAGCCTGCATTTAACAAGATCCTCAAGGGAGGCACAGCCATGTGAAATTTGGAGAGGCACCAAGCTGTCATCCTCTTCTCCGCAGCTAATGAAAACCAAGCAAAGATTCATCCCAAGTCTACTCTGCCTCAGTCAATTGGATATCATAGGAGCTCATTTAATCCTCCCCAGAACCTGCAAATGAGACCGCACATGCCACGGAGCAACTAAGACCGTGCGCCACAACTACCGAGCCTGCGCTCTACAGCCCGCGAACCAAAACTACTGAAGCCCACACACCTACACTCCATGCTCTGCAACAACGGGAAGCCACCCCAATGAGAAGCCTGCGCACTGCAACAAAGAGTAGCCCCCGCTCACTGCAACTAGAGAAAGCCCACACACAGCAATGAAGAGCCTATGCAGCCAAAAATAAATAAATAAATAAACCTGTTAAAAAATAAATCGTGTTTTAGTAACTTACTAAAAGGCACACAATCAGTAAATCTGAGCAAGTATTCAATCCCAAATCTGTCACACTGAAGTTTAAGCTAGTACTTGAGATTAATAAAAACAGCACTAAAATAAAAGTTCAGAGATATTTTTTATTTCATACTCTTTCACTAACACTCTTTGGAGATAAATCATTTCATTTATATGGGCCTTAGTTTTTACAACTATAACAGTTGGAAGCTTGACTAGATGATCTGTATGTAGTTTTCCAATTCTAAAATGTTCCACTAATTTGGATTCCTACAATAACTGCTCTTGCAATACATGCATGCTGCCACCAAGTAGCAGTGGAGACTACTAGTTCCTTTTTTATCCCTAGTGGGGAGTGCATTTTGACATCAGACTTATCCGTCAATAGTACAACCTGTTAGTATAACTGTAAAATAACAGAATAATCTGGTATCCTCTCCTACAAAGCAGAAGCTTTACATTGTGTCTGTGAGTCATATCAGAATCACCTGTAGGTTTTGAAACATAGAGGAAATCCAGAACCCATTGAATGAGAATCTTCAGAGACAGGACTTGGGCATCTGGATTTTGGGTCTCCCATCATTTGTATATTTTATTTCATTTTATGTTTTGCCTATGTACAATATTAGTCACATCCTTTTGAATCTTTAAAAGTTTCTTTTTGTTTTAAATTTTAGAATATTCCATAATCTTCACCTACTTTTCATAAGGTGTTATCTGTTATGTTTATTCGATCTTGTGCTTCTCCTGGTTAAGACTTCATTATTTTTTTTTCGGGGCCCTGCCTCATGTCTTGGAGGATCTTATTTCCCTGACCTGGGATTGGACCCCAGGGCCCCAGCAGTGAAAGCGCCAAGTTCTAACCACTGGAAAACCAGGGAATTCCCAAGGCTTCTGTTTTAAATGACTTCTTTTTCCACTCTAATTCATTCCTGGGATGAATTTCATGTTTGAACATTAAAGCAACCTGGCATTACCAAAATAAAGCTACTTTGATTCTGATATAGGATTGTTTTACATACCATGGGTACAGTTTGTGCTTCTGTTTACACATTTTGCATGCATTTTCAAAAGAGAAACTGGCCTGTGATTCTATTCTTGTAATATTCTTTATGGATTTTGTTTTGTTTCGTTTTTAAGATTCTATACTTTATTTTTTATTTATTTATTTTTGGCTGCATTGGGTCTTCATTGTTGCACGCGAGCTTTCTGTAGTTGCGGTGAGCGGGGGGCTATTCTTTGTTGTGGTGAGTAGGCTTCTCCTTGCGGTGGCCTGTCTTGTTGTGGAGCACGGGCTCTAGGCATGCAGGCTTCAGTAGTTGCGGCACGCGGGCTCAGCAGTTGTGGCTCGCAGGCTCCAGAGCGCAGGCTCAGCAGTTGTGGCACGTGGGCGTAGTTGCTCCACGGCATGTGGGATCTTCCCCCACAAGGGCTCGAACCCGTGTCCCCTGCGTTGGGAGGCGGATTCTTAACCACTGCACCATCAGGGAAGCCCTTCTTTGTATTTTTGATCTGAACCTTATGTTGGCCTTATAAATACTTTGAGCAATATATAGTTTTCTGTTTCCTGGAAGATTTTTATGTAAGATTACCAATACTTCTTCCCTAAATATTTGGAAGAAGTTACTTGGAAACCCATGTATCCCTGGAAATCATTTTCTGTAAAGGTACTTAACTATACAAACAACTTTTTGAGTAGATATAGGCTTTGTAGATATTTTTTCTTTGTTGGGTTAGTCTTGTTAGGTTGCATTTGTTAAGAAGGTGTAATTTTGGATGAATTTTCAAATTTATAACTATAAAATTATCATAATTTTAACAGCTTTATTGGGATGTAATTTACATACCATAATTTCAACTCTTTTATGTATACAATTCAGTGGTTCTTAGTGTAACCACTAAAAGACTTGTGTAACCATCACAACAATCCAATTGTAGATTTTTGTCCCCCCACCAAAAACCCATTACACATTAACAAGGTTTTTTCATTCTCCTCAACCCTCTCAGCCCTAGGCAACCACTAATCGACTTCCTGTCTCTACAGATTGGCTATTCTGGGCATTTCATATAAATGGCACCATACAATATGTGATCTTTTGTGATTGGCTGCTTTAACTTTACATAATGCTTTCATGGTTCATTCATGTTGTAACATGGATCAATATTTCAGTCCTTTTTATAGCTCAATGCTATTCTATTGTACGGCTATTCCACATTTTGTTTCTTCATTTATCAGGTTGACATTTGAATTATTTCCACCTTTTGTTTTTAGAAATATGCTTCTCTGAACATTCACGTACAAGCTTTGGTGCAGACATAAGATTTTATTTCTCTTAGGTATATATTTAGTAATGGAACTGCTGGGTCATAGGGTAACTTGATGTTTAACACTTGCAGGAACTCTCAAGCTGTTTTGTAAAATGGCCGTGCCATTTTACATTCCCACCAGCAATGTATGGGGCTTTTAATCTCTTGTCTTACAGCCTAGCATGTCGTCTATGCTGGGAAACGTTTCACATGTAGTTGAGCAGGATGAGCATTTTACTGTTCGGTTGAGTGTTCTCTAGACATTTAGTAGGTCTTGTTAATTCATAGTCTTGTCCAAATCTTCTATATCGTTGTTGATCTTCTGCCTAATTGTTCTATCCATTATTGACCGTGGAGTACTGAAGCCTCTACCTAATATTGTGCAATTATCTATTTCTTCCTTCAATTCTTCATGGGTTTTGGTATTTTCTTCTTCATGTAGTTTGGTTTTATCTTATTCAGGGCAAATATGTTAAAAATTTTGGTATCTTCCCTTTTTTATCATAAAATGTCCCTTTTCATATCTAGTAACTTTTTCGTTTGTTTTAAAGTCTATATTTTCTGGTATTAGTATAGCCACTTCAGCATGCTTATGGTTGCTATTTGCATGCACCTCTTATGTTTCAGTGAACTTTGTGAGAAGACAGGGCCTGGGAGCTGCGGCCTCACACTCGGGCTCCAGTGGAAGATGTGTGTGACACACCTCAAACTGACCCAAAACACGGAGCAAAACCAGCCATCTAGAGGTCTAAAAGAGAGCCACTGCAGCTAGCCCATAGGTCCAAGGAAAATAAATTCTTTCCGATTTCTTCCAAAGCATTTTCACAGCAAGAGCTGACTAACACCACATCCTCCAAATCATTGTTATGTAAATGGCTGCCACCAGGCCTCCATGTAAGGTCATTGTGTACTCAAAATGTGAGAATTCTTGAACTCTCGGTGCCTCTCCAACACAATGTACATGGCTAAATTTCCGCCAATAAGTTCACTAATATACCACACAGATCTCCCTAAACTTTTATTAAATGCAATGCAAAGTTCTTTCTTTTCATTTTCTGCTTCGGCATAGTTAAAATGCTTTTTATCAATGTAAAACGGCTCTTGCTGTTTGGCTTCTGTGGTTAGAGTCTTTTGAACTCTTTGGCTTTTCAGCTCCTAGGCTGTAAGGTTTGAATCAGCAAATGCCCCAAGGAGAAAAGCGGCAGCAAATGTCAAGCTTGCATCTGTGTTTCCCTTCTCTCCACAACTTGGCCCGCATGTCTTGGTGTCTCTCCAACATTCAGATGCCAGAGAACAGATGTTTTCTTACTTTATCCAGGTTTTCTAACATTTCTTTAGACTTCACCTGATCTTATGTTATTATTGAACTATCATCTCAATTACCACTAGGAAGAAAATTTACAATTTTTAGAGAAAAGGGAACCCTGGTACACTGTTGGTAGGGACATAAACTGGTGCAGCCACTGTGGAAAACAGTATGGAGGGTTCTCCAAAACCTAAAAAGAGAACTACTATATGACCTCGCAACTCCACTCTTAGGTAGAAATCTGAAAACACCAAAAATACGTGTTCTCAATAACATGCATTGGAAAAGATACATGCACCCCAATGTTCGCAGCCTCCTTGTGTACAATTACCAAGATATGGAAGCAACCTAAGTGTCATCAAGAGATGAACAGATAAAGAAGATGTGGTACATATAACCAATGGCATACTACTCAGCCTTAAAAAAGAACAAAATTTTGCCATTTGCAGCAACATAGATGGACTTGGAGGGCATTGTGGTAAGTGAAATAAGTCAAACAGAAACAAATACTGTAAGATATCACCTCTATATGGAATCTAAAAAATACAACAATCTACCAAATATAACAAAACAGAAGGAGAGTTACAGATATAGAGAACAAACTAATGGTTGCCAGTGCGGAGGGGGAGGAGGGGGCAATACAGGGGTCGGGAAGTGAGAGATGTGAACTAGTAGGTCCACAATAGGCTCAAGGATGTATTGTACAACACAGGGAATATAGGCAATATATTGTAATAACTGTAAATGTAAAGTAACCTTTAAAAAGTATATAAAAATGTTTTTAAAAGAAATCATACTGAAAATTGGAAACAATTTAAATATCCATCAACAGGAAAATGCACATATAAATTATTGTATTTCTGTACATGGGAATCCTACATAGCGAGGAAAGTACATGAACTAGACAGATCTTTACGTGTCAGCATGGATGAACCTAGCAAAGATAACACTAAATAAAGCAAGTAAGAAGACAAAATATAGAATACTATATGCGGTTTACGAGTACTTAAAAATGTAGCATAAATAGAAAGACGTCCATGTCAGTGATGGAGACCAAGTTCAGAAGAGTGGTTACCCAGGGTCAGCTGGGGAGTGGCTGTGTTTGGGAAAGTGGTCACACCAGACTCTTCAACAGGAATGGAAATGTTTCAGTTCACACGCTCGCTGGAAGACAGAGGAGTGTCTGTGATGTTATAATGTGAGCATCTAGGGGATCTGATGCGCGGGAGCTGGTAGAGGGTGGAGGCATCCAGAAGGTGGTGGTAGAAGAGGAACGTTGTACACAGAACACCTAAGGCCTGACCAGAGGACGACCACTGTTCTAGAAACTGGACACAAATCCAACTTCTACGGCCAACCTTAAAAGACAAACTGAGGCACATTTAAAATTTTAAGACTTTATGTGAGCAAAATTAGATTCAATTCAGGCACCACCAAAGTGGAAGTGGTGAGAAGCACTCCAGCCACAGGAGCTTCAGAGATGTTTATTTTAAAAGGGCAGAAGCAAAGCAAGGAAATGACTGATTTGCTATAGCTTTAAAGCCTAGTTGGTGGTTTGTGACTGGTTGTCCTCAGCGGTGTCCATCACCCTGAGCCGTTGACAGGCTTAGATTTTCGTTGCTTTACATAGGCGGCCGCATCACTAGAGCTACCACAGTCTAATGGCCCCCTGCAGGGTTAATTTACTAACACCAATTGTCTAGGTCCTTCCTCTTACTCAGTCACTTCACTTCCTACGCCTCAGTTTCTCTTCTGTAAAGTGGACATTCAGTAGTAAATTCTCTGTGCAGGTGTCAGTGCCAAACAAAGTGATTATTAGTAACCATGATCATGTCCTGAATACACTGAACACGTCACCATTTGCCAACCACCGTGTCAAGTCAGCAGAGACAACAGAAATTAAGAGCTCTCCGCAAAAATTCACACACCCGTGCACCAGGTAACGGACCACAGGCAGACGTTCACTCAGCCTTTCATGTGTCCCTCACGGAGTGCACGCTCTCTCCTAGGCGGGGCGAGCAGAGACTCTTAGCGGCAGTTTAATGACTTTTTAAATGTGTTGATACAACCATGTCTCACTTTTGTTTGGATCAGTCAGCAAACACTTTTTGTAAACCCCAAACTCTCCACACCTCCTACCTTTCACGCCACCCCAGTCTCGAATCTCCCGCCCCTGCTCCTCAGGCTGGGTCCCCATGGGAGGCGGGGCTGCGTGCTGACACACAGAGGAGCAGGTGGAGGTCTTCGATCCCCGCCCACACTGCGCTGCCCGCAGGTTTGAACCACAGCGTGGAGAGCGAAGACGTCTGAGCCAACGTGAGCACAGCATCGAGGGGCCTGCCTAGCTGGGGCCAGTGGCCCTGTGTCTTCTGCCTGCAACGCGGGTCCTGCGCACGCTGCACCTGAGGGGCTGGGAGGTGAGCCGGGGCCCCCAGGCAGGTGTGAGCATCGTGTCCGCAGCCAGCGTCCCCGAGGCCATGCTGCGGCAATGATCACTTGGTGAAGCTGAGCCGTGGCAGCGCGGGAATATATCAGGGAAGTGCTGGAGAAAAACAGAAAGCAGGGAAGGGAGATGGAGATTGTTACCTGCTAGGAGGAGGCTGCTAGCTGAAACTAAGTGATCCCTGAGGACTTTCTGGGGAAGATAAAATTTAAGAGGGAGCAAGGAGCATATCTGGGAAGTGAATAGTACAGGTAGAGGGAACAGCCAGATGGAAAGTCAATGAGGCAAGAGTAGGCTGGAGTACCCAAGGAGCAGAAAGGATGTCAGTGTGTGGAAAACAGAGCAAGCAAAGTGGAGAGGAGAAGGAAACAGTCAGACACGAAACAGAGGTCCACATTTCTAGGGCTCTGGAGGCACTTTGAGGACTTTGCTTCTTCTGTGAAGAAGCCATTGAAGAGATTTCAGTGACATGATCTGACTTATGTTTAAACAGGATCTCTCTGGATGCCATGTTGATTAGAGAGTGTAGGAGAGTAAGGACAAGCCCCAGAAGACCAAGAGTTGATTCAAAGAAGTGATTACTCAAACATGGTCCCCCTCCTCAGTGAGGACGCAGAGCAGGAATCGGCAAATAATGGCCACAAATCAAATCAGGCTCTCAGCCTGGATCTGTGGGACTGTGAGCTAATAATGCTTCTCACGTTTAGAAAGCTTGTTGAAGAAGAAAGAGGAGAAGCTACAGAAGCTGTATATGGCCCACAAAGCCTAAGATATTTAAAATCCAGAAAATGCTCTCCAACACCTGATGTAAAGCATGTGGCTCGTAGGAGGTGCTCAACAAAATTTGGAAGAGGAATACATGTGTCAATTAGTTCCTGAAAACATTGTAAAGTGATAGGTGTCAAGAAACATTTATCCCTTCACCCTTAACCTTTACAAATGATGCCATTTCCATCGGGCTATTGAAAACTATATTCTGGCTTTCAAAACAATAAACCAGGGGGCATTTTATCACATAAGCAAGGTCATAAACAACTGTCGAGTTAAGTTGAAAGAGCAACAGATCAAATAATAACAAAATCATTTTGATAGATTTTTAAGCCTTACAAAGCATTTTCATGTTCATTCTCTAATTTAATCCTCAAATCTACTCCATGAGATAGTTATTATTTTCCCTTTAGAAATGACCACATATTACAATCCTCAGTGATTGCTCAAGAAAAGCTGAAATCTTGAGTGCCACATCAATTAATGCCAAGGTTGGGTTTTTTCCCATGGGAACATTGGATGCTAAAATCCACAGGGATTTTCAGCTCAAGATGGCAGACGAGGAAACATATTCACTTTCTGTTCCTCCTGAAACCATATTTAAACAATACTGTAGAAATACCAAAATTAATCAACCAATCAAAGCCAAGACACTTTGGAAGTCATCCACCACAGAAAGATTTCAACACATTTCGAGAAGGCAAACAATGAAATGGAGGAGCCATGAATAAAATAATGAAGAAAAGACTAACCCTAAGTAAGGTCTGAACAAACCCAGTCAGCTTTTGCTGAGCTCTGGTTATAGTAAAGGGCAGAGGAAAGAAGAGGGGCTGAAAACAAGGAGACAAAAGTCATTTTAGGAAAAAAAGGTCATTTCATGAGCTCCAGGGAACACTCAGCCTGCTGCCATACTAACTCATGAATTACAATGGATTGTTGGTAAGCAAGATGAGAAAACAGGGAAGAAACCAAACAAACAAAAATCAAGACATTGTTTCTTACTGAACTCTTCTCAAATGAGATCGAGGAATTAGGGTTCAATGCCACAGCTGTAAATCATCTCTGCTCTTGGAGAGGTTAGAAAGGGCTTATAATATTTACCCTTTTCTTTCAGACATAATTTAGGTGTCAGAAAAAGCTTTTTGTGTCCTCCAACCCCAAAGTTTATTGGGGATGGAAGTCCAAATTTGCTGTGACATACCATAAAAAGAATCTCATGAGCAGAGGGTCCAACTAATTCTGGAATATATGAATTATGCCCAGTGTTATTTTCAATAGATTTTGAACAAAAATATATAAATACATTTTGACTGATCTATACGATTCTGGGTCCTAAAACTTCTACATGTCACCTGTGTGATACATAACACACAATGTCAGCCCCAGGAGAGAGAAAACACTCCAATGAAGCAAGCCAAAGACACAAGTTTTAAACAAGGTCAAGTGATGAGTAGACCATCAGCTTCCAGCTCCTGAATAACAACACATGTTTCCCTTGTCCTAGACACCCAAGAGTATGTCTCCTCTCTTGGGCGTAAGAATCTCTCGAGTTACATATGTGTAATAAAGAGTGGACCCAGCTGGCATACTCACAATGACCAAATTGTGTTGATGGTACTTTAAACCAATACATCGCTCCACGCTGAAGTTGCAATAAAGGATATATTTGCTTTCTAGACATGAATGAGACGCCTTGCTGGATATACGCCAGGAAGGCCAGAGAAACTGTCTTCTAATCCATACGGAACAATTCACTGGTGAATTTCTTTCAGGATAGCCCATGATTTATCTAGAGTATAATCTTTACATATATGGATCCTTCAATCTAGACAAAGGGAAAATCCGGGCTTCAAGCCTCAGTTAGAAATGTGGAAGGGCAGCACCAATGGTAGCACCAGCTGACAACTGGTGGTCTTTGACCTGTATCTTCTGAGATTAGAACACAGTGTGGTGGATGACCAATTCATGTGTTGAACAAAAGAAGACCTCCTACAGGACAGTGTAGCTGTTCATTACAGGTATGGCACTTAGGGCTAAGTACCATAAGGACTACAAGAAAAAATGAAAAACAAGTAACACATGAAGCATATATGATAAGGTGGCACCGCAGTCCAGAACACGAGCTCTGGAATCACACAGGCTTGCTTCGAATCCCGGCTAAGCCACTACCATCTGTATACCCTGAAGAACAGTGCAAGGTTTAAATGTTGTTTGACCAAATTTCAAAAAAGAAGTGAAGAAAGAACCTACCTGCCAGGAAGGGACATCGTGGGGTGCAGCATCCAGTCGGATCAGGGCTCTGCATCTCCTGCTCAGAAACCTTCGCCACCTGGCTCATGGTGATGCTGGCAGCTGAGCAGCCCTGGAGAAGGCGATCCTGTCTCCAGGCCTCGCAGAGAAGTTGGAGATGTCCCCGGAGGAGGTGGCCCACACCCTGGCAAGCTCTGGGTGCCTCCTGCCCTCAGCTCTGAGCAGGCTCTGACCTCTGGGCACCGTAGTGCAGAAGGGCTGCCGATACATTCGTGCGGCTGAGGGGCCTGCAGGGCCGGTGCCCAGGCAGGGCGAGCTCTGAAGGAGAAGGCTTCCACAGTCCCCAACAGTCTCTGCATGGTGGCCCATCCCGTGCCAAACACCTGCCACCCACCGCGAGAAGACCCAGCCACTAGAAAGTCCAGAAGGGGCCCCGCCTTTTGCCTTTGGGCTGGGGTTTCTCCACCAGCTGGGCTCGCATGTGCCCCCTGCCTCACCCCCTGCCCCGCCCGCCCTTTCTCTGTGACACGTACAATGGACATGTCACAGAGGCAGGCGGAGCCGTTGGATATAAAAGGAGTGAGAAGCTCTCCCACTGTCACTCTCTGCTCTCAGATCAGGCACGCAGCAGCTCTGATATGGAACCCATGGACACCACACCTCCTTCCCACGCCATCATCTACCATTCTGCTCCTGTTTTCCCCAGCACCCCATTTACGGCTTTGCCGGGCATTGGTGCTTCAGCAGGCAGCACGTCTGACCCCGAACCTATGGACACCACACCTCCTTCCCATGCCGTCATCTTCCGTTCTGCTCCTGTTTTCTCCAGCACCCCAGTTACGGCTCTGCCAGGAATCGATGCTTCAGCAGGCAGGACCTCAGACCCCGAACCTATGGACACCACACCTCCTTCCCACGCCGTCATCTTCCATTCTGCTCCTTCTTTCTCCAGCACCCGTTCACGGCTTTGGCGGTCACGGCGTTGGCGGGCATCGGTGCTTCAGCAGGCAGCACGTCTGACACCAAAGCTACGGACACCTCACCTCCTTTACAGGCTGACAAGACCCAACACATAGACCAACACTTCAAAGATATGACAGAAAGTTGAGTAAGGTATACATTTGGAATTTCATTTATTATTATTAAAAAGCACAACTGTAGTGCTTAGACTATAACAAGTACTATTCTAAGTTCTTACCAAATATTAACCCACATATTCCTCATAATGGCAACCCTATAGGCAGGTAATGTTCTTTTCTTTGTGGTACGCAGGCCACTCACTGTTGTGGCCTCTCCCGCTGCAGATCACAGGATCTGGACGCGCAGGCTCAGCGGCCATGGCTCACGGGCCCAGCCGCTCCACGGCATGTGGGATCCTCCCGGACCGGGGCACGAACCCGTGCCCCCTGCATCAGCAGGCGGACTCCCAACCACTGCACCACTATGGAAGCCCGGCAGGTAATATTCATAATATTCACTTTTGGGGGAAACTGAGGCCCAGAGACGTTGAATAGCTTGCCTAATGCCACACAGTAAGTAGGTGGCAAAAACCCAGGAGTAAAACCAGACCTTCTGGACTTTCATCACTGTGCTCTGTCACCTTATTATAAGTTGTGGTTAGGGAAGGGACTAAATTGGCAAGACTCTGAACTCAAAGGAGAAGGGAGAAATGAGAAAATGAGTGATCCTAGAATCTAGAGAAGATTTAGGCTCAGAAATTTCTGATGATGAGACCCGGAAGATCAAGAACTTGGTTGGAATATTAACTTGGGGTAGTATCTGAATCCATTGAGAAATGGTTTTGTTTTGTGTAAAATTTAGAAAGGCCAGTTGGATGAAGATTAATGAAGAAAAAAGAAGGAAGGAAAAGGAAAAGGTGCCTTAAGTGAGACATAACCACTTCACTCTAAGTACTAGGGGTGTGGTCCTGTGGGAAAGGATGGAGCTCTCTCTACCAGGTTTGTCACCAGGATGAACAAGGAGAAACATGGCAAGCATTGTACTGGTTTTGATGATCCCTCAAAACCACGGCTTCAGTTTCCAAGAATGACCTACGGTAGCATAACTACTGTGTGTCAGACATGCCACTAAGTGTGTTTCCAGTCACACCTTTTAATTGGAGAAAAGGATCAATAGTCTATCTACCTAAGATCACACAGAGGGTGGGGGAGCCCGTTTTTAAACCATCTGCCTCCAATTCCAGGTGCCAGGAGCCAGACTCAGCCTACAGGTCTCTTCTGCTCACCTGGAAGTGAAACCATGTGTCATGATTAGTGAAATCCTGTCTTCACTCATCAAGGTACCTTGAACACTTGCACGTCCTCCAAGTAGCATGTAGCATAAACAAAAAGATGTTTGCCCCGGTATTGTCCAGGAACTTGGAATCAGCTGTGCCTAGTTAGGCGGAGCTGGTTTAGAGTGGAGAGGACCACCGATCTTCCACCTGGGCAAGTGCCTTTTGACCTTCTGCCATCAGAGGGCCAAAAACTCCAGCCTGAGAATGTGCTGAGCCCTGTAGCCTATTACACCGGCTCAGAACAATGAGGAGCACATCTTTTTCCAATCACCTTGCCTCAAGCTCCCCATGACCCATACTGCCCTGCTTCTTTATTCTTTATCCCACAGATACCCCAAGCCCCTTGCTTTCGGGAAGGAGGATTTGAGACCTATTTTCACGTCACTTCCTCACATGGCTGCCCTGTGAATAAACCTCCTCTTTGCTGCAAACCTCAGCATCTCAGTGTTTTGGCTTGCTGCGCTTCAGACACAATGGTTGGGAGCAGTGGTAAAGGTCCATTGCCTGTAAGGGAAGCTGGTGCCTAGTAGTCACTTTCTGGATGTTTTCTCCTCCCGGGGGGCAGACGTCCTGCTCTTCCGGAAAGGGAGAAATGCAGGAGCTGGACCCTTGCCCTCAGCATCACCGTCACCTAGGAGCTTCTCAGAAGGACAGAATCCAGACCCCACCCTGAACTACTGAATACCAGCCTGCATTTAACAAGATCCTCAAGGGAGGCACAGCCATGTGAAATTTGGAGAGGCACCAAGCTGTCATCCTCTTCTCCGCAGCTAATGAAAACCAAGCAAAGATTCATCCCAAGCCTACTCTGCCTCAGTCAATTGGATATCATAGGAGCTCATTTAATCCTCCCCAGAACCTGCAAATGAGACCGCACATGCCACGGAGCAACTAAGACCATGCGCCACAACTACCGAGCCTGCGCTCTAGAGCCCGTGAACCAAAACTACTGAAGCCCACACACCTACACTCCATGCTCGGCAACAACGAGAAGCCACCCCAATGAGAAGCCTGCGCACTGCAACAAAGAGTAGCCCCCGCTCACTGCAACTAGAGAAAGCCCACACACAGCAATGAAGAGCCTATGCAGCCAAAAATAAATAAATAAATAAACCTGTTAAAAAATAAATCGTGTTTTAGTAACTTACTAAAAGGCACACAATCAGTAAATCTGAGCAAGAATTCAATCCCAAATCTGTCACACTGAAGTTTAAGCTAGTACTTGAGATTAATAAAAACAGCACTAAATTAAAAGTTCAGAGATATTTTTTATTTCATACTCTTTCACTAACACTCTTTGGAGATAAATCATTTCATTTATATGGGCCTTAGTTTTTACAACTATAACAGTTGGAAGCTTGACTAGATGATCTGTATGTAGTTTTCCAATTCTAAAATGTTCCACTAACTTGGATTCCTACAATAACTGCTCTTGCAATACATGCATGCTGCCACCAAGTAGCAGTAGAGACTACTAGTTCCTTTTTTATCCCTAGTGGGGAGTGCATTTTGACATCAGACTTATCCGTCAATAGTACAACCTGTTAGTATAACTGTAAAATAACAGAATAATCTGGTATCCTCTCCTGCAAAGCAGAAGCTTTACATTCTGTCTGTGAGTCATATCAGAATCACCTGTAGGTTTTGAAACATAGAGGAAATCCAGAACCCATTGAATGAGAATCTTCAGAGACAGGACTTGGGCATCTGGGTTTTGGGTCTCCCATCATTTGTATATTTTATTTCATTTTATGTTTTGCCTATGTACAATATTAGTCACATCCTTTTGAATCTTTAAAAGTTTCTTTTTGTTTTAAATTTTAGAATATTCCATAATCTTCACCTACTTTTCATAAGGTGTTATCTGTTATGTTTATTCGATCTTGTGCTTCTCCTGGTTAAGACTTCATTATTTTTTTTTCGGGGCCCTGCCTCATGTCTTGGAGGATCTTATTTCCCTGACCTGGGATTGGACCCCAGGGCCCCAGCAGTGAAAGCGCCAAGTTCTAACCACTGGAAAACCAGGGAATTCCCAAGGCTTCTGTTTTAAATGACTTCTTTTTCCACTCTAATTCATTCCTGGGATGAATTTCATGTTTGAACATTAAAGCAACCTGGCATTACCAAAATAAAGCTACTTTGATTCTGATATATGATTGTTTTACATACCATGGGTACAGTTTGTGCTTCTGTTTACACATTTTGCATGCATTTTCAAAAGAGAAACTGGCCTGTGATTCTATTCTTGTAATATTCTTTATGGATTTTGTTTTGTTTTGTTTTTAAGATTCTATACTTTATTTTTTATTTATTTATTTTTGGCTGCATTGGGTCTTCATTGTTGCACGCGAGCTTTCTGTAGTTGCGGTGAGCGGGGGGCTATTCTTTGCTGTGGTGAGTAGGCTTCTCCTTGCGGTGGCCTGTCTTGTTGTGGAGCACGGGCTCTAGGCATGCAGGCTTCAGTAGTTGCGGCACGCGGGCTCAGCAGTTGTGGCTCGCAGGCTCCAGAGCGCAGGCTCAGCAGTTGTGGCACGTGGGCGTAGTTGCTCCACGGCATGTGGGATCTTCCCCCACAAGGGCTCGAACCCGTGTCCCCTGCATTGGGAGGCGGATTCTTAACCACTGCAAAGTCACGGAAGCCCTTCTTTGTACTTTTCATCTGAAGCTTATGTTGGCCTTATAAATACTTTGAGCAATATATAGTTTTCTGTTTCTTGGAAGATTTTTATGTAAGATTACCAATACTTCTTCCCTAAATATTTGGAAGAAGTTACTTGGAAACCCATGTATCCCTGGAAATCATTTTCTGTAAAGGTACTTAACTATACAAACAACTTTTTGAGTAGATACAGGCTTTGTAGATATTTTTTCTTTGTTGGGTTAGTCTTGTTAGGTTGCATTTGTTAAGAATGTGTAATTTTGGATGAATTTTCAAATTTATAACTATAAAATTATCATAATTTTAACAGCTTTATTGGGATGTAATTTACATACCATAATTTCAACTCTTTTATGTATACAATTCAGTGGTTCTTAGTGTAACCACTAAAAGACTTGTGTAACCATCACAACAATCCAATTGTAGATTTTTGTCCCCCCACCAAAAACCCATTACACATTAACAAGGTTTGTTCATTCTCCTCAACCCTCTCAGCCCTAGGCAACCACTAATCGACTTCCTGTCTCTACAGATTGGCTATTCTGGGCATTTCATATAAATGGCACCATACAATATGTGATCTTTTGTGATTGGCTGCTTTAACTTTACATAATGCTTTCATGGTTCATTCATGTTGTAACATGGATCAATATTTCAGTCCTTTTTATAGCTGAATGCTATTCTATTGTACGGCTATTCCACATTTTGTTTCTTCATTTATCAGATTGACATTTGAATTATTTCCACCTTTTGTTTTTAGAAATATGCTTCTCTGAACATTCACGTACAAGCTTTGGTGCAGACATAAGTTTTTATTTCTCTTAGGTATATATTTAGTAATGGAACTGCTGGGTCATAGGGTAACTCGATGTTTAACACTTGCAGGAACTCTCAAGCTGTTTTGTAAAATGGCCACGCCATTTTACATTCCCACCAGCAATGTATGTGGCTTTTAATCTCTTGTCTTACAGCCTAGCATGTCGTGTATGCTGGGAAACGTTTCACATGTAGTTGAGCAGGATGAGCATTTTACTGTTCGGTTGAGTGTTCTCTAGACATTTAGTAGGTCTTGTTAATTCATAGTCTTGTCCAAGTCTTCTATATCGTTGTTGATCTTCTGCCTAATTGTTCTATCCATTATTGACCGTGGAGTACTGAAGCCTCTACCTAATATTGTGCAATTATCTATTTCTTCCTTCAGTTCTTCATGGGTTTTTGTATTTTCTTCTTCATGTAGTTTGGTTTTATCTTATTCAGGGCAAATATGTTAAAAATTTTGGTATCTTCCCTTTTTTATCATAAAATGTCCCCTTTCATATCTAGTAACTTTTTCGTTTGTTTTAACGTCTATATTTTCTGGTATTAGTATAGCCACTTCAGCATGCTGATGGTTGCTATTTGCATGCACCTCTTATGTTTCAGTGAACTTTGTGAGAAGACAGGGCCTGGGAGCTGCGGCCTCACACTCGGGCTCCAGAGGAAGATGTGTGTGACACACCTCAAACTGACCCAAAACACGGAGCAAAACCAGCCATCTAGAGGTCTAAAGGAGAGCCACTGCAGCTAGCCCATAGGTCCAAGGAAAATAAATTCTTTCCGATTTCTTCCAAAGCATTTTCACAGCAAGAGCTGACTAACACCACATCCTCCAAATCATTGTTATGTAAATGGCTGCCACCAGGCCTACATGTAAGGTCATTGTGTACTCAAAATGTGAGAATTCTTGAACTCTCGGTGCCTCTCCAACACAATGTACATGGCTAAATTTCCGCCAATAAGTTCACTAATATACCACACAGATCTCCCTAAACTTTTATTAAATGCAATGCAAAGTTCTTTCTTTTCATTTTCTGCTTCGGCATAGTTAAAATGCTTTTTATCAATGTAAAACGGCTCTTGCTGTTTGGCTTCTGTGGTTAGAGTCTTTTGAACTCTTTGGCTTTTCAGCTCCTAGGCTGTAAGGTTTGAATCAGCAAATGCCCCAAGGAGAAGAGCGGCAGCAAATGTCAAGCTTGCATCTGTGTTTCCCTTCTCTCCACAACTTGGCCCGCATGTCTTGGTGTCTCTCCAACATTCAGATGCCAGAGAACAGATGTTTTCTTACTTTATCCAGGTTTTCTAACATTTCTTTAGACTTCACCTGATCTTATGTTATTATTGAACTATCATCTCAATTACCACTAGGAAGAAAATTTACAATTTTTAGAGAAAAGGGAACCCTGGTACACTGTTGGTAGGGACATAAACTGGTGCAGCCACTGTGGAAAACAGTATGGAGGGTTCTCCAAAACCTAAAAAGAGAACTACTATATGACCTCGCAACTCCACTCTTAGGTAGAAATCTGAAAAAACCAAAAACACGTGTTCTCAATAACATGTATTGGAAAAGATACATGCACCCCAATGTTCGCAGCCTCCTTGTGTACAATTACCAAGATATGGAAGCAACCTAAGTGTCATCAAGAGATGAACAGATAAAGAAGATGTGGTACATATAACCAATGGCATACTACTCAGCCTTAAAAAAGAACAAAATTTTGCCATTTGCAGCAACATAGATGGACTTGGAGGGCATTGTGGTAAGTGAAATAAGTCAAACAGAAACAAATACTGTAGGATATCACCTCTATATGGAATCTAAAAAATACAACAATCTACCAAATATAACAAAACAGAAGGAGAGTTACAGATATAGAGAACAAACTAATGGTTGCCAGCGCGGAGGGGGAGGAGGGGGCAATACAGGGGTCGGGAAGTGAGAGATGTGAACTAGTAGGTCCACAATAGGCTCAAGGATGTATTGTACAACACAGGGAATATAGGCAATATATTGTAATAACTGTAAATGTAAAGTAATCTTTAAAAAGTATATAAAAATGTTTTTAAAAGAAATCATACTGAAAATTGGAAACAATTTAAATATCCATCAACAGGAAAATGCACATATAAATTATTGTATTTCTGTACATGGGAATCCTACATAGCGAGGAAAGTACATGAACTAGACAGATCTTTACGTGTCAGCATGGATGAACCTAGCAAAGATAACACTAAATAAAGCAAGTAAGAAGACAAAATATAGAATAGTATATGCGGTTTACGAGTACTAAAAATGTAGCATAAATAGAAAGACGTCCATGTCAGTGATGGAGACCAAGTTCAGAAGAGTGGTTACCCAGGGTCAGCTGGGGAGTGGCTGTGTTTGGGAAAGTGGTCACACCAGACTCTTCAACAGGACTGGAAATGTTTCAGTTCAAACGCTCGCTGGAAGACAGAGGAGTGTCTGTGATGTTATAATGTGAGCATCTAGGGGATCTGATGCGTGGGAGCTGGTAGAGGGTGGAGGCATCCAGAAGGTGGTGGTAGAAGAGGAACGTTGTACACAGAACACCTAAGGCCTGACCAGAGGAGGACCACTGTTCTAGAAACTGGACACAAATCCAACTTCTACGGCCAACCTTAAAAGACAAACTGAGGCATATTTAAAATTTTAAGACTTTATGTGAGCAAAATTAGATTCAATTCAGGCACCACCAAAGTGGAAGCGGTGAGGAGCACTCCAGCCACAGGAGCTGCAGAGATGTTTATTTTAAAAGGGCAGAAGCAAAGCAAGGAAATGACTGATTTGCTATAGCTTTAAAGCCTAGTTGGTGGTTTGTGACTGGTTGTCCTCAGCGGTGTCCATCACCCTGAGCCGTTGACAGGCTTAGATTTTCGTTGCTTTACATAGGCGGCCGCATCACTACAGCCACCACAGTCTAATGGCCCCCTGCAGGGTTAATTTACTAACACCAGTTGTCTCAGTCCTTCCTCTTACTCAGTCTCTTCACTTCCTACGCCTCAGTTTCTCTTCTGTAAAGTGGACATTCAGTAGTAAATTCTCTGTGCAGGTGTCAGTGCCAAACAAAGTGATTATTAGTAACCATGATCATGTCCTGAATACACTGAACACATCACCATTTGCCAACCACCGTGTCAAGTCAGCAGAGACAACAGAAATTAAGAGCTCTCCGCAAAAATTCACACACCCGTGCACCAGGTAACGGACCACAGGCAGACGTTCACTCAGCCTTTCATGTGTCCCTCACGGAGTGCACGCTCTCTCCTAGGCGGGGCGAGCACAGACACTTAGCGGCAGTTTAATGACTTTTTAAATGTGTTGATACAACCATGTCTCACTTTTGTTTGGATCAGTCAGCAAACACTTTTTGTAAACCCCAAACTCTCCACACCTCCTACCTTTCGCGCCACCCTAGTCTCGAATCTCCCGCCCCTGCTCCTCAGGCTGGGTCCGCATGGGAGGCGGGGCTGCGTGCTGACACACAGAGGAGCAGGTGGAGGTCTTCGATCCCCGCCCACACTGCGCTGCCCGCAGGTTTGAACCGCAGCGTGGAGAGCGAAGAGGTCTGAGCCAAGATGAGCAGAGCATCGAGGGGCCTGCCTAGCTGGGGCCAGTGGTCCTGTGTCTTCTGCCTGCAACGCGGGTCCTGCGCACGCTGCACCTGAGGGGCTGGGAGGTGAGCCGGGGCCCCCAGGGAGGTGTGAGCATCGTGTCCGCAGCCAACGTCCCAGAGGCCACGCTGCGGCAATGATCACTTGGTGAAGCTGAGCCGTGACAGCGCGGGAATATATCAGGCAAATGCTGGAGAAAAACAGAAAGCAGGGAAGGGAGATGGAGATTGTTAGCTGCTAGGAGGAGGCTGCTAGCTGAAACTAAGTGATCCCTGAGGACTTACTGGGGAAGATAAAATTTAAGAGGGAGCAAGGAGCATATCTGGGAAGTGAATAGTACAGGTAGAGGGAACAGCCAGATGGAAACTCAATGAGGCAAGAGTAGGCTGGAGTACCCAAGGAGCAGAAAGGATGTCAGTGTGTGGAAAACAGAGCAAGCAAAGTGGAGAGGAGAAGGAAACAGTCAGACACGAAACAGAGGTCCACATTTCTAGGGCTCTGGAGGCACTTTGAGGACTTTGCTTCTTCTGTGAAGAAGCCATTGAAGAGATTTCAGTGACATGATCTGACTTATGTTTAAACAGGATCTCTCTGGATGCCATGTTGATTAGAGAGTGTAGGAGAGTAAGGACAAGCCCCAGAAGACCAAGAGTTGATTCAAAGAAGTGATTACTCAAACATGGTCCCCCTCCTCAGTGAGGACGCAGAGCAGGAATCGGCAAATAATGGCCACAAATCAAATCAGGCTCTCAGCCTGGATCTGTGGGACTGTGAGCTAATAATGGTTCTCACGTTTAGAAAGCTTGTTGAAGAAGAAAGAGGAGAAGCTACAGAAGCTGTATATGGCCCACAAAGCCTAAGATATTTAAAATCCAGAAAATGCTCTCCAACACCTGATGTAAAGCATGTGGCTCGTAGGAGGTGCTCAACAAAATTTGGAAGAGGAATACATGTGTCAATTAGTTCCTGAAAACATTGTAAAGTGATAGGTGTCAAGAAACATTTATCCCTTCACCCTTAACCTTCACAAATGATGCCATTTCCTTCGAGCTATTGAAAACTATATTCTGGCTTTCAAAACAATAAACCAGGGGGCATTTTATCACATAAGCAAGGTCATAAACAACTGTCGAGTAAAGTTGAAAGAGCAAGAGATCAAATAATAACAAAAACATTTTGATAGATTTTTAAGCCTTACAAAGCATTTTCATGTTCATTCTCTAATTTAATCCTCAAATCTACTCCATGAGATAGTTATTATTTTCCCTTTAGAAATGACCACATATTACAATCCTCAGTGATTGCTCAAGAAAAGCTGAAATCTTGAGTGTCACATCAATTAATGCCAAGGTTGGGTTTTTTCCCATGGGAACATTGGATGCTAAAATCCACAGGGATTTTCAGCTCAAGATGGCAGACGAGGAAACATATTCACTTTCTGTTCCTCCTGAAACCATATTTAAACAATACTGTAGAAATACCAAAATTAATCAACCAATCAAAGCCAAGACACTTTGGAAGTCATCCACCACAGAAAGATTTCAACACATTTCGAGAAGGCAAACAATGAAATGGAGGAGCCATGAATAAAATAATGAAGAAAAGACTAACCCTAAGTAAGGTCTGAACAAACCCAGTCAGCTTTTGCTGAGCTCTGGTTATAGTAAAGGGCAGAGGAAAGAAGAGGGGCTGAAAACAAGGAGACAAAAGTCATTTTAGGAAAAAAAGGTCATTTCATGAGCTCCAGGGAACACTCAGCCTGCTGCCATACTAGCTCATGAATTACAATGGATTGTTGGTAAGCAAGATGAGAAAACAGGGAAGAAACCAAACAAACAAAAATCAAGACATTCTTTCTTACTGAACTCTTCTCAAATGAGATCGAGGAATTAGGGTTCAATGC
This sequence comes from Hyperoodon ampullatus, assembly GCF_949752795.1. Lineage (NCBI taxonomy): Eukaryota > Metazoa > Chordata > Mammalia > Artiodactyla > Ziphiidae > Hyperoodon > Hyperoodon ampullatus. The sequence goes on along the minus strand of NC_136915.1, from coordinate 140,133,739 downwards.
CACAGCTGTAAATCATCTCTGCTCTTGGAGAGGTTAGAAAGGGCTTATAATATTTACCCTTTTCTTTCAGACATAATTTAGGTGTCAGAAAAAGCTTTTTGTGTCCTCCAACCCCAAAGTTTATTGGGGATGGAAGTCCAAATTTGCTGTGACATACCATAAAAAGAATCTCATGAGCAGAGGGTCCAACTAATTCTGGAATATATGAATTATGCCCAGTGTTATTTTCAATAGATTTTGAACAAAAATATATAAATACATTTTGACTGATCTATACGATTCTGGGTCCTGAAACTTCTACATGTCACCTGTGTGATACATAACACACAATGTCAGCCCCAGGAGAGAGAAAACACTCCAATGAAGCAAGCCAAAGACACAAGTTTTAAACAAGGTCAAGTGATGTGTAGACCATCAGCTTCCAGCTCCTGAATAACAACACATGTTTCCCTTGTCCTAGACACCCAAGAGTACGTCTCCTCTCTTGGGCGTAAGAATCTCTCGAGTTACATATGTGTAATAAAGAGTGGACCCAGCTGGCATACTCACAATGACCAAATTGTGTTGATGGTACTTTAAACCAATACATCGCTCCACGCTGAAGTTGCAATAAAGGATATATTTGCTTTCTAGACATGAATGAGACGCCTTGCTGGATATACACCAGGAAGGCCAGAGAAACTGGCTTCTAATCCATACGGAACAATTCACTGGTGAATTTCTTTCAGGATAGCCCATGATTTATCTAGACTACAATCTTTACATATCTGGATCCTTCAATCTAGACAAAGGGAAAATCCGGGCTTCAAGCCTCAGTTAGAAATGTGGAAGGGCAGCACCAATGGTAGCACCAGCTGACAACTGGTGGTCTGTGACCTGTATCTTCTGAGATTAGAACACAGTGTGGTGGATGACCAATTCATGTGTTGAACAAAAGAAGACCTCCTACAGGACAGTGTAGCTGTTCATTACAGGTATGGCACTTAGGGCTAAGTACCATAAGGACTACAAGAAAAAATGAAAAACAAGTAACACATGAAGCATATATGATAAGGTGGCACCGCAGTCCAGAACACGAGCTCTGGAATCACACAGGCTTGCTTCGAATCCCGGCTAAGCCACTACCATCTGTATACCCTGAAGAACAGTGCAAGGTTTAAATGTTGTTTGACCAAATTTCAAAAAAGAAGTGAAGAAAGAACCTACCTGCCAGGAAGGGACATCGTGGGGTGCAGCATCCAGTCGGATCAGGGCTCTGCATCTCCTGCTCAGAAACCTTCGCCACCTGGCTCATGGTGATGCTGGCAGCTGAGCAGCCCTGGAGAAGGCGATCCTGTCTCCAGGCCTCACAGAGAAGCTGGGGAGGTCACCGGAGGAGGTGGCCCACACCCTGACAAGCTCTGGGTGCCTCCTGCCCTCAGCTCTGAGCCGGCTCTTACCTCTGGGCCACATAGTGGGGAAGGGCAGGCTGATACATACGTGCGGCTGAGGGGCCTGCAGGGCCGGTGCCCAGGCAGGGCGAGCTCTGAAGGAGAAGGCTTCCACAGTCCCCAACAGTCTCTGCATGGTGGCCCATCCCGTGCCAAACACCTGCCACCCACAGCGAGAAGACCCAGCCACTAGAAAGTCCAGAAGGGGCCCCGCCTTTTGCCTTTGGGCTGGGGTTTCTCCACCAGCTGGGCTCGCATGTGACCCCTGCCTAACCCCCTGCCCCGCCCGCCCTTTCTCTGTGACACGTACAATGGACATGTCACAGAGGCAGGCGGAGCCGTCGGATATAAAAGGAGTGAGAAGCTCTCCCACTGTCACTCTCTGCTCTCAGATCAGGCACGCAGCAGCTCTGATATGGAACCCATGGACACCACACCTCCTTCCCACGCCATCATCTACCATTCTGCTCCTGTTTTCCCCAGCACCCCATTTACGGCTTTGCCGGGCATCGGTGCTTCAGCAGGCAGCACGTCTGACCCCGAACCTATGGACACCACACCTCCTTCCCACGCCGTCATCTTCCGTTCTGCTCCTGTTTTCTCCAGCACCCCAGTTACGGCTTTGCCAGGAATCGATGCTTCAGCAGGCAGCACCTCAGACCCCGAACCTATGGACACCACACCTCCTTCCCACGCCGTCATCTTCCATTCTGCTCCTTCTTTCTCCAGCACCCGTTCACGGCTTTGGCGGTCACGGCGTTGGCGGGCATCGGTGCTTCAGCAGGCAGCACGTCTGACACCAAAGCTACGGACACCTCACCTCCTTTACAGGCTGACAAGACCCAACACATCGACCAACACTTCAAAGTTATGACAGAAAGTTGAGTAAGGTATACATTTGGAATTTCATGTATTATTATTAAAAAGCACAACTGTAGTGCTTAGACTATAACAAGTACTCTTTTAAGTTCTTACCAAATATTAACCCACATATTCCTCATAATGGCAACCCTATAGGCAGGTAATGTTCTTTTTTTTGTGGTACGCAGGCCTCTCACTGTTGTGGCCTCTCCCGCTGCAGATGTCAGGCTCTGGACGCGCAGGTTCAGCGGCCATGGCTCACGGGCCCAGCCGCTCCACAGCATGTGGGATCCTCCCGGACCGGGGCACGAACCCGTGCCCCCTGCATCAGCAGGCGGACTCCCAACCACTGCACCACTATGGAAGCCCGGCAGGTAATATTCATAATATTCACTTTTGGGGGGAAACTGAGGCCCAGAGACGTTGAATAGCTTGCCTAATGCCACACAGTAAGTAGGTGGCAAAAACCCAGGAGTAAAACCAGACCTTCTGGACTTTCATCACTTTGCTGTGTCACCTTATTATAAGTTGTGGTTAGGGAAGGGACTAAATTGGCAAGACTCTGAACTCAAAGGAGAAGGGAGAAGTGAGAAAATGAGTGATTCTAGAAACTAGAGAAGATTTAGGCTCAGAAATTTCTGATGATGAGACCCGGAAGATCAAGAACTTGGTTGGAATATTAACTTGGGGTAGTATCTGAATCCATTGAGAAATGGTTTTGTTTTGTGTAAAATTTAGAAAGGCCAGTTGGATGAAGATTAATGAAGAAAAAAGAAGGAAGGAAAAGGAAAAGGTGCCTTAAGTGAGACATAACCACTTCACTCTAAGTACTAGGGGTGTGGTCCTGTGGGAAAGGATGGAGCTCTCTCTACCAGGTTTGTCACCAGGATGAACAAGGAGAAACATGGCAAGCATTGTACTGGTTTTGATGATCCCTCAAAACCACGGCTTCAGTTTCCAAGAATGACCTACGGTAGCATAACTACTGTGTGTCAGACATGCCACTAAGTGTGTTTCCAGTCACACCTTTTAATTGGAGAAAAGGATCAATAGTCTATCTACCTAAGATCACACAGAGGGTGGGGGAGCCCGTTTTTAAACCATCTGCCTCCAATTCCAGGTGCCAGGAGCCAGACTCAGCCTACAGGTCTCTTCTGCTCACCTGGAAGTGAAACCATGTGTCATGATTAGTGAAATCCTGTCTTCACTCATCAAGGTACCTTGAACACTTGCACGTCCTCCAAGTAGCATGTAGCATAAGCAAAAAGATGTTTGCCCCGGTATTGTCCAGGAACTTGGAATCAGCTGTGCCTAGTTAGGCGGAGCTGGTTTAGAGTGGAGAGGACCACCGATCTTCCGCCTGGGCAAGTGCCTTTTGACCTTCTGCCATCAGAGGGCCAAAAACTCCAGCCTGAGAATGTGCTGAGCCCTGTAGCCTATTACACCGGCTCAGAACAATGAGGAGCACATCTTTTTCCAATCACCTTGCCTCAAGCTCCCCATGACCCATACTGCCCTGCTTCTTTATTCTTTATCCCACAGATACCCCAAGCCCCTTGCTTTCGGGAAGGAGGATTTGAGACCTATTTTCACGTCACTTCCTCGCATGGCTGCCCTGTGAATAAACCTCCTCTTTGCTGCAAACCTCAGCATCTCAGTGTTTTGGCTTGCTGCGCCTCAGACACAATGGTTGGGAGCAGTGGTAAAGGTCCCTTGCCTGTAAGGGAAGCTGGTGCCTAGTAGTCACTTTGTGGATGTTTTCTCCTCCCGGGGGGCAGACGTCCTGCTCTTCCGGAAAGGGAGAAATGCAGGAGCTGGACCCTTGCCCTCAGCATCACCGTCACCTAGGAGCTTCTCAGAAGGACAGAATCCAGACCCCACCCAGAACTACTGAATACCAGCCTGCATTTAACAAGATCCTCAAGGGAGGCACAGCCATGTGAAATTTGGAGAGGCACCAAGCTGTCATCCTCTTCTCCGCAGCTAATGAAAACCAAGCAAAGATTCATCCCAAGCCTACTCTGCCTCAGTCAATTGGATATCATATGAGCTCATTTAATCCTCCCCAGAACCTGCAAATGAGACCGCACATGCCACGGAGCAACTAAGACCGTGCGCCACAACTACCGAGCCTGCGCTCTAGAGCCCGTGAACCAAAACTACTGAAGCCCACACACCTACACTCCATGCTCGGCAACAACGAGAAGCCACCCCAATGAGAAGCCTGCGCACTGCAACAAAGAGTAGCCCCCGCTCACTGCAACTAGAGAAAGCCCACACACAGCAATGAAGAGCCTATGCAGCCAAAAATAAATAAATAAATAAACCTGTTAAAAAATAAATCGTGTTTTAGTAACTTACTAAAAGGCACACAATCAGTAAATCTGAGCAAGAATTCAATCCCAAATCTGTCACACTGAAGTTTAAGCTAGTACTTGAGATTAATAAAAGCAGCACTAAATTAAAAGTTCAGAGATATTTTTTATTTCATACTCTTTCACTAACACTCTTTGGAGATAAATCATTTCATTTATATGGGCCTTAGTTTTTACAACTATAACAGTTGGAAGCTTGACTAGATGATCTGTATGTAGTTTTCCAATTCTAAAATGTTCCACTAATTTGGATTCCTACAATAACTGCTCTTGCAATACATGCATGCTGCCACCAAGTAGCAGTGGAGACTACTAGTTCCTTTTTTATCCCTAGTGGGGAGTGCATTTTGACATCAGACTTATCCGTCAATAGTACAACCTGTTAGTATAACTGTAAACTAACAGAATAATCTGGTATCCTCTCCTGCAAAGCAGAAGCTTTACATTGTGTCTGTGAGTCATATCAGAATCACCTGTAGGTTTTGAAACATAGAGGAAATCCAGAACCCATTGAATGAGAATCTTCAGAGACAGGACTTGGGCATCTGGATTTTGGGTCTCCCATCATTTGTATATTTTATTTCATTTTATTTTTTGCCTATGTACAATATTAGTCACATCCTTTTGAATCTTTAAAAGTTTCTTTTTGTTTTAAATTTTAGAATATTCCGTAATCTTCACCTACTTTTCATAAGGTGTTATCTGTTATGTTTATTCGATCTTGTGCTTCTCCTGGTTAAGACTTCATTATTTTTTTTTCGGGGCCCTGCCTCATGTCTTGGAGGATCTTATTTCCCTGACCTGGGATTGGACCCCAGGGCCCCAGCAGTGAAAGCGCCAAGTTCTAACCACTGGAAAACCAGGGAATTCCCAAGGCTTCTGTTTTAAATGACTTCTTTTTCCACTCTAATTCATTCCTGGGATGAATTTCATGTTTGAACATTAAAGCAACCTGGCATTACCAAAATAAAGCTACTTTGATTCTGATATATGATTGTTTTACATACCATGGGTACAGTTTGTGCTTCTGTTTACACATTTTGCATGCATTTTCAAAAGAGAAACAGGCCTGTGATTCTATTCTTGTAATATTCTTTATGGATTTTGTTTTGTTTTGTTTTTAAGATTCTATACTTTATTTTTTATTTATTTATTTTTGGCTGCATTGGGTCTTCATTGTTGCACGCGAGCTTTCTGTAGTTGCGGTGAGCGGGGGGCTATTCTTTGCTGTGGTGAGTAGGCTTCTCCTTGCGGTGGCCTGTCTTGTTGTGGAGCACGGACTCTAGGCATGCAGGCTTCAGTAGTTGCGGCACGCGGGCTCAACAGTTGTGGCTCGCAGGCTCCAGAGCGCAGGCTCAGCAGTTGTGGCACGTGGGCGTAGTTGCTCCACGGCATGTGGGATCTTCCCCCACAAGGGCTCAAACCCGTGTCCCCTGCATTGGGAGGCGGATTCTTAACCACTGCACCATCAGGGAAGCCCTTCTTTGTACTTTTGATCTGAAGCTTATGTTGGCCTTATAAATACTTTCAGCAATATATAGTTTTCTGTTTCCTGGAAGATTTTTATGTAAGATTACCAATACTTCTTCCCTAAATATTTGGAAGAAGTTACTTGGAAACCCATGTATCCCTGGAAATCATTTTCTGTAAAGGTACTTAACTATACAAACAACTTTTTGAGTAGACACAGGCTTTGTAGATATTTTTTCTTTGTTGGGTTAGTCTTGTTAGGTTGCATTTGTTAAGAAGGTGTAATTTTGGATGAATTTTCAAATTTATAACTATAAAATTATCATAATTTTAACAGCTTTATTGGGATGTAATTTACATACCATAATTTCAACTCTTTTATGTATACAATTCAGTGGTTCTTAGTGTAACCACTAAAAGACTTGTGTAACCATCACAACAATCCAATTGTAGATTTTTGTCCCCCCACTAAAAACCCATTACACATTAACAAGGTTTTTTCATTCTCCTCAACCCTCTCAGCCCTAGGCAACCACTAATCGACTTCCTGTCTCTACAGATTGGCTATTCTGGGCATTTCATATAAATGGCACCATACAATATGTGATCTTTTGTGATTGGCTGCTTTAACTTTACATAATGCTTTCATGGTTCATTCATGTTGTAACATGGATCAATATTTCAGTCCTTTTTATAGCTCAATGCTATTCTATTGTACGGCTATTCCACATTTTGTTTCTTCATTTATCAGGTTGACATTTGAATTATTTCCACCTTTTGTTTTTAGAAATATGCTTCTCTGAACATTCACGTACAAGCTTTGGTGCAGACATAAGATTTTATTTCTCTTAGGTATATATTTAGTAATGGAACTGCTGGGTCATAGGGTAACTCGATGTTTAACACTTGCAGGAACTCTCAAGCTGTTTTGTAAAATGGCGGCGCCATTTTACACTCCCACCAGCAATGTATGTGGCTTTTAATCTCTTGTCTTACAGCCTAGCATGTCGTCTATGCTGGGAAACGTTTCACATGTAGTTCAGCAAGATGAGCATTTTACTGTTCGGTTGAGTGTTCTCTAGACATTTAGTAGGTCTTGTTAATTCATAGTCTTGTCCAAGTCTTCTATATCGTTGTTGATCTTCTGCCTAATTGTTCTATCCATTATTGACCGTGGAGTACTGAAGCCTCTACCTAATATTGTGCAATTATCTATTTCTTCCTTCAATTCTTCATGGGTTTTGGTATTTTCTTCTTCATGTAGTTTGGTTTAATCTTATTCAGGGCACATATGTTAAAAATTTTGGTATCTTCCCTTTTTTATCATAAAATGTCCCTTTTCATATCTAGTAACTTTTTCGTTTGTTTTAAAGTCTATATTTTCTGGTATTAGTATAGCCACTTCAGCATGCTTATGGTTGCTATTTGCATGCACATCTTATGTTTCAGTGAACTTTGTGAGAAGACAGGGCCTGGGAGCTGCGGCCTCACACTCGGGCTCCAGAGGAAGATGTGTGTGACACACCTCAAACTGACCCAAAACACGGAGCAAAACCAGCCATCCAGAGGTCTAAAAGAGAGCCACTGCAGCTAGCCCATAGGTCCAAGGAAAATAAATTCTTTCCGATTTCTTCCAAAGCATTTTCACAGCAAGAGCTGACTAACACCACATCCTCCAAATCATTGTTATGTAAATGGCTGCCACCAGGCCTCCATGTAAGGTCATTGTGTACTCAAAATGTGAGAATTCTTGAACTCTCGGTGCCTCTCCAACACAATGTACATGGCTAAATTTCCGCCAATAAGTTCACTAATATACCACACAGATCTCCCTAAACTTTTATTAAATGCAATGCAAAGTTCTTTCTTTTCATTTTCTGCTTCGGCATAGTTAAAATGCTTTTTATCAATGTAAAACGGCTCTTGCTGTTTGGCTTCTGTGGTTAGAGTCTTTTGAACTCTTTGGCTTTTCAGCTCCTAGGCTGTAAGGTTTGAATCAGCAAATGCCCCAAGGAGAAAAGCGGCAGCAAATGTCAAGCTTGCATCTGTGTTTCCCTTCTCTCCACAACTTGGCCCGCATGTCTTGGTGTCTCTCCAACATTCAGATGCCAGAGAACAGATGTTTTCTTACTTTATCCAGGTTTTCTAACATTTCTTTAGACTTCACCTGATCTTATGTTATTATTGAACTATCATCTCAATTACCACTAGGAAGAAAATTTACAATTTTTAGAGAAAAGGGAACCCTGGTACACTGTTGGTAGGGACATAAACTGGTGCAGCCACTGTGGAAAACAGTATGGAGGGTTCTCCAAAACCTAAAAAGAGAACTACTATATGACCTCGCAACTCCACTCTTAGGTAGAAATCTGAAAAAACCAAAAACACGTGTTCTCAATAACATGTATTGGAAAAGATACATGCACCCCAATGTTCGCAGCCTCCTTGTGTACAATTACCAAGATATGGAAGCAACCTAAGTGTCATCAAGAGATGAACAGATAAAGAAGATGTGGTACATATAACCAATGGCATACTACTCAGCCTTAAAAAAGAACAAAATTTTGCCATTTGCAGCAACATAGATGGACTTGGAGGGCATTGTGGTAAGTGAAATAAGTCAAACAGAAACAAATACTGTAGGATATCACCTCTATATGGAATCTAAAAAATACAACAATCTACCAAATATAACAAAACAGAAGGAGAGTTACAGATATAGAGAACAAACTAATGGTTGCCAGCGCGGAGGGGGAGGAGGGGGCAATACAGGGGTCGGGAAGTGAGAGATGTGAACTAGTAGGTCCACAATAGGCTCAAGGATGTATTGTACAACACAGGGAATATAGGCAATATATTGTAATAACTGTAAATGTAAAGTAACCTTTAAAAAGTATATAAAAATGTTTTTAAAAGAAATCATACTGAAAATTGGAAACAATTTAAATATCCATCAACAGGAAAATGCACATATAAATTATTGTATTTCCGTACATGGGAATCCTACATAGCGAGGAAAGTACATGAACTAGACAGATCTTTACGTGTCAGCATGGATGAACCTAGCAAAGATAACACTAAATAAAGCAAGTAAGAAGACAAAATATAGAATAGTATATGCGGTTTACGAGTACTTAAAAATGTAGCATAAATAGAAAGACGTCCATGTCAGTGATGGAGACCAAGTTCAGAAGAGTGGTTACCCAGGGTCAGCTGGGGAGTGGCTGTGTTTGGGAAAGTGGTCACACCAGACTCTTCAACAGGAATGGAAATGTTTCAGTTCACACGCTCGCTGGAAGACAGAGGAGTGTCTGTGATGTTATAATGTGAGCATCTAGGGGATCTGATGCGCGGGAGCTGGTAGAGGGTGGAGGCATCCAGAAGGTGGTGGTAGAAGAGGAACGTTGTACACAGAACGCCTAAGGCCTGACCAGAGGACGACCACTGTTCTAGAAACTGGACACAAATCCAACTTCTACGGCCAACCTTAAAAGACAAACTGAGGCACATTTAAAATTTTAAGACTTTATGTGAGCAAAATTAGATTCAATTCAGGCACCACCAAAATGGAAGTGGTGAGGAGCACTCCAGCCACAGGAGCTGCAGAGATGTTTATTTTAAAAGGGCAGAAGCAAAGCAAGGAAATGACTGATTTGCTATAGCTTTAAAGCCTAGTTGGTGGTTTGTGACTGGTTGTCCTCAGCGGTGTCCATCACCCTGAGCCGTTGACAGGCTTAGATTTTCGTTGCTTTACATAGGCGGCCGCATCACTAGAGCCACCACAGTCTAATGGCCCCCTGCAGGGTTAATTTACTAACACCAGTTGTCTCAGTCCTTCCTCTTACTCAGTCACTTCACTTCCTACGCCTCAGTTTCTCTTCTGTAAAGTGGACATTCAGTAGTAAATTCTCTGTGCAGGTGTCAGTGCCAAACAAAGTGATTATTTGTAACCATGATCATGTCCTGAATACACTGAACACGTCACCATTTGCCAACCACTGTGTCAAGTCAGCAGAGACAACAGAAATTAAGAGCTCTCCGCAAAAATTCACACACCCGTGCACCAGGTAACGGACCACAGGCAGACGTTCACTCAGCCTTTCATGTGTCCCTCACGGAGTGCACGCTCTCTCCTAGGCGGGGCGAGCACAGACACTTAGCAGCAGTTTAATGACTTTTTAAATGTGTTGATACAACCATGTCTCACTTTTGTTTGGATCAGTCAGCAAACACTTTTTGTAAACCCCAAACTCTCCACACCTCCTACCTTTCGCGCCACCCTAGTCTCGAATCTCCCGCCCCTGCTCCTCAGGCTGGGTCCCCATGGGAGGCGGGGCTGCGTGCTGACACACAGAGGAGCAGGTGGAGGTCTTCGATCGCCGCCCACACTGCGCTGCCCGCTGGTTTGAACCGCAGCGTGGAGAGCGAAGAGGTCTGAGCCAACGTGAGCACAGCATCGAGGGGCCTGCCTAGCTGGGGCCAGTGGCCCTGTGTCTTCTGCCTGCAACGCGGGTCCTGCGCACGCTGCACCTGAGGGGCTGGGAGGTGAGCCGGGGCCCCCAGGCAGGTGTGAGCATCGTGTCCGCAGCCAGCGTCCCCGAGGCCACGCTGCGGCAATGATCACTTGGTGAAGCTGAGCCGTGACAGCACGGGAATATATCAGGGAAGTGCTGGAGAAAAACAGAAAGCAGGGAAGGGAGATGGAGATTGTTAGCTGCTAGGAGGAGGCTGCTAGCTGAAACTAAGTGATCCCTGAGGACTTTCTGGGGAAGATAAAATTTAAGAGGGAGCAAGGAGCATATCTGGGAAGTGAATAGTACAGGTAGAGGGAACAGCCAGATGGAAAGTCAATGAGGCAAGAGTAGGCTGGAGTACCCAAGGAGCAGAAAGGATGTCAGTGTGTGGAAAACAGAGCAAGCAAAGTGGAGAGGAGAAGGAAACAGTCAGACACGAAACAGAGGTCCACATTTCTAGGGCTCTGGAGGCACTTTGAGGACTTTGCTTCTTCTGTGAAGAAGCCATTGAAGAGATTTCAGTGACATGATTTGACTTATGTTTAAACAGGATCTCTCTGGATGCCATGTTGATTAGAGAGTGTAGGAGAGTAAGGACAAGCCCCAGAAGACCAAGAGTTGATTCAAAGAAGTGATTACTCAAACATGGTCCGCCTCCTCAGTGAGGACGCAGAGCAGGAATCGGCAAATAATGGCCACAAATCAAATCAGGCTCTCAGCCTGGATCTGTGGGACTGTGAGTTAATAATGGTTCTCACGTTTAGAAAGCTTGTTGAAGAAGAAAGAGGAGAAGCTACAGAAGCTGTATATGGCCCACAAAGCCTAAGATATGTAAAATCCAGAAAATGCTCTCCAACACCTGGTGTAAAGCATTTGGCTCGTAGGAGGTGCTCAACAAAATTTGGAAGAGGAATACATGTGTCAATTAGTTCCTGAAAACATTGTAAAGTGATAGGTGTCAAGAAACATTTATCCCTTCACCCTTAACCTTCACAAATGATGCCATTTCCATCGGGCTATTGAAAACTATATTCTGGCTTTCAAAACAATAAACCAGGGGGCATTTTATCACATAAGCAAGGTCATAAACAACTGTCGAGTAAAGTTGAAAGAGCAAGAGATCAAATAATAACAAAAACATTTTGATAGATTTTTAAGCCTTACAAAGCATTTTCATGTTCATTCTCTAATTTAATCCTCAAATCTACTCCATGAGATAGTTATTATTTTCCCTTTAGAAATGACCACATATTACAATCCTCAGTGATTGCTCAAGAAAAGCTGAAATCTTGAGTGTCACATCAATTAATGCCAAGGTTGGGTTTTTTCCCATGGGAACATTGGATGCTAAAATCCACAGGGATTTTCAGCTCAAGATGGCAGACGAGGAAACATATTCACTTTCTGTTCCTCCTGAAACCATATTTAAACAATACTGTAGAAATACCAAAATTAATCAACCAATCAAAGCCAAGACACTTTGGAAGTCATCCACCACAGAAAGATTTCAACACATTTCGAGAAGGCAAACAATGAAATGGAGGAGCCATGAATAAAATAATGAAGAAAAGACTAACCCTAAGTAAGGTCTGAACAAACCCAGTCAGCTTTTGCTGAGCTCTGGTTATAGTAAAGGGCAGAGGAAAGAAGAGGGGCTGAAAACAAGGAGACAAAAGTCATTTTAGGAAAAAAAGGTCATTTCATGAGCTCCAGGGAACACTCCGCCTGCTGCCATACTAACTCATGAATTACAATGGATTGTTGGTAAGCAAGATGAGAAAACAGGGAAGAAACCAAACAAACAAAAATCAAGACATTGTTTCTTACTGAACTCTTCTCAAATGAGATCGAGGAATTAGGGTTCAATGCCACAGCTGTAAATCATCTCTGCTCTTGGAGAGGTTAGAAAGGGCTTATAATATTTACCCTTTTCTTTCAGACATAATTTAGGTGTCAGAAAAAGCTTTTTGTGTCCTCCAACCACAAAGATTTTTGAGGATGGAAGTCCAAATTTGCTGTGACATACCATAAAAAGAATCTCATGAGCAGAGGGTCCAACTAATTCTGGAATATATGAATTATGCCCAGTGTTATTTTCAATAGATTTTGAACAAAAATATATAAATACATTTTGACTGATCTATACGATTCTGGGACCTGAAACTCCTACATGTCACCTGTGTGATACATAACACACAATGTCAGCCCCAGGAGAGAGAAAACACTCCAATGAAGCAAGCCAAAGACACAAGTTTTAAACAAGGTCAAGTGATGAGTAGACCATCAGCTTCCAGCTCCTGAATAACAACACATGTTTCCCTTGTCCTAGACACCCAAGAGTACGTCTCCTCTCTTGGGCGTAAGAATCTCTCGAGTTACATATGTGTAATAAAGAGTGGACCCAGCTGGCATACTCACAATGACCAAATTGTGTTGATGGTACTTTAAACCAATACATCGCTCCACGCTGAAGTTGCAATAAAGGATATATTTGCTTTCTAGACATGAATGAGACGCCTTGCTGGATATACGCCAGGAAGGCCAGAGAAACTGCCTTCTAATCCATACGGAACAATTCACTGGTGAATTTCTTTCAGGATAGCCCATGATTTATCTAGACTACAATCTTTACATATATGGATCCTTCAATCTAGACAAAGGGAAAATCCGGCCTTCAAGCCTCAGTTAGAAATGTGGAAGGGCAGCACCAATGGTAGCACCAGCTGACAACTGGTGGTCTTTGACCTGTATCTTCTGAGATTAGAACACAGTGTGGTGGATGACCAATTCATGTGTTGAACAAAAGAAGACCTCCTACAGGACAGTGTAGCTGTTCGTTACAGGTATGGCACTTAGGGCTAAGTACCATAAGGACTACAAGAAAAAATGAAAAACAAGTAACACATGAAGCATATATGATAAGGTGGCACCGCAGTCCAGAACACGAGCTCTGTAATCACACAGGCTTGCTTCGAATCCCGGCTAAGCCACTACCATCTGTATACCCTGAAGAACAGTGCAAGGTTTAAATGTTGTTTGACCAAATTTCAAAAAAGAAGTGAAGAAAGAACCTACCTGCCAGGAAGGGACATCGTGGGGTGCAGCATCCAGTCGGATCAGGGCTCTGCATCTCCTGCTCAGAAACCTTCGCCACCTGGCTCATGGTGATGCTGGCAGCTGAGCAGCCCTGGAGAAGGCGATCCTGTCTCCAGGCCTCGCAGAGAAGCTGGAGATGTCCCCGGAGGAGGTGTCCCACACCCTGGCAAACTCTGGGTGCCTCCTGCCCTCAGCTCTGAGCAGGCTCTGACCTCTGGGCCCCGTAGTGCGGAAGGGCTGGCCGATACATACGTGCGGCTGAGGGGCCTGCAGGGCCGGTGCCCAGGCAGGGCGAGCTCTGAAGGAGAAGGCTTCCACAGTCCCCAACAGTCTCTGCATGGTGGCCCATCCCGTGCCAAACACCTGCCACCCACAGCGAGAAGACCCAGCCACTAGAAAGTCCAGAAGGGGCCCCGCCTTTTGCCTTTGGGCTGGGGTTTCTCCACCAGCTGGGCTCGCATATGCCCCCTGCCTCACCCCCTGCCCCTCCCGCCCTTTCTCTGTGACACGTACAATGGACATGTCACAGAGGCAGGCGGAGCCGTCGGATATAAAAGGAGTGAGAAGCTCTCCCACTGTCACTCTCTGCTCTCAGATCAGGCACGCAGCAGCTCTGATATGGAACCCATGGACACCACACCTCCTTCCCACGCCATCATCTACCATTCTGCTCCTGTTTTCCCCAGCACCCCATTTACGGCTTTGCCGGGCATTGGTGCTTCAGCAGGCAGCACGTCTGACCCCGAACCTATGGACACCACACCTCCTTCCCACGCCGTCATCTTCCGTTCTGCTCCTGTTTTCTCCAGCACCCCAGTTACGGCTTTGCCAGGAATCGATGCTTCAGCAGGCAGCACCTCAGACCCCGAACCTATGGACACCACACCTCCTTCCCACGCCGTCATCTTCCATTCTGCTCCTTCTTTCTCCAGCACCCGTTCACGGCTTTGGCGGTCACGGCGTTGGCGGGCATCGGTGCTTCAGCAGGCAGCACGTCTGACACCAAAGCTACGGACACCTCACCTCCTTTACAGGCTGACAAGACCCAACACATCGACCAACACTTCAAAGTTATGACAGAAAGTTGAGTAAGGTATACATTTGGAATTTCATGTATTATTATTAAAAAGCACAACTGTAGTGCTTAGACTATAACAAGTACTCTTTTAAGTTCTTACCAAATATTAACCCACATATTCCTCATAATGGCAACCCTATAGGCAGGTAATGTTCTTTTTTTTGTGGTACGCAGGCCTCTCACTGTTGTGGCCTCTCCCGCTGCAGATCTCAGGCTCTGGACGCGCAGGTTCAGCGGCCATGGCTCACGGGCCCAGCCGCTCCACGGCATGTGGGATCCTCCCGGACCGGGGCACGAACCCGTGCCCCCTGCATCAGCAGGCGGACTCCCAACCACTGCACCACTATGGAAGCCCGGCAGGTAATATTCATAATATTCACTTTTGGGGGGAAACTGAGGCCCAGAGACGTTGAATAGCTTGCCTAATGCCACACAGTAAGTAGGTGGCAAAAACCCAGGAGTAAAACCAGACCTTCTGGACTTTCATCACTTTGCTGTGTCACCTTATTATAAGTTGTGGTTAGGGAAGGGACTAAATTGGCAAGACTCTGAACTCAAAGGAGAAGGGAGAAGTGAGAAAATGAGTGATTCTAGAAACTAGAGAAGATTTAGGCTCAGAAATTTCTGATGATGAGACCTGGAAGATCAAGAACTTGGTTGGAATATTAACTTGGGGTAGTATCTGAATCCATTGAGAAATGGTTTTGTTTTGTGTAAAATTTAGAAAGGCCAGTTGGATGAAGATTAATGAAGAAAAAAGAAGGAAGGAAAAGGAAAAGGTGCCTTAAGTGAGACATAACCACTTCACTCTAAGTACTAGGGGTGTGGTCCTGTGGGAAAGGATGGAGCTCTCTCTACCAGGTTTGTCACCAGGATGAACAAGGAGAAACATGGCAAGCATTGTACTGGTTTTGATGATCCCTCAAAACCACGGCTTCAGTTTCCAAGAATGACCTACGGTAGCATAACTACTGTGTGTCAGACATGCCACTAAGTGTGTTTCCAGTCACACCTTTTAATTGGAGAAAAGGATCAATAGTCTATCTACCTAAGATCACACAGAGGGTGGGGGAGCCCGTTTTTAAACCATCTGCCTCCAATTCCAGGTGCCAGGAGCCAGACTCAGCCTACAGGTCTCTTCTGCTCACCTGGAAGTGAAACCATGTGTCATGATTAGTGAAATCCTGTCTTCACTCATCAAGGTACCTTGAACACTTGCACGTCCTCCAAGTAGCATGTAGCATAAGCAAAAAGATGTTCGCCCCGGTATTGTCCAGGAACTTGGAATCAGCTGTGCCTAGTTAGGCGGAGCTGGTTTAGAGTGGAGAGGACCACCGATCTTCCACCTGGGCAAGTGCCTTTTGACCTTCTGCCATCAGAGGGCCAAAAACTCCAGCCTGAGAATGTGCTGAGCCCTGTAGCCTATTACACCGGCTCAGAACAATGAGGAGCACATCTTTTTCCAATCACCTTGCCTCAAGCTCCCCATGACCCATACTGCCCTGCTTCTTTATTCTTTATCCCACAGATACCCCAAGCCCCTTGCTTTCGGGAAGGAGGATTTGAGACCTATTTTCACGTCACTTCCTCGCATGGCTGCCCTGTGAATAAACCTCCTCTTTGCTGCAAACCTCAGCATCTCAGTGTTTTGGCTTGCTGCGCCTCAGACACAATGGTTGGGAGCAGTGGTAAAGGTCCCTTGCCTGTAAGGGAAGCTGGTGCCTAGTAGTCACTTTGTGGATGTTTTCTCCTCCCGGGGGGCAGACGTCCTGCTCTTCCGGAAAGGGAGAAATGCAGGAGCTGGACCCTTGCCCTCAGTATCACCGTCACCTAGGAGCTTCTTAGAAGGAGAGAATCCAGACCCCACCCAGAACTACTGAATACCAGCCTGCATTTAACAAGATCCTCAAGGGAGGCACACCCATGTGAAATTTGGAGAGGCACCAAGCTGTCATCCTCTTCTCCGCAGCTAATGAAAACCAAGCAAAGATTCATCCCAAGCCTACTCTGCCTCAGTCAATTGGATATCATATGAGCTCATTTAATCCTCCCCAGAACCTGCAAATGAGACTGCACATGCCACGGAGCAACTAAGACCGTGCGCCACAACTACCGAGCCTGCGCTCTAGAGCCCGTGAACCAAAACTACTGAAGCCCACACACCTACACTCCATGCTCAGCAACAACGAGAAGCCACCCCAATGAGAACCCTGCGCACTGCAACAAAGAGTAGCCCCTGCTCACTGCAACTAGAGAAAGCCCACACACAGCAGTGAAGAGCCTATGCAGCCAAAAATAAATAAATAAATAAACCTGTTAAAAAATAAATCGTGTTTTAGTAACTTACTAAAAGGCACACAATCCGTAAATCTGAGCAAGAATTCAATCTCAAATCTGTCACACTGAAGTTTAAGCTCGTACTTGAGATTAATAAAAACAGCCCTAAATTAAAAGTTCAGAGATATTTTTTATTTCATACTCTTTCACTAACACTCTTTGGAGATAAATCATTTCATTTATATGGGCCTTAGTTTTTACAACTATAACAGTTGGAAGCTTGACTAGATGATCTGTATGTAGTTTTCCAATTCTAAAATGGTCCTCTAATTTGGATTCCTACAATAACTGCTCTTGCAATACATGCATGCTGCCACCAAGTAGCAGTAGAGACTACTAGTTCCTTTTTTATCCCTAGTGGGGAGTGCATTTGACATCAGACTTATCCGTCAATATTACAACCTGTTAGTATAACTGTAAAATAACAGAATAATCTGGTATTGTCTCCTGCAAAGCAGAAGCTTTACATTGTGTCTGTGAGTCATATCAGAATCACCTGTAGATTTTGAAACATAGAGGAAATCCAGAACCCATTGAATGAGAATCTTCAGAGACAGGACTTGGGCATCTGGATTTTGGGTCTCCCATCATTTGTATATTTTAGTTCATTTTATTTTTTGCCTATGTACAATATTAGTCACATCCTTTAGAATCTTTAAAAGATTCTTTGTGTTTTAAATGTTAGAATATTCCATAATCTTCACCTACTTTTCATAAGGTGTTATCTGGTATGTTTATTCGATCTTGTGCTTCTCCTGGTTAAGACTTCATTATATTTTTTTTCCGGGCCCTGCCTCATGTCTTGGAGGATCTTATTTCCCTGACCTGGGATTGGACCCCAGGGCCCCAGCAGTGAAAGCGCCAAGTTCTAACCAGTGGAAAACCAGGGAATTCCCAAGGCTTCTGTTTTAAACGACTTCTTTTTCCACTCTAATTCATTCCTGGGATGAATTTCATGTTTGAAAATTAAAGCAACCTGGCATTACCAAAATAAAGCTACTTTGATTCTGATATATGATTGTTTTACATACCATGGGTACAGTTTGTGCTTCTGATTACACATTTTGCATGAATTTTCAAAAGAGAAACTGGCCTGTGATTCTATTCTTGTAATATTCTTTATAGTTTTGTTTTGTTTTGTTTTTAAGATTCTATACTTTATTTTTTATTTATTTATTTTTGGCTGCATTGGGTCTTCATTGTTGCACGCGAGCTTTCTGTAGTTGCGGTGAGCGGGGGGCTATTCTTTGCTGTGGTGAGTAGGCTTCTCCTTGCGGTGGCCTGTCTTGTTGTGGAGCACGGGCTCTAGGCATGCAGGCTTCAGTAGTTGCGGCACGTGGGCTCAGCAGTTGTGGCTTGCAGGCTCCAGACCGCAGGCTCAGCAGTTGAGGCACGTGGGCGTAGTTGCTCCATGGCATGTGGGATCTTCCCCCACAAGGGCTCGAACCCGTGTCCCCTGCATTGGGAGGCGGATTCTTAACCACTGCACCATCAGGGAAGCCCTTCTTTGTACTTTTGATCTGAAGCTTATGTTGGCCTTATAAATACTTTCAGCAATATATAGTTTTCTGTTTCCTGGAAGATTTTTATGTAAGATTACCAATACTTCTTCCCTAAATATTTGGAAGAAGTTACTTGGAAACCCATGTATCCCTGGAAATCATTTTCTGTAAAGGTGCTTAACTATACAAACAACTTTTTGAGTAGATACAGGCTTTGTAGATATTTTTTCTTTGTTGGGTTAGTCTTGTTAGGTTGCATTTGTTAAGAAGGTGTAATTTTGGATGAATTTTCAAATTTATAACTATAAAATTATCATAATTTTAACAGCTTTATTGGGATGTAATTTACATACCATAATTTCAACTCTTTTATGTATACAATTCAGTGGTTCTTAGTGTAACCACTAAAAGACTTGTGTAACCATCACAACAATCCAATTGTAGATTTTTGTCCCCCCACCAAAAACCCATTACACATTAACAAGGTTTTTTCATTCTCCTCAACCCTCTCAGCCCTAGGCAACCACTAATCGACTTCCTGTCTCTACAGATTGGCTATTCTGGGCATTTCATATAAATGGCACCATACAATATGTGATCTTTTGTGATTGGCTGCTTTAACTTTACATAATGCTTTCATGGTTCATTCATGTTGTAACATGGATCAATATTTCAGTCCTTTTTATAGCTGAATGCTATTCTATTGTACGGCTATTCCACATTTGGTTTCTTCATTTATCAGGTTGACATTTGAATTATTTCCACCTTTTGTTTTTAGAAATATGCTTCTCTGAACATTCACGTACAAGCTTTGGTGCAGACATAAGTTTTTATTTCTCTTAGGTATATATTTAGTAATGGAACTGCTGGGTCATAGGGTAACTCGATGTTTAACACTTGCAGGAACTCTCAAGCTGTTTTGTAAAATGGCCGCGCCATTTTACATTCCCACCAGCAATGTATGTGGCTTTTAATCTCTTGTCTTACAGCCTAGCATGTCGTCTATGTTGGGAAACGTTTCACATGTAGTTGAGCAGGATGAGCATTTTACTGTTCGGTTGAGTGTTCTCTAGACATTTAGTAGGTCTTGTTAATTCATAGTCTTGTCCAAGTCTTCTATATCGTTGTTGATCTTCTGCCTAATTGCTCTATCCATTATTGACCGTGGAGTACTGAAGCCTCTACCTAATATTGTGCAATTATCTATTTCTTCCTTCAATTCTTCATGGGTTTTGCTATTTTCTTCTTCATGTAGTTTGGTTTTATCTTATTCAGGGCAAATATGTTAAAAATTTTGGTATCTTCCCTTTTTTATCATAAAATGTCCCTTTTCATATCTAGTAACTTTTTTGTTTGTTTTAAAGTCTATATTTTCTGGTATTAGTATAGCCACATCAGCATGCTTATGGTTGCTATTTGCATGAACCTCTTATGTTTCACTGAACTTTGTGAGAAGACAGGGCCTGGGAGCTGCGGCCTCACACTCGGGCTCCAGAGGAAGATGTGTGTGACAGACCTCAAACTGACCCAAAACACGGAGGAAAACCAGCCATCTAGAGGTCTAAAAGAGAGCCACTGCAGCTAGCCCATAGGTCCAAGGAAAATAAATTCTTTCCGATTTCTTCCAAAGCATTTTCACAGCAAGAGCTGACTAACACCACATCCTCCAAATCATTGTTATGTAAATGGCTGCCACCAGGCCTCCATGTAAGGTCATTGTGTACTCAAAATGTGAGAATTCTTGAACTCTCGGTGCCTCTCCAACGCAATGTACATGGCTAAATTTCCGCCAATAAGTTCACTAATATACCACACAGATCTCCCTAAACTTTTGTTAAATGCAGTGCAAATTTCTTTCTTTTCATTTTCTGCTTCTGCATAGTTAAAATGCTTTTAATCAATGTAAAACGGCTCTTGCTGTTTGGCTTCTGGGGTTAGAGTCTTTTGAACTCTTTGGCTTTTCAGATCCTAGGCTGTAAGGTTCGAATCAACAAATGCCCCAAGGAGAAAAGCGGCAGCAAATGTCAAGCTTGTGCCTGTGTTTCCCTTCTCTCCACAACTTGGCCCACATGTCTTGGTGTCTCTCCAACATTCAGATGCCAGAGAACAGATGTTTTCTTACTTTATCCAGGTTTTCTAACATTTCTTTAGACTTCACCTGATCTTATGTTATTATTGAACTATCATCTCAATTACCACTAGGAAGAAAATTTACAATTTTTAGAGAAAAGGGAACCCTGGTACACTGTTGGTAGGGACGTAAACTGGTGCAGCCCCTGTGGAAAACAGTATGGAGGGTTCTCCAAAACCTAAAAAGAGAACTACTATATGACCTCGCAACTCCACTCTTAGGTAGAAATCTGAAAAAAACAAAAACACGTGTTCTCAATAACATGTATTGGAAAAGATACATGCACCCCAATGTTCGCAGCCTCCTTGTGTACAATTACCAAGATATGGAAGCAACCTAAGTGTCATCAAGAGATGAACAGATAAAGAAGATGTGGTACATATAACCAATGGCATACTACTCAGCCTTAAAAAAGAACAAAATTTTGCCATTTGCAGCAACATAGATGGACTTAGAGGGCATTGTGGTAAGTGAAATAAGTCAAACAGAAACAAATACTATAGGATATCACCTCTATATGGAATCTAAAAAATACAACAATCTACCAAATATAACAAAACAGAAGGAGAGTTACAGATATAGAGAACAAACTAATAGTTGCCAGCACGGAGGGGGAGGAGGGGGCAATACAGGGGTCGGGAAGTGAGAGATGTGAACTACTAGGTCCACAACAGGCTCAAGGATGTATTGTACAACACAGGGAATATAGGCAATATTTTGTAATACCTGTAAATGTAAAGTAACCTTTAAAAAGTATATAAAAATGTTTTTAAAAGAAATCATACTGAAACTTGGAAACAATTTAAATATCCATCAACAGGAAAATGCACATATAAATTATTGTATTTTCCTACATGGGAATCCTACATAGCGAGGAAAGTACATGAACTAGACAAATCTTTACGTGTCAGCATGGATGAACCTTGCAAAGATAACACTAAATAAAGCAAGTTAGAAGACAAAATACAGAATACTATATGGGGTTTACGAGTACTAAAAAATGTAGCATAAATAGAAAGATGTCCATGTCAGTGATGGAGACCAAGTTCAGAAGAGTGGTTACCCAGGGTCAGCTGGGGTGTGGCTGTGTTTGGGAAAGTGGTCACACCAGACTCTTCAACAGGAATGGAAATGTTTCAGTTCACACGCTCGCTGGAAGACAGAGGAGTGTCTGCGATGTTATAATGTGAGCATCTAGGGGATCTGATGCGCAGGAGCTGGTAGAGGGTGGAGGCATCCAGAAGGTGGTGGTAGAAGAGGAACGTTGTACACAGAACGCCTAAGGCCTGACCAGAGGACGACCACTGTTCTAGAAACTGGACACAAATCCAACTTCTATGGCCAACCTTAAAAGACAAACTGAGGCATATTTAAAATTTTAAGACTTTATGTGAGCAAAATTAGATTCAATTCAGGCACCACCAAAGTGGAAGCGGTGAGGAGCACTCCAGCCACAGGAGCTGCAGAGATGTTTATTTTAAAGGGCAGAAGCAAAGCAAGGAAATGACTGATTTGCTATAGCTTTAAAGCCTAGTTGGTGGTTTGTGACTGGTTGTCCTCAGCAGTGTCCGTCACCCTGAGCCGTTGACAGGCTTAGATTTTCGTTGCTTTACAGAGGCGGCCGCATCACTAGAGCCACCACAGTCTAATGGCCCCCTGCAGGGTTAATTTACTAACACCAGTTGTCTCAGTCCTTCCTCTTACACAGTCACTTCACTTCCTACGCCTCAGTTTCGCTTCTGTAAAGTGGACATTCAGTAGTAAATTCTCTGTGGAGGTGTCACTGCCAAACAAAGTGATTATTAGTAACCATGATCATGTCCTGAATACACTGAACACGTCACCGTTTGCCAACCACCGTGTCAAGTCAGCAGAGACAACAGAAATTAAGAGCTCTCCGCAAAAATTCACACACCCGTGCACCAGGTAACGGACCACAGGCAGATGTTCACTCAGAATTTCATTTGTCCCTCACGGAGTGCACGCTCTCTCCTAGGCGGGGCGAGCACAGACACTTAGCGGCAGTTTAATGACTTTTTAAATGTGTTGATACAACCGTGTCTCACTTTTGTTTGGATCAGTCAGCAAACACTTTTTGTAAACCCCAAACTCTCCACACCTCCTACCTTTCGCGCCACCCTAGTCTCGAATCTCCCACCCCTGCTCCTCAGGCTGGGTCCCCATGGGAGGCGGGGCTGCGTGCTGACACACAGAGGAGCCGGTGGAGGTCTTTGATCCCCGCCCACATTGCGCTGCCCGCAGGTTTGAACCGCAGCCTGGAGAGCGAAGAGGTCTGAGCCAACGTGAGCACAGCATCGAGGGGCCTGCTTAGCTGGGGCCAGTGGCCCTGTGTCTTCTGCCTGCAACGCGGGTCATGCGCACGCTGCACCTGAGGGGCTGGGAGGTGACCCGGGGCCGCCAGGCAGGTGTGAGCATCATGTCCCCAGCCAGCGTCACCGAGGCCACACTGCGGCAATGATCACTTGGTGAAGCTGAGCCGTGACAGCGTGGGAATCTATCAGGGAAGTGCTGGAGAAAAACAGAAAGCAGGGAAGGGAGATGGAGATTGTTAGCTGCTAGGAGGAGGCTGCTAGCTGAAATTAAGTCATCCCTGAGGACTTTCTGAGGAAGATAAAATTTAAGAGGGAGCAGGGAGCATATCTGGGAAGTGAATAGTACAGGTAGAGGGAACAGCCAGATGGAAAGTCAATGAGGCAAGAGTAGGCTGGAGTACCCAAGGAGCAGAAAGGATGTCAGTGTGTGGAAAACAGAGCAAGCAAAGTGGAGAGGAGAAGGAAACAGTCAGACACGAAACAGAGGTCCACATTTCTAGGGCTCTGGAGGCACTTTGAGGACTTTGCTTCCTCTGTGAAGAAGCCATTGAAGAGATTTCAGTGACATGATCTGACTTATGTTTAAACAGGATCTCTCTGGATGCCATGTTGATTAGAGAGTGTAGGAGAGTAAGGACAAGCCCCAGAATACCAAGAGTTGATTCAAAGAAGTGATTACTCAAACATGGTCCCCCTCCTCAGTGAGGACACAGAGCAGGAATCGGCAAATAATGGCCACAAATCAAATCAGGCTCTCAGCCTGGATCTGTGGGACTGTGAGCTAATAATGGTTCTCACGTTTAGAAAGCTTGTTGAAGAAGAAAGAGGAGAAGCTACAGAAGCTGTATATGGCCCACAAAGCCTAAGATATTTAAAATCCAGAAAATGCTCTCCAACACCTGATGTAAAGCAAGTGGCTCGTAGGAGGTGCTCAAAAAAATTTGGAAGAGGAATACATGTGTCAATTAGTTCCTGAAAACATTGTAAAGAGATAGGTGTCAAGAAACATTTATCCCTTCACCCTTAACCTTCACAAATGATGCCATTTCCATCGAGCTATTGAAAACTATATTCTGGCTTTCAAAACAATAAACCAGGGGGCATTTTATCACATAAGCAAGGTCATAAACAACTGTCGAGTAAAGTTGAAAGAGCAACAGATCAAATAATAACACAAAACATTTTGATAGATTTTTAAGCCTTACAAAGCATTTTCATGTTCATTCTCTAATTTAATCCTCAAATCTACTCCATGAGATAGTTATTATTTTCCCTTTAGAAATGACCACATATTACAATCCTCAGTGATTGCTCAAGAAAAGCTGAAATCTTGAGTGTCACATCAATTAATGCCAAGGTTGGGTTTTTTCCCATGGGAACATTGGATGCTAAAATCCACAGGGATTTTCAGCTCAAGATGGCAGACGAGGAAACATATTCACTTTCTGTTCCTCCTGAAACAATATTTAAACAATACTGTAGAAATACCAAAATTAATCAACCAATCAAAGCCAAGACACTTTGGAAGTCATCCACCACAGAAAGATTTCAACACATTTCGAGAAGGCAAACAATGAAATGGAGGAGCCATGAATAAAATAATGAAGAAAAGACTAACCCTAAGTAAGGTCTGAACAAACCCAGTCAGCTTTTGCTGAGCTCTGGTTATAGTAAAGGGCAGAGGAAAGAAGAGGGGCTGAAAACAAGGAGACAAAAGTCATTTCAGGAAAAAAAGGTCATTTCATG
Source organism: Hyperoodon ampullatus (assembly GCF_949752795.1). Lineage (NCBI taxonomy): Eukaryota > Metazoa > Chordata > Mammalia > Artiodactyla > Ziphiidae > Hyperoodon > Hyperoodon ampullatus. The sequence continues at coordinate 140,108,866 of NC_136915.1, read as the reverse complement.
AGCTCCAGGGAACACTCCGCCTGCTGCCATACTAACTCATGAATTACAATGGATTGTTGGTAAGCAAGATGAGAAAACAGGGAAGAAACCAAACAAACAAAAATCAAGACATTGTTTCTTACTGAACTCTTCTCAAATGAGATCGAGGAATTAGGGTTCAATGCCACAGCTGTAAATCATCTCTGCTCTTGGAGAGGTTACAAAGGGCTTATAATATTTACCCTTTTCTTTCAGACATAATTTAGGTGTCCGCAAAAGCTTTTTGTGTCCTCCAACCCCAAAGTTTATTGGGGATGGAAGTCCAAATTTGCTGTGACATACCATAAAAAGAATCTCATGAGCAGAGGGTCCAACTAATTCTGGAATATATGAATTATGCCCAGTGTTATTTTCAATAGACTTTGAACAAAAATATATAAATACATTTTGACTGATCTATACGATTCTGAGTCCTGAAACTTCTACATGTCACCTGTGTGATACATAACACACAATGTCAGCCCCAGGAGAGAGAAAACACTCCAATGAAGCAAGCCAAAGACACAAGTTTTAAACAAGGTCAAGTGATGTGTAGACCATCAGCTTCCAGCTCCTGAATAACAACACATGTTTCCCTTGTCCTAGACACCCAAGAGTACGTCTCCTTTCTTCGGCGTAAGAATCTCTCGAGTTACATATGTGTAATAAAGAGTGGACCCAGCTGGCATACTCACAATGACCAAATTGTGTTGATGGTACTTTAAACCAATACATCGCTCCACGCTGAAGTTGCAATAAAGGATATATTTGCTTTCTAGACATGAATGAGACACCTTGCTGGATATACTCCAGGAAGGCAAGAGAAACTGGCTTCTAATTCATACGGAACAATTCACTGGTGAATTTCTTTCAGGATAGCCCATGATTTATCTAGACTACAGCATTTACATATATGAATCCTTCAATCTAGACAAAGGGAAAATCCGGCCTTCAAGCCTCAGTTAGAAATGTGGAAGGGCAGCACCAATGGTAGCACCAGCTGACAACTGGTGGTCTGTGACCTGTATCTTCTGAGATTAGAACACAGTGTGGTGGATGACCAATTCATGTGTTGAACAAAAGAAGACCTCCTACAGGACAGTGTAGCTGTTCGTTACAGGTATGGCACTTAGGGCTAAGTACCATAAGGACTACAAGAAAAAATGAAAAACAAGTAACACATGAAGCATATATGATAAGGTGGGACCGCAGTCCAGAACACGAGCTCTGGAATCACACAGGCTTGCTTCGAATCCCGGCTAAGCCACTACCATCTGTATACCCTGAAGAACAGTGCAAGGTTTAAATGTTGTTTGACCAAATTTCAAAAAAGAAGTGAAGAAAGAACCTACCTGCCAGGAAGGGACATCGTGGGGTGCAGCATCCAGTCGGATCAGGGCTCTGCATCTCCTGCTCAGAAACCTTGGCCACCTGGCTCATGGTGATGCTGGCAGCTGAGCAGCCCTGGAGAAGGCGATCCTGACTCCAGGCCTCACAGAGAAGCTGGGGAGGTCCCCTGAGGAGGTGGGCCACACCCTGGCAAGCTCTGGGTGCCTCCTGCCCTCAGCTCTGAGCAGGCTCTGGCCTCTGGGCCCCGTAGTGCGGAAGGGCAGGCCGATACATACGCGCGGCTGAGGGGCCTGCAGGGCCGGTGCCCAGGCAGGGTGAGCTCTGAAGGAGAAGGCTTCCACAGTCCCCAACAGTCTCTGCATGGTGGCCCATCCCGTGCCAAACACCTGCCACCCACAGCGAGAAGAGCCAGCCACTAGAAAGTCCAGAAGGGGCCCCGCCTTTTGCCTTTGGGCTGGGGTTTCTCCACCAGGTGGGCTCGCATGTGCCCCCTGCCTCACCTCCTGCCCCGCCCGCCCTTTCTCTGTGACACGTACAATGGACATGTCACAGAGGCAGGCGGAGCCGTCGGATATAAAAGGAGTGAGAAGCTCTCCCACTGTCACTCTCTGCTCTCAGATCAGGCACGCAGCAGCTCTGATATGGAACCCATGGACACCACACCTCCTTCCCACGCCATCATCTACCATTCTGCTCCTGTTTTCTCCAGCACCCCAGTTACGGCTTTGCCGGGCATTGGTGCTTCAACAGGCAGCACCTCAGACCCCGAACCTATGGACACCACACTTCCTTCCCACGCCGTCATCTTCCATTCTGCTCCTGCTTTCTCCAGCACCCGTTCATGGCTTTGGCGGTCACGGCGTTGGCGGGCATCGGTGCTTCAGCAGGCAGCACGTCTGACACCAAAGCTACGGATACCTCACCTCCTTTACAGGCTGACAAGACCCAACACATAGACCAACACTTCAAAGTTATGACAGAAAGTTGAGTAAGGTATACATTTGGAATTTCATTTATTATTATTAAAAAGCACAACTGTAGTGCTTAGACTATAACAAGTACTATTCTAAGTTCTTACCAAATATTAACCCACATATTCCTCATAATGGCAACCCTATAGGCAGGTAATGTTCTTTTTTTTGTGGTACGCAGGCCTCTCACTGTTGTGGCCTCTCCCGCTGCAGATCACAGGCTCTGGAAGCGCAGGCTCAGCGGCCATGGCTCACGGGCCCAGCCACTCCACGGCATGTGGGATCCTCCCGGACCGGGGCACGAACCCGTGCCCCCTGCATCAGCAGGCGGACTCCCAACCACTGCACCACTATGGAAGCCCGGCAGGTAATATTCATAATATTCACTTTTTGGGGGAAACTGAGGCCCAGAGACGTTGAATAGCTTGCCTAATGCCACACAGTAAGTAGGTGGCAAAAACCCAGGAGTAAAACCAGACCTTCTGGACTTTCATCACTTTGCTGTGTTACCTTATTATAAGTTGTGGTTAGGGAAGGGACTAAATTGGCAAGACTCTGATCTCAAAGGAGAAGGGAGAAATGAGAAAATGAGTGATCCTAGAAACTAGAGAAGATTTATGCTCAGAAATTTCTGATGATGAGACCCGGAAGATCAAGAACTTGGTTGGAATATTAACTTGGGGTAGTATCTGAATCCATGGAGAAATGGTTTTGTTTTGTGTAAAATTTAGAAAGGCCAGTTGGATGAAGATTAATGAAGAAAAAAGAAGGAAGGAAAAGGAAAAGGTGCCTTAAGTGAGACATAACCACTTCACTCTAAGTACTAGGGGTGTGGTCCTGTGGGAAAGGATGGAGCTCTCTCTACCAGGTTTGTCACCAGGATGAACAAGGAGAAACATGGCAAGCATTGTACTGGTTTTGATGATCCCTCAAAACCACGGCTTCAGTTTCCAAGAATGACCTACGGTAGCATAACTACTGTGTGTCAGACATGCCACTAAGTGTGTTTCCAGTCACACCTTTTAATTGGAGAAAAGGATCAATAGTCTATCTACCTAAGATCACACAGAGGGTGGGGGAGCCCGTTTTTAAACCATCTGCCTCCAATTCCAGGTGCCAGGAGCCAGACTCAGCCTACAGGTCTCTTCTGCTCACCTGGAAGTGAAACCATGTGTCATGATTAGTGAAATCCTGTCTTCACTCATCAAGGTACCTTGAACACTTGCACGTCCTCCAAGTAGCATGTAGCATAAGCAAAAAGATGTTTGCCCCGGTATTGTCCAGGAACTTGGAATCAGCTGTGCCTAGTTAGGCGGAGCTGGTTTAGAGTGGAGAGGACCACCGATCTTCCACCTGGGCAAGTGCCTTTTGACCTTCTGCCATCAGAGGGCCAAAAACTCCAGCCTGAGAATGTGCTGAGCCCTGTAGCCTATTACACCGGCTCAGAACAATGAGGAGCACATCTTTTTCCAATCACCTTGCCTCAAGCTCCCCATGACCCATACTGCCCTGCTTCTTTATTCTTTATCCCACAGATACCCCAAGCCCCTTGCTTTCGGGAAGGAGGATTTGAGACCTATTTTCACGTCACTTCCTCGCATGGCTGCCCTGTGAATAAACCTCCTCTTTGCTGCAAACCTCAGCATCTCAGTGTTTTGGCTTGCTGCGCCTCAGACACAATGGTTGGGAGCAGTGGTAAAGGTCCCTTGCCTGTAAGGGAAGCTGGTGCCTAGTAGTCACTTTCTGGATGTTTTCTCCTCCCGGGGGGCAGACGTCCTGCTCTTCCGGAAAGGGAGAAATGCAGGAGCTGGACCCTTGCCCTCAGCATCACCGTCACCTAGGAGCTTCTTAGAAGGACAGAATCCAGACCCCACCCAGAACTACTGAATACCAGCCTGCATTTAACAAGATCCTCAAGGGAGGCACAGCCATGTGAAATTTGGAGAGGCACCAAGCTGTCATCCTCTTCTCCGCAGCTAATGAAAACCAAGCAAAGATTCATCCCAAGCCTACTCTGCCTCAGTCAATTGGATATCATATGAGCTCATTTAATCCTCCCCAGAACCTGCAAATGAGACTGCACATGCCACGGAGCAACTAAGACCGTGCGCCACAACTACCGAGCCTGCGCTCTAGAGACCGTGAACCAAAACTACTGAAGCCCACACACCTACACTCCATGCTCAGCAACAACGAGAAGCCACCCCAATGAGAAGCCTGCGCACTGCAACAAAGAGTAGCCCGTGCTCACTGCAACTAGAGAAAGCCCACACACAGCAATGAAGAGCCTATACAGCCAAAAATAAATAAATAAATAAACCTGTTAAAAAATAAATCGTGTTTTAGTAACTTACTAAAGGCACACAATCAGTAAATCTGAGCAAGAATTCAATCTCAAATCTGTCACACTGAAGTTTAAGCTAGTACTTGAGATTAATAAAATCAGCACTAAATTAAAAGTTCAGAGATATTTTTATTTCATACTCTTTCACTAACACTCTTTGGAGATAAATCATTTCATTTATATGGGCCTTAGTTTTTACAACTATAACAGTTGGAAGCTTGACTAGATGATCTGTATGTAGTTTTCCAATTCTAAAATGGTCCACTAATTTGGATTCCTACAATAATTGCTCTTGCAATACATGCATGCTGCCACCAAGTAGCAGTAGAGACTACTAGTTCCTTTTTTATCCCTAGTGGGGAGTGCATTTTGACATCAGACTTATCCGTCAATAGTACAACCTGTTAGTATAACTGTAAAATAACAGAATAATCTGGTATTCTCTCCTGCAAAGCAGAAGCTTTACATTGTGTCTGTGAGTCATATCAGAATCACCTGTAGGTTTTGAAACATAGAGGAAATCCAGAACCCATTGAATGAGAATCTTCAGAGACAGGACTTGGGCATCTGGATTTTGGGTCTCCCATCATTTGTATATTTTAGTTCATTTTATTTTTTGCCTATGTACAATATTAGTCACATCCTTTAGAATCTTTAAAAGATTCTTTGTGTTTTAAATTTTAGAATATTCCATAATCTTCACCTACTTTTCATAAGGTGTTATCTGGTATGTTTATTCGATCTTGTGCTTCTCCTGGTTAAGACTTCATTATATTTTTTTTCGGGGCCCTGCCTCATGTCTTGGAGGATCTTATTTCCCTGACCTGGGATTGGACCCCAGGGCCCCAGCAGTGAAAGCGCCAAGTTCTAACCACTGGAAAACCAGGGAATTCCCAAGGCTTCTGTTTTAAATGACTTCTTTTCCCACTCTAATTCATTCCTGGGATGAATTTCATGTTTGAACATTAAAGCAACCTGGCATTACCAAAATAAAGCTACTTTGATTCTGATATAGGATTGTTTTACATACCATGGGTACAGTTTGTGCTTCTGTTTACACATTTAGCATGCATTTTCAAAAGAGAAACTGGCCTGTGATTCTATTCTTGTAATATTCTTTATGGATTTTGTTTTGTTTCGTTTTTAAGATTCTATACTTTATTTTTTATTTATTTATTTTTGGCTGCATTGGGTCTTCATTGTTGCACGCGAGCTTTCTGTAGTTGCGGTGAGCGGGGGGCTATTCTTTGTTGTGGTGAGTAGGCTTCTCCTTGCGGTGGCCTGTCTTGTTGTGGAGCACGGGCTCTAGGCATGCAGGCTTCAGTAGTTGCGGCACGCGGGCTCAGCAGTTGTGGCTCACAGGCTCCAGAGCGCAGGCTCAGCAGTTGTGGCACGTGGGCGTAGTTGCTCCACAGCATGTGGGATCTTCCCCCACAAGGGCTCGAACCCGTGTCCCCTGCATTGGGAGGCGGATTCTTAACCACTGCACCATCAGGGAAGCCCTTCTTTGTACTTTTGATCTGAAGCTTATGTTGGCCTTATAAATACTTTCAGCAATATATAGTTTTCTGTTTCCTGGAAGATTTTTATGTAAGATTACCAATACTTCTTCCCTAAATATTTGGAAGAAGTTACTTGGAAACCCATGTATCCCTGGAAATCATTTTCTGTAAAGGTACTTAACTATACAAACAACTTTTTGAGTAGATACAGGCTTTTTAGATATTTTTTCTTTGTTGGGTTAGTCTTGTTAGGTTGCATTTGTTAAGAAGGTGTAATTTTGGATGAATTTTCAAATTTATAACTATAAAATTATCATAATTTTAACAGCTTTATTGGGATGTAATTTACATACCATAATTTCAACTCTTTTATGTATACAATTCAGTGGTTCTTAGTGTAACCACTAAAAGACTTGTGTAACCATCACAACAATCCAATTGTAGATTTTTGTCCCCCCACCAAAAACCCATTACACATTAACAAGGTTTTTTCATTCTCCTCAACCCTCTCAGCCCTAGGCAACCACTAATCGACTTCCTGTCTCTACAGATTGGCTATTCTGGGCATTTCATATAAATGGCACCATACAATATGTGATCTTTTGTGATTGGCTGCTTTAACTTTACATAATGCTTTCATGGTTCATTCATGTTGTAACATGGATCAATATTTCAGTCCTTTTTATAGCTGAATGCTATTCTATTGTACGGCTATTCCACATTTTGTTTCTTCATTTATCAGGTTGACATTTGAATTATTTCCACCTTTTGTTTTTAGAAATATGCTTCTCTGAACATTCACGTACAAGCTTTGGTGCAGACATAAGATTTTATTTCTCTTAGGTATATATTTAGTAATGGAACTGCTGGGTCATAGGGTAACTCGATGTTTAACACTTGCAGGAACTCTCAAGCTCTTTTGTAAAATGGCCGCGCCATTTTACATTCCCACCAGCAATGTATGTGGCTTTTAATCTCTTGTCTTACAGCCTAGCATGTCGTCTATGCTGGGAAACGTTTCACATGTAGTTCAGCAGGATGAGCATTTTACTGTTCGGTTGAGTGTTCTCTAGACATTTAGTAGGTCTTGTTAATTCATAGTCTTGTCCAAATCTTCCATATCGTTGTTGATCTTCTGCCTAATTGCTCTATTCATTATTGACCGTGGAGTACTGAAGCCTCTACCTAATATTGTGCAATTATCTACTTCTTCCTTCAATTCTTCATGGGTTTTGGTGTTGTCTTCTTCATGTAGTTTGGTTTTATCTTATTCAGGGCAAATATGTTAAAAATTTTGGTATCTTCCCTTTTTTATCATAAAATGTCCCTTTTCATATCTAGTAACTTTTTTGTTTGTTTTAAAGTCTATATTTTCTGGTATTAGTATAGCCACTTCAGCATGCTTATGGTTGCTATTTGCATGCACCTCTTATGTTTCAGTGAACTTTGTGAGAAGACAGGGCCTGGGAGCTGCGGCCTCACACTCGGGCTCCAGAGGAAGATGTGTGTGACACACCTCAAACTGACCCAAAACACGGAGCAAAACCAGCCATCTAGACGTCTAAAAGAGAGCCACGGTAGCTAGCCCATAGGTCCAAGGAAAATAAATTCTTTCCGTTTTCTTCCAAAGCATTTTCACAGCAAGAGCTGACTAACACCACATCCCTCCAAATCATTGTTATGTAAATGGCTGCCACCAGGCCTACATGTAAGGTAATTGTGTACTCAAAATGTGAGAATTCTTGAACTCTCGGTGCCTCTCCAACACAATGTACATGGCTAAATTTCCGCCAATAAGTTCACTAATATACCACACAGATCTCCCTAAACTTTTATTAAATGCAATGCAAAGTTCTTTCTTTTCATTTTCTGCTTCGGCATAGTTAAAATGCTTTTTATCAATGTAAAACGGCTCTTGCTGTTTGGCTTCTGTGGTTAGAGTCTTTTGAACCCTTTGGCTTTTCAGCTCCTAGGCTGTAAGGTTTGAATCAGCAAATGCCCCAAGGAGAAAAGTGGCAGCAAATGTCAAGCTTGCATCTGTGTTTCCCTTCTCTCCACAACTTGGCCCGCATGTCTTGGTGTCTCTCCAACATTCAGATGCCAGAGAACAGATGTTTTCTTAGTTTATCCAGGTTTTCTAACATTTCTTTAGACTTCACCTGATCTTATGTTATTATTGAACTATCATCTCAATTACCACTAGGAAGAAAATTTACAATTTTTAGAGAAAAGGGAACCCTGGTACACTGTTGGTAGGGACGTAAACTGGTGCAGCCACTGTGGAAAACAGTATGGAGGGTTCTCCAAAACCTAAAAAGAGAACTACTATAAGACCTCGCAACTCCACTCTTAGGTAGAAATCTGAAAAAACGAAAGACACGTGTTCTCAATAACATGTATTGGAAAAGATACATGCACCCCAATGTTCGCAGCCTCCTTGTTTACAATGACCAAGATATGGAAGCAACCTAAGTGTCATCAAGAGATGAATAGATAAAGAAGATGTGGTACATATAACCAATGGCATATTACTCAGACTTACAAAAGAACAAAATTTTGCCCTTTGCAGCAACATAGATGGACTTGGAGGGCATTGTGGTAAGTGAAATAAGTCAAAGAGAAACAAATACTGTAGGATATCACCTCTATATGGAATCTAAAAAATACAACAATCTACCAAATATAACAAAACAGAAGGAGAGTTACAGATATAGAGAACAAACTAATGGTTGCCAGCGCGGAGGGGGAGGAGGGGGCAATACAGGGGTCGGGAAGTGAGAGATGTGAACTACTAGGTCCACAATAGGCTCAAGGATGTATTGTACAACACAGGGAATATAGGCAATATTTGTAATAACTGTAAATGTAAAGTAACCTTTAAAAAGTATATAAAAATGTTTTTAAAAGAAATCATACTGAAAATTGGAAACAATTTAAATATCCATCACCAGGAAAATGCACATATAAATTATTGTATTTCCGTACATGGGAATCCTACATAGCGAGGAAAGTACATGAACTAGACATATCTTTACGTGTCAGCATGGATGAACCTAGCAAAGATAACACTAAATAAAGCAAGTAAGAAGACAAAATATAGAATACTATATGCGGTTTACGAGTACTGAAAAATGTAGCATAAATAGAAAGACGTCCATGTCAGTGATGGAGACCAAGTTCAGAAGAGTGGTTACCCAGGGTCAGCTGGGGAGTGGCTGTGTTTGGGAAGGTGGTCACACCAGACTCTTCAACAGGAATGGAAATGTTTCAGTTCACACGCTCGCTGGAAGACAGAGGAGTGTCTGCGATGTTATAATGTGAGCATCTAGGGGATCTGATGCGCGGGAGCTGGTAGAGGGTGGAGGCATCCAGAAGGTGGTGGTAGAAGAGGAACGTTGTACACAGAACGCCTAAGGCCTGACCAGAGGACGACCACTGTTCTAGAAACTGGACACAAATCCAACTTCTACGGCCAACCTTAAAAGACAAACTGAGGCATATTTAAAATTTTAAGACTTTATGTGAGCAAAGTTAGATTCAATTCAGGCACCACCAAAGTGGAAGCGGTGAGGAGCACTCCAGCCACAGGAGCTGCAGAGATGTTTATTTTAAAAGGGCAGAAGCAAAGCAAGGAAATGACTGATTTGCTATAGCTTTAAAGCCTAGTTTGTGGTTTGTGACCGGTTGTCCTCAGCGGTGTCCGTCACCCTGAGCCATTGACAGGCTTAGATTTTCATTGCTTTACATAGGCGGCCGCATCACTAGAGCCACCACAGTCTAATGGCCCCCTGCAGAGTTAATTTACTAACACCAGTTGTCTCAGTCCTTCCTCTTACTCAGTCACTTCACTTCCTACGCCTCAGTTTCTCTTCTGTAAAGTGGACATTCACTAGTAAATTCTCTGTGCAGATGTCAGTGCCAAACAAAGTGGTTATTAGTAACCATGATCATGTCCTGAATACACTGAACACGTCACCGTCTGCCAACCACCGTGTCAAGTCAGCAGAGACAACAGAAATTAAGAGCTCTCCCAAAAATTCACACACCCGTGCACCAGGTAACGGACCACAGGCAGACGTTCATTCAGCCTTTCATGTGTCCCTCACGGAGTGCACGCTCTCTCCTAGGCGGGGCGAGCACAGACACTTAGTGGCAGCTTAATGACTTTTTAAATGCGTTGATACAACCATGTCTCACTTTTGTTTGGATCAGTCAGAAAATACTTTTTGTAAACCCCAAACTCTCCACACCTCCTACCTTTCACGCCACACTAGTCTCGAATCTCCCGCCCCTGCTCCTCAGGCTGGGTCCCCATGGGAGGCGGGGCTGCGTGCTGACACACAGAGGAGCTGGTGGAGGTCTTCGATCCCCGCCCACACTGCGCTGCACACTGGTTTGAACCACAGCGTGGAGAGCGAAGAGGTCTGAGCCAACGTGAGCACAGCATCGAGGGGCCTGCCTAGCTGGGGCCAGTGGCCCTGTGTCTTCTGCCTGCAACGCGGGTCCTGCGCACGCTGCACCTGAGGGTCTCGGAGGTGATCCGGGGTCCCCAGGCAGGTGTGAGCATCGTGTCCGCAGCCAGCATCCCCGAGGCCACGCTGCGGCAATGATCACTTGGTGAAGCTGAGCCGTGACAGCGCGGGAATATATCAGGGAAGTGCTGGAGAAAAACAGAAAGCAGGGAAGGGAGATGGAGATTGTTAGCTGCTAGGAGGAGGCTGCTAACTGAAACTAAGTGATCCCTGAGGACTTTCTGGGGAAGATAAAATTTAAGAGGGAGCAAGGAGCATATCTGGGAAGTGAATAGTACAGGTAGAGGGAACAGCCAGATGGAAAGTCAATGAGGCAAGAGTAGGCTGGAGTACCCAAGGAGCAGAAAGGATGTCAGTGCGTGGAAAACAGAGCAAGCAAAGTGGAGAGGAGAAGGAAACAGTCAGACACGAAACAGAGGTCCACATTTCTAGGGCTCTGGAGGCACTTTGAGGACTTTGCTTCTTCTGTGAAGAAGCCACTGAAGAGATTTCAGTGACATGATCTGACTTATGTTTAAACAGGATCTCTCTGGATGCCATGTTGATTATAGAGTGTAGGAGAGTAAGGACAAGCCCCAGAAGACCAAGAGTTGATTCAAAGAAGTGATTACTCAAACATGGTCCCCCTCCTCAGTGAGGACGCAGAGCAGGAATCGGCAAATAATGGCCACAAATCAAATCAGGCTCTCAGCCTGGATCTGTGGGACTGTGAGCTAATAATGCTTCTCACGTTTAGAAAGCTTGTTGAAGAAGAAAGAGGAGAAGCTACAGAAGCTGTATATGGCCCACAAAGCCTAAGATATTTAAAATCCAGAAAATGCTTTCCAACACCTGATGTAAAGCATGTGGCTCGTAGGAGGTGCTCAACAAAATTTGGAAGAGGAATACATGTGTCAATTAGTTCCTGAAAACATTGTAAAGTGATAGGTGTCAAGAAACATTTATCCCTTCACCCTTAACCTTCACAAATGATGCCATTTCCATCGAGCTATTGAATACTATATTCTGGCTTTCAAAACAATAAACCAGGGGGCATTTTATCACATAAACAAGGTCATAAACAACTGTCGAGTAAAGTGGAAAGAGCAACAGATCAAATAATAACAAAAAACATTTTTATAGATTTTTAAGCCTTACAAAGCATTTTCATGTTCATTCTCTAATTTAATCCTCAAATCTACTCCATGAGATAGTTATTATTTTCCCTTTAGAAATGACCACATATTACAATCCTCAGTGATTGCTCAAGAAAAGCTGAAATCTTGAGTGTCACATCAATTAATGCCAAGGTTGGGTTTTTTCCCATGGGAACATTGGCTGCTAAAATCCACAAGGATTTTCAGCTCAAGATGGCAGACAAGGAAACATATTCACTTTCTGTTCCTCCTGAAACCATATTTAAACAATACTGTAGAAATACCAAAATTAATCAACCAATCAAAGCCAAGACACTTTGGAAGTCATCCACCACAGAAAGATTTCAACACATTTCGAGAAGGCAAACAATGAAATGGAGGAGCCATGAATAAAATAATGAAGAAAAGACTAACCCTAAGTAAGGTCTGAACAAACCCAGTCAGCTTTTGCTGAGCTCTGGTTATAGTAAAGGGCAGAGGAAAGAAGAGGGGCTGAAAACAAGAAGACAAAAGTCATTTTAGGAAAAAAAGGTCATTTCATGAGCTCCAGGGAGCACTCCGCCTGCTGCCATAGTAACTCATGAATTACAATGGATTGTTGGTAAGCAAGATGAGAAAACAGGGAAGAAACCAAACAAACAAAAATCAAGACATTGTTTCTTACTGAACCCTTCTCAAATGAGATCGAGGAATTAAGGTTCAATGCCACAGCTGTAAACCATCTCTACTCTTGGAGAGGTTAGAAAGGGCTTATAATATTTACCCTTTTCTTTCAGAAATAATTTAGGTGTCAGCAAAAGCTTTTTGTGTCCTCCAACCCCAAAGTTTATTGGGGATGGAAGTCCAAATTTGCTGTGACATACCATGAAAAGAATCTCATGAGCAAAGTGTCCAACTAATTCTGGAATATATGAATTACGCCCCGTGTTATTTTCAATAGACTTTGAACAAAAATATATAAATACATTTTGACTGATCTATACGATTCTGGGTCCTGAAACTTCTACATGTCACCTGTGTGATACATAACACACAATGTCAGCCCCAGGAGAGAGAAAACACTCCAATGAAGCAAGCCAAACACACAAGTTTTAAACAAGGTCAAGTGATGTGTAGACCATCAGCTTCCAGCTCCTGAATAACAACACTTGTTTCCCTTGTCCTAGACACCCAAGAGTACGTCTCCTCTCTTGGGCGTAAGAATCTCTCGAGTTACATATGTGTAATAAAGAGTGGACCCAGCTGGCATACTCACAATGACCAAATTGTGTTGATGGTACTTTAAACCAATACATCGCTCCACGCTGAAGTTGCAATAAAGGATATATTTGCTTTCTAGACATGAATGAGACGCCTTGCTGGATATACGCCAGGAAGGCCAGAGAAACTGCCTTCTAATCCATACGGAATAATTCACTGGTGAATTCCTTTCAGGATAGCCCATGATTTATCTAGACTACAATCTTTACATATCTGGATCCTTCAATCTAGACAAAGGGAAAATCCGGCCTTCAAGCCTCAGTTAGAAATGTGGAAGGACAGCACCAATGGTAGCACCTGCTGACAACTGGTGGTCTTTGACCTGTATCTTCTGAGATTAGAACACAGTGTGGTGGATGACCAATTCATGTGTTGAACAAAAGAAGACCTCCTACAGGACAGTGTAGCTGTTCGTTACAGTTATGGCACTTAGGGCTAAGTACCATAAGGACTACAAGAAAAAATGAAAAACAAGTAACACATGAAGCATATATGATAAGGTGGCACCGCAGTCCAGAACACGAGCTCTGGAATTACACAGGCTTGCTTCGAATCCCGGCTAAGCCACTACCATCTGTATACCCTGAAGAACAGTGCAAGGTTTAAATGTTGTTTGACCAAATTTCAAAAAAGAAGTGAAGAAAGAACCTACCTGCAAGGAAGGGACATCGTGCGGTGCAGCAACCAGTCGGATCAGGGCTCTGCATCCCCTGCTCAGAAACCTTCGCCACCTGGCTCATGGTGATGCTGGCAGCTGAGCAGCCCTGGAGAAGGCGATCCTGTCTCCAGGCCTCGCAGAGAAGCTGGGGAGGTCCCCGGAGGAGGTGGCCCACACCCTGGCAAGCTCTGGGTGCCTCCTGCCCTCAGCTCTGAGCAGGCTCTGGCCTCTGGGCCCCGTAGTGGGGAAGGGCTGGCCGATACATATGCGCGGCTGAGGGGCCTGCAGGGCCGGTGCCCAGGCAGGGTTAGCTCTGAGGGAGAAGGCTTCCACAGTCCTCAACAGTCTCTGCATGGTGGCCCATCCCGTGCCAAACACCTGCCACCCACAGCGAGAAGACCCAGCCACTAGAAAGTCCACAAGGGGCCCCGCCTTTTGCCTTTGGGCTGGGGTTTCTCCACCAGCTGGGCTCCCATGTGCCCCCTGCCTCACCCCCTGCCCCTCCGGCCCTTTATCTGTGACACGTACAATGGACATGTCACAGAGGCAGGCGGAGCCGTCAGATATAAAAGCAGTGAGAAGCTCTTCTACTGTCACTCTCTGCTCTCAGATCAGACACGCAGCAGCTCTGATATGGAACCCATGGACACCACACCTCCTTCCCACGCCATCATCTACCATTCTGCTCCTGTTTTCCCCAGCACCGCATTTACGGCTTTGCCGGGCATCGGTGCTTCAGCAGGCAGCACGTCTGACCCCGAACCTATGGACACCACACCTCCTTCCCACGCCGTCAACTTCCGTTCTGCTCCTGTTTTCTCCAGCACCCGTTCACGGCTTTGGCGGTCACGGCGTTGGCGGGCATCGGTGCTTCGGCTGGCAGCACGTTTGACACCAAAGCTACGGACACCTCACCTCCTTTACAGGCTGACAAGACCCAACACATAGACCAACACTTCAAAGTTATGACAGAAAGTTGAGTAAGGTATACATTTGGAATTTCATGTATTATTATTAAAAAGCACAACTGTAGTGCTTAGACTATAACAAGTACTCTTTTAAGTTCTTACCAAATATTAACCCACATATTCCTCATAATGGCAACCCTATAGGCAGGTAATGTTCTCTTTTTTGTGGTACGCAGGCCTCTCACTGTTGTGGCCTCTCCCGCTGCAGATCACAGGCTCTGGACGCGCAGGCTCAGCGGCCATGGCTCACGGGCCCAGCCACTCCACGGCATGTGGGATCCTCCCGGACCGGGGCACGAACCCGTGCCCCCTGCATCAGCAGGCGGACTCCCAACCACTGCACCACTATGGAAGCCCGGCAGTTAGTATTCATAATATTCACTTTTGGGGGGAAACTGAGGCCCAGAGACTTTGAATAGCTTCCCTAATGCCACACAGTAAGTAGGTGGCAAAAACCCAGGAGTAAAACCAGACCTTCTTGACTTTCATCACTTTGCTGTGTCACCTTATTATAAGTTGTGGTTAGGGAAGGGACTAAATTGGCAAGACTCTGAACTCAAAGGAGAAGGGAGAAATGAGAAAATGAGTGATCCTAGAAACTAGAGAAGATTTAGGCTCAGAAATTTCCGATGATGTGACCCGGAAGATCAAGAACTTGGTTGGAATATTAACTTGGGGTAGTATCTGAATCCATTGAGAAATGGTTTTGTTTTGTGTAAAATTTAGAAAGGCCAGTTGGATGAAGATTAATGAAGAAAAAAGAAGGAAGGAAAAGGAAAAGGTGCCTTAAGTGAGACATAACCACTTCACTCTAAGTACTAGGGGTGTGGTCCTGTGGGAAAGGATGGAGCTCTCTCTACCAGGTTTGTCACCAGGATGAACAAGGAGAAACATGGCAAGCATTGTACTGGTTTTGATGATCCCTCAAAACCACGGCTTCAGTTTCCAAGAATGACCTACGGTAGCATAACTACTGTGTGTCAGACATGCCACTAAGTGTGTTTCCAGTCACACCTTTTAATTGGAGAAAAGGATCAATAGTCTATCTACCTAGGATCACACAGAGGGTGGGGGAGCCCGTTTTTAAATCACCTGCCTCCAATTCCAGGTGCCAGGAGCCAGACTCAGCCTACAGGTCTCTTCTGCTCACCTGGAAGTGAAACCATGTGTCATGATTAGTGCAATCCTGTCTTCACTCATCAAGGTACCTTGAACACTTGCACGTCCTCCAAGTAGCATGTAGCATAAGCAAAAAGATGTTCGCCCCGGTATTGTCCAGGAACTTGGAATCAGCTGTGCCTAGTTAGGCGGAGCTGGTTTAGAGTGGAGAGGACGACGGATCTTCCACCTGGGCAAGTGCCTTTTGACCTTCTGCCATCAGAGGGCCAAAAACTCCAGCCTGAGAATGTGCTGAGCCCTGTAGCCTATTACACCGGCTCAGAACAATGAGGAGCACATCTTTTTCCAATCACCTTGCCTCAAGCTCCCCATGACCCATACTGCCCTGCTTCTTTATTCTTTATCCCACAGATACCCCAAGCCCCTTGCTTTCGGGAAGGAGGATTTGAGACCTATTTTCACGTCACTTCCTCGCATGGCTGCCCTGTGAATAAACCTCCTCTTTGCTGCAAACCTCAGCATCTCAGTGTTTTGGCTTGCTGTGCCTCAGACACAATGGTTGGGAGCAGTGGTAAAGGTCCCTTGCCTGTAAGGGAAGCTGGTGCCTAGTAGTCACTTTGTGGATGTTTTCTCCTCCCGGGGGGCAGACGTCCTGCTCTTCCGGAAAGGGAGAAATGCAGGAGCTGGACCCTTGCCCTCAGCATCACCGTCACCTAGGAGTATCTTAGAAGGACAGAATCCAGAGCCCACCAGGAACTACTGAATACCAGCCTGCATTTAACAAGATCCTCAAGGGAGGCACAGCCATGTGAAATTTGGAGAGGCACCAAGCTGTCATCCTCTTCTCTGCAGCTAATGAAAACCAAGCAAAGATTCATCCCAAGCCTACTCTGCCTCAGTAAACTGGATATCATATGAGCTCATTTAATCCTCCCCAGAACCTGCAAATGAGACCGCACATGCCATGGAGCAACTAAGACCGTGCGCCACAACTACCGAGCCTGCGCTCTAGAGCCCGTGAACCAAAACTACTGAAGCCCACACACCTACACTCCATGCTCAGCAACAACGAGAAGCCACCCCAATGAGAAGCCTGCACACTGCAACAAAGAGTAGCCCCCGCTCACTGCAACTAGAGAAAGCCCACACACAGCAATGAAGAGCCTATGCAGCCAAAAATAAATAAATAAATAAACCTGTTAAAAAATAAATCGTGTTTTAGTAACTTACTAAAAGGCACACAATCAGTAAATCTGAGCAAGAATTCAATCCCAAATCTGTCACACTGAAGTTTAAGCTAGTACTTCAGATTAATAAAAACAGCATTAAATTAAAAGTTCAGAGATATTTTTTATTTCATACTCTTTCACTAACACTCTTTGGAGATAAATCATTTCATTTATATGGGCCTTAGTTTTTACAACTATAACAGTTAGAAGCTTGACTAGATGATCTGTATGTAGATTTCCAATTCTAAAATGGTCCACTAATTTGGATTCCTACAATAACTGCTCTTGCAATACATGGATGCTGCCACCAAGTAGCAGTAGAGACTACTAGTTCCTTTTTTATCCCTAGTGGGGAGTGCATTTTGACATCAGACTTATCCGTCAATAGTACAACCTGTTAGTATAACTGTAAAATAACAGAATAATCTGGTATCCTCTCCTGCAAAGCAGAAGCTTTACATTGTGTCTGTGAGTCATATCAGAATCACCTGTAGGTTTTGAAACATAGAGGAAATCCAGAACCCATTGAATGAGAATCTTCAGAGACAGGACTTGGGCATCTGGATTTTGGGTCTCCCATCATTTGTGTATTTTATTTCATTTTATTTTTTGCCTATGTACAATATTAGTCACATCCTTTTGAATCTTTAAAAGTTTCTTTTTGTTTTAAATTTTAGAATATTCCATAATCTTCACCTACTTTTCATAAGGTGTTATCTGTTATGTTTATTCGATCTTGTGCTTCTCCTGGTTAAGACTTCATTATTTTTTTTTTCGGGGCCCTGCCTCATGTCTTGGAGGATCTTATTTCCCTGACCTGGGATTGGACCCCAGGGCCCCAGCAGTGAAATCGCCAAGTTCTAACCACAGGAAAACCAGGGAATTCCCAAGGCTTCTGTTTTAAATGACTTCTTTTCCCACTCTAATTCATTCCTGGGATGAATTTCATGTTTGAACATTAAAGCAACCTGGCATTACCAAAATAAAGCTACTTTAATTCTGATATATAATTGTTTTACATACCAGGGGTACAGTTTGTGCTTCTGTTTACACATTTTGCATGCATTTTCAAAAGAGAAACAGGCCTGTGATTCTATTCTTGCAATATTCTTTATGGATTTTGTTTTGTTTTTAAGATTCTATACTATATTTTTTATTTACTTATTTTTGGCTGCATTGGGTCTTCATTGTTGCACGCGAGCTTTCTGTAGTTGTGGTGAGCGGGGGGCTATTCTTTGTTGTGGTGAGTAGGCTTCTCCTTGCGGTGGCCTGTCTTGTTGTGGACCACGGGCTCTAGGCATGCAGGCTTCAGTAGTTGCGGCATGCGGGCTCAGCAGTTGTGGCTCGCAGGCTCCAGAGCGCAGGCTCAGCAGTTGTGGCACGTGGGCGTAGTTGCTCCACGGCATGTGGGATCTTCCCCCACAAGGGCTCGAACCCGTGTCCCCTGCATTGGGAGGCGGATTCTTAACCACTGCACCATCAGGGAAGCCCTTCTTTGTACTTTTGATCTGAAGCTTATGTTGGCCTTATAAATACTTTCAGCAATATATAGTTTTCTGTTTCCTGGAAGATTTTTATGTAAGATTACCAATACTTCTTCCCTAAATATTTGGAAGAAGTTACGTGGAAACCCATGTATCCCTGGAAATCATTTTCTGTAAAGGTACTTAACTATACAAACAACTTTTTGAGTAGATACAGGCTTTTTAGATATTTTTTCTTTGTTGGGTTAGTCTTGTTAGGTTGCATTTGTTAAGAATGTGTAATTTTGGATGAATTTTCAAATTTATAACTATAAAATTATCATAATTTTAACAGCTTTATTGGGATGTAATTTACATACCATAATTTCAACTCTTTTATGTATACAATTCAGTGGTTCTTAGTGTAACCACTAAAAGACTTGTGTAACCATCACAACAATCCAATTGTAGATTTTTGTCCCCCCACCAAAAACCCATTACACATTAACAAGGTTTTTTCATTCTCCTCAACCCTCTCAGCCCTAGGCAACCACTAATCGACTTCCTGTCTCTACAGATTGGCTATTCTGGGCATTTCATATAAATGGCACCATACAATATGTGATCTTTTGTGATTGGCTGCTTTAACTTTACATAATGCTTTCATGGTTCATTCATGTTGTAACATGAATCAACATTTCAGTCCTTTTTATAGCTGAATGCTATTCTATTGTACGGCTATCCCACATTTTGTTTCTTCATTTATCAGATTGACATTTGAATTATTTCCACCTTTTGTTTTTAGAAATATGCTTCTCTGAACATTCACGTACAAGCTTTGGTGCAGACATAAGATTTTATTTCTCTTAGGTATATATTTAGTAATGGAACTGCTGGGTCATAGGGTAACTCGATGTTTAACACTTGCAGGAACTCTCAAGCTGTTTTGTAAAATGGCCGTGCCATTTTACATTCCCACCAGCAATGTATGTGGCTTTTAATCTCTTGTCTTACAGCCTAGCATGTCGTCTATGCTGGGAAACGTTTCACATGTAGTTCAGCAGGATGAGCATTTTACTGTTCGGTTGAGTGTTCTCTAGACATTTAGTAGGTCTTGTTAATTTATAGTCTTGTCCAAGTCTTCTATATCGTTGTTGATCTTCCGCCTAATTGTTCTATCCATTATTGACCATGGAGTACTGAAGCCTCTACCTAATATTGTGCAATTATCTATTTCTTCCTTCAATTCTTCATGGGTTTTTGTATTTTCTTCTTCATGTAGTTTGGTCTTATCTTATTCAGGGCAAATATGTTAAAAATTTTGGTATCTTCCCTTTTTTATCATAAAATGTCCCTTTTCATATATAGTAACTTTTGTGTTTGAAAGTCTATATTTTCTGGTATTAGTATAGCCACTTCAGCATGCTTATGGTTGCTATTTGCATGCACCTCTTATGTTTCAGTGAACTTTGTGAGAAGACAGGGCCTGGGAGCTGCGGCCTCACACTCGGGCTCCAGAGGAAGATGTGTGTGACAGACCTCAAACTGACCCAAAACACGGAGCAAAACCAGCCATCCAGAGGTCTACAAGAGAGCCACTGCAGCTAGCCCATAGGTCCAAGGAAAATAAATTCTTTCCGATTTCTTCCAAAGCATTTTCACAGCAAGAGCTGACTAACACCACATCCTCCAAATCATTGTTATGTAAATGGCTGCCACCAGGCCTACATGTAAGGTCATTGTGTACTCAAAATGTGAGAATTCTTGAACTCTCGGTGCCTCTCCAACACAATGTACATGGCTAAATTTCCGCCAATAAGTTCACTAATATACCACACAGATCTCCCTAAACTTTTATTAAATGCAATGCAAAGTTCTTTCTTTTCATTTTCTGCTTCGGCATAGTTAAAATGCTTTTTATCAATGTAAAACGGCTCTTGTTGTTTGGCTTCTGTGGTTAGAGTCTTTTGAACTCTTTGGCTTTTCGGCTCCTAGGCTGTAAGGTTTGAATCAGCAAATGTCCCAAGGAGAAAAGCGGCAGCAAATGTCAAGCTTGCATCTGTGTTTCCCTTCTCTCCACAACTTGGCCCGCATGTCTTGGTGTCTCTCCAACATTCAGATGCCAGAGAACAGATGTTTTCTTACTTTATCCAGGTTTTCTAACATTTCTTTAGACTTCACCTGATCTTATGTTATTATTGAACTATCATCTCAATTACCACTAGGAAGAAAATTTACAATTTTTAGAGAAAAGGGAACCCTGGTACACTGTTGGTAGGGACATAAACTGGTGCAGCCACTGTGGAAAACAGTATGGAGGGTTCTCCAAAACCTAAAAAGAGAACTACTATATGACCTCGCAACTCCACTCTTACGTAGAAATCTGAAAAAACCAAAAACACGTGTTCTCAATAACATGTATTGGAAAAGATACATGCACCCCAATGTTCGCAGCCTCCTTGTGTACAATTACCAAGATATGAAAGCAACCTAAGTGTCATCAAGAATGAACAGATAAAGAAGATGTGGTACATATAACCAATGGCATACTACTCAGCCTTAAAAATAACAACATTTTGCCATTTGCAGCAACATAGATGGACTTGGTGGGCATTGTGGTAAGTGAAATAAGTCAAACAGAAACAAATACTGTAGGATATCACCTCTATATGGAATCTAAAAAATACAACAATCTACCAAATATAACAAAACAGAAGGAGAGTTACAAATATAGAGAACAAACTAATAGTTGCCAGCGCAGAGGGGGAGGAGGGGGCAATACAGGGGTCGGGAAGTGAGAGATGTGAACTAGTAGGTCCACAATAGGCTCAAGGATGTATTGTACAACACAGGGAATATAGGCAATATATTGTAATAACTGTAAATGTAAAGTAACCTTTAAAAAGTATATAAAAATGTTTTTAAAAGAAATCACACTGAAAATTGGAAACAATTTAAATATCCATCAACAGGAAAATGCACATATAAATTATTGTATTTCCGTACATGGGAATCCTACATAGCGAGGAAAGTACATGAACTAGACAGATCTTTACGTGTCAGCATGGATGAACCTAGCAAAAATAACACTAAATAAAGCAAGTAAGAAGACAAAATACAGAATACTATATGCGGTTTACGAGTACTTAAAAATGTAGCATAAATAGAAAGACGTCCATGTCAGTGATGGAGACCAAGTTCAGAAGAGTGGTTACCCAGGGTCAGCTGGGGAGTGGCTGTGTTTGGGAAAGTGGTCACACCAGACTCTTCAACAGGAATGGAAATGTTTCAGTTCACACGCTCGCTGGAAGACAGAGGAGTGTCTGCGATGTTATAATGTGAGCATCTAGGGGATCTGATGCGCGGGAGCTGGTAGAGGGTGGAGGCATCCAGAAGGTGGTGGTAGAAGAGGAACGTTGTACACAGAACGCCTAAGGCCTGACCAGAGGACGACCACTGTTCTAGAAACTGGACACAAATCCAACTTCTACGGCCAACCTTAAAAGACAAACTGAGGCATATTTAAAATTTTCAGAATTTATGTGAGCAAAATTAGATTCAATTCAGGCACCACCAAAGTGGAAGCGGTGAGGAGCACTCCAGCCACAGGAGCTGCAGAGATGTTTATTTTAAAAGGGCAGAAGCAAAGCAAGGAAATGACTGATTTGCTATAGCTTTATAGCCTAGTTGTTGGTTTGTGACCGGTTGTCCTAAGCGGTGTCCATCACCCTGAGCCGTTGACAGGCTTAGATTTTCGTTGCTTTACATAGGCGGCCGCATCACTAGAGCCACCACAGTCTAATGGCCCCCTGCAGGGTTAATTTACTAACACCAGTTGTCTCAGTCCTTCCTCTTACTCAGTCACTTCACTTCCTACGCCTCAGTTTCTCTTCTGTAAAGTGGACATTCACTAGTAAATTCTCTGTGCAGGTGTCAGTGCCAAACAAAGTGATTATTAGTCACCATGATCATGTCCTGAATACACAGAACATGTCACCGTTTGCCAACCACCGTGTCAAGTCAGCAGAGACAACAGAAATTAAGAGCTCTCCGCAAAAATTCACACACCCGTGCACCAGGTAACGGACCACAGGCAGACGTTCACTCAGCCTTTCATGTGTCCCTCACGGAGTGCATGCTCTCTCCTAGGCGGGGCGAGCACAGACACTTAGAGGCAGTTTAATGACTTTTTAAATTCGTTGATACAACCATGTCTCGCTTTTGTTTGGATCAGTCAGCAAACACTTTTTGTAAACCCCAAACTCTCCACACCTCCTACCTTTCACGCCACCCTAGTCTCGAATCTCCCGCCCCTGCTCCTCAGGCTGGGTCCCCATGGGAGGCGGGGCTGCGTGCTGACACACAGAGGAGCAGGTGGAGGTCTTCGATCCCCGCCCACACTGCGCTGCCCGCAGGTTTGAACCGCAGCGTGGAGAGCAAAGAGGTCTGAGCCAACATGAGCACAGCATCGAGGGGCCTGCCTAGCTGGGGCCAGTGGCCCTGTGTCTTCTGCCTGCAACGCGGGTCCTGCGCACCCTGCACCTGAGGGTCTGGGAGGTGAGCCGGGGCCCCCAGGCAGGTGTGAGCATCGTGTCCGCAGCCAGCGTCTCCGAGGCCACGCTGCGGCAATGATCACTTGGTGAAGCTGAGCCGTGACAGCGCGGGAATATATCAGGGAAGTGCTGGAGAAAAACAGAAAGCAGGGAAGGGAGATGCAGATTGGTAGCTGCTAGGAGGAAGCTGCTAGCTGAAACTAAGTGATCCCTGAGGACTTTCTGGGGAAGATAATATTTAAGAGGGAGCAAGGAGCATATATGGGAAGTGAATAGTACAGGTAGAGGGAACAGCCAGATGGAAAGTCAATGAGGCAAGAGTAGGCTGGAGTACCCAAGGAGCAGAAAGGATGTCAGTGTGTGGAAAACAGAGCAAGCAAAGTGGAGAGGAGAAGGAAACAGTCAGACACGAAACAGAGGTCCACATTTCTAGGGCTCTGGAGGCACTTTGAGGACTTTGCTTCTTCTGTGAAGAAGCCACTGAAGAGATTTCAGTGACATGATCTGACTTATGTTTGAACAGGATCTCTCTGGATGCCATGTTGATTAGGGAGTGTAGGAGAGTAAGGACAAGCCCCAGAAGACCAAGAGTTGATTCAAAGAAGTGATTACTCAAACATGGTCCCCCTCCTCAGTGAGGACGCAGAGCAGGAATCGGCAAATAATGGCCACAAATCAAATCAGGCTCTCAGCCTGGATCTGTGGGACTGTGAGCTAATAATTGTTCTCACGTTTAGAAAGCTTGTTGAAGAAGAAAGAGGAGAAGCTACAGAAGCTGTATATGGCCCACAAAGCCTAAGATATTTAAAATCCAGAAAATGCTTTCCAACACCTGATGTAAAGCATGAGGCTCGTAGGAGGTGCTCAACAAAATTTGGAAGAGGAATACATGTGTCAATTAGTTCCTGAAAACATTGTAAAGTGATAGGTGTCAAGAAACATTTATCCCTTCACCCTTAACCTTCACAAATGATGCCATTTCCATCGAGCTATTGAAAACTATATTCTGGCTTTCAAAACAATAAACCAGGGGGCATTTTATCACATAAGCAAGGTCATAAACAACTGTCGAGTAAAGTTGAAAGAGCAACAAATCAAATAATAACAAAAAATATTTTGATAGATTTTTAAGCCTTACAAAGCATTTTCATGTTCATTCTCTAATTTAATCCTCAAATCTACTCCATGAGATAGTTATTATTTTCCCTTTAGAAATGACCACATATTACAATCCTCAGTGATTGCTCAAGAAAAGCTGAAATCTTGAGTGCCACATCAATTAATGCCAAGGTTGGGTTTTTTCCCATGGGAACATTGGATGCTAAAATCCACAGGGTTTGTCAGCTCAAGATGGCAGACGAGGAAACATATTCACTTTCTGTTCCTCCTGAAACCATATTTCAACAATACTGTAGAAATACCAAAATTAATCAACCAATCAAAGCCAAGACACTTTGGAAGTCATCCACCACAGAAAGATTTCAACACATTTCGAGAAGGCAAACAATGAAATGGAGGAGCCATGAATAAAATAATGAAGAAAAGACTAACCCTAAGTAAGGTCTGAACAAACCCAGTCAGCTTTTGCTGAGCTCTGGTTATAGTAAAGGGCAGAGGAAAGAAGAGGGGCTGAAAACAAGGAGACAAAAGTCATTTTAGGAAAAAAAGGTCATTTCGTGAGCTCCAGGGAACACTCCGCCTGCTGCCATACTAACTCATGAATTACAATGGATTGTTGGTAAGCAAGATGAGAAAACAGGGAAGAAACCAAACAAACAAAAATCAAGACATTGTTTCTTACTGAACTCTTCTCAAATGAGATCGAGGAATTAGGGTTCAATGCCACAGCTGTAAATCATCTCTGCTCTTGGAGAGGTTAGAAAGGGCTTATAATATTTACCCTTTTCTTTCAGACATAATTTAGGTGTGAGCAAAAGCTTTTTGTGTCCTCCAACCCCAAAGTTTATTGGGGATGGAAGTCCAAATTTTCTGTGACATACCATAAAAAGAATCTCATGAGCAAAGGGTCCAACTAATTCTGGAATATATGAATTACGCCCAGTGTTATTTTCAATAGACTTTGAACAAAAATATATAAATACATTTTGACTGATCTATACGATTCTGGGTCCTGAAACTTCTACATGTCACCTGTGTGATACATAACACACAATGTCAGCCCCAGGAGAGAGAAAACACTCCAATGAAGCAAGCCAAAGACACAAGTTTTAAACAAGGTCAAGTGATGTGTAGACCATCAGCTTCCAGCTCCTGAATAACAACATATGCTTCCCTTGTCCTAGACACCCAAGAGTACGTTTCCTCTCTTGGGCGTAAGAATCTCTCGAGTTACATATGTGTAATAAAGAGTGGACACAGCTGGCATACTCACAATGACCAAATTGTGTTGATGGTACTTTAAACCAATACATCGCTCCACGCTGAAGTTGCAATAAAGGATATATTTGCTTTCTAGACATGAATGAGACGCCTTGCTGGATATACGCCAGGAAGGCCAGAGAAACTGGCTTCTAATCCATACGGAACAATTCACTGGTGAATTTCTTTCAGGATAGCCCATGATTTATCTAGACTACAATCTTTACATATCTGGATCCTTCAATCTAGACAAAGGGAAAATCCGGCCTTCAAGCCTCAGTTAGAAATGTGGAAGGGCAGCACCAATGGTAGCACCAGCTGACCACTGGTGGTCTTTGACTTGTATGTTCTGAGATTAGAACACTGTGTGGTGGATGACCAATTCATGTGTTGAACAAAAGAAGACCTCCTACAGGACAGTGTAGCTGTTCGTTACAGGTATGGCACTTAGGGCTAAGTACCATAAGGACTACAAGAAAAAATGAAAAACAAGTAACACATGAAGCATATATGATAAGGAGGGACCGCAGTCCAGAACATGAGCTCTGGAATCACACAGGTTTGCTTCGAATCCCGGCTAAGCCACTACCATCTGTATACCCTGAAGAACAGTGCAAGGTTTAAATGTTGTTTGACCAAATTTCAAAAAAGAAGTGAAGAAAGAACCTACCTGCCAGGAAGGGACATCGTGGGGTGCAGCATCCAGTCGGATCAGGGCTCTGCATCTCCTGCTCAGAAACCTTCGCCACCTGGCTCATGGTGATGCTGGCAGCTGAGCAGCCCTGGAGAAGGCGATCCTGTCTCCAGGCCTCGCAGAGAAGCTGGGGAGGTCCCCGGAGGAGGTGGCCCACACCCTGGCAAGCTCTGGGTGCCTCCTGCCCTCAGCTCTGAGCAGGCTCTGGCCTCTGAGCCCCGTAGTGGGGAAGGGCTGGCCGATACATACACGCGGCTGAGGAGCCTGCAGGGCCGGTGCCCAGGCAGGGTGAGCTCTGAAGCAGAAGGCTTCCACAGTCCCCAGCAGTTTCTGCATGGTGGCCCATCCCGTACCAAACACCTGCCACCCACAGCGAGAAGACCCAGCCACTAGAAAGTCCACAAGGGGCCCCGCCTTTTGCCTTTGGGCTGGTGTTTCTCCACCAGCTGGGCTCGCATGTGCCCCCTGCCTCACCCCCTGCCCCGCCCACCCTTTCTCTGTGACACGTACAATGGACATGTCACAGAGGCAGGCGCAGCCGTCACATATAAAAGGAGTGAGAAGCTCTCCCACTGTCACTCACTGCTCTCAGATCAGGCACGCAGCAGCTCTGATATGGAACCCATGGACACCACACCTCCTTCCCACGCCATCATCTACCATTCTGCTCCTGTTTTCCCCAGCACCCCATTGACGGCTTTGCCGGGCATCGGTGCTTCAGCAGGCAGCACGTCTGACCCCGAACCTATGGACACCACACCTCCTTCCCACGCCATCATCTTCCGTTCTGCTCCTGTTTTCTCCAGCACCCCAGTTACGGCTTTGCCGGGCATCGGTGCTTCAGCAGGCAGCACCTCAGACCCCGAACCTATGGACACCACACCTCCTTCCCACGCCGTCATCTTCCATTCTGCTGCTGCTTTCTCCAGCACCTGTTCACAGCTTTGGCGGTCACGGCGTTGGCGGGCATCGGTGCTTCGGCAGGCAGCACGTCTGACACCAAAGCCACGGACACCTCACCTCCTTTACAGGCTGACAAGACCCAACACATAGACCAACACTTCAAAGTTATGACAGAAAGTTGAGTAAGGTATACATTTGGAATTTCATTTATTATTATTAAAAAGCACAACTCTAGTGCTTAGACTATAACAAGTACTATTCTAAGTTCTTACCAAATATTAACCCACATATTCCTCATAATGGCAACCCTATAGGCAGCTAATGTTCTTTTTTTGTGGTACGCAGTCCTCTCACTGTTGTGGCCTCACCCGCTGCAGATCACAGGCTCTGGACGCGCAGGCTCAGCGGCCATGGCTCACGGGCCCAGCCGCTCCACGGCATGTGGGATCCTCCCGGACCGGGGCACGAACCCGTGCCCCCTGCATCAGCAGGCGGACTCCCAACCACTGCACCACTATGGAAGCCCGGTTGGTAATATTCATATTATTCACTTTTTGGGGGAAACTGAGGCCCAGAGACGTTGAATAGCTTGCCTAATGCCACACAGTAAGTAGGTGGCCAAAACCCAGGAGTAAAACCAGACCTTCTTGACTTTCATCACTTTGCTGTGTCACCTTATTATAAGTTGTGGTTAGGGAAGGGACTAAATTGGCAAGACTCTGAACTCAAAGGAGAAGGGAGAAATGAGAAAATGAGTGATCCTAGAAACTAGAGAAGATTTAGGCTCAGAAATTTCTGATGATGAGACCCGGAAGATCAAGAACTTGGTTGGAATATTAACTTGGGGTAGTATCTGAATCCATGGAGAAATGGTTTTGTTTTGTGTAAAATTTAGAAAGGCCAGTTGGATGAAGATTAATGAAGAAAAAAGAAGGAAGGAAAAGGAAAAGGTGCCTTAAGTGAGACATAACCACTTCACTCTAAGTACTAGGGGTGTGGTCCTGTGGGAAAGGATGGAGCTCTCTCTACCAGGTTTGTCACCAGGATGAACAAGGAGAAACATGGCAAGCATTGTACTGGTTTTGATGATCCCTCAAAACCACGGCTTCAGTTTCCAAGAATGACCTACGGTAGCATAACTACTGTGTGTCAGACATGCCACTAAGTGTGTTTCCAGTCACACCTTTTAATTGGAGAAAAGGATCAATAGTCTATCTACCTAGGGTCACACAGAGGGTGGGGGAGCCCGTTTTTAAACCATCTGCCTCCAATTCCAGGTGCCAGGAGCCAGACTCAGCCTACAGGTCTCTTCTGCTCACCTGGAAGTGAAACCATGTGTCATGATTAGTGAAATCCTGTCTTCACTCATCAAGGTACCGTGAACACTTGCACGTCCTCCAAGTAGCATGTAGCATAAGCAAAAAGATGTTTGCCCCGGTATTGTCCAGGAACTTGGAATCAGCTGTGCCTAGTTAGGCGGAGCTGGTTTAGAGTGGAGAGGACCACCGATCTTCCACCTGGGCAAGTGCCTTTTGACCTTCTGCCATCAGAGGGCCAAAAACTCCAGCCTGAGAATGTGCTGAGCCCTGTAGCCTATTACACCGGCTCAGAACAATGAGGAGCACATCTTTTTCCAATCACCTTGCCTCAAGCTCCCCATGACCCATACTGCCCTGCTTCTTCATTCTTTATCCCACAGATACCCCAAGCCCCTTGCTTTCGGGAAGGAGGATTTGAGACCTATTTTCACGTCACTTCCTCGCATGGCTGCCCTGTGAATAAACCTCCTCTTTGCTGCAAACCTCAGCATCTCAGTGTTTTGGCTTGCTGCGCCTCAGACACAATGGTTGGGAGCAGTGGTAAAGGTCCCTTGCCTGTAAGGGAAGCTGGTGCCTAGTAGTCACTTTGTGGATGTTTTCTCCTCCCGGGGGGCAGACGTCCTGCTCTTCCGGAAAGGGAGAAATGCAGGAGCTGGACCCTTGCCCTCAGCATCACCGTCACCTAGGAGCTTCTTAGAAGGACAGAATCCAGACCCCACCCAGAACTACTGAATACCAGCCTGCATTTAACAAGATCCTCAAGGGAGGCACAGCCATGTGAAATTTGGAGAGGCACCAAGCTGTCATCCTCTTCTCCGCAGCTAATGAAAACCAAGCAAAGATTCATCCCAAGCCTACTCTGCCTCAGTCAATTGGATATCATATGAGCTCATTTAATCCTCCCCAGAACCTGCAAATGAGACCGCATATGCCACAGAGCAACTAAGACCGTGCGCCACAACTACCGAGCCTGCGCTCTAGAGCCCGTGAACCAAAACTACTGAAGCCCACACACCTACACTCCATGCTCAGCAACAACGAGAAGCCACCCCAATGAGAAGCCTGCGCACTGCAACAAAGAGTAGCCCCCGCTCACTGCAACTAGAGAAAGCCCACACACAGCAATGAAGAGCCTATGCAGCCAAAAATAAATAAATAAATAAACCTGTTAAAAAATAAATCGTGTTTTAGTAACTTACTAAAAGGCACACAATCAGTAAATCTGAGCAAAAATTCAATCCCAAATCTGTCACACTGAAGTTTAAGCTAGTACTTGAGATTAATAAAAACAGCACTAAATTAAAAGTTCAGAGATATTTTTTATTTCATACTCTTTCACTAACACTCTTTGGAGATAAATCATTTCATTTATATGGGCCTTAGTTTTTACAACTATAACAGTTAGAAGCTTGACTAGATGATCTGTATGTAGTTTTCCAATTCTAAAATGTTCCACTAATTTGGATTCCTACAGTAACTGCTCTTGCAATACATGGATGCTGCCACCAAGTAGCAGTAGAGACTACTAGTTCCTTTTTTATCCCTAGTGGGGAGTGCATTTTGACATCAGACTTATCCGTCAATAGTACAACCTGTTAGTATAACTGTAAAATAACAGAATAATCTGGTATCCTCTCCTGCAAAGCAGAAGCTTTACATTGTGTCTGTGAGTCATATCAGAATCACCTGTAGGTTTTGAAACCTAGAGGAAATCCAGAACCCATTGAATGAGAATCTTCAGAGACAGGACTTGGGCATCTGGATTTTGGGTCTCCCATCATTTGTGTATTTTATTTTATTTTATTTTTTGCCTATGTACAATATTAGTCACATCCTTTTGAATCTTTAAAAGTTTCTTTTTGTTTTAAATTTTAGAATATTCCATAATCTTCACCTACTTTTCATAAGGTGTTATCTGTTATGTTTATTCGATCTTGTGCTTCTCCTGGTTAAGACTTCATTAGTTTTTTTTCGAGGCCCTGCCTCATGTCTTGGAGGATCTTATTTCCCTGACCTGGGATTGGACCCCAGGGCCCCAGCAGTGAAAGCGCCAAGTTCTAACCACTGGAAAACCAGGGAATTCCCAAGGCTTCTGTTTTAAATGACTTCTTTTCCCACTCTAATTCATTCCTGGGATGAATTTCATGTTTGAACATTAAAGCAACCTGGCATTACCAAAATAAAGCTACTTTGATTCTGATATAAAATTGTTTTACATACCATGGGTACAGTTTGTGCTTCTGTTTACACATTTTGCATGCATTTTCAAAAGAGAAACTGGCCTGTGATTCTATTCTTGTAATATTCTTTATGGATTTTGTTTTGTTTTGTTTTTAAGATTCTATACTTTATTTTTTATTTATTTATTTTTGGCTGCATTGGGCCTTCATTGTTGCACGCGAGCTTTCTGTAGTTGCGGTGAGCGGGGCGCTATTCTTTGTTGTGGTGAGTAGGCTTCTCCTTGCGGTGGCCTGTCTTGTTGTGGAGCACGGGCTCTAGGCATGCAGGCTTCAGTAGTTGCGGCATGCGGGCTCAGCAGTTGTGGCTCGCAGGCTCCAGAGCGCAGGCTCAGCAGTTGTGGCACGTGGGCGTAGTTGCTCCACGGCATGTGGGATCTTCCCCCACAAGGGCTCGAACCCGTGTCCCCTGCATTGGGAGGCGGATTCTTAACCACTGCACCATCAGGGAAGCCCTTCTTTGTACTTTTGATCTGAAGCTTATGTTGGCCTTATAAATACTTTGAGCAATATATAGTTTTCTGTTTCCTGGAAGATTTTTATGTAAGATTACCAATACTTCTTCCCTAAATATTTGGAAGAAGTTACGTGGAAACCCATGTATCCCTGGAAATCATTTTCTGTAAAGGTACTTAACTATACAAACAACTTTTTGAGTAGATACAGGCTTTTTAGACATTTTTTCTTTGTTGGGTTAGTCTTGTTAGGTTGCATTTGTTAAGAATGTGTAATTTTGGATGAATTTTCAAATTTATAACTATAAAATTATCATAATTTTAACAGCTTTATTGGGATGTAATTTACATACCATAATTTCAACTCTTTTATGTATACAATTCAGTGGTTCTTAGTGTAACCACTAAAAGACTTGTGTAACCATCACAACAATCCAATTGTAGATTTTTGTCCCCCCGCCAAAAACCCATTACACATTAACAAGGTTTTTTCATTCTCCTCAACCCTCTCAGCCCTAGGCAACCACTAATCGACTTCCTGTCTCTACAGATTGGCTATTCTGGGCATTTCATATAAATGGCACCATACAATATGTGATCTTTTGTGATTGGCTGCTTTAACTTTACATAATGCTTTCATGGTTCATTCATGTTGTAACATGGATCAACATTTCAGTCCTTTTTATAGCTGCATGCTATTCTTTTTTTTTTTATTAGTTTCTGCTTTATAACAAAGTGAATTAGTCATACATATACATCTGTTCCCACATCCCTTCCCTCATGCATCTCCCTCCCTCCCACCCTCCCCATCCCTCCCCTCCAGGCGGTCACAGAGCACCGAGCTGATCTCCCTGTGCTCTGTGGCTGCTTCCCACTATCTATCTACCTTACATTTGGTACTGTATATATGTCCATGCCTCTCTTTCGCTTTGTCACAGCTTACCCTTCCCCCTCCCCATATCCTCAAGTCCATTCTCAAGTAGGTCTGTGTCTTTATTCCCGTTTTACCCCTAGGTTCTTCATGAAATTTTTTTTTTATATTCCATATATATGTGTTAGCATACGGTATTTGTCTTTCTCTTTCTGACTTACTTCACTCTGTATGACAGACTCTAGGTCTATCCACCTCATTACAAATAGCTCAGTTTCGTTTCTTTTTATGGCTGAGTAATATTCCATTGTATATATGTGCCACATCTTCTTTATCCATTCATCCGATGATGGACACTTAGGTTGTTTCCAGCTCCGGGCTATTGTGAATAGAGCTGCAATGAACATTTTGGTACATGTCTCTTTTTGAATTATGGTTTTCTCAGGGTATATGCCTAGTAGTGGGATTGCTGGGTCATATGGTAGTTCTATTTTTAGTTTTTTAAGGAACCTCCATACTGTTCTCCATAGTGGCTGTACCAATTCACATTCCCACCAGCAGTGCAAGAGTGTTCCCTTTTCTCCACACCCTCTCCAGCATTTATTGTTTCTAGATTTCTTGATGATGGCCATTCTGACTGATGTGAGATGATATCTCATTGTAGTTTTGATTTGCATTTCTCTAATGATTAATGATGTTGAGCATTCTTTCATGTGTTTGTTGGCAGTCTGTATATCTTCTTTGGAGAAATGCCTATTTAAGTCTTCTGCCCATTTTTGGATTGGGTTGTTTGTTTTTTTGCTATTGAGCTGCATGAGCTGTTTATAAATTTTGGAGATTAATCCTTTGTCAGTTGCTTCATTTGCAAATATTTTCTCCCATTCTGAGGGTTGTCTTTTGGTCTTGTTTATGGTTTCCTTTGCTGTGCAAAAGCTTTGAAGTTTCATTAGGTCCCATTTGTTTATCTTTGTTTTTATTTCCACTTCTCTAGGAGGTGGGTCCAAAAGGATCTTGCTGTGATTTATGTCATAGAGTGTTCTACCTATGTTTTCCTCTAAGAGTTTGATAGTTTCTGGTCTTACATTTAGGTCTTTAATCCATTTTGAGCTTATTTTTGTGTATGGTGTTAGGGAATGATCTAATCTCATACTTTTACATGTCCCTGTCCAGTTTTCCCAGCACCACTTATTGAAGAGGCTGTCCTTTCTCCACTGTACATTCCTGCCTCCTTTATCAAAGATAAGTTGGCCATATGTGCGTGGGTTTATCTCTGGGCTTTCTATCCTGATCCATTGATCTATCTTTCTGTTTTTATGCCAGTACCACACTGTCTTAATTACTGTAGCTTTGTAGTATAGTCTGAAGTCAGGCAGCCTGATTCCTCCAGCTCCGTTTTTCGTTCTCAAGATTGCTTTGGCTATTCGGGGTCTTTTGTTTTTCCAAACAAATTTTGAAATTTTTTGTTCTACTTCTGTGAAAAATGCCAGTGGTAGTTTGATAGGGATTGCATTGAATCTGTAGATTGCTTTGGGTAGTAGAGTCATTTTCACAATATTGATTCTTCCAATCCAGGAGCATGGTATATCTCTCCATCTATTTATATCATCTTTAATTTCTTTCATCAGTGTCTTATAATTTTCTGCATACAGGTCTTTTGTCTCCTTAGGTAGGTTTATTCCTAGATATTTTATTCTTTTTGTTGCAATGGTAAATGGGAGTGTTTTCTTGATTTCATTTTCAGATTTTTCATCATTAGTGTACAGGAATGCCAGAGATTTCTGTGCATTAATTTTGTATCCTGCTACTTTACCAAATTCATTGATTAGCTCTAGTAGTTTTTCGGTAGCATCTTTAGGATTCTCTATGTATAGTATCATGTCATCTGCAAACAGTGACAGCTTTACTTCTTCTTTTCCAATTTGGATTCCTTTTATTTCCTTTTCTTCTCTGATTGCTGTGGCTAAAACTTCCAAAACTAGGTTGAATAAGAGTGGTGAGAGTGGGCAGCCTTGTCTTGTTCCTGATCTTAGTGGAAATGGTTTCAGTTTTTCACCATTGAGGACAATGTTGGCTGTGGGTTTGTCATATATGGCCTTTATTATGTTGAGGAAAGTTCCCTCTATGCCTACTTTCTGCAGGGTTTTTATCATAAATGGGTGTTGAATTTTGTCGAAAGCTTTCTCTGCATCTATTGAGATGATCATATGTTTTTTCTCCTTCAACTTGTTAATATGGTGTATCACATTGATTGATTTGCGTATATTGAAGAATCCTTGCATTCCTGGAATAAACCCCACTTGATCATGGTGTATGATCCTTTTAATGTGCTGTTGGATTCTGTTTGCTAGTATTTTGTTGAGGATTTTTGCATCTATGTTCATCAGTGATATTGGCCTGTAGTTTTCTTTCTTTGTGACATCCTTGCCTGGTTTTGGTATCAAGGTGATGGTGGCCTCGTAGAATGAGTTTGGGAGTGTTCCTTCCTCTGATATTGTTTGGAAGAGTTTGAGAAGGATGGGTGTTAGCTCTTCTCTAAATGTTTGATAGAATTCGCCTGTGAAGCCATCTGGTCCTGGGCTTTTGTTTGATGGAAGATTTTTAATCACAGTTTCAATTTCAGTGCTTGTGATTGGTCTATTCATATTTTCTATTTCTTCCTGAGTCAGTCTTGGTAGGTTGTGCATTTCTAAGAATTTGTCCATTTCTTCCAGGTTGTCCATTTTATTGGCATAGAGTTGCTTATAGTAATCTCTCATGATCTTTTGTATTTCTGCAGTGTCAGTTGTTACTTCTCCTTTTTCATTTCTAATTCTACTGATTTGAGTCTTCTCCCTTCTTTTCTTGATGAGTCTGGCTAATGGTTTGTCAATTTTGTTTATCTTCTCAAAGAACCAGCTTTTAGTTTGGTTGATCTTTGCTATCGTTTCCTTCATTTCTTTTTCATTTATTTCTGATCTGATCTTTATGATTTCTTTCCTTCTGCTAACTTTGGGGGTTTTTTGTTCTTCTTTCTCTAATTGCTTTAGGTGCAGGGTCAGGTTGTTTACTCGAAATGTTTCCTGTTTCTTAAGGTGGGATTGTATTGCTATAAACTTCCCCCTTAGAACTGCTTTTGCTGCGTCCCATAGGTTTTGGGTCGTCGTGTCTCCATTGTCATTTGTTTCTAGGTATTTCTTAATTTCCTCTTTGATTTCTTCAGTGATCACTTCATTATTGAGTAGTGTATTGTTTAGCCTCCATGTGTTTGTATTTTTTACAGATCTTTTCCTGTAATTGATGTCTAGTCTCATAGCATTGTGGTCGGAAAAGATACTTGATACAATTTCAATTTTCTTAAATTTACCAAGGCTTGATTTGTGACCCAAGATATGGTCTATCCTGGAGAATGTTCCATGAGCACTTGAGAAAAATGTGTATTCTGTTGTTTTTGGATGGAATGTCCTATAAATATCAACTAAGTCCATCTTGTTTAATGTATCATTTAAAGCTTGTGTTTCCTTATTTATTTTCATTTTGGATGATCTGTCCATTGGTGAAAGTGGGGTGTTAAAGTCCCCTACTATGATTGTGTTACTGTCGATTTCCCCTTTTATGGCTGTTAGTATTTGCCTTATGTATTGAGGTGCTCCTATGTTGGGTGCATAAATATTTACAATTGTTATATCTTCTTCTTGGATCAATCTCTTTATCGTTATGTAGTGTCCTTCTTTGTCTCTTCTAATAGTCTTTATTTTAAAGTCTATTTTGTCTGATATAAGAATTGCTACTCCAGCTTTCTTTTGATTTCCATTTGCATGGAATATCTTTTTCCATCCCCTTACTTTCAATCTGTATGTGTCTCTAGGTCTTAAGTGGGTCTGTTGTAGACAGCGTATATATGGGTCTTGTTTTTGTATCCATTCAGCCACTCTGTGTCTTTTGGTGGGAGCATTTATTCCATTTACATTTAAGGTAATTATTGATATGTATGTTCCTATTCCCATTTCCTTAATTGCTTTGGGTTCGTTATTGTAGGTATATTCCTTCTGTTGTGCTTCTTGCCTAGAGAAGTTCCTTTAGCATTTGTTGTAAAGCTGGTTTGGTGGTGCTGAACTCTCTCAGCTTTTGCTTGTCTGTAAACGTTTTAATTTCTCCATCAAATCTGAATGAGATCCTTGCTGGGTAGAGTAATCTTGGTTGCAGGTTTCTCTCCTTCATCACTTTAATTATGTCCTGCCACTCCCTTCTGGCTTGTAGAGTTTCTGCTGAGAGATCAGCTGTTAACCTGATGGGGATTCCCTTGTGTGTTATTTGTTGTTTTTCCCTTGCTGCTTTTAATATGATTTCTTTGTGTTTAATTTTTGACAGTTTGATTAATATGTGTCTTGGTGTATTTCTTCTTGGATTTATTCTGTATGGGACTCTCTGTGCCTCCTGGACTTGATTAACTATTTCCTTTCCCATATTAGGGAAGTTTTCAACTATAATCTCTTCAAATATTTTCTCAGTCCCTTTCTTTTTCTCTTCTTCTTCTGGAACCCCTATAATTCGAATGTTGGTGCGTTTAATGTTGTCCCAGAGGTCTCTGAGACTGTCCTCTGTTCTTTTCATTCTTTTTTCTTTATTTTTCTCTGCATCAGTTATTTCCACTATTTTATCTTCCACCTCACTTATCCGTTCTTCTGCCTCAGTTATTCTGCTATTGATCCCATCTAGAGTATTTTTCATTTCATTTATTGTGTTTTTAATCGATGCTTGATTCATCTTTAGTTCTTCTAGGTCCTTGTTAACTGTTTCTTGCATATTGTCTATTCTATTTCCAAGATTTTGGATCTGGGAAATAGAATCTTGGATCAGCTTTACAATCATTATTCTGAATTCTTTTTCAGGTAGACTGCCTATTACCTCTTCATTTGTTAGGTCTGGTAGGTTTTTATCTTGCTCCTTCACCTGCTGTGTGTTTTTCTGCTTTCTCATTTTGCTTATGTTACTGTGTTTGGGGTCTCCTTTTTGCAGGCTGCAGATTTGTAGTTCCCGTTGTTTTTGGTGTCTGTCCCCTGTGGCTAAGGTTGTTTCAGTAGGTTGTGTAGGCTTCCTGGTGGGGGGGACTAATGCCTGTGTTCTGGTGGTTGAGGCTCGATCTTGTCTTTCTGGTGGACAGGTCCACGTCTGGTGGTGTGTTTTGGGGTGCCTGTGGCCTTATGTTTTTAGGTAGCCTCTCTGCTAATGGGTGGGGTTGTGTTCCTGCCTTGCTAGTTGCTTGGGATAGGGTGACCAGCACTGTAGCTTGCTGGTCGTTGACTGAAGCTGGGTGCTGGTGTTGAGATGGAGATCCCTGGGAGATTTTCGCTGCTTGATATTATGTGGAGCTGGGAGGTCTCTTGTGGACCCGTGTCCTGAAGTTGGCTCTCCCACTTCAGAGGCACAGCACTGACTCCTGGCTGCAGCACAAAGAGCCTTTCATCCACCCAGCTCAGAATAACAGTGAGAAAAAGTAGAAAGAAATAATTAGTAGAAGAAAGAAAGAGAGAGGGATAGAAAGGAAGAAGGGAAGAAAGGAAGGAAGGAAGAAAGAAAGAAAGGAGGGAGGGAGGGAGGAAGGATGGAAAGAAGGAAAGAAAGGAGGGAGGGTGGGAGGAATGAAAGCAAAAGGAAGAGTGAATGGAAGAAGGGAGGGAGGGAGGGAGGAAGGAAAGAAAGAAAGAAAGACAGGAGGGAGGGAGGGAGGGAGGGAGGAAAGAAAAAGTGGAAAGAAGAAGGGTGGGAGGGAGGGAGGGAGGAAAGAAAAAGAAAGAAGGAAAGGAGGAGCGGAGGGAGGGAGGGAGGAAGGGAAGGGAAGAAAAAAGAAAGAGCAGGTAAAGTAAAATAGAATAAAGTATGAAATATAGTAGCGTTATTAAAATTAAAAAGTAATTATTGAAAAAAAACATGGACCGATAGAACCCTGGGACATATCGTGGAAGCAAAGCTATACAGAGAGAATCTTACACAGAAGATTACACATACACATTCACAAAAAGAGAGCAGGGGGAAAAATCAAAAATCTTGGTCTCCAAGTCCACCTCCTCGATTTGGGATAATTCGTTGTAAAAAGAGGAAAAGGGCGAGAAGTCTGAAATCTTGCTAAGTCCACCTCCTTAATCTGGGATAATTCGTGGTAAAAAGAGGTAAAAGGGGGGAAAGTCTTAAATCTTGTCCTCAAAGTCCACTTCCTCAATTTGGGACGATTCGCTGTCCATTCATGCACTCCACAGACGCAGGGCACATCAAGTGGACCGTGGAGCTTTAAGCCTCTGCCTCCGAGGCTGCACATAGAGATTTCCCTGTCTCTGCTCTCACAACTCCCGGGTCTCAGCCTTGGACCTGGCCCCGCCTCTGCGCATAGGTCGCCGGAGGGCGTCCGTTCTTCGCTCAGACAGGACGGGTTTAAAGGAGCCGCTGATTCGGGGGCTCTGGCTCACTCAGGCAGAGGGGAGGGAGGGGAATGCCCTCTCCTCGCGCACCAGGCAACAAAAGGGAAAAAAGTCTCTTGCCTCTCCGGTAGCTCCAGACCCTTTCCCCGGACTCCCTCCGGGCTAGCACTAACCCCTTCAGGCTCTCTTCCTGCCGCCAGCCCCAGTCCTCTCCCTGCGCTCCGACTGAAAGCCGATACCCGAGCCTCAGCTCCCAGCCCCGCCCGCCCTGGCGGCCGAGGAGACAAGCCTCTTGGGCTGGTGTGTGCCTGAGGGCACCGATCCTCTGCGCCAAAATCTCTCCGCTTTGCCCTCCACACCACTGTTGCTGTGCTCTCCTCCGCTACTCCGAAGCTTTCCCCCTCCGCCACCTGCAGTCTCCGCCCGCGAAGGGGCTTGTAGTGTGTAGAAACCTTCCCTCCTTCACGGCTCCCTCCCACTGGTGCAGGTCCCGTCCATATCCTATTGTCTCTGTTTATTCTTTTTTTCTTTTGACCTACCCAGGTATGTGGGGAGTTTCTTGCCTTTTGGGGGGTCTGAGGTCTTCTGTCAGCGTTCAGTAGGTGTTCTGTTGGAGTTGTTCCACGTGTAGATGAATTTCTGATGTATCTGTGGGGAGGAAGGTGATTTCCGCGTCTTACTCTTCCGCCATCTTCCTCCGGCTCCTGAATGCTATTCTATTGTACGGCTATTCCACATTTTGTTTCTTCATTTATCAGATTGACATTTGAATTATTTCCACCTTTTGTTTTTAGAAATATGCTTCTCTGAACATTCACGTACAAGCTTTGGTGCAGACATAAGATTTTATTTCTCTTAGGTATATATTTAGTAATGGAACTGCTGGGTCATAGGGTAACTCGATGTTTAACACTTGCAGGAACTCTCAAGCTGTTTTGTAAAATGGCCACGCCATTTTACATTCCCACCAGCAATGTATGTGGCTTTTAATCTCTTGTCTTACAGCCTAGCATGTCGTCTATGCTGGGAAACGTTTCACATGTAGTTGAGCAGGATGAGCATTTTACTGTTCGGTTCAGTGTTCTCTAGACAATTAGTAGGTTTGTTAATTCATAGTCTTGTCCAAGTCTTCTATATCGTTGTTGATCTTCTGCCTAATTGTTCTATCCATTATTGACCGTGGAGTACTGAAGCCTCTACCTAATATTGTGCAATTATCTATTTCTTCCTTCAATTCTTCATGGGTTTTTGTATTTTCTTCTTCATGTAGTTTGGTTTTATCTTATTCAGGGCAAATATGTTAAAAATTTTGGTATCTTCCCTTTTTTATCATAAAATATCCCTTTTCATATCTAGTAACTTTTTTGTTTTAAAGTCTATATTTTCTGGTATTAGTATAGCCACTTCAGCATGCTTATGGTTGCTATTTGCATGCACCTCTTATGTTTCACTGAACTTTGTGAGAAGACAGGGCCTGGGAGCTGCGGCCTCACACTCGGGCTCCAGAGGAAGATGTGTGTGACAGATCTCAAACTGACCCAAAACACGGAGCAAAACCAGCCATCTAGAGGTCTACAAGAGAGCCACTGCAGCTAGCCCATAGGTCCAAGGAAAATAAATTCTTTCCGATTTCTTCCAAAGCATTTTCACAGCAAGAGCTGACTAACACCACATCCTCCAAATCATTGTTATGTAAATGGCTGCCACCAGGCCTACATGTAAGGTCATTGTGTACTCAAAATGTGAGAATTCTTGAACTCTCGGTGCCTCTCCAACACAATGTACATGGCTAAATTTCCGCCAATAAGTTCACTAATATACCACACA
Source organism: Hyperoodon ampullatus (assembly GCF_949752795.1). Classification (NCBI taxonomy): domain Eukaryota; kingdom Metazoa; phylum Chordata; class Mammalia; order Artiodactyla; family Ziphiidae; genus Hyperoodon; species Hyperoodon ampullatus. The sequence goes on along the minus strand of NC_136915.1, from coordinate 140,068,686 downwards.
GATCTCCCTAAACTTTTATTAAATGCAATGCAAAGTTCTTTCTTTTCATTTTCTGCTTCGGCATAGTTAAAATGCTTTTTATCAATGTAAAACGGCTCTTGCTGTTTGGCTTCTGTGGTTAGAGTTTTTTGAACTCTTTGGCTTTTCAGCTCCTAGGCTGTAAGGTTTGAATCAGCAAATGCCCCAAGGAGAAAAGCGGCAACAAATGTCAAGCTTGCATCTGTGTTTCCCTTCTCTCCACAACTTGGCCCGCATGTCTTGGTGTCTCTCCAACATTCAGATGCCAGAGAACAGATGTTTTCTTACTTTATCCAGGTTTTCTAACATTTCTTTAGACTTCACCTGATCTTATGTTATTATTGAACTATCATCTCAATTACCACTAGGAAGAAAATTTATAATATTTACAGAAAAGGGAACCCTGCTACACTGTTGGTAGGGACATAAACTGGTGCAGCCACTGTGGAAAACAGTATGGAGGGTTCTCCAAAACCTAAAAAGAGAACTACTATATGACCTCGCAACTCCACTCTTAGGTAGAAATCTGAAAAAACCAAAAACACGTGTTCTCAATAACATGTATTGGAAAAGATATATGCACCCCAATGTTCGCAGCCTCCTTGTGTACAATTACCAAGATATGGAAGCAACCTAAGTGTCATCAAGAATGAACAGATAAAGAAGATGTGGTACATATAACCAATGGCATACTACTCAGCCTTAAAAAAGAACAAAATTTTGCCATTTGCAGCAACATAGATGGACTTGCTGGGCATTGTGGTAAGTGAAATAAGTCAAACAGAAACAAATACTGTAGGATATCACCTCTATATGGAATCTAAAAAATACAACAATCTACCAAATATAACAAAACAAAGGAGAGTTACAGATATAGAGAACAAACTAATGGTTGCCAGCGCGGAGGGTGAGGAGGGGGCAATACAGGGTTCGGGAAGTGAGAGATGTGAACTAGTAGGTCCACAATAGGCTCAAGGATGTATTGTACAACACAGGGAATATAGGCAATATATTGTAATAACTGTAAATGTAAAGTAACCTTTAAAAAGTATATAAAAATGTTTTTAAAAGAAATCATACTGAAAATTGGAAACAATTTAAATATCCATCAACAGGAAAATACACATATAAATTATTGTATTTCCGTACATGGGAATCCTACATAGCGAGGAAAGTACATGAACTAGACAGATCTTTACGTGTCAGCATGGATGAACCTAGCAAAAATAACACTAAATAAAGCAAGTAAGAAGACAAAATACAGAATACTATATGCGGTTTACGAGTACTTAAAAATGTAGCATAAATAGAAAGACGTCCATGTCAGTGATGGAGACCAAGTTCAGAAGAGTGGTTACCCAGGGTCAGCTGGGGAGTGGCTGTGTTTGGGAAAGTGGTCACACCAGACTCTTCAACAGGAATGGAAATGTTTCAGTTCACACGCTCGCTGAAAGACAGAGGAGTGTCTGCGATGTTATAATGTGAGCATCTAGGGGATCTGATGCGCGGGAGCTGGTAGAGGGTGGAGGCATCCAGAAGGTGGTGGTAGAAAAGGAACGTTGTACATAGAACACCTAAGGCTTGACAAGAGGACGACCACTGTTCTAGAAACTGGACACAAATCCAACTTCTACGGCCAACCTTAAAAGACAAACTGAGGCATATTTAAAATTTTCAGACTTTATGTGAGCAAAATTAGATTCAATTCAGGCACCACCAAAGTGGAAGCGGTGAGGAGCACTCCAGCCACAGGAGCTGCAGAGATGTTTATTTTAAAAGGGCAGAAGCAAAGCAAGGAAATGACTGATTTGCTATAGCTTTATAGCCTAGTTTGTGGTTTGTGACCGGTTGTCCTAAGTGGTGTCCATCACCCTGAGCCGTTGACAGGCTTAGATTTTTGTTGCTTTACATAGGCGGCCGCATCACTAGAGCCACCACAGTCTAATGGCCCCCTGCAGGGTTAATTTACTAACACCAGTTATCTCAGTCCTTCCTCTTACTCAGTCACTTCACTTCCTACGCCTCAGTTTCTCTTCTGTAAAGTGGACATTCAGTAGTAAATTCTCTGTGCAGGTGTCAGTGGCAAACAAAGTGATTATTAGTAACCATGATCATGTCCTGAATACACTGAACATGTCACCGTTTGACAACCACCGTGTCAAGTCAGCAGAGACAACAGAAATTAAGAGCTCTCCGCAAAAATTCACACACCCGTGCACCAGGTAACAGACACAGGCAGACGTTCACTCAGCCTTTCATGTGTCCCTCACGGAGTGCACGCTCTCTCCTAGGCGGGGCGAGCACAGACACTTAGCGGCAGTTTAATGACTTTTTAAATGCGTTGATACAACCATGTCTCACTTTTGTTTGGATCAGTCAGCAAACACTTTTTGTAAACCCCAAACTCTCCACACCTCCTACCTTTCGCGCCACCCTAGTCTCGAATCTCCCGCCCCTGCTCCTCAGGCTGGGTCCCCATGGGAGGCGGGGCTGTGTGCTGACACACAGAGGAGCAGGTGGAGGTCTTCGATCCCCGCCCACACTGCGCTGCCCGCAGGTTTGAACCGCAGCGTGGAGAGCGAAGAGGTCTGAGCCAACATGAGCACAGCATCGAGGGGCCTGCCTAGCTGGGGCCAGTGGCCCTGTGTCTTCTGCCTGCAACGCGGGTCCTGCGCACGCTGCACCTGAGGGGCTGGGAGGTGAGCCGGGGCCCCCAGGCAGGTGTGAGCATCGTGTCCGCAGCCAGCATCCCCGAGGCCACGCTGCGGCAATGATCACTTGGTGAAGCTGAGCCGTGACAGCGTGAGAATATATCAGGGAAGTGCTGGAGAAAAACAGAAAGCAGGGAAGGGAGATGGAGATTGGTAGCTGCTAGGAGGAAGCTGCTAGCTGAAACTAAGAGATCCCTGAGGACATTCTGGGGAAGATAATATTTAAGAGGGAGCAAGGAGCATATCTGGGAAGTGAATAGTACAGGTAGAGGGAACAGCCAGATGGAAAGTCAATGAGGCAAGAGTAGGCTGGAGTACCCAAGGAGCAGAAAGGATGTCAGTGTGTGGAAAACAGAGCAAGCAAAGTGGAGAGGAGAAGGAAACAGTCAGACACGAAACAGAGGTCCACATTTCTAGGGCTCTGGAGGCACTTTGAGGACTTTGCTTCTTCTGTGAAGAAGCCACTGAAGAGATTTCAGTGACATGATCTGACTTATGTTTAAACAGGATCTCTCTGGATGCCATGTTGATTAGAGAGTGTAGGAGAGTAAGGACAAGCCCCAGAAGACCAAGAGTTGATTCAAAGAAGTGATTACTCAAACATGGTCCCCCTCCTCAGTGAGGACGCAGAGCAGGAATTGGCAAATAATGGCCACAAATCAAATCAGGCTCTCAGCCTGGATCTGTGGGACTGTGAGCTAATAATGCTTCTCACGTTTAGAAAGCTTGTTGAAGAAGAAAGAGGAGAAGCTACAGAAGCTGTATATGGCCCACAAAGCCTAAGATATTTAAAATCCAGAAAATGCTTTCCAACACCTGATGTAAAGCATGAGGCTCGTAGGAGGTGCTCAACAAAATTTGGAAGAGGAATACATGTGTCAATTAGTTCCTGAAAACATTGTAAAGTGATAGGTGTCAAGAAACATTTATCCCTTCACCCTTAACCTTCACAAATGATGCCATTTCCATCGAGCTATTGAAAACTATATTCTGGCTTTCAAAACAATAAACCAGGGGACATTTTATCACATAAGCAAGGTCATAAACAACTGTCGAGTAAAGTTGAAAGAGCAACAAATCAAATAATAACAAAAAACATTTTGATAGATTTTTAAGCCTTACAAAGCATTTTCATGTTCATTCTCTAATTTAATCCTCAAATCTACTCCATGAGATAGTTATTATTTTCCCTTTAGAAATGACCACATATTACAATCCTCAGTGATTGCTCAAGAAAAGCTGAAATCTTGAGTGCCACATCAATTAATGCCAAGGTTGGGTTTTTTCCCATGGGAACATTGGATGCTAAAATCCACAGGGATTGTCAGCTCAAGATGGCAGACGAGGAAACATATTCACTTTCTGTTCCTCCTGAAACCATATTTAAACAATACTGTAGAAATACCAAAATTAATCAACCAATCAAAGCCAAGACACTTTGGAAGTCATCCACCACAGAAAGATTTCAACACATTTCGAGAAGGCAAACAATGAAATGGAGGAGCCATGAATAAAATAATGAAGAAAAGACTAACCCTAAGTAAGGTCTGAACAAACCCAGTCAGCTTTTGCTGAGCTCTGGTTATAGTAAAGGGCAGAGGAAAGAAGAGGGGCTGAAAACAAGGAGACAAAAGTCATTTTAGGAAAAAAAGGTCATTTCGTGAGCTCCAGGGAACACTCCGCCTGCTGCCATACTAACTAATGAATTACAATGGATTGTTGGTAAGCAAGATGAGAAAACAGGGAAGAAACCAAACAAACAAAAATCAAGACATTGTTTCTTACTGAACTCTTCTCAAATGAGATCGAGGAATTAGGGTTCAATGCCACAGCTGAAAATCACCTCTGCTCTTGCAGAGGTTAGAAAGGGCTTATAATATTTACCCTTTTCTTTCAGACATAATTTAGGTGTGAGCAAAAGCTTTTTGTGTCCTCCAACCCCAAAGTTTATTGGGGATGGAAGTCCAAATTTGCTGTGACATACCATAAAATGTATCTCATGAGCAAAGGGTCCAACTAATTCTGGAATATATGAATTACGCCCAGTGTTATTTTCAATAGACTTTGAACAAAAATATATAAATACATTTTGACTGATCTATACGATTCTGGGTCCTGAAACTTCGACATATAACCTGTGTGATACATAACACACAATGTCAGCCCCAGGAGAGAGAAAACACTCCAATGAAGCAAGCCAAAGACACAAGTTTTAAACAAGGTCAAGTGATGTGTAGACCATCAGCTTCCAGCTCCTGAATAACAACACATGCTTCCCTTGTCCTAGACACCCAAGAGTACGTCTCCTCTCTTGGGCGTAAGAATCTCTCGAGTTACATATGTGTAATAAAGAGTGGACCCAGCTGGCATACTCACAATGACCAAATTGTGTTGATGGTACTTTAAACTAATACATCGCTCCACGCTGAAGTTGCAATAAAGGATATATTTGCTTTCTAGACATGAATGAGACGCCTTGCTGGATATACGCCAGGAAGGCCAGAGAAACTGGCTTCTAATCCATACGGAACAATTCACTGGTGAATTTCTTTCAGGATAGCCCATGATTTATCTAGACTACAATCTTTACATATCTGGATCCTTCAATCGAGACAAAGGGAAAATCCGGCCTTCAAGCCTCAGTTAGAAATGTGGAAGGGCAGCACCAATGGTAGCACCAGCTGACAACTGGTGGTCTTTGACCTGTATCTTCTGAGATTAGAACACAGTGTGGTGGATGACCAATTCATGTGTTGAACAAAAGAAGACCTCCTACAGGACAGTGTAGCTGTTCGTTACAGGTATGGCACTTAGGGCTAAGTACCATAAGGACTACAAGAAAAAATGAAAAACAAGTAACACATGAAGCATATATGATAAGGTGGCACCACAGTCCAGAACACGAGCTCTGGAATCACACAGGCTTGCTTCGAAACCCGGCTAAGCCACTACCATCTGTATAAGCTGAAGAACAGTGCAAGGTTTAAATGTTGTTTGACCAAATTTCAAAAAAGAAGTGAAGAAAGAACCTACCTGCCAGGAAGGGACATCGTGGGGTGCAGCATCCAGTCGGATCAAGGCTCTGCATCTCCTGCTCAGAAACCTTGGCCACCTGGCTCATGGTGATGCTGGCAGCTGAGCAGCCCTGGAGAAGGCGATCCTGTCTCCAGGCCTCGCAGAGAAGCTGGGGAGGTCCCCGGAGGAGGTGGCCCACACCCTGGCAAGCTCTGGGTGCCTCCTGCCCTCAGCTCTGAGCAGGCTCTGGCCTCTGGGCCCCGTAGTGGGGAAGGGCTGGCCGATACATACACGCGGCTGAGGGGCCTGCAGGGCCGGTGCCCAGGCAGGGTGAGCTCTGAAGGAGAAGGCTTCCACAGTCCCCAGCAGTTTCTGCATGGTGGCCCATCCCGTACGAAACACCTGCCACCCACAGCGAGAAGACCCAGCCACTAGAAAGTCCAGAAGGGGCCCCGCCTTTTGCCTTTGGGCTGGGGTTTCTCCACCAGCTGGGCTCGCATGTGCCCCCTGCCTCACACCCTGCCCCGCCCGCCCTTTCTCTGTGACACGTACAATGGACATGTCACAGAGGCAGGCGGAGCCGTTGGATATAAAAGGAGTGAGAAGCTCTCCCACTGTCACTCTCTGCTCTCAGATCAGGCACGCAGCATCTCTGATATGGAACCCATGGACACCACACCTCCTTCCCACGCCATCATCTACCATTCTGCTCCTGTTTTCCCCAGCACCTCATTTACGGCTTTGCCGGGCATCGGTGCTTCAGCAGGCAGCACGTCTGACCCCGAACCTATGGACACCACACCTCCTTCCCACGCCATCATCTTCCGTTCTGCTCCTGTTTTCTCCAGCACCCCAGTTACAGCTTTGCCGGGCATCGGTGCTTCAGCAGGCAGCACCTCAGACCCCGAACCTATGGACACCACACCTCCTTCCCACGCCGTCATCTTCCATTCTGCTCCTGCTTTCTCCAGCACCCGTTCACGGCTTTGGCGGTCACGGCGTTGGCGGGCATCGGTGCTTCGGCAGGCAGCACGTCTGACACCAAAGCTACGGACACCTCACCTCCTTTACAGGCTGACAAGACCCAACACATAGACCAACACTTCAAAGTTATGACAGAAAGTTGAGTAAGGTATACATTTGGAATTTTATTTATTATTATTAAAAAGCACAACTGTAGTGCTTAGACTATAACAAGTACTATTCTAAGTTCTTACCAAATATTAACCCACATATTCCTCATAATGGCAACCCTATAGGCAGGTAATGTTCTTTTTTTGTGGTACGCAGGCCTCTCACTGTTGTGGCCTCTCCCGCTGCAGATCACAGGCTCTGGACGTGCAGGCTCAGCGGCCATGGCTCACGGGCCCAGCCGCTCCACGGCATGTGGGATCCTCCCGTACCGGGGCACGAACCTGTGCCCCCTGCATCAGCAGGCGGACTCCCAACCACTGCATCACTATAGAAGCCCGGCAGGAAATATTCATAATATTCACTTTTGGGGGAAAACTGAGGCCCAGAGACGTTGAATAGCTTCCCTAATGCCACACAGTAAGTAGGTGGCAAAAACCCAGGAGTAAAACCAGACCTTCTTGACTTTCATCACTTTGCTGTGTCACCTTATTATAAGTTGTGGTTAGGGAAGGGACTAAATTGGCAAGACTCTGAACTCAAAGGAGAAGGGAGAAATGAGAAAATGAGTGATCCTAGAAACTAGAGAAGATTTAGGCTCAGAAATTTCTGATGATGAGACCCGGAAGATCAAGAACTTGGTTGGAATATTAACTTGGGGTAGTATCTGAATCCATTGAGAAATGGTTTTGTTTTGTGTAAAATTTAGAAAGGCCAGTTGGATGAAGATTAATGAAGAAAAAAGAAGGAAGGAAAAGGAAAAGGTGCCTTAAGTGAGACATAACCACTTCACTCTAAGTACTAGGGGTGTGGTCCTGTGGGAAAGGATGGAGCTCTCTCTACCAGGTTTGTCACCAGGATGAACAAGGAGAAACATGGCAAGCATTGTACTGGTTTTGATGATCCCTCAAAACCACGGCTTCAGTTTCCAAGAATGACCTACGGTAGCATAACTACTGTGTGTCAGACATGCCACTAAGTGTGTTTCCAGTCACACCTTTTAATTGGAGAAAAGGATCAATAGTCTATCTACCTAGGATCACACAGAGGGTGGGGGAGCCCGTTTTTAAACCATCTGCCTCCAATTCCAGGTGCCAGGAGCCAGACTCAGCCTACAGGTCTCTTCTGCTCACCTGGAAGTGAAACCATGTGTCATGATTAGTGCAATCCTGTCTTCACTCATCAAGGTACCTTGAACACTTGCACGTCCTCCAAGTAGCATGTAGCATAAGCAAAAAGATGTTTGCCCCGGTATTGTCCAGGAACTTGGAATCAGCTGTGCCTAGTTAGGCGGAGCTGGTTTAGAGTGGAGAGGACCACCGATCTTCCACCTGGGCAAGTGCTTTTTGACCTTCTGCCATCAGAGGGCCAAAAACTCCAGCCTGAGAATGTGCTGAGCCCTGTAGCCTATTACACCGGCTCAGAGCAATGAGGAGCACATCTTTTTCCAATCACCTTGCCTCAAGCTCCCCATGACAAATACTGCCCTGCTTCTTTATTCTTTATCCCACAGACACCCCAAGCTCCCCATGACCCATACTGCCCTGCTTATTTATTCTTTATCCCACAGATACCCCAACCCCATTGCTTTCGGGAAGGAGGATTTGAGACCTATTTTCACGTCACTTCCTCGAATGGCTGCCCTGTGAATAAACCTCCTATTTGCTGCAAACCTCAGCATCTCAGTGTTTTGGCTTGCTGCGCCTCAGACACAATGGTTGGGAGCAGTGGTAAAGGTCCCTTTCCTGTAAGTGAAGCTGGTGCCTAGTAGTCACTTTGTGGATGTTTTCTCCTCCCGGGGGGCAGACGTCCTGCTCTTCCGGAAAGGGAGAAATGCAGGAGCTGGACCCTTGCCCTCAGCATCACCGTCACCTAGGAGCTTCTTAGAAGGACAGAATCCAGACCCCACCCAGAACTACTGAATACCAGCCTGCATTTAACAAGATCCTCAAGGGAGGCACAGCCATGTGAAATTTGGAGAGGCACCAAGCTGTCATCCTCTTCTCCGCAGCTAATGAAAACCAAGCAAAGATTCATCCCAAGCCTACTCTGCCGCAGTCATTTGGATATCATATGAGCTCATTTAATCCTCCCCAGAACCTGCAAATGAGACTGCACATGCCACGGAGCAACTAAGACCGTGCGCCACAACTACCGAGCCTGCGCTCTAGAGCCCGTGAACCAAAACTACTGAAGCCCACACACCTACACTCCATGCTCAGCAACAACGAGAAGCCACCCCAATGAGAAGCCTGCGCACTGCAACAAAGAGTAGCCCCCGCTCACTGCAACTAGAGAAAGCCCACACACAGCAATGAAGAGCCTATGCAGCCAAAAATAAATAAATAAATAAACCTGTTAAAAAATAAATCGTGTTTTAGTAACTTACTAAAAGGCACACAATCAGTAAATCTGAGCAAGAATTCAATCCCAAATCTGTCACACTGAAGTTTAAGCTAGTACTTGAGATTAATAAAAACAGCCCTAAATTAAAAGTTCAGAGATATTTTTTATTTCATACTCTTTCACTAACACTCTTTGGAGATAAATCATTTCATTTATATGGGCCTTAGTTTTTACAACTATAACAGTTGGAAGCTTGACTAGATGATCTGTATGTAGTTTTCCAATTCTAAAATGGTCCACTAATTTGGATTCCTACAATAACTGCTCTTGCAATACATGCATGCTGCCACCAAGTAGCAGTAGAGACTACTAGTTCCTTTTTTATCCCTAGTGGGGAGTGCATTTTGACATCAGACTTATCCGTCAATAGTACAACCTGTTAGTAGAACTGTAAAATAACAGAATCTGGTATTGTCTCCTGCAAAGCAGAAGCTTTACATTGTGTCTGTGAGTCATATCAGAATCACCTGTAGGTTTTGAAACATAGAGGAAATCCAGAACCCATTGAATGAGAATCTTCAGAGACAGGACTTGGGCATCTGGATTTTGGGTCTCCCATCATTTGTATATTTTATTTCATTTTATTTTTTGCCTATGTACAATATTAGTCACATCCTTTTGAATCTTTAAAAGATTCTTTGTGTTTTAAATGTTGGAATATTCCATAATCTTCACCTACTTTTCATAAGGTGTTATCTGTTATGTTTATTCGGTCTTGTGCTTCTCATGGTTAAGACTTCATTATTTTTTTTTCGGGGCCCTGCCTCATGTCTTGGAGGATCTTATTTCCCTGACCTGGGATTGGACCCCAGGGCCCCAGCAGTGAAAGCGCCAAGTTCTAACCACTGGAAAACCAGGGAATTCCCAAGGCTTCTGTTTTAAATGCCTTCTTTTCCCACTCTAATTCATTCCTGGGATGAATTTCATGTTTGAACATTAAAGCAACCTGGCATTACCAAAATAAAGCTACTTTGATTCTGATATATGATTGTTTTACATACCATGGGTACAGTTTGTGCTTCTGTTTACACATTTTGCATGCATTTTCAAAAGAGAAACTGGCCTGTGATTCTATTCTTGTAATATTCTTTATAGATTTTGTTTTGTTTTGTTTTTACGATTCTATACTTTATTTTATATTTATTTATTTTTGGCTGCATTGGGCCTTCATTGTTGCACGCAAGCTTTCTGTAGTTGCGGTGAGCGGGGGGCTATTCCTTGTTGTGGTGAGTAGGCTTCTCCTTGCGGTGGCCTGTCTTGTTGTGGAGCACGGGCTCTAGGTATGCAGGCTTCAGTAGTTGCGGCACGCGGGCTCAGCAGTTGTGGCTCGCAGGCTCCAGAGCGCAGGCTCAGCAGTTGTGGCACGTGGGCGTAGTTGCTCCACGGCATGTGGGATCTTCCCCCACAAGGGCTCGAACCCGTGTCCCCTGCATTGGGAGGCGGATTCTTAACCACTGCAAAGTCAGGGAAGCCCTTCTTTGTACTTTTGATCTGAAGCTTATGTTGGCCTTATAAATACTTTCAGCAATATATAGTTTTCTGTTTCCTGGAAGATTTTTATGTAAGATTACCAATACTTCTTCCCTAAATATTTGGAAGAAGTTACTTGGAAACGCATGTATCCCTGGAAATCATTTTCTGTAAAGGTACTTAACTATACAAACAACTTTTTGAGTAGATACAGGTGTTTTAGATATTTTTTCTTTGTTGGGTTAGTCTTGTTAGGTTGCATTTGTTAAGAATGTGTAATTTTGGATGAATTTTCAAATTTATAACTATAAAATTATCATAATTTTAACAGCTTTATTGGGATGTAATTTACATACCATAATTTCAACTCTTTTATGTATACAATTCAGTGGTTCTTAGTGTAACCACTAAAAGACTTGTGTAACCATCACAACAATCCAATTGTAGATTTTTGTCCCCCCGCAAAAAACCGATTACACATTAACAAGGTTTTTTCATTCTCCTCAACCCTCTCAGCCCTAGGCAACCACTAATCGACTTCCTGTCTCTACAGATTGGCTATTCTGGGCATTTCATATAAATGGCACCATACAATATGTGATCTTTTGTGATTGGCTGCTTTAACTTTACATAATGCTTTCATGGTTCATTCATGTTGTAACATGGATCAATATTTCATTCCTTTTTATAGCTGAATGCTATTCTATTGTACGGCTATTCCACATTTTGTTTCTTCATTTATCAGATTGACATTTGAATTATTTCCACCTTTTGTTTTTAGAAATATGCTTCTCTGAACATTCACGTACAAGCTTTGGTGCAGACATAAGTTTTTATTTCTCTTAGGCATATATTTAGTAATGGAACTGCTGGGTCATGGGGTAACTCGATGTTTAACACGTGCAGGAACTCTCAAGCTGTTTTGTAAAATGGCCACGCCATTTTACATTCCCACCAGCAATGTATGTGGCTTTTAATCTCTTGTCTTACAGCCTAGCATGTCGTCTATGCTGGGAAACGTTTCACATGTAGTTGAGCAGGATGAGCATTTTACTGTTCGGTTGAGTGTTCTCTAGACATTTAGTAGGTCTTGTTAATTCATAGTCTTGTCCAAGTCTTCTATATCGTTGTTGATCTTCTGCCTAATTGTTCTATCCATTATTGACCGTGGAGTACTGAAGCCTCTACCTAATATTGTGCAATTATCTACTTCTTCCTTCAATTCTTCATGGGTTTTGGTATTTTCTTCTTCATGTAGTTTGGTTTTATCTTATTCAGGTCACATATGTTAAAAATTTTGGTATCTTCCCTTTTTTATCATAAAATGTCCCTTTTCATATCTAGTAACTTTTTTGTTTGTTTAAAGTCTATATTTTCTGGTATTAGTATAGCCACTTCAGCATGCTTATGGTTGCTATTTGCATGCACTTCTTATGTTTCAGTGAACTTTGTGAGAAGACAGGGTCTGGGAGATGCAGCCTCACACTCGGGCTCCAGAGGAAGATGTGTGTGACACACCTCAAACTGACCCAAAACACGGAGCAAAACCAGCCATCTAGAGGTCTAAAAGAGAGCCACTGCAGCTAGCCCATAGGTCCAAGGAAAATAAATTCTTTCCGATTTCTTCCAAAGCATTTTCACAGCAAGAGCTGACTAACACCACATCCTCCAAATCATTGTTATGTAAATGGCTGCCACCAGGCCTACATGTAAGGTCATTGTGTACTCAAAATGTGAGAATTCTTGAACTCTCGGTGCCTCTCCAACACAATGTACATGGCTAAATTTCCGCCAATAAGTTCACTAATATACCACACAGATCTCCCTGAACTTTTATTAAATGCAATGCAAAGTTCTTTCTTTTCATTTTCTGCTTCGGCATAGTTAAAATGCTTTTTATCAATGTAAAACGGCTCTTGCTGTTTGGCTTCTGTGGTTAGAGTCTTTTGAACTCTTTGGCTTTTCGGCTCCTAGGCTGTAAGTTTTGAATCAGCAAATGCCCCAAGGAGAAAAGCGGCAGCAAATGTCAAGCTTGCGTCTGTGTTTCCCTTCTCTCCACAACTTAGCCCACATGTCTTGGTGTCTCTCCAACATTCAGATGCCAGAGAACAGATGTTTTCTTACTTTATCCAGGTTTTCTAACATTTCTTTAGACTTCACCTGATCTTATGTTATTATTGAACTATCATCTCAATTACCACTAGGAAGAAAATTTACAATTTTTAGAGAAAAGGTAACCCTGGTATACTGTTGGTAGGGACGTAAACTGGTGCAGCCACTGTGGAAAACAGTATGGAGGGTTCTCCAAAACCTAAAAAGAGAACTACTATATGACCTCGCAACTACACTCTTAGGTAGAAATCTGAAAAAACCAAAAACATGTGTTCTCAATAACATGTATTGGAAAAGATACATGCACCCTAATGTTCGCAGCCTCCTTGTGTACAATTACCAAGATATGGAAGCAACCTCAGTGTCATCAAGAGATGAATAGATAAAGAAGATGTGGTCCATATAACCAAAGGCATACTACTCAGCCTTACAAAAGAACAAAATTTTGCCATTTGCAGCAACATAGATGGACTTGGAGGGCATTGTGGTAAGTGAAATAAGTCAAACAGAAACAAATACTGTAGGATATCACCTCTATATGGAATCTAAAAATACAACAATCTACCAAATATAACAAAACAGAAGGAGAGTTACAGATATAGAGAACAAACTAATGGTTGTCAGCGCGGAGGCGGAGGAAGGGGAAATACAGGGGTCGGGAAGTGAGAGATGTAAACTACTTGGTCCACAATAGGCTCAAGGATGTATTGTACAACACAGGGAATATAAGCAATATTTTGTAATAACTGTAAAGGTAAAGTAACCTTTAAAAAGTATATAAAAATGTTTTTAAAAGAAATCATACTGAAAATTGGAAACAATTTAAATATCCATCAACAGGAAAATGCACATATAAATTATTGTATTTCCGTACATGGGAATCCTACATAGCGAGGAAAGTACATGAACTAAACAGATCTTTACGTGTCAGCATGGATGAACCTAGCAAAGATAACACTAAATAAAGCAAGTAAGAAGACAAAATATAGAATACTATATGCGGTTTACGAGTACTTAAAAATGTAGCATAAATAGAAAGACGTCCATGTCAGTAATGGAGACCAAGTTCAGAAGAGTGGATACCCAGGGTCAGCTGGGGAGTGGTTGTGTTTGGGAAAGTGGTCACACCAGACTCTTCAACAGGACTGGAAATGTTTCAGTTCACACGCTGGCTGGAAGACAGAGGAGTGTCTGCGATGTCATAATGTGAGCATCTAGGGGATCTGATGTTCGGGAGCTGGTAGAGGTTGGAGGAATCCAGAAGGTGGTGGTAGAAGAGGAACGTTGTACACAGAACGCCTAAGGCCTGACCAGAGGACGACCACTGTTCTAGAAACTGGACACAAATCCAACTTCTACGGCCAACCTTAAAAGACAAACTGAGGCATATTTAAAATTTTCAGACTTTATGTGAGCAAAATTAGATTCAATTCAGGCACCACCAAAGTGGAAGCGGTGAGGAGCACTCCAGCCACAGGAGCTGCAGAGATGTTTATTTTAAAAGGGCAGAAGCAAAGCAAGGAAATGACTGATTTGCTATAGCTTTAAAGCCTAGTTGGTGGTTTGCGACCGGTTGTCCTCAGCGGTGTCCGTCACCCTGACACGTTGACAGGCTTAGATTTTCGTTGCTTTACATAGGCGGCCGCATGACTAGAGCCACCACAGCCTAATGGCCCCCTGCAGGGTTAATTTACTAACACCAGTTGTCTCAGTCCTTCCTCTTACTCAGTCACATCACTTCCTACGCCTCAGTTTCTCTTCTGTAAGTGGACATTCAGTAGTAAATTCTCTGTGCAGGTGTCAGTGCCAAACAAAGTGATTATTAGTAACCATGATCATGTCCTGAATACACTGAACACGTCACCGTTTGCCAACCACCGTGTCAAGTCAGCAGAGACAACAGAAATTAAGAGCTCTCCGCAAAAATTCACACACCCGTGCACCAGGTAACGGACCACAGGCAGATGTTCACTCAGCCTTTCATGTGTCCCTCACGGAGTGCACGATCTCTCCTAGGCGGGGCGAGCACAGACACTTAGCGGCAGTTTAATGACTTTTATAAATGCATTGATACAACCATGTCTCACTTTTGTTTGGATCAGTCAGCAAACACTTTTTGTAAACCCCGAACACTCCACACCTCCTACCTTTCACGCCACCCTAGTCTCGAATCTCCCACCCCTGCTCCTCAGGCTGGGTCCCCATGGGAGGCGGGGCTGCGTGCTGACACACAGAGGAGCAGGTGGGGGTCTTCGATCCCCGCCCACACTGCGCTGCCCGCAGGTTTGAACCGCAGCGTGGAGAGCGAAGAGGTCTGAGCCAACGTGAGCACAGCATCGTGGGGCCTGCCTAGCTGGGGCCAGTGGCCCTGTGTCTTCTGCCTGCAACGCGGGTCCTGCGCACGCTGCACCTGAGGGCCTGGGAGGTGAGCCGGGGCCCCCAGGCAGGTGCGAGCATCGTGTCCGCAGCCAGCATCCCCGAGGCCACGCTGCGGCAATGATCACTTGGTGAAGCTGAGCCGTGACAGCGTGGGAATATATAAGGGAAGTGCTGGAGAAAAACAGAAAGCAGGGAAGGGAGATGGAGATTGTTAGCTGCTAGGAGGAGGCTGCTAGCTGAAACTAAGTGATCCCTGAGGACTTTCTGGGGAAGATAATATTTAAGAGGGAGCAAGGAGCATATCTGGGAAGTGAATAGTACAGGTAGAGGGAACAGCCAGATGCAAAGTCAATGAGGCAAGAGTAGGCTGGAGTACCCAAGGAGCAGAAAGGATGTCAGTGTGTGGAAAACAGGGCAAGCAAAGTGGAGAGGAGAAGGAAACAGTCAGACACGAAACAGAGGTCCACATTTCTAGGGCTCTGGAGGCACTTTGAGGACTTTGCTTCTTCTGTGAAGAAGCCATTGAAGAGATTTCACTGACATGATCTGACTTATGTTTAAACAGGATCTCTCTGGATGCCATGTTGATTAGAGAGTGTAGGAGAGTAAGGACAAGCCCCAGAATACCAAGAGTTGATTCAAAGAAGTGATTACTCAAACATGGTCCCCCTCCTCAGTGAGGACGCAGAGCAGGAATCGGCAAATAATGGCCACAAATCAAATCAGGCTCTCAGCCTGGATCTGTGGGACTGTGAGCTAATAATGCTTCTCACGTTTAGAAAGCTTGTTGAAGAAGAAAGAGGAGAAGCTACAGAAGCTGTATATGGCCCACAAAGCCTAAGATATTTAAAATCCAGAAAATGCTTTCCAACACCTGATGTAAAGCATGTGGCTCGTAGGAGGTGCTCAACAAAATTTGGAAGAGGAATACATGTGTCAATTAGTTCCTGAAAACATTGTAAAGTGATAGGTGTCAAGAAACATTTATCCCTTCACCCTTAACCTTCACAAATTATGCCATTTCCATTGAGCTATTGAAAACTATATTCTGGCTTTCAAAACAATAAACCAGGGGGCACTTTCTCACATAAGCAAGGTCATAAACATCTGTCGAGTAAAGTTGAAAGAGCAACAGATCAATAATAACACAAAACATTTTGATAGATTTTTAAGCCTTACAAAGCATTTTCATGTTCATTCTCTAATTTAATCCTCAAATCTACTCCATGAGATAGTTATTATTTTCCCTTTAGAAATGACCACATATTACAATCCTCAGTGATTGCTCAAGAAAAGCTGAAATCTTGAGTGCCACATCAATTAATGCCAAGGTTGGGTTTTTTCCCATGGGAACATTGGATGCTAAAATCCACAGGGATTTTCAGCTCAAGATGGCAGACGAGGAAACATATTCACTTTCTGTTCCTCCTGAAACCATATTTCAACAATACTGTAGAAATACCAAAATTAATCAACCAATCAAAGCCAAGACACTTTGGAAGTCATCCACCACAGAAAGATTTCAACACATTTCGAGAAGGCAAACAATGAAATGGAGGAGCCATGAATAAAATAATGAAGAAAAGACTAACCCTAAGTAAGGTCTGAACAAACCCAGTCAGCTTTTGCTGAGCTCTGGTTATAGTAAAGGGCAGAGGAAAGAAGAGGGGCTGAAAACAAGGAGACAAAAGTCATTTTAGGAAAAAAAGGTCATTTCATGAGCTCCAGGGAACACTCCGCCTGCTGCCATACTAACTCATGAATTACAATGGATTGTTGGTAAGCAAGATGAGAAAACAGGGAAGAAACCAAACAAACAAAAATCAAGACATTGTTTCTTACTGAACTCTTCTCAAATGAGATCGAGGAATTAGGGTTCAATGCCACAGCTGTAAATCATCTCTGCTCTTGGAGAGGTTAGAAAGGGCTTATAATATTTACCCTTTTCTTTCAGACATAATTTAGGTGTGAGCAAAAGCTTTTTGTGTCCTCCAACCCCAAAGTTTATTGGGGATGGAAGTCCAAATTTGCTGTGACATACCATGAAAAGAATCTCATGAGCAAAGGGTCCAACTAATTCTGGAATATATGAATTACGCCCAGTGTTATTTTCAATAGACTTTGAACAAAAATATATACATACATTTTGACTGATCTATACGATTCTGGGTTCTGAAACTTCTACATGTCACCTGTGTGATACATAACACACAATGTCAGCCCCAGGAGAGAGAAAACACTCCAATGAAGCAAGCCAAAGACACAAGTTTTAAACAAGGTCAAGTGACGTGTACACCATCAGCTTCCAGCTCCTGAATAACAACACATGTTTCCCTTGTCCTAGACACCCAAGAGTACGTCTCCTCTCTTGGGCATAAGAATCTCTCGAGTTACATATGTGTAATAAAGAGTGGACCCAGCTGGCATACTCACAATGACCAAATTGTGTTGATGGTACTTTAAACCAATACATCGCTCCACGCTGAAGTTGCAATAAAGGATATATTTGCTTTCTAGACATGAATGAGACGCCTTGCTGGATATACGCCAGGAAGGCCAGAGAAACTGGCTTCTAATCCATACAGAACAATTCACTGGTGAATTTCTTTCAGGATAGCCCATGATTTATCTAGACTACAATCTTTACATACCTGGATGCTTCAATCTAGACAAAGGGAAAATCCGGCCTTCAAGCCTCAGTTAGCAATGTGGAAGGGCAGCACCAATGGTACCACCAGCTGACAACTGGTGGTCTTTGACCTGTATCTTCTGAGATTTGAACACATTGTGGTGGATGACCAATTCATGTGTTGAACAAAAGAAGACCTCCTACAGGACAGTGTAGCTGTTCGTTACAGGTATGGCACTTAGGGCTAAGTACCATAAGGACTACAAGAAAAAATGAAAAACAAGTAACACGTAAAGCATATATGATAAGGTGGCACCGCAGTCCAGAACACGAGCTCTGAAATCACACAGGCTTCCTTCAAATCCCGGCTAAGCCACTATCATCTGTATACCCTGAAGAAAAGTGCAAGGTTTAAATGTTGTTTGAACAAATCTCAAAAAAGAAGTGAAGAAAGAACCTACCTGCCAGGAAGGGACATCGTGGGGTGCAGCATCCAGTCGGATCCGGGCTCTGCATCTCCTGCTCAGAAACCTTCGCCACCTGGCTCATGGTGATGCTGGCAGCTGAGCAGCCCTGGAGAAGGCGATCCTGTCTCCAGGCCTCGCAGAGAAGCTGGGGAGGTCCCCGGAGGAGGTGGCCCACACCCTGGCAAGCTCTGGGTGCCTCCTGCCCTCAGCTCTGAGCAGGCTCTGGCCTCTGGGCCCCATAGTGGGGAAGGGCAGGCCGATACATATTCGCGGCTGAGGGGCCTGCAGGGCCGGTGCCCAGGCAGGGTGAGCTCTGAAGGAGAAGGCTTCCACAGTCCCCAACAGTCTCTGCATGGTGGCCCATCCCGTACCAAACACCTGCCACCCACAGCGAGAAGACCCAGCCACTAGAAAGTCCAGAAGGGGCCCCGCCTTTTCCCTTTGGGCTGGTGTTTCTCCACCAGCTGGGCTCGCATGTGCCCCCTGCCTCACACCCTGCCCCGCCCACCCTTTCTCTGTGACACGTACAATGGACATGTCACAGAGGCAGGCGGAGCCGTCAGATATAAAAGGAGTGAGAAGCTCTCCCACTGTCACTCTCTGCTCTCAGATCAGGCACACAGCAGCTCTGATATGGAACCCATGGACACCACACCTCCTTCCCACGCCATCATCTACCATTCTGCTCCTGTTTTCCCCAGCACCCCATTTACGGCTTTGCCGGGCATCGGTGCTTCAGCAGGCAGCACGTCTGACCCCGAACCTATGGACACCACACCTCCTTCCCACGCCGTCATCTTCCGTTCTGCTCCTGTTTTCTCCAGCACCCCAGTTACGGCTTTGCCGGGCATCGGTGCTTCAGCAGGCAGCACCTCAGATCCCGAACCTATGGACACCACACCTCCTTCCCACGCCGTCATCTTCCATTCTGCTCCCGCTTTCTCCAGCACCCGTTCACGGCTTTGGCGACACGGCGTTGGCGGGCATCGGTGCTTCGGCAGGCAGCACGTCGGACACCAAAGCTACGGACACCTCACCTCCTTTACAGGCTGACAAGACCCAACACATAGACCAACACTTCAAAGTTATGACAGAAAGTTGAGTAAGGTATACATTTGGAATTTCATTTATTATTATTAAAAAGCACAACTGTAGTGCTTAGACTATAACAAGTACTATTCTAAGTTCTTACCAAATATTAACCCACATATTCCTCATAATGGCAACCCTATAGGCAGGTAATGTTCATTTTTTTTGTGGTACGCAGGCCTCTCACTGTTGTGGCCTCTCCCGCTGCAGATCACACGCTCTGGACGCGCAGGTTCAGCGGCCATGGCTCACGGGCCCAGCCGCTCCACGACATATGGGATACTCCCGCACCGGGGCACGAACCCGTGCCCCCTGCATCAGCAGGCGGACTCCCAACCACTGCACCACTATGGAAGCCCGGCAGGTAATATTCATAATATTCACTTTTGGGGGGAAACTGAGTCCCAGAGACGTTGAATAGCTTGCCTAATGCCACACAGTAAGTAGGTGGCAAAAACCCAGGAGTAAAACCAGACCTTCTTGACTTTCATCACTTTGCTGTGTCACCTTATTATAAGTTGTGGTTATGGAAGGGACTAAATTGGCAAGACTCTGAGCTCAAAGGAGAAGGGAGAAATGAGAAAATGAGTGATCCTAGAAACTAGAGAAGATTTAGGCTCAGAAATTTCTGATGATGAGACCCGGAAGATCAAGAACTTGGTTGGAATATTAACTTGGGGTAGTACCTGAATCCATTGAGAAATGGTTTTGTTTTGTGTAAAATTTAGAAAGGCCAGTTGGATGAAGATTAATGAAGAAAAAAGAAGGAAGGAAAAGGAAAAGGTGCCTTAAGTGAGACATAACCACTTCACTCTAAGTACTAGGGGTGTGGTCCTGTGGGAAAGGATGGAGCTCTCTCTACCAGGTTTGTCACCAGGATGAACAAGGAGAAACATGGCAAGCATTGTACTGGTTTTGATGATCCCTCAAAACCACGGCTTCAGTTTCAAAGAATGACCTACGGTAGCATAACTACTGTGTGTCAGACATGCCACTAAGTGTGTTTCCAGTCACACCTTTTAATTGGAGAAAAGGATCAATAGTCTATCTACCAAAGATCACACAGAGGGTGGGGGAGCCCATTTTTAAACCACCTGCCTCCAATTCCAGGTGCCAGGAGCCAGACTCAGCCTACAGGTCTCTTCTGCTCACCTGGAAGTGAAACCATGTGTCATGATTAGTGCAATCCTGTCTTCACTCATCAAGGTACCTTGAACACTTGCACGTCCTCCAAGTAGCATGTAGCATAAGCAAAAAGATGTTTGCCCCGGTATTGTCCAGGAACTTGGAATCAGCTGTGCCTAGTTAGGCGGACCTGGTTTAGAGTGGAGAGGACCACCGATCTTCCACCTGGGCAAGTGCCTTTTGACCTTCTGCCATCAGAGGGCCAAAAACTTCAGCCTGAGAATGTGCTGAGCCCTGTAGCCTATTACACCGGCTCAGAACAATGAGGAGCACATCTTTTTCCAATCACCTTGCCTCAAGCTCCCCATGACCCATACTGCCCTGCTTCTTTATTCTTTATCCCACAGATACCCCAAGCCCCTTGCTTTCGGGAAGGAGGATTTGAGACCTATTTTCACGTCACTTCCTCGCATGGCTGCCCTGTGAATAAACCTCCTCTTTGCTGCAAACCTCAGCATCTCAGTGTTTTGGCTTGCTGTGCCTCAGACACAATGGTTGGGAGCAGTGGTAAAGGTCCCCTTGCCTGTAAGGGAAGCTGGTGCCTAGTAGTCACTTTGTGGATGTTTTCTCCTCCCGGGGGGCAGACGTCCTGCTCTTCCGGAAAGGGAGAAATGCAGGAGCTGGACCCTTGCCCTCAGCATCACCGTCACCTAGGAGCTTCTTAGAAGGACAGAATCCAGACCCCACCCAGAACTACTGAATACCAGCCTGCATTTAACAAGATCCTCAAGGGAGGCACACCCATGTGAAATTTGGAGAGGCACCAAGCTGTCATCCTGTTCCCCGCAGCTAATGAAAACCAAGCAAAGATTCATCCAAAGCCTACTCTGCCGCAGTCAATTGGATATCATATGAGCTCATTTAATCCTCCCCAGAACCTGCAAATGAGACTGCACATTCCACGGAGCAACTAAGACCGTGCGCCACAACTACCGAGCCTGCGCTCTAGAGCCCGTGAACCAAAACTACTGAAGCCCACACACCTACACTCCATGCTCAGCAACAACGAGAAGCCACCCCAATGAGAAGCCTGCGCACTGCAACAAAGAGTACCCCACGCTCACTGCAACTAGAGAAAGCCCACACACAGCAATGAAGAGCCTATGCAGCCAAAAATAAATAAATAAATAAACCTGTTAAAAAATAAATCGTGTTTTAGTAACTTACTAAAAGGCACACAATCAGTAAATCTGAGCAAGTATTCAATCCCAAATCTGTCACACTGAAGTTTAAGCTAGTACTTGAGATTAATAAAAACAGCACTAAATTAAAAGTTCAGAGATATTTTTTATTTCATACTCTTTCACTAACACTCTTTGGAGATAAATCATTTCATTTATATGGGCCTTAGTTTTTACAACTATAACAGTTGGAAGCTTGACTAGATGATCTGTATGTAGTTTTCCAATTCTAAAATGGTCCACTAATTTGGATTCCTACAATAATTGCTCTTGCAATACATGCATGCTGCCACCAAGTAGCAGTAGAGACTACTAGTTCCTTTTTTATCCCTAGTGGGGAGTGCATTTTGACATCAGACTTATCCGTCAATAGTACAACCTGTTAGTAGAACTGTAAAATAACAGAATCTGGTATTGTCTCCTGCAAAGCAGAAGCTTTACATTGTGTCTGTGAGTCATATCAGAATCACCTGTAGGTTTTGAAACATAGAGGAAATCCAGAACCCATTGAATGAGAATCTTCAGAGACAGGACTTGGGCATCTGGATTTTGGGTCTCCCATCATTTGTATATTTTATTTCATTTTATTTTTTGCCTATGTACAATATTAGTCACATCCTTTTGAATCTTTAAAAGATTCTTTGTGTTTTAAATTTTACAATATTCCATAATCTTCACCTACTTTTCATAAGGTGTTATCTGTTATGTTTATTCGATCTTGTGCTTCTCCTGGTTAAGACTTCATTATATTTTTTTTCGGGGCCCTGCCTCATGTCTTGGAGGATCTTAATTCCCTGACCTGGGATTGGACCCCAGGGCCCCAGCAGTGAAAGCGCCAAGTTCTAACCACTGGAAAACCAGGGAATTCCCAAGGCTTCTGTTTTAAATGACTTCTTTTCCCACTCTAATTCATTCCTGGGATGAATTTCATGTTTGAACATTAAAGCAACCTGGCATTACCAAAATAAAGCTACTTTGATTCTGATATATGATTGTTTTACATACCATGGGTACAGTTTGTGCTTCTGTTTACACATTTTGCATGCATTTTCAAAAGAGAAACTGGCCTGTGATTCTATTCTTGTGATATTCTTTATAGATTTTGTTTTGTTTTGTTTTTAAGATTCTATACTTCATTTTTTATTTATTTATTTTTGGCTGCATTGGGTCTTCATTGTTGCACGTGAGCTTTCTGTAGTTGCGGTGAGCGGGTGGCTATTCTTTGTTGTGGTGAGTAGGCTTCTCCTTGCGGTGGCCTGTCTTGTTGTGGAGCACGGGCTCTAGGCATGCAGGCTTCAGTAGTTGCGGCACGCGGGCTCAGCAGTTGTGGCTCGCAGGCTCCAGAGCGCAGGCTCAGCAGTTGTGGCACGTGGGCGTAGTTGCTCCACGGCATGTGGGATCTTCCCCCACAAGGGCTCGAACCCGTGTCCCCTGCATTGGGAGGCGGATTCTTAACCACTGCACCATCAGGGAAGCCCTTCTTTGTACTTTTGATCTGAAGCTTATGTTGGCCTTATAAATACTTTCAGCAATATATAGTTTTCTGTTTCCTGGAAGATTTTTATGTAAGATTACCAATACTTCTTCCCTAAATATTTGGACGAAGGTACTTGGAAACCCATGTATCCCTGGAAATCATTTTCTGTAAAGGTACTTAACTATACAAACAACTTTTTGTGTAGATACAGGCTTTGTAGATATTTTTTCTTTGTTGGGTTAGTCTTGTTAGGTTGCATTTGTTAAGAAGGTGTAATTTTGGATGAATTTTCAAATTTATAACTATAAAATTATCATAATTTTAACAGCTTTATTGGGATGTAATTTACATACCATAATTTCAACTCTTTTATGTATACAATTCAGTGGTTCTTAGTGTAACCACTAAAAGACTTGTGTAACCATCACAACAATCCAATTGTAGATTTTTGTCCCCCCACCAAAAACCCATTACACATTAACAAGGTTTTTTCATTCTCCTCAACCCTCTCAGCCCTAGGCAACCACTAATCGACTTCCTGTCTCTACAGATTGGCTATTCTGGGCATTTCATATAAATGGCACCATACAATATGTGATCTTTTGTGATTGGCTGCTTTAACTTTACATAATGCTTTCATGGTTCATTCATGTTGTAACATGGATCAATATTTCAGTCCTTTTTATAGCTGAATGCTATTCTATTGTACGGCTATTCCACATTTTGTTTCTTCATTTATCAGATTGACATTTGAATTATTTCCACCTTTTGTTTTTAGAAATATGCTTCTCTGAACATTCACGTACAAGCTTTGGTGCCGACATAAGATTTTATTTCTCTTAGGTATATATTTAGTAATGGAACTGCTGGGTCATAGGGTAACTCGATGTTTAACACTTGCAGGAACTCTCAAGCTGTTTTGTAAAATGGCCACGCCATTTTACATTCCCACCAGCAATGTATGTGGCTTTTAATCTCTTGTCTTACAGCCTAGCATGTCGTCTATGTTGGGAAACGTTTCACATGTAGTTGAGCAGGATGAGCATTTTACTGTTCGGTTGAGTGTTCTCTAGACATTTAGTAGGTCTTGTTAATTCATAGTCTTGTCCAAGTCTTCTATATCGTTGTTGATCTTCTGCCTAATTGTTCTATCCATTATTGACCATGGAGTACTGAAGCCTCTACCTAATATTGTGCAATTATCTACTTCTTCCTTCAATTCTTCATGGGTTTTGGTATTTTCTTCTTCATGTAGTTTGGTTTTATCTTATTCAGGGCAAATATGTTAAAAATTTTGGTATCTTCCCTTTTTTATCATAAAATGTCCCTTTTCATATCTAGTAACTTTTTTGTTTGTTTTAAAGTCTATATTTTCTGGTATTAGTATAGCCACTTCAGCATGCTTATGGTTGCTATTTGCATGCACCTCTTATGTTTCAGTGAACTTTGTGAGAAGACAGGGCCTGGGAGCTGCGGCCTCACACTCGGGCTCCAGAGGAAGATGTGTGTGACACACCTCAAACTGACCCAAAACACGGAGCAAAACCAGCCATCTAGAGGTCTACAAGAGAGCCACTGCAGCTAGCCCATAGGTCCAAGGAAAATGAATTCTTTCCGATTTCTTCCAAAGCATTTTCACAGCAAGAGCTGACTAACACCACATCCTCCAAATCATTGTTATGTAAATGGCTGCCACCAGGCCTACATGTAAGGTCATTGTGTACTCAAAATGTGAGAATTCTTGAACTCTCGGTGCCTCTCCAACACAATGTACATGGCTAAATTTCCGCCAATAAGTTCACTAATATACCACACAGATCTCCCTAAACTTTTATTAAATGCAATGCAAAGTTCTTTCTTTTCATTTTCTGCTTCGGCATAGTTAAAATGCTTTTTATCAATGTAAAACGGCTCTTGCTGTTTGGCTTCTGTGGTTAGAGTCTTTTGAACTCTTTGGCTTTTCGGCTCCTAGGCTGTAAGGTTTGAATCAGCAAATGCCCCAAGGAGAAAAGCGGCAGCAAATGTCAAGCTTGCATCTGTGTTTCCCTTCTCTCCACAACTTGGCCCGCATGTCTTGGTGTCTCTCCAACATTCAGATGCCAGAGAACAGATGTTTTCTTACTTTATCCAGGTTTTCTAAAATTTCTTTATACTTCACCTGATCTTATGTTATTATTGAACTATCATCTCAATTACCACTAGGAAGAAAATTTACAATTTTTAGAGAAAAGGGAACCCTGGTACACTGTTGGTACGGACGTAAACTGGTGCAGCCACTGTGGAAAACAGTATGGAGGGTTCTCCAAAACCTAAAAAGAGAACTACTATATGACCTCGCAACTCCACTCTTAGGTAGAAATCTGAAAAAACCAAAAACACGTGTTTTCAATAACATGTATTGGAAAAGATACATGCACCCCAATGTTCGCAGCCTCCTTGTGTACAATTACCAAGATATGGAAGCAACCTAAGTGTCATCAAGAGATGAACAGATAAAGAAGATGTGGTACATATAACCAATGGCATACTACTCAGCCTTAAAAAAGAACAAAATTTTGCCATTTGCAGCAACATAGATGGACTTGGAGGGCATTGTGGTAAGTGAAATAAGTCAAACAGAAACAAATACTGTTGGATATCACCTCTATATGGAAGCTAAAAAATACAACAATCTACCAAACATAACAAAACAGAAGGAGAGTTACAGATATAGAGAACAAACTAATGGTTGCCAGCGCGGAGGGGGAGGAGGGGGCAATACAGGGATCGGGAAGTGAGAGATGTGAACTACTAGGTCCACAATAGGCTCAAGGATGTATTGTACAACACAGGGAATATAGGCAATATTTTGTAATAACTGTAAATGTAAAGTAACCTTTAAAAAGTATATAAAAATGTTTTTAAAAGAAATCATACTGAAAATTGGAAACAATTTAAATATCCATCAACAGGAAAATGCACATATATATTATTGTAATTCCGTACATGGGAATCCTACATAGCGAGGAAAGTACATGAACTAGACAGATCTTTACGTTTCAGCATGGATGAACCTAGCAAAGATAACACTAAATAAAGCAAGTAAGAAGACAAAATATAGAATACTATATGTGGTTTAAGCCACGAGTACTAAAAAATGTAGCATAAATAGAAAGACGTCCATGTCAGTGATGGAGACCAAGTTCAGAAGAGTGGTTTCCCAGGGTCAGCTGGGGAGTGGCTGTGTTTGGGAAAGTGGTCACACAAGACTCTTCAACAGGAATGGAAATGTTTCAGTTCACACGCTGGCTGGAGACAGAGGAGTGTCTGCGATGTTATAATGTGAGCATCTAGGGGATCTGATGCGCGGGAGCTGGTAGAGGGTGGAGGCATCCAGAAGGTGGTGGTAGAAGAGGAACGTTGGTTTAGGGAGGAAGATGGCGGAAGAGTAAGACGCGGAGATCACCTTCCTTCCCACAGATACATCAGAAATTCAGCTACACGTGGAACAACTCCAACGGAACACCTACTGAACGCTGACAGAAGACCTCAGGCCCCCCAAAAGGCAAGAAACTCCCCACATACCTGGGTAGGTCAAAAGAAAAAAAGAATAAACAGAGACAATAGGATATGGACGGGACCTGCACCAGTGGGAGGGAGCCGTGAAGGAGGGAAAGTTTCTACACACTACAAGCCCCTTCGAGGGCGGAGACTGCAGGTGGCGGAGGGGGAAAGCTTCGGAGTAGCGGAGGAGAGCACAGCAACAGGGGTGTGGAGGGCAAAGCAGAGAGATTTTGGCACAGAGGATCGGTGCCCTCAGGCACACACCAGCCCGAGAGACTTGTCTGCTCGGCCGCCAGGGCGGGCGGGGCTGGGAGCTGAGGCTCGGGTATCGGCTTTCAGTCGGAGCGCAGGGAGAGGACTGGGGCTGGCGGCAGGAAGAGAGCCTGAAGGGGTTAGTGCTAGCCCGGAGGGAGTCCGGGGAAAGGGTCTGGAGCTACCGGAGAGGCAAGAGACTTTTTTCCCTTTTGTTGCCTGGTGCGCGAGGAGAGGGCATTCCCCTCCCTCCCCTCTGCCTGAGTGAGCCAGAGCCCCCGAATCAGCGGCTCCTTTAAACCCGTCCTGTCTGAGCGAAGAACGGATGCCCTCCGGCAACCTACGCGCAGAGGCGGGGCCAGGTCCAAGGCTGAGACCCGGGAGCTGTGAGAGCAGAGACAGGGAAATCTCTCTGTGCAGCCTCCGAGGCAGCGGATTAAAGCTCCACGGTCCATTTGATGCGCCCTGCGTCTGTGGAGTGCATGAATGGACAGCGAATCATCCCAAATTGAGGAAGTGGACCTTGAGGTCAAGATTTAAGACTTTCCCCCCCCTTTTTTTTTCCTCTTTTTACAATGAATTATCTCAAATTAAGGAGGTGGACTTAGCAAGATTTCAGACTTTTCGCCCTTTTCCTCTTTTTACAACGAATTATCCCAAATCGAGGAGGTGGACTTGGAGAGCAAGATTTTTGATTTTTCCCCCTGCTCTCTTTTTGTGAATGTGTATGTGTAATCTTCTGTGTAAGATTCTCTCTGTATAGCTTTGCTTCCACCATATGTCCCAGGATTCTTTCGGTCCGTGTTTTTTTTCAATAATTGCTTTTTAATTTTAATAACGCTACTATATTTCATACTTTATTCTATTTTACTTTACCTGCTCTTTCTTTTTTTCTCCCTTCCCTTCCTCCCTCCCTCCCTCCGCTCCTCCTTTCCTTCTTTCTTTTTCTTTCCTCCATCCCTCCCTCCCTCCCACCCTTCTTCTTTCCACATTCTTTTTCTTTCCTTCCTCCCTCCCTCCCTCCTGTCTTTCTTTCTTTCTTTCCTTCCTCCCTCCCTCCCTCTCTTCTTCCATTCACTCTTCCTTTTGCTTTCATTCCTCCCTCCCTCCCTCCTTTCTTTCCTTTCTTTCCATCCTTCCTCCCTCCCTCCTTTCTTTCTTTCTTCCTTCCTTCCTTCCTTACTTCCCTTCTTCCTTTCTTTCAATCTCTCTTTCTTTCTTCTACTAATTATTTCTTTCTACTTTTTCTCACTGTTATTCTGAGCCGGGTGGATGAAAGGCTCTTGGTGCTGCAGCCAGGAGTTAGTGCTGTGCCTCTGAAGTGGGAGAGCCAACTTCAGGACACGGGTCCACAAGAGACCTCCCAGCTCCACATAATATCAAGCAGCGAAAATCTCCCAGGGATCTCCATCTCAACACCAGCACCCAGCTTCAGTCAACGACCAGCAAGCTACAGTGCTGGTCACCCTATGCCAAGCAACTAGCAAGGCAGGAACACAACCCCACCCATTAGCAGAGAGGCTACCTAAAAACATAATAAGGCCACAGGCACCCCAAAACACACCACCAGTCGTGGACCTGTCCACCAGAAAGACAAGATCGAGCTTCAACCACCAGAACACAGGCATTAGTCCCCCCCACCAGGAAGCCTACACAACCTACTGAAACAACCTTAGCCACGGGGGACAGACACCAAAAACAACGGGAACTACGAATCTGCAGCCTGCAAAAAGGAGACCCCAAACACAGTAACATAAGCAAAATGAGAAAGCAGAAAAACACACAGCAGGTGAAGGAGCAAGATAAAAACCTACCAGACCTAACAAATGAAGAGGTAATAGGCAGTCTACCTGAAAAAGATTTCAGAATAATGATAGTAAAGCTGATCCAAGATTCTATTTCCCAGATCCAAAATCTTGGAAATAGAATAGACAATATGCAAGAAACAGTTAACAAGGACCTAGAAGAACTAAAGATGAATCAAGCATCAATTAAAAACACAATAAATGAAATGAAAAATACTCTAGATGGGATCAATAGCAGAATAACTGAGGCAGAAGAACGGATAAGTGAGGTGGAAGATAAAATAGTGGAAATAAGTGATGCAGAGAAAAATAAAGAAAAAAGAATGAAAAGAACAGAGGACAGTCTCAGAGACCTCTGGGACAACATTAAACGCACCAACATTCGAATTATAGGGGTTCCAGAAGAAGAAGAGAAAAAGAAAGGGACTGAGAAAATATTTGAAGAGATTATAGTTGAAAACTTCCCTAATATGGGAAAGGAAATAGTTAATCAAGTCCAGGAGGCACAGAGAGTCCCATACAGAATAAATCCAAGAAGAAATACGCCAAGACACATATTAATCAAACTGTCAAAAATTAAACACAAAGAAATCATATTAAAAGCAGCAAGGGAAAAACAACAAATAACACACAAGGGAATCCCCATCAGGTTAACAGCTGATCTCTCAGCAGAAACTCTACAAGCCAGAAGGGAGTGGCAGGACATAATGAAAGTGCTGAAGGAGAGAAACCTGCAACCAAGATTACTCTACCCAGCAAGGATCTCATTCAGATTTGATGGAGAAATTAAAACGTTTACAGACAAGCAAAAGCTGAGAGAGTTCAGCACCACCAAACCAGCTTTACAACAAATGCTAAAGGAACTTCTCTAGGCAAGAAACACAACAGAAGGACTATACCTACAATAACGAACCCAAAGCCATTAAGGAAATGGGAATAGGAACATACATATCAATAATTACCTTAAATGTAAATGGACTAAATGCTCCCACCAAAAGACACAGAGTGGCTGAATGGATACAAAAACAAGACCCATATATATGCTGTCTACAAGAGACCCACTTCAGACCTAGAGACACATACAGATTGAAAGTAAGGGGATGGAAAAAGATATTCCATGCAAATGGAAATCAAAAGAAAGCTGGAGTAGCAATTCTTATATCAGACAAAATAGACTTTAAAATAAAGACTATTAGAAGAGACAAAGAAGGACACTACATAATGATCAAGGGATCGATCCAAGAAGAAGATATAACAATTGTAAATATTTATGCACCCAACATAGGAGCACCTCAATACATAAGGCAAATACTAACAGCCATAAAAGGGGAAATTGACAGTAACACAATCATAGTAGGGGACTTTAACACCCCACTTTCACCAATGGACAGATCATCCAAAATGAAAATAAATAAGGAAACACAAGCTTTAAATGATACATTAAACAAGATGGACTTAATTGATATTTATAGGACATTCCACCCAAAAACAACAGAATACACATTTTTCTCAAGTGCTCATGGAACATTCTCCAGGATAGACCATATCTTGGGTCACAAATCAAGCCTTGGTAAATTTAAGAAAATTGAAATTGTATCAAGTATCTTTTCCGACCACAATGCTATGAGACTAGACATCAATTACAGGAAAAGATCTGTAAAAAATACAAACACATGGAGGCTAAACAATACACTACTCAATAATGAAGTGATCACTGAAGAAATCAAAGAGGAAATTAAGAAATACTTAGAAACAAATGACAATGGAGACACGACGACCCAAAACCTATGGGACGCAGCAAAAGCAGTTCTAAGGGGGAAGTTTATAGCAATACAATCCCACCTTAAGAAACAGGAAACATCTCGAGTAAACAACCTGACCCTGCACCTAAAGCAATTAGAGAAAGAAGAACAAAAAACCCCCAAAGTTAGCAGAAGGAAAGAAATCATAAAGATCAGATCAGAAATAAATGAAAAAGAAATGAAGGAAACGATAGCAAAGATCAACCAAACTAAAAGCTGGTTCTTTGAGAAGATAAACAAAATTGACAAACCATTAGCCAGACTCATCAAGAAAAGAAGGGAGAAGACTCAAATCAGTAGAATTAGAAATGAAAAAGGAGAAGTAACAACTGACACTGCAGAAATACAAAAGATCATGAGAGATTACTATAAGCAACTCTATGCCAATAAAATGGACAACCTGGAAGAAATGGACAAATTCTTAGAAATGCACAACCTACCAAGACTGACTCAGGAAGAAATAGAAAATATGAATAGACCAATCACAAGCACTGAAATTGAAACTGTGATTAAAAATCTTCCATCAAACAAAAGCCCAGGACCAGATGGCTTCACAGGCGAATTCTATCAAACATTTAGAGAAGAGCTAACACCCATCCTTCTCAAACTCTTCCAAACAATATCAGAGGAAGGAACACTCCCAAACTCATTCTACGAGGCCACCATCACCTTGATACCAAAACCAGGCAAGGATGTCACAAAGAAAGAAAACTACAGGCCAATATCACTGATGAACATAGATGCAAAAATCCTCAACAAAATACTAGCAAACAGAATCCAACAGCACATTAAAAGGATCATACACCATGATCAAGTGGGGTTTATTCCAGGAATGCAAGGATTCTTCAATATACGCAAATCAATCAATGTGATACACCATATTAACAAGTTGAAGGAGAAAAACCATATGATCATCTCAATAGATGCAGAGAAAGCTTTCGACAAAATTCAACACCCATTTATGATAAAAACCCTGCAGAAAGTAGGCATAGAGGGAACTTTCCTCAACATAATAAAGGCCATATATGACAAACCCACAGCCAACATTGTCCTCAATGGTGAAAAACTGAAACCATTTCCACTAAGATCAGGAACAAGACAAGGCTGCCCACTCTCACCACTCTTATTCAACCTAGTTTTGGAAGTTTTAGCCACAGCAATCAGAGAAGAAAAGGAAATAAAAGGAATCCAAATTGGAAAAGAAGAAGTAAAGCTGTCACTGTTTGCAGATGACATGATACTATACATAGAGAATCCTAAAGATGCTACCGAAAAACTACTAGAGCTAATCAATGAATTTGGTAAAGTAGCAGGATACAAAATTAATGCACAGAAATCTCTGGCATTCCTGTACACTAATGATGAAAAATCTGAAAATGAAATCAAGAAAACACTCCCATTTACCATTGCAACAAAAAGAATAAAATATCTAGGAATAAACCTACCTAAGGAGACAAAAGACCTGTATGCAGAAAATTATAAGACACTGATGAAAGAAATTAAAGATGATATAAATAGATGGAGAGATATACCATGCTCCTGGATTGGAAGAATCAATATTGTGAAAATGACTCTACTACCCAAAGCAATCTACAGATTCAATGCAATCCCTATCAAACTACCACTGGCATTTTTCACAGAAGTAGAACAAAAAATTTCAAAATTTGTTTGGAAAAACAAAAGACCCCGAATAGCCAAAGCAATCTTGAGAACGAAAAACGGAGCTGGAGGAATCAGGCTGCCTGACTTCAGACTATACTACAAAGCTACAGTAATTAAGACAGTGTGGTACTGGCATAAAAACAGAAAGATAGATCAGTGGATCAGGATAGAAAGCCCAGAGATAAACCCACGCACATATGGCCAACTTATCTTTGATAAAGGAGGCAGGAATGTACAGTGGAGAAAGGACAGCCTCTTCAATAAGTGGTGCTGGGAAAACTGGACAGGGACATGTAAAAGTATGAGATTAGATCATTCCCTAACACCATACACAAAAATAAGCTCAAAATGGATTAAAGACCTAAATGTAAGGCCAGAAACTATCAAACTCTTAGAGGAAAACATAGGTAGAACACTCTATGACATAAATCACAGCAAGATCCTTTTGGACCCACCTCCTAGAGAAGTGGAAATAAAAACAAAGATAAACAAATGGGACCTAATGAAACTTCAAAGCTTTTGCACAGCAAAGGAAACCAGAAACAAGACCAAAAGACAACCCTCAGAATGGGAGAAAATATTTGCAAATGAAGCAACTGACAAAGGATTAATCTCCAAAATTTATAAACAGCTCATGCAGCTCAATAGCAAAAAAACAAACAACCCAATCCAAAAATGGGCAGAAGACTTAAATAGGCATTTCTCCAAAGAAGATATACAGACTGCCAACAAACACATGAAAGAATGCTCAACATCATTAATCATTAGAGAAATGCAAATCAAAACTACAATGAGATATCATCTCACACCAGTCAGAATGGCCATCATCAAGAAATCTAGAAACAATAAATGCTGGAGAGGGTGTGGAGAAAAGGGAACACTCTTGCACTGCTGGTGGGAATGTGAATTGGTACAGCCACTATGGAGAACAGTATGGAGGTTCCTTAAAAAACTAAAAATAGAACTACCATATGACCCAGCAATCCCACTACTAGGCATATACCCTGAGAAAACCATAATTCAAAAAGAGACATGTACCAAAATGTTCATTGCAGCTCTATTCACAATAGCCCGGAGCTGGAAACAACCTAAGTGTCCATCATCGGATGAATGGATAAAGAAGATGTGGCACATATATACAATGGAATATTACTCAGCCATAAAAAGAAACGAAACTGAGCTATTTGTAATGAGGTGGATAGACCTAGAGTCTGTCATACAGAGTGAAGTAAGTCAGAAAGAGAAAGACAAATACCGTATGCTAACACATATATATGGAATTTAAAAAAAAAAAATGTCATGAAGAACGTAGGGGTAAAACGGGAATAAAGACACAGACCTACTTGAGAATGGACTTGAGGATATGGGGAAGGGGAAGGGTAAGCTGTGACAAAGGGAAAGAGAGACATGGACATATATACACTACCAAACGTAAGGTAGATAGATAGCGGGAAGCAGCCGCAGAGCACAGGGAGATCAGCTCGGTGCTTTGTGACCGCCTGGAGGGGTGGGATGGGGAGGGTGGGAGGGAGGGAGATGCATGAGGGAGGGGATGTGGGAACAGATGTATATGTATGACTGATTCACTTTGTCATAAAGCAGAAACTAATAAAAAAATAAAATAAAATAAAATAAAATAAAATAAAAAAATAAAAAAAATAAAAAAAAGAGGAACGTTGTACACAGAACGCCTAAGGCCTGACCAGAGGACGACCACTGTTCTAGAAACTGGACACAAATCCAACTTCTACGGCCAACCTTAAAAGACAAACTGAGGCATATTTAAAATTTTAAGACTTTATGTGAGCAAAATTAGATTCAATTCAGGCACCACCAAAGTGGAAGCGGTGAGGAGCACTCCAGCCACAGGAGCTGCAGAGATGTTTATTTTAAAAGGGCAGAAGCAAAGCAAGGAAATGACTGATTTGCTATAGCTTTAAAGCCTAGTTGGTGGTTTGTGACCGGTTGTCCTCAGCGGTGTCCGTCACCATGAGCCGTTGACACGCTTAGATTTTCGTTGCTTTACATAGGCGGCCGCATCACTAGAGCCACCACAGTCTAATGGCCCCCTGCAGGGTTAATTTACTAACACCAGTTGTTTCAGTCCTTCCTCTTATTCAGTCACTTCACTTCCTACGCCTCAGTTTCTCTTCTGTAAAGTGGACATTCAGTAGTAAATTCTCTGTGCAGGTGTCAGTGCCAAACAAAGTGATTATTAGTAACCATGATCATGTCCTGAATACACTGAACACGTCACCGTCTGCCAACCACCGTGTCAAGTCAGCAGAGACAACAGAAATTAAGAGCTCTCCGCAAAAATTCACACACCCGTGCACCAGGTAACGGACCACAGGCAGACGTTCACTCAGCCTTTCATTTGTCCCTCACGGAGTGCACGCTCTCTCCTAGGCGGGGCGAGCACAGACACTTAGTGGCAGTTTAATGACTTTTTAAATGCGTTGATACAACCATGTCTCACTTTTGTTTGGATCAGTCAGCAAACACTTTTTGTAAACCCCAAACTCTCCACACCTCCTACCTTTCACGCCACTCTAGTCTCGAATCTCCCGCCCCTGCTCCTCAGGCTGGGTCCCCATGGGAGGCGGGGCTGCGTGCTGACACACAGAGGAGCAGGTGGAGGTCTTCGATCCCCGCCCACACTGCGCTGCCCACCGGTTTCAACCACAGTGTGGAGAGCGAAGAGGTCTGAGCCAACGTGAGCACAGCATCGAGGGGCCTGCCTAGCTGGGGCCAGTGGCCCTGTGTCTTCTGCCTGCAACGCGGGTCCTGCGCACGCTGCACCTGAGGGTCTGGGAGGTGAGCCGGGGTCCCCAGGCAGGTGTGAGCATCGTGTCCGCAGCCAGCATCCCCGAGGCCACGCTGCGGCAATGATCACTTGGTGAAGCTGAGCCGTGACAGCGCGGGAATATATCAGGGAAGTGCTGGAGAAAAACAGAAAGCAGGGAAGGGAGATGGAGATTGTTAGCTGCTAGGAGGAGGCTGCTAACTGAAACTAAGTGATCCCTGAGGACTTTCTGGGGAAGATAAAATTTAAGAGGGAGCAAGGAGCATATCTGGGAAGTGAATAGTACAGGTAGAGGGAAGAGCCAGATGGAAAGTCAATGAGGCAAGAGTAGGCTGGAGTACCCAAGGAGCAGAAAGGATGTCAGTGTGTGGAAAACAGAGCAAGCAAAGTGGAGAGGAGAAGGAAACAGTCAGACACGAAACAGAGGTCCACATTTCTAGGGCTCTGGAGGCACTTTGAGGACTTTGCTTCTTCTGTGAAGAAGCCATTGAAGAGATTTCAGTGACATGATCTGACTTATGTTTAAACAGGATCTCTCTGGATGCCATGTTGATTAGAGAGTGTAGGAGAGTAAGGACAAGCCCCAGAAGACCAAGAGTTGATTCAAAGAAGTGATTACTCAAACATGGTCGCCCTCCTCAGTGAGGACGCAGAGCAGGAATTGGCAAATAATGGCCACAAATCAAATCAGGCTCTCAGCCTGGATCTGTGGGACTGTGAGCTAATAATGCTTCTCACGTTTAGAAAGCTTGTTGAAGAAGAAAGAGGAGAAGCTACAGAAGCTGTATATGGCCCACAAAGCCTAAGATATTTAAAATCCAGAAAATGCTTTCCAACACCTGATGTAAAGCATGTGGCTCGTAGGAGGTGCTCAACAAAATTTGGAAGAGGAATACATGTGTCAATTAGTTCCTGAAAACATTGTAAAGTGATAGGTGTCAAAAAATATTTATCCCTTCACCCTTAACCTTCACAAATGATGCCATTTCCATCGAGCTATTGAAAACTATATTCTGGCTTTCAAAACAATAAACCAGGGGGCATTTTATCACATAAGCAAGGTCATAAACAACTGTCGAGTAAAGTTGAAAGAGAAACAGATCAAATAATAACAAAAAACATTTTTATAGATTTTTAAGCCTCACAAAGCATTTTCATGTTCATTCTCTAATTTAATCCTCAAATCTACTCCATGAGATAGTTACTATTTTCCCTTTAGAAATGACCACATATTACAATCCTCAGTAATTGCTCAAGAAAAGCTGAAATCTTGAGTGCCACATCAATTAATGCCAAGGTTGGGTTTTTTCCCATGGGAACATTGGCTGCTAAAATCCACAGGGATTTTCAGCTCAAGATGGCAGACAAGAAAACATATTCACTTTCTGTTCCTCCTGAAACCATATTTAAACAATACTGTAGAAATACCAAAATTAATCAACCAATCAAAGCCAAGACACGTTGGAAGTCATCCACCACAGAAAGATTTCAACACATTTCGAGAAGGCAAACAATGAAATGGAGGAGCCATGAATAAAATAATGAAGAAAAGACTAAACCTAAGTAAGGTCTGAACAAACCCAGTCAGCTTTTGCTGAGCTCTGGTTATAGTAAAGGGCAGAGGAAAGAAGAGGGGCTGAAAACAAGGAGACAAAAGTCATTTTAGGAAAAAAAGGTCATTTCATGAGCTCCAGGGAGCACTCCGCCTGCTGCCATACTAACTCATGAATTACAATGGATTGTTGGTAAGCAAGATGAGAAAACAGGGAAGAAACCAAACAAACAAAAATCAAGACATTGTTTCTTACTGAACTCTTCTCAAATGAGATCGAGGAATTAGGGTTCAATGCCACAGCTGTAAATCATCTCTGCTCTTGGAGAGGTTAGAAAGGGCTTATAATATTTACCCTTTTCTTTCAGACATAATTTAGGTGTGAGCAAAAGCTTTTTGTGTCCTCCAACCCCAAATTTTATTGGGGATGGAAGTCCAAATTTGCTGTGACATACCATGAAAAGAATCTCATGAGCAAAGTGTCCAACTAATTCTGGAATATATGAATTACGCCCAGTGTTATTTTCAATAGACTTTGAACAAAAATATATAAATACATTTTGACTGATCTATACGATTCTGGGTCCTGAAACTTCTACATGTCACCTGTGAGATACATAACACAAAATGTCAGCCCCAGGAGAGAGAAAACACTCCAATGAAGCAAGCCAAAGACACAAGTTTTAAACAAGGTCAAGTGATGTGTAGACCATCAGCTTCCAGCTCCTGAATAACAACACTTGTTTCCCTTGTCCTAGACACCCAAGAGTACGTCCCCTCTCTTGGGCGTAAGAATCTCTCGAGTTACATATGTGTAATAAAGAGTGGACCCAGCTGGCATACTCACAATGACCAAATTGTGTTGATGGTACCTTAAACCAATACATCGCTCCACGCTGAAGTTGCAATAAAGGATATATTTGCTTTCTAGACATGAATGAGACGCCTTGCTGGATATACGCCAGGAAGGCCAGAGAAACTGGCTTCTAATCCATACGGAACAATTCACTGGTGAATTCCTTTCAGGATAGCCCATGATTTATCTAGACTACAATCTTTACATATCTGGATCCTTCAATCTAGACAAAGGGAAAATCCGGCCTTCAAGCCTCAGTTAGAAATGTGGAAGGACAGCACCAATGGTAGCACCAGCTGACAACTGGTGGTCTTTGACCTGTATCTTCTGAGATTAGAACACAGTGTGGTGGATGACCAATTCATGTGTTGAACAAAAGAAGACCTCCTACAGGACAGTGTAGCTGTTCGTTACAGGTATGGCACTTAGGGCTAAGTACGATAAGGACTACAAGAAAAAATGAAAAACAAGTAACACATGAAGCATATATGATAAGGTGGCACCGCAGTCCAGAACACGAGCTCTGGAATCACACAGGCTTCCTTCGAATCCCGGCTAAGCCACTACCATCTGTATACCCTGAAGAACAGTGCAAGGTTTAAATGTTGTTTGACCAAATTTCAAAAAAGAAGTGAAGAAAGAACCTACCTGCCAGGAAGGGACATCGTGGGGTGCAGCATCCAGTCGGATCAGGGCTCTGCATCCCCTGCTCTGAAACCTTCGCCACCTGGCTCATGGTGATGCTGGCAGCTGAGCAGCCCTGGAGAAGGCGATCCTGTCTCCAGGCCTCGCAGAGAAGCTGGGGAGGTCCCCGGAGGAGGTGGCCCACACCCTGGCAAGCTCTGGGTGCCTCCTGCCCTCAGCTCTGAGCAGGCTCTGGCCTCTGGGCCCCATAGTGGGGAAGGGCTGGCCGATACATATGCGCGGCTGAGGGGCCTGCAGGGCCGGTGCCCAGGCAGGGTGAGCTCTGAAGGAGAAGGCTTCCACAGTCCCCAACAGTCTCTGCATGGTGGCCCATCCAGTGCCAAACACCTGCCACCCACAGCGAGAAGACCCAGCCACTAGAAAGTCCAGAAGGGGCCCCGCCTTTTGCCTTTGGGCTGGGGTTTCTCCACCAGCTGGGCTCGCATGTGCCCCCTGCCTCACCCCCTGCCCCTCCCGCCCTTTCTCTGTGACACGTACAATGGACATGTCACAGAGGCAGGCGGAGCCGACAGATATAAAAGCAGTGAGAAGCTCTTCTACTGTCACTCTCTGCTCTCAGATCAGGCACGCAGCAGCTCTGATATGGAACCCATGGACACCACACCTCCTTCCCACGCCATCATCTACCATTCTGCTCCTGTTTTCCCCAGCACCCCATTGACGGCTTTGCCGGGCATCGGTGCTTCAGCAGGCAGCACGTCTGACCCCGAACCTATGGACACCACACCTCCTTCCCACGCCGTCATCTTCCGTTCTGCTCCTGTTTTCTCCAGCACCCCAGTTACGGCTTTGCCGGGCATCGGTGCTTCAGCAGGCAGCACCTCAGACCCCGAACCTATGGACACCACACCTCCTTCCCACGCCGTCATCTTCCATTCTGCTCCTGCTTTCTCCAGCACCCGTTCACGGCTTTGGCGGTCACGGCGTTGGCGGGCATCGGTGCTTCGGCAGGCAGCACGTCTGACACCAAAGCTACGGACACCTCACCTCCTTTACAGGCTGACAAGACCCAACACATACACCAACACTTCAAAGTTATGACAGAAAGTTGAGTAAGGTATACATTTGGAATTTCATTTATTATTATTAAAAAGCACAACTGTAGTGCTTAGACTATAGCAAGTACTATTCTAAGTTCTTACCAAATATTAACCCACATATTCCTCATAATGGCAACCCTATAGGCAGGTAATGTTCTCTTTTTTGTGGTACGCAGGCCTCTCACTGTTGTGGCCTCTCCCGCTGCAGATCACAGGCTCTGGATGCACAGGCTCAGCGGCCATGGCTCACGGGCCCAGCCGCTCCACGGCATGTGGGATCCTCCCGGACCGGGGCACGAACCCGTGCCCCCTGCATCAGCAGGCGGACTCCCAACCACTGCACCACTATGGAAGCCCGGCAGGTAATATTCATAATATTCACTTTTGGGGGGAAACTGAGGCCCAGAGACGTTGAATAGCTTGCCTAATGCCACACAGTAAGTAGGTGGCAAAAACCCAGGAGTAAAACCAGACCTTCTTGACTTTCATCACTTTGCTGTGTCACCTTATTATAAGTTGTGGTTAGGGAAGGGACTAAATTGGCAAGACTCTGAACTCAAAGGAGAAGGGAGAAATGAGAAAATGAGTGATCCTAGAAACTAGTGAAGATTTAGGCTCAGAAATTTCCGATGATGAGACCCGGAAGATCAAGAACTTGGTTGGAATATTAACTTGGGGTAGTATCTGAATCCATTGAGAAATGGTTTTGTTTTGTGTAAAATTTAGAAAGGCCAGTTGGATGAAGATTAATGAAGAAAAAAGAAGGAAGGAAAAGGAAAAGGTGCCTTAAGTGAGACATAACCACTTCACTCTAAGTACTAGGGGTGTGGTCCTGTGGGAAAGGATGGAGCTCTCTCTACCAGGTTTGTCACCAGGATGAACAAGGAGAAACATGGCAAGCATTGTACTGGTTTTGATGATCCCTCAAAACCACGGCTTCAGTTTCCAAGAATGACCTACGGTAGCATAACTACTGTGTGTCAGACATGCCACTAAGTGTGTTTCCAGTCACACCTTTTAATTGGAGAAAAGGATCAATAGTCTGTCTACCTAAGATCACACAGAGGGTGGGGGAGCCCGTTTTTAAACCACCTGCCTCCAATTCCAGGTGCCAGGAGCCAGACTCAGCCTACAGGTCTCTTCTGCTCACCTGGAAGTGAAACCATGTGTCATGATTAGTGAAATCCTGTCTTCACTCATCAAGGTACCTTGAACACTTGCACGTCCTCCAAGTAGCATGTAGCATAAGCAAAAAGATGTTTGCCCCGGTATTGTCCAGGAACTTGGAATCAGCTGTGCCTAGTTAGGCGGAGCTGGTTTAGAGTGGAGAGGACCACCGATCTTCCACCTGGGCAAGTGCCTTTTGACCTTCTGCCATCAGAGGGCCAAAAACTCCAGCCTGAGAATGTGCTGAGCCCTGTAGCCTATTACACCGGCTCAGAACAATGAGGAGCACATCTTTTTCCAATCACCTTGCCTCAAGTTCCCCATGACCCATACTGCCCTGCTTCTTTATTCTTTATCCCACAGACACCCCAAGCTCCCCATGACCCATACTGTCCTGCTTCTTTATTCTTTGTCCCACAGATAACCCAAGCCCCTTGCTTTCGGGAAGGAGGATTTGAGACCTATTTTCACGTCACTTCCTTGCATGGCTGCCCTGTGAATAAACCTCCTCTTTGCTGCAAACCTCAGCATCTCAGTGTTTTGGCTTGCTGCGCCTCAGACACAATGGTTGGGAGCAGTGGTAAAGGTCCCTTGCCTGTAAGTGAAGCTGGTGCCTAGTAGTCACTTTGTGGATGTTTTCTCTTCCCGGGGGGCAGACGTCCTGCTCTTCCGGAAAGGGAGAAATGCAGGAGCTGGACCCTTGCCCTCAGCATCACCGTCACCTAGGAGCTTCTCAGAAGGACAGAATCCAGACCCCACCCAGAACTACTGAATACCAGCCTGCATTTAACAAGATCCTCAAGGGAGGCACAGCCATGTGAAATTTAGAGAGGCACCGAGCTGTCATACTCTTCTCCGCAGCTAATGAAAACCAAGCAAAGATTCATCCCAAGCCTACTCTGCCTCAGTCAATTGGATATCATATGAGCTCATTTAATCCTCCCCAGAACCTGCAAATGAGACTGCACATGCCACGGAGCAACTAAGACCGTGCGCCACAACTACCGAGCCTGCGCTCTAGAGCCCGTGAACCAAAACTACTGAAGCCCACACACCTACACTCCATGCTCAGCAACAACGAGAAGCCACCCCAATGAGAAGCCTGCGCACTGCAACAAAGAGTAGCCCCCGCTCACTGCAACTAGAGAAAGCCCACACACAGCAATGAAGAGCCTATGCAGCCAAAAATAAATAAATAAATAAACCTGTTAAAAAATAAATCGTGTTTTAGTAACTTACTAAAAGGCACACAATCAGTAAATCTGAGCAAGAATTCAATCCCAAATCTGTCACACTGAAGTTTAAGCTAGTACTTGAGATTAATAAAAACAGCACTAAATTAAAAGTTCAGAGATATTTTTTATTTCATACTCTTTCACTAACACTCTTTGGAGATAAATCATTTCATTTATATGGGCCTTAGTTTTTACAACTATAACAGTTGGAAGCTTGACTAGATGATCTGTATGTAGTTTTCCAATTCTAAAATGGTCCACTAATTTGGATTCCTACAATAATTGCTCTTGCAATACATGCATGCTGCCACCAAGTAGCAGTAGAGACTACTAGTTCCTTTTTTATCCCTAGTGGGGAGTGCATTTTGACATCAGACTTATCCGTCAATAGTACAACCTGTTAGTATAACTGTAAAATAACAGAATCTGGTATTGTCTCCTGCAAAGCAGAAGCTTTACATTGTGTCTGTGATTCATATCAGCATCACCTGTAGGTTTTGAAACATAGAGGAAATCCAGAACCCATTGAATGAGAATCTTCAGAGACAGGACTTGGGCATCTGGATTTTGG
This sequence comes from Hyperoodon ampullatus, assembly GCF_949752795.1. Lineage (NCBI taxonomy): Eukaryota > Metazoa > Chordata > Mammalia > Artiodactyla > Ziphiidae > Hyperoodon > Hyperoodon ampullatus. Next base: position 140,026,420 of record NC_136915.1, on the reverse strand, counting down.
GTCTCCCATCATTTGTATATTTTATTTCATTTTATTTTTTGCCTATGTACAATATTAGTCACATCCTTTTGAATCTTTAAAAGATTCTTTGTGTTTTAAATTTTAGAATATTCCATAATCTTCACCTACTTTTCATAAGGTGTTATCTGTTATGTTTATTCGATCTTGTGCTTCTCCTGGTTAAGACTTCATTATTTTTTTTTTCGGGGCCCTGCCTCATGTCTTGTAGGATCTTATTTCCCTGACCTGGGATTGGACCCCAGGGCCCCAGCAGTGAAAGCGCCAAGTTCTAACCACTGGAAAACCAGGGAATTCCCAAGGCTTCTGTTTTAAATGACTTCTTTTCCCACTCTAATTCATTCCTGGGATGAATTTCATGTTTGAACATTAAAGCAACCTGGCATTACCAAAATAAAGCTACTTTGATTCTGATATATGATTGTTTTACATACCATGGGTACAGTTTGTGCTTCTGTTTACACATTTTGCATGCATTTTCAAAAGAGAAACTGGCCTGTGATTCTATTCTTGTGATATTCTTTATAGTTTTGTTTTGTTTTGTTTTTACAATTCTATACTTTATTTTTTATTTATTTATTTTTGGCTGCATTGGGTCTTCATTGTTGCACGCAAGCTTTCTGTAGTTGCGGTGAGCGGGGGGCTATTCTTTGTTGTGGTGAGTAGGCTTCTCCTTGCGGTGGCCTGTCTTGTTGTGGAGCACGGGCTCTAGGCATGCAGGCTTCAGTAGTTGCGGCACGCGGGCTCAGCAGTTGTGGCTCGCAGGATCCAGAGCGCAGGCTCAGCAGTTGTGGCACGTGGGCGTAGTTGCTCCACGGCATGTGGGATCTTCCCCCACAAGGGCTCGAACCCATGTCCCCTGCATTGGGAGGCGGATTCTTAACCACTGCAAAGTCAGGGAAGCCCTTCTTTGTACTTTTGATCTGAAGCTTATGTTGGCCTTATAAATACTTTGAGCAATATATAGTTTTCTGTTTCCTGGAAGATTTTTATGTAAGATTACCAATACTTCTTCCCTAAATATTTGGAAGAAGGTACTTGGAAACCCATGTATCCCTGGAAATCATTTTCTGTAAAGGTACTTAACTATACAAACAACTTTTTGTGTAGATACAGGCTTTGTAGATATTTTTTCTTTGTTGGGTTAGTCTTGTTAGGTTGCATTTGTTAAGAAGGTGTAATTTTGGATGAATTTTCAAATTTATAACTATAAAATTATCATAATTTTAACAGCTTTATTGGGATGTAATTTACATACCATAATTTCAACTCTTTTATGTATACAATTCAGTGGTTCTTAGTGTAACCACTAAAAGACTTGTGTAACCATCACAACAATCCAATTGTAGATTTTTGTCCCCCCACCAAAAACCCATTACACATTAACAAGGTTTTTTCATTCTCCTCAACCCTCTCAGCCCTAGGCAACCACTAATCGACTTCCTGTCTCTACAGATTGGCTATTCTGGGCATTTCATATAAATGGCACCATACAATATGTGATCTTTTGTGATTGGCTGCTTTAAATTTACATAATGCTTTCATGGTTCATTCATGTTGTAACATGGATCAATATTTCATTCCTTTTTATAGCTGAATGATATTCTATTGTACGGCTATTCCACATTTTGTTTCTTCATTTATCAGATTGACATTTGAATTATTTCCACCTTTTGTTTTTAGAAATATGCTTCTCTGAACATTCACGTACAAGCTTTGGTGCAGACATAAGATTTTATTTCTCTTAGGTATATATTTAGTAATGGAACTGCTGGGTCATAGGGTAACTCGATGTTTAACACTTGCAGGAACTCTCAAGCTGTTTTGTAAAATGGCCACGCCATTTTACATTCCCACCAGCAATGTATGTGGCTTTTAATCTCTTGTCTTACAGCCTAGCATGTCGTCTATGCTGGGAAACGTTTCACATGTAGTTGAGCAGGATGAGCATTTTACTGTTCGGTTGAGTGTTCTCTAGACATTTAGTAGGTCTTGTTAATTCATAGTCTTGTCCAAGTCTTCTATATCGTTGTTGGTCTTCTGCCTAATTGTTCTATCCATTATTGAACGTGGAGGACTGAAGCCTCTACCTAATATTGTGCAATTATCTACTTCTTCCTTCAATTCTTCATGGGTTTGGTATTTTCTTCTTCATGTAGATTGGTTTTATCTTATTCAGGGCAAATATGTTAAAAATTTTGGTATCTTCCCTTTTTTATCATAAAATGTCCCTTTTCATATCTAGTAACTTTTTTGTTTGTTTTAAAGTCTATATTTTCTGGTATTAGTATAGCCACTTCAGCATGCTTATGGTTGCTATTTGCATGCACCTCTTATGTTTCAGTGAACTTTGTGAGAAGACAGGGCCTGGGAGCTGCGGCCTCACACTCGGGCTCCAGAGGAAGATGTGTGTGACACACCTCAAACTGACCCAAAACACGGAGCAAAACCAGCCATCTAGAGGTCTACAAGAGAGCCACTGCAGCTAGCCCATAGGTCCAAGGAAAATAAATTCTTTCCGATTTCTTCCAAAGCATTTTCACAGCAAGAGCTGACTAACACCACATCCTCCAAATCATTGTTATGTAAATGGCTGCCACCAGGCCTACATGTAAGGTAATTGTGTACTCAAAATGTGAGAATTCTTGAACTCTCGGTTCCTCTCCAACACAATGTACATGGCTAAATTTCCGCCAATAAGTTCACTAATATACCACACAGATCTCCCTGAACTTTTATTAAATGCAATGCAAAGTTCTTTCTTTTCATTTTCTGCTTCGGCATAGTTAAAATGCTTTTTATCAATGTAAAACGGCTCTTGCTGTTTGGCTTCTGTGGTTAGAGTCTTTTGAACTCTTTGGCTTTTCGGCTCCTAGGCTGTAAGGTTTGAATCAGCAAATGCCCCAAGGAGAAAAGCGGCAGCAAATGTCAAGCTTGCGTCTGTGTTTCCCTTCTCTCCACAACTTGGCCCGCATGTCTTGGTGTCTCTCCAACATTCAGATGTCAGAGAACAGATGTTTTCTTACTTTATCCAGGTTTTCTAAGATTTCTTTAGACTTCACCTGATCTTATGTTATTATGGAACTATCATCTCAATTACCACTAGGAAGAAAATTTACAATTTTTAGAGAAAAGGGAACCCTGGTACACTGTTGGTAGGGACGTAAACTGGTGCAGCCACTGTGGAAAACAGTATGGAGGGTTCTCCAAAACCTAAAAAGAGAACTACTATATGACCTCGCAACTCCACTCTTAGGTAGAAATCTGAAAACACCAAAAACACGTGTTCTCAATAACATGTATTGGAAAAGATACATGCACCCCAATGTTCGCAGCCTCCTTGTGTACAATTACCAAGATATGGAAGCAACCTAAGTGTCATCAAGAGATGAACAGATAAAGAAGATATGGTACATATAACCAATGGCATACTACTCAGCCTTAAAAAAGAACAAAATTTTGCCATTTGAAGCAACATAGATGGACTTGGAGGGCATTGAGGTAAGTGAAATAAGTCAAACAGAAACAAATATTGTTGGATATGACCTCTATATGGAATCAAAAAATACAACAATCTACCAAATATAACAAAACAGAAGGAGAGTTACAGATATAGAGAACAAACTAATGGTTGCCAGCGCGGAGGGGGAGGAGGGGGCAATACAGGGGTCGGGAAGTGAGAGATATGAACTACTAGGTCCACAATAGGCTCAAGGATGTATTGTACAACACAGGGAATATAGGCAATATTTTGTAATAACTGTAAATGTAAAGTAACCTTTAAAAAGTATATAAAAATGTTTTTAAAAGAAATCATACTGAAAATTGGAAACAATTTAAATATCCATCAACAGGAAAATGCACATATAAATTATTGTATTTCCGTACTTGGGAATCCTGCATAGCGAGGAAAGTACATGAACTAGACAGATCTTTACGTGTCAGCAAGGATGAACCTAGCAATGTAACACTAAATAAAGCAAGTAAGAAGACAAAATATAGAATACTATATGCGGCTTAAGCCACGAGTACTAAAAAATGTAGCATAAATAGAAAGACGTCCATGTCAGTGATGGAGACCAAGTTCAGAAGAGTGGTTACCCAGGGTCAGCTGGGGAGTGTCTGTGTTTGGGAAAGTGGTCACACCAGACTCTTCAACAGGAATGGAAATGTTTCAGTTCACACGCTCGCTGGAAGACAGAGGAGTGTCTGCGATGTTATAATGTGAGCATCTAGGGGATCTGATGCGCGGGAGCTGGTAGAGGGTGGAGGCATCCAGAAGGTGTTGGTAGAAGAGGAACGTTGTACACAGAACGCCTAAGGCCTGACCAGAGGACGACCACTGTTCTAGAAACTGGACACAAATCCAACTTCTACGGCCAACCTTAAAAGACAAACTGAGGCATATTTAAAATTTTAAGACTTTATGTGAGCAAAATTAGATTCAATTCAGGCACCACCAAAGTGGAAGCGGTGAGGAGCACTCCAGCCACAGGAGCTACAGAGATGTTTATTTTAAAAGGGCAGAAGCAAAGCAAGGAAATGACTGATTTGCTATAGCTTTAAAGCCTAGTTGGTGGTTTGTGACCGGTTGTCCTCAGCAGTGTCCTTCACCCTGAGCCATTGACAGGCTTAGATTTTCGTTGCTTTACATAGGCGGCCGCATCACTACAGCCACCACAGTCTAATGGCCCCCTGCAGGGTTAATTTACTAACACCAGTTGTCTCAGTCCTTCCTCTTACTCAGTCACTTCACTTCCTACGCCTCAGTTTCTCTTCTGTAAAGTGGACATTCAGTAGTAAATTCTCTGTGGAGGTGTCAGTGCCAAACAAAGTGATTATTAGTAACCATGATCATGTCCTGAATACACTGAACACGTCACCGTCTGCCAACCACCGTGTTAAGTCAGCAGAGACAACAGAAATTAAGAGCTCTCCCAAAAATTCACACACCCGTGCACCAGGTAACGGACCACAGGCAGACGTTCACTCAGCCTTTCAGGTGTCCCTCACGGAGTGCACGCTCTCTCCTAGGCGGGGCGAGCACAGACATTTAGCGGCAGTGTAATGACTTTCTAAATGCGTTGATACAACCATGTCTCACTTTTGTTTGGATCAGTCAGCAAACACTTTTTGTAAACCCCAAACTCTCCACACCTCCTACCTTTCACGCCACCCTAGTCTCGAATCTCCCGCCCCTGCTCCTCAGGCTGGTTCCCGATGGGAGGCGGGGCTGCGTGCTGACACACAGAGGAGCAGGTGGAGGTCTTCGATCCCCGCCCACACTGTGCTGCCCACAGGTTTGAACCACAGTGTGGAGAGCGAAGAGGTCTGAGCCAACGTGAGCACAGCATCGAGGGGCCTGCCTAGCTGGGGCCAGTGGCCCTGTGTCTTCTGCCTGCAACGCGGGTCCTGCGCACGCTGCACCTGAGGGTCTGGGAGGTGAGCTGGGGCCCCCAGGCAGGTGTGAGCATCGTGTCCGCAGCCAGCGTCCCCGAGGCCACGCTGCGGCAATGATCACTTGGTGAAGCTGAGCCGTGACAGCGCGGGAATATATCAGGGAAGTGCTGGAGAAAAACAGAAAGCAGGGAAGGGAGATGGAGATTGTTAGCTGCTAGGAGGAGGCTGCTAACTGAAACTAAGTGATCCCTGAGGACTTTCTGGGGAAGATAAAATTTAAGAGGGAGCAAGGAGCATATCTGGGAAGTGAATAGTACAGGTAGAGGGAACAGCCAGATGCAAAGTCAATGAGGCAAGAGTAGGCTGGAGTACCCAAGGAGCAGAAAGGATGTCAGTGTGTGGAAAACAGAGCAAGCAAAGTGGAGAGGAGAAGGAAACAGTCAGACACGAAACAGAGGTCCACATTTCTAGGGCTCTGGAGGCACTTTGAGGACTTTGCTTCTTCTGTGAAGAAGCCATTGAAGAGATTTCAGTGACATGATCTGACTTATGTTTAAACAGGATCTCTCTGGATGCCATGTTGATTAGAGAGTGTAGGAGAGTAAGGACAAGCCCCAGAAGACCAAGAGTTGATTCAAAGAAGTGATTACTCAAACATGGTCCCCCTCCTCAGTGAGGACGCAGAGCAGGAATCGGCAAATAATGGCCACAAATCAAATCAGGCTCTCAGCCTGGATCTGTGGGACTGTGAGCTAATAATGCTTCTCACGTTTAGAAAGCTTGTTGAAGAAGAAAGAGGAGAAGCTACAGAAGCTGTATATGGCCCACAAAGCCTAAGATATTTAAAATCCAGAAAATGCTCTCCAACACCTGATGTAAAGCATGTGGCTCGTAGGAGGTGCTCAAAAAAATTTGGAAGAGGAATACATGTGTCAATTAGTTCCTGAAAACATTGTAAAGTGATAGGTGTCAAGAAACATTTATCCCTTCACCCTTAACCTTCACAAATGATGCCATTTCCATCGAGCTATTGAAAACTATATTCTGGCTTTCAAAACAATAAACCAGGGGGCATTTTATCACATAAGCAAGGTCATAAACAACTGTCGAGTAAAGTTGAAAGAGCAACAGATCAAATAATAACAAAAAACATTTTGATAGATTTTTAAGCCTTACAAAGCATTTTCATGTTCATTCTCTAATTTAATCCTCAAATCTACTCCATGAGATAGTTATTATTTTCCCTTTAGAAATGACCACATATTACAATCCTCAGTGATTGCTCAAGAAAAGCTGAAATCTTGAGTGCCACATCAATTAATGCCAAGGTTGGGTTTTTTCCCATGGGAACATTGGCTGCTAAAATCCACAGGGATTTTCAGCTCAAGATGGCAGACAAGGAAACATATTCACTTTCTGTTCCTCCTGAAACCATATTTAAACAATACTGTAGAAATACCAAAATTAATCAACCAATCAAAGCCAAGACACTTTGGAAGTCATCCACCACAGAAAGATTTCAACACATTTCGAGAAGGCAAACAATGAAATGGAGGAGCCATGAATAAAATAATGAAGAAAAGACTAACCCTAAGTAAGGTCTGAACAAACCCAGTCAGCTTTTGCTGAGCTCTGGTTATAGTAAAGGGCAGAGGAAAGAAGAGGGGCTGAAAACAAGGAGACAAAAGTCATTTTAGGAAAAACAGGTCATTTCATGAGCTCCAGGGAGCACTCCGCCTGCTGCCATACTAACTCATGAATTACAATGGATTGTTGGTAAGCAAGATGAGAAAACAGGGAAGAAACCAAACAAACAAAAATCAAGACATTGTTTCTTACTGAACTCTTCTCAAATGAGATCGAGGAATTAGGGTTCAATGCCACAGCTGTAAATCATCTCTGCTCTTGGAGAGGTTACAAAGGGCTTATAATATTTACCCTTTTCTTTCAGACATAATTTAGGTGTGAGCAAAAGCTTTTTGTGTCCTCCAACCCCAAAGTTTATTGGGGATGGAAGTCCAAATTTGCTGTGACATACCATAAAAAGTATCTCATGAGCAAAGGGTCCAACTAATTCTGGAATATATGAATTACGCCCAGTGTTATTTTCAATAGACTTTGAACAAAAATATATAAATATTTTGACTGATCTATACGATTCTGGGTCCTGAAACTTCTACATGTCACCTGTGTGATACATAACACACAATGTCAGCCCCAGGAGAGAGAAAACACTCCAATGAAGCAAGCCAAAGACACAAGTTTTAAACAAGGTCAAGTGATGTGTAGACCATCAGCTTCCAGCTCCTGAATAACAACACATGTTTCCCTTGTCCTAGACACCCAAGAGTACGTCTCCTTTCTTGGGCGTAAGAATCTCTCGAGTTACATATGTGTAATAAAGAGTGGACCCAGCTGGCATACTCACAATGACCAAATTGTGTTGATGGTACTTTAAACTAATACATCGCTCCACGCTGAAGTTGCAATAAAGGATATATTTGCTTTCCAGACATGAATGAGACGCCTTGCTGGATATAGGCCAGGAAGGCCAGAGAAACTGGCTTCTAATCCATACGGAACAATTCACTGGTGAATTCCTTTCAGGATAGCCCATGATTTATCTAGACTACAATCTTTTCACATCTGGATCCTTCAATCTAGACAAAGGGAAAATCCGGCCTTCAAGCCTCAGTTAGAAATGTGGAAGGACAGCACCAATGGTAGCACCAGCTGACAACTGGTGGTCTTTGACCTGTATCTTCTGAGATTAGAACACAGTGTGGTGGATGACCAATTCATGTGTTGAACAAAAGAAGACCTCCTACAGGACAGTGTAGTTGTTCGTTACAGGAACGGCACTTAGGGCTAAGTACCATAAGGACTACAAGAAAAAATGAAAAACAAGTAACACATGAAGCATATATGATAAGGTGGCACCGCAGTCCAGAACACGAGCTCTGGAATCACACAGGCTTGCTTCGAATCCCGGCTAAGCCACTACCATCTGTATACCCTGAAGAACAGTGCAAGGTTTAAATGTTGTTTGACCAAATTTCAAAAAAGAAGTGAAGAAAGAACCTACCTGCCAGGAAGGGACATCGTGGGGTGCAGCATCCAGTCGGATCAGGGCTCTGCATCTCCTGCTCAGAAACCTTCGCCACCTGGCTCATGGTTATGCTGGCAGCTGAGCAGCCCTGGAGAAGGCGATCCTGTCTCCAGGCCTCGCAGAGAAGCTGGGGAGGTCCCCGGAGGAGGTGGCCCACACCCTGGCAAGCTCTGGGTGCCTCCTGCCCTCAGCTCTGAGCAGGCTCTGGCCTGTGGGCCCCGTAGTGGGGAAGGGCTGGCCGATACATACGCGCGGCAGAGGGGCCTGCAGGGCCGGTGCCCAGGCAGGGCGAGCTCTGAAGGAGAAGGCTTCCACAGTCCCCAGCAGTCTCTGCATGGTGGCCCATCCCGTGCCAAACACCTGCCACCCACAGCGAGAAGACCCAGCCACTAGAAAGTCCAGAAGGGGCCCCGCCTTTTGCCTTTGGGCTGGGGTTTCTCCACCAGCTGGGCTCGCATGTGCCCCCTGCCTCACCCCCTGCCCCACCCGCCCTTTCTCTGTGACACGTACAATGGGCATGTCACAGAGGCAGGCGGAGCCGTCAGATATAAAAGGAGTGAGAAACTCTCCCACTGTCACTCTCTGCTCTCAGATCAGGCACGCAGCAGCTCTGATATGGAACCCATGGACACCACACCTCCTTCCCACGCCATCATCAACCATTCTGCTCCTGTTTTCCCCAGCACCCCATTTACGGCTTTGCCGGGCATCGGTGCTTCAGCAGGCAGCACGTCTGACCCCGAACCTATGGACACCACACCTCCTTCCCACGCCGTCATCTTCCATTCTGCTCCTGTTTTCTCCAGCACCCCAGTTACGGCTTTGCCGGGCATCGGTGCTTCAGCAGGCAGCACCTCAGACCCCGAACCTATGGACACCACACCTCCTTCCCACGCCGTCATCTTCCATTCTGCTCCTGCTTTCTCCAGCACCCGTTCATGGCTTTCGTCGTCACGGCGTTGGCGGACATCGGTGCTTCGGCAGGCAGCACGTCTGACACCAAAGCTACGGACACCTCACCTCCTTTACAGGCTGACAAGACCCAACACATAGACCAACACTTCAAAGTTATGACAGAAAGTTGAGTAAGGTATACATTTGGAATTTCATGTATTATTATTAAAAAGCACAACTGTAGTGCTTAGACTATAACAAGTACTCTTTTAAGTTCTTACCAAATATTAACCCACATATTCCTCATAATGGCAATCCTATAGGCAGGTAATGTTCTTTTTTTTGTGGTACGCAGGCCTCTCACTGTTGTGGCCTCTCCCGCTGCAGATCACAGGATCTGGACGCGCAGGCTCAGCGGCCATGGCTCACGGGCCCAGCCGCTCCACGGCATGTGGGATCCTCCCGGACCGGGGCACGAACCCGTGCCCCCTGCATCAGCAGGCGGACTCCCAACCACTGCACCACTATGGAAGCCCGGCAGGTAATATTCATAATATTCACTTTTGGGGGGAAACTGAGGCCCAGAGACGTTGAATAGCTTGCCTCATGCCACACAGTAAGTAGGTGGCAAAAACCCAGGAGTAAAACCAGACCTTCTTGACTTTCATCACTTTGCTGTGTCACCTTATTATAAGTTGTGGTTAGGGAAGGGACTAAATTGGCAAGACTCTGAACTCAAAGGAGAAGGGAGAAATGAGAAAATGAGTGATCCTAGAAACTAGAGAAGATTTAGGCTCAGAAATTTCTGATGATGAGACCCGGAAGATCAAGAACTTGGTTGGAATATTAACTTGGGGTAGTATCTGAATCCATTGAGAAATGGTTTTGTTTTGTGTAAAATTTAGAAAGGCCAGTTGGATGAAGACTAATGAAGAAAAAAGAAGGAAGGAAAAGGAAAAGGTGCCTTAAGTGAGACATAACCACTTCACTCTAAGTACTAGGGGTGTGGTCCTGTGGGAAAGGATGGAGCTCTCTCTACCAGGTTTGTCACCAGGATGAACAAGGAGAAACATGGCAAGCATTGTACTGGTTTTGATGATCCCTCAAAACCACGGCTTCAGTTTCCAAGAATGACCTACGGTAGCATAACTACTGTGTGTCAGACATGCCACTAAGTGTGTTTCCAGTCACACCTTTTAATTGGAGAAAAGGATCAATAGTCTATCTACCAAAGATCACACAGAGGGTGTGGGAGCCCATTTTTAAACCACCTGCCTCCAATTCCAGGTGCCAGGAGCCAGACTCAGCCTACAGGTCTCTTCTGCTCACCTGGAAGTGAAACCATGTGTCATGATTAGTGCAATCCTGTCTTCACTCATCAAGGTACCTTGAACACTTGCACGTCCTCCAAGTAGCATGTAGCATAAGCAAAAAGATGTTCGCCCCGGTATTGTCCAGGAACTTGGAATCAGCTGTGCCTAGTTAGGCGGAGCTGGTTTAGAGTGGAGAGGACCACCGATCTTCCACCTGGGCAAGTGCCTTTTGACCTTCTGCCATCAGAGGGCCAAAAACTCCAGCCTGAGAATGTGCTGAGCCCTGTAGCCTATTACACTGGCTCAGAACAATGAGGAGCACATCTTTTTCCAATCACCTTGCCTCAAGCTCCCCATGACCCATACTGCCCTGCTTCTTTATTCTTTATCCCACAGATACCCCAAGCCCCTTGCTTTCGGGAAGGAGGATTTGAGACCTATTTTCACGTCACTTCCTCGCATGGCTGCCCTGTGAATAAACCTCCTCTTTGCTGCAAACCTCAGCATCTCAGTGTTTTGGCTTGCTGCGCCTCAGACACAATGGTCGGGAGCAGTGGTAGAGGTCCCTTGCCTGTAAGGGAAGCTGGTGCCTAGTAGTCACTTTGTGGATGTTTTCTCTTCCCGGGGGGCAGACGTCCTGCTCTTCCGGAAAGGGAGAAATGCAGGAGCTGGACCCTTGCCCTCAGCATCACCATTCCCTAGGAGTTTCTTAGAAGGACAGAATCCAGAGCCCACCAGGAACAACTGAATACCAGCCTGCATTTAACAAGATCCTCAAGGGAGGCACAGCCATGTGAAATTTGGAGAGGCACCAAGCTGTCATCCTCTTCTCTGAAGCTAATGAAAATCAAGCAAAGATTCATCCCAAGCCTACTCTGCCTCAGTCAATTGGATATCATATGAGCTCATTTAATCCTCCCCAGAACCTGCAAATGAGACTGCACATGCCACGGAGCAACTAAGACCGTGCGCCACAACTACCGAGCCTGCGCTCTAGAGCCCGTGAACCAAAACTACTGAAGCCCACACACCTACACTCCATGCTCAGCAACAACGAGAAGCCACCCCAATGAGAAGCCTGCGCACTGCAACAAAGAGTAGCCCCCGCTCACTGCAACTAGAGAAAGCCCACACACAGCAATGAAGAGCCTATGCAGCCAAAAATAAATAAATAAATAAACCTGTTAAAAAATAAATCGTGTTTTAGTAACTTACTAAAAGGCACACAATCAGTAAATCTGAGCAAGAATTCAATCCCAAATCTGTCACACTGAAGTTTAATCTAGTACTTGAGATTAATAAAAACAGCACTAAATTAAAAGTTCAGAGATATTTTTTATTTCATACTCTTTCACTAACACTCTTTGGAGATAAATCATTTCATTTATATGGGCCTTAGTTTTTACAACTATAACAGTTGGAAGCTTGCCTAGGTGATCTGTATGTAGTTTTCCAATTCTAAAATGGTCCACTAATTTGGATTCCTACAATAATTGCTCTTGCAATACATGCATGCTGCCACCAAGTAGCAGTAGAGACTACTAGTTCCTTTTTTATCCCTAGTGGGGAGTGCATTTTGACATCAGACTTATCCGTCAATAGTACAACCTGTGGGTATAACTGTAAAATAACAGAATCTGGTATTGTCACCTGCAAAGCAGAAGCTTTACATTGTGTCTGTGAGTCATATCAGCATCACCTGTAGGTTTTGAAACATAGAGGAAATCCAGAACCCATTGAATGAGAATCTTCAGAGACAGGACTTGGGCATCTGGATTTTGGGTCTCCCATCATTTGTATATTTTATTTCATTTTATTTTTTGCCTATGTACAATATTAGTCACATCCTTTTGAATCTTTAAAAGTTTCTTTTTGTTTTAAATGTTAGAATATTCCATAATCTTCACCTACTTTTCATAAGGTGTTATCTGTTATGTTTATTCGATCTTGTGCTTCTCCTGGTTAAGACTTCATTATTTTTTTTTCGGGGCCCTGCCTCATGTCTTGGAGGATCTTATTTCCCTGACCTGGGATTGGACCCCAGGGCCCCAGCAGTGAAAGCGCCAAGTTCTAACCACTGGAAAACCAGGGAATTCCCAAGGCTTCTGTTTTAAATGACTTCTTTTCCCACTCTAATTCATTCCTGGGATGAATTTCATGTTTGAACATTAAAGCAACCTGGCATTACCAAAATAAAACTACTTTGATTCTGATATATGATTGTTTTACATACCATGGGTACAGTTTGTGCTTCTGTTTACACATTTTGCATGCATTTTCAAAAGAGAAACTGGCCTGTGATTCTATTCTTGTGATATTCTTAATAGTTTTGTTTTGTTTTGTTTTTAAGATTCTATACTTTATTTTTTATTTATTTATTTTTGGCTGCATTGGGTCTTCATTGTTGCACGCGAGCTTTCTGTAGTTGCGGTGAGCGGGGGGCTATTCTTTGTTGTGGTGAGTAGGCTTCTCCTTGCGGTGGCCTGTCTTGTTGTGGAGCACGGGCTCTAGGCATGCAGGCTTCAGTAGTTGCGGCACGCGGGCTCAGCAGTTGTGGCTCGCAGGCTCCAGAGCGCAGGCTCAGCAGTTGTGGCATGTGGGCGTAGTTGCTCCACGGCATGTGGGATCTTCCCCCACAAGGGCTCGAACCCGTGTCCCCTGCATTGGGAGGCGGATTCTTAACCACTGCAAAGTCAGGGAAGCCCTTCTTTGTACTTTTGATCTGAAGCTTATGTTGGCCTTATAAATACTTTGAGCAATATATAGTTTTCTGTTTCCTGGAAGATTTTTATGTAAGATTACCAATACTTCTTCCCTAAATATTTGGAAGAAGGTACTTGGAAACCCATGTATCCCTGGAAATCATTTTCTGTAAAGGTACTTAACTATACAAACAACTTTTTGTGTAGATACAGGCTTTGTAGATATTTTTTCTTTGTTGGGTTAGTCTTGTTAGGTTGCATTTGTTAAGAAGGTGTAATTTTGGATGAATTTTCAAATTTATAACTATAAAATTATCATAATTTTAACAGCTTTATTGGGATGTAATTTACATACCATAATTTCAACTCTTTTATGTATACAATTCAGTGGTTCTTAGTGTAACCACTAAAAGACTTGTGTAACCATCACAACAATCCAATTGTAGATTTTTGTCCCCCCACCAAAAACCCATTACACATTAACAAGGTTTTTTCATTCTCCTCAACCCTCTCAGCCCTAGGCAACCACTAATCGACTTCCTGTCTCTACAGATTGTCTATTCTGGGCATTTCATATAAATGGCACCATACAATATGTGATCTTTTGTGATTGGCTGCTTTAACTTTACATAATGCTTTCATGGTTCATTCATGTTGTAACATGGATCAATATTTCAGTCATTTTTATAGCTGAACGCTATTCTATTGTACAGCTATTCCACATTTTGTTTCTTCATTTATCAGATTGACATTTGAATTATTTCCACCTTTTGTTTTTAGAAATATGCTTCTCGGAACATTCACGTACAAGCTTTGGTGTAGACATAAGATTTTATTTCTCTTAGGTATATATTTAGTAATGGAACTGCTGGCTCATAGGGTAACTCGATGTTTAACACTTGCAGGAACTCTCAAGCTGTTTTGTAAAATGGCCGTGCCATTTTACATTCCCACCAGCAATGTATGTGGCTTTTAATCTCTTGTCTTACAGCCTAGCATGTCGTCTATGCTGGGAAACGTTTCACATGTAGTTCAGCAGGATGAGCATTTTACTGTTCGGTTGAGTGTTCTCTAGACATTTAGTAGGTCTTGTTAATTCATAGTCTTGTCCAAGTCTTCTATATCGTTGTTGATCTTCTGCCTAATTGTTCTATCCATTATTGACCGTGGAGTACTGAAGCCTCTACCTAATATTGTGCAATTATCTATTTCTTCCTTCAATTCTTCATGGGTTTTGGTATTTTCTTCTTCATGTAGTTTGGTTTTATCTTATTCAGGGCAAATATGTTAAAAATTTTGGTATCTTCCCTTTTTTATCATAAAATGTCCCTTTTCATATCTAGTAACTTTTTTGTTTGTTTTAAAGTCTATATTTTCTGGTATTAGTATAGCCACTTCAGCATGCTTATGGTTGCTATTTGCATGCACCTCTTATGTTTCAGTGAACTTTGTGAGAAGACAGGGCCTGGGAGCTGCGGCCTCACACTCGGGCTCCAGAGGAAGATGTGTGTGACACACCTCAAACTGACCCAAAACACGGAGCAAAACCAGCCATCTAGAGTTCTACAAGAGAGCCACTGCAGCTAGCCCATAGGTCCAAGGAAAATAAATTCTTTCCGATTTCTTCCAAAGCATTTTCACAGCAAGAGCTGACTAACACCACATCCTCCAAATCATTGTCATGTAAATGGCTGCCACCAGGCCTCCATGTAAGGTCATTGTGTACTCAAAATGTGGGAATTCTTGAACTCTAGGTGCCTCTCCAACACAATGTACATGGCTAAATTTCCGCCAATAAGTTCACTAATATACCACACAGATCTCCCTAAACTTTTATTAAATGCAATGCAAAGTTCTTTCTTTTCATTTTCTGCTTCGGCATAGTTAAAATGCTTTTTATCAATGTAAAACGGCTCTTGCTGTTTGGCTTCTGTGGTTAGAGTCTTTTGAACTCTTTGGCTTTTCAGCTCCTAGGCTGTAAGGTTTGAATCAGCAAATGCCCCAAGGAGAAGAGCGGCAGCAAATGTCAAGCTTGTGTCTGTGTTTCCCTTCTCTCCACAACTTGGCCCGCATGTCTTGGTGTCTCTCCAACATTCAGATGCCAGAGAACAGATGTTTTCTTACTTTATCCAGGTTTTCTAAAATTTCTTTAGACTTCAACTGATCTTATGTTATTATTGAACTATCATCTCAATTACCACTAGGAAGAATATTTACAATTTTTAGAGAAAAGGGAACCCTGGTACACTGTTGGTAGGGACGTAAACTGGCGCAGCCACTGTGGAAAACAGTATGGAGGGTTCTCCAAAACCTAAAAAGAGAACTAGTATATGACCTCGCAACTCCACTCTTAGGTAGAAATCTGAAAAAACCAAAAACACGTGTTCTCAATAACATGTATTGGAAAAGATACATGCATCCCAATGTTTGCAGCGTCCTTGGGTACAATTACAAAGATATGGAAGCAACCTAAGTGTCATCAAGAGATGAACAGATAAAGAAGATATGGTACATATAACCAATGGCATACTACTCAGCCTTAAAAAAGAACAAAATTTTGCCATTTGCAGCAACATAGATGGACTTGGAGGGCATTGTGGTAAGTGAAATAAGTCAAACAGAAACAAATATTGTTGGATATCACCTCTATATGGAATCTAAAAAATACAACAATCTACCAAATATAACAAAACAGAAGGAGAGTTACAGATATAGAGAACAAACTAATAGTTGCCAGCGCGGAGGGGGAGGAGGGGTCAATACAGGGGTCGGGAAGTGAGAGATGTGAACTACTAGGTCCACAATAGGCTCAAGGATGTATTGTACAACACAGGGAATATAGGCAATATTTTGTAATAACTGTAAATGTAAAGTAACCTTTAAAAAGTATATAAAAATGTTTCTAAAAGAAATCATACTGAAAATTGGAAACAATTTAAATATCCATGAACAGGAAAATGCACATATAAATTATTGTATTTCCGTACATGGGAATCCTGCATAGCGAGGAAAGTACATGAACTAGACAGATCTTTACGTGTCAGCAAGGATGAACCTAGCAATGTAACACTAAATAAAGCAAGTAAGAAGACAAAATATAGAATACTATATGCGGCTTAAGACACGAGTACTAAAAAATGTAGCATAAATACAAAGACGTCCATGTCAGTGATGGAGACCAAGTTCAGAAGAGTGGTTACCCAGGGTCAGCTGGGGTGTGGCTGTGTTTGGGAAAGTGGTCACACCAGACTCTTCAACAGGAATGGAAATGTTTCAGTTCACATGCTCGCTGGAAGACAGAGGAGTGTCTGCGATGTTATAATGTGAGCATCTAGGGGATCTGATGCGCGGGAGCTGGTAGAGGGTGGAGGCATCCAGAAGGTGGTGGTAGAAGAGGAACGTTGTACACAGAACGCCTAAGGCCTGACCAGAGGACGACCACTGTTCTAGAAACTGGACACAAATCCAACTTCTACGGCCAACCTTAAAAGACAAACTGAGGCATATTTAAAATTTTAAGACTTTATGTGAGCAAAATTAGATTCAATTCAGGCACCACCAAAGTGGAAGCGGTGAGGAGCACTCCAGCCACAGGAGCTGCAGAGATGTTTATTTTAAAAGGGCAGAAGCAAAGCAAGGAAATGACTGATTTGCTATAGCTTTAAAGCCTAGTTGGTGGTTTGTGACCGGTTGTCCTCAGCGGTGTCCGTCACCCTGAGCCATTGACAGGCTTAGATTTTCGTTGCTTTACATAGGCGGCCGCATCACTAGAGCCACCACAGTCTAATGGCCCCCTGCAGGGTTAATTTACTAACATCAGTTGTCTCAGTCCTTCCTCTTACTCAGTCACTTCACTTCCTACGCCTCAGTTTCTCTTCTGTAAAGTGGACATTCAGTAGTAAATTCTCTGTGCAGGTGTCAGTGCCAAACAAAGTGATTATTAGTAACCATGATCATGTCCTGAATACACTGAACACGTCACCGTCTGCCAACCACCGTGTCAAGTCAGCAGAGACAACAGAAATTAAGAGCTCTCCCAAAAATTCACACACCCATGCACCAGGTAACGGACCACAGGCAGACGTTCACTCAGCCTTTCATTTGTCCCTCACGGAGTGCATGCTCTCTCCTAGGCGGGGCGAGCACAGACACTTAGTGGCAGTTTAATGACTTTTTAAATGCGTTGATACAACCATGTCTCACTTTTGTTTGGATCAGTCAGCAAACACTTTTTGTAAACCCCAAACTCTCCACACCTCCTACCTTTCATGCCACACTAGTCTCGAATCTCCCGTCCCTGCTCCTCAGGCTGGGTCCCCATGGGAGGCAGGTCTGCGTGCTGACACACAGAGGAGCAGGTGGAGGTCTTCGATCCCCGCCCACACTGCGCTGCCCGCGTGTTTGAACCACAGCGTGGAGAGCGAAGAGGTCTGAGCCAACGTGAGCACAGCATCGAAGGGCCTGCCTAGCTGGGGCCAGTGGCCCTGTGTCTTCTGCCTGCAACGCGGGTCCTGCGCACGCTGCACCTGAGGGGCTGGGTGGTGAGCCGGGGTCCCCAGGCAGGTGTGAGCATCGTGTCCGCAGCCAGCGTCCCCGAGGCCACGCTGCGGCAATGATCACTTGGTGAAGCTGAGCCGTGACAGCACGGGAATATATCAGGGAAGTGCTGGAGAAAAACAGAAAGCAGGGAAGGGAGATGGAGATTGTTAGCTGCTAGGAGGAGGCTGCTAACTGAAACTAAGTGATCCCTGAGGACTTTCTGGGGAAGATAAAATTTAAGAGGGAGCAAGGAGCATATCTGGGAAGTGAATAGTACAGGTAGAGGGAACAGCCAGATGGAAAGTCAATGAGGCAAGAGTAGGCTGGAGTACCCAAGGAGCAGAAAGGATGTCAGTGTGTGGAAAACAGAGCAAGCAAAGTGGAGAGGAGAAGGAAACAGTCAGACACGAAACAGAGGTCCACATTTCTAGGGCTCTGGAGGCACTTTGAGGACTTTGCTTCTTCTGTGAAGAAGCCATTGAAGAGATTTCAGTGACATGATCTGACTTATGTTTAAACAGGATCTCTCTGGATGCCATGTTGATTAGAGAGTGTAGGAGAGTAAGGACAAGCCCCAGAAGACCAAGAGTTGATTCAAAGAAGTGATTACTCAAACATGGTCCCCCTCCTCATGGAGGATGCAGAGCAGGAATCGGCAAATAATGGCCACAAATCAAATCAGGCTCTCAGCCTGGATCTGTGGGACTGTGAGCTAATAATGGTTCTCACGTTTAGAAAGCTTGTTGAAGAAGAAAGAGGAGAAGCTACAGAAGCTGTATATGGCCCACAAAGCCTAAGATATTTAAAATCCAGAAAATGCTTTCCAACACCTGATGTAAAGCATGTGGCTCGTAGGAGGTGCTCAACAAAATTTGGAAGAGGAATACATGTGTCAATTAGATCCTGAAAACATTGTAAAGTGATAGGTGTCAAGAAACATTTATCCCTTCACCATTAACCTTCACAAATGATGCCATTTCCATCGAGCTATTGAAAACTATATTCTGGCTTTCAAAACAATAAACCAGGGGGCATTTTATCACATAAGCAAGGTCATAAACAACTGTCGAGTAAAGTTGAAAGAGCAACAGATCAAATAATAACAAAAAACATTTTTATAGATTTTTAAGCCTTACAAAGCATTTTCATGTTCATTCTCTAATTTAATCCTCAAATCTACTCCATGAGATAGTTATTATTTTCCCTTTAGAAATGACCACATATTACAATCCTCAGTGATTGCTCAAGAAAAGCTGAAATCTTGAGTGCCACATCAATTAATGCCAAGGTTGGGTTTTTTCCCATGGGAACATTGGCTGCTAAAATCCACAGGGATTTTCAGCTCAAGATGGCAGACGAGGAAACATATTCACTTTCTGTTCCTCCTGAAACCATATTTAAACAATACTGTAGAAATACCAAAATTAATCAACTAATAAAAGCCAAGACACTTTGGAAGTCATCCACCACAGAAAGATTTCAACACATTTCGAGAAGGCAAACAATGAAATGGAGGAGCCATGAATAAAATAATGAAGAAAAGACTAACCCTAAGTAAGGTCTGAACAAACCCAGTCAGCTTTTGCTGAGCTCTGGTTATAGTAAAGGGCAGAGGAAAGAAGAGGGGCTGAAAGCAAGGAGACAAAAGTCATTTTAGGAAAAAAAGGTCATTTCATGAGCTCCAGGGAACACTCAGCCTGCTGCCATACTAACTCATGAATTACAATGGATTGTTGGTAAGCAAGATGAGAAAACAGGGAAGAAACCAAACAAACAAAAATCAAGACATTGTTTCTTACTGAACTCTTCTCAAATGAGATCGAGGAATTAGGGTTCAATGCCACAGCTGTAAATCATCTCTGCTCTTGGAGAGGTTAGAAAGGGCTTATAATATTTACCCTTTTCTTTCAGACATAATTTAGGTGTGAGCAAAAGCTTTTTGTGTCCTCCAACCCCAAATTTTATTGGGGATGGAAGTCCAAATTTGCTGTGACATACCATGAAAAGAATCTCATGAGCAAAGGGTCCAACTAATTCTGGAATATATGAATTACGCCCAGTGTTATTTTCAATAGACTTTGAACAAAAATATATAAATACATTTTGACTGATCTATACGATTCTGGGTCCTGAAACTTCTACATGTCACCTGTGTGATACATAACACACAATGTCAGCCCCAGGAGAGAGAAAACACTCCAATGAAGCAAGCCAAAGACACAAGTTTTAAACAAGGTCAAGTGATGTGTAGACCATCAGCTTCCAGCTCCTGAATAACAACACATGTTTCCCTTGTCCTAGACACCCAAGAGTACGTCTCCTCTCTTGGGCGTAAGAATCTCTCGAGTTACATATGTGTAATAAAGAGTGGACCCAGCTGGCATACTCACAATGACCAAATTGTGTTGATGGTACTTTAAACCAATACATCGCTCCACGCTGAAGTTGCAATAAAGGATATATTTGCTTTCTAGACATGAATGAGACGCCTTGCTGGATATACGCCAGGAAGGCCAGAGAAACTGCCTTCTAATCCATACGGAACAATTCACTGGTGAATTCCTTTCAGGATAGCCCATGATTTATCTAGACTACAATCTTTACATATCTGGATCCTTCAATCTAGACAAAGGGAAAATCCGGCCTTCAAGCCTCAGTTAGAAATGTGGAAGGACAGCACCAATGGTAGCACCAGCTGACAACTGGTGGTCTGTGACCTGTATCTTCTGAGATTAGAACACAGTGTGGTGGATGACCAATTCATGTGTTGAACAAAAGAAGACCTCCTACAGGGCAGTGTAGCTGTTCGTTACAGGTATGGCACTTAGGGCTAAGTACCATAAGGACTACAAGAAAAAATGAAAAACAAGTAATACATGAAGCATATATGATAAGGTGGCACCGCAGTCCAGAACACGAGCTCTGGAATCACACAGGCTTGCTTCGAATCCCGGCTAAGCCACTACCATCTGTATACCCTGAAGAACAGTGCAAGGTTTAAATGTTGTTTGACCAAATTTCAAAAAAGAAGTGAAGAAAGAACCTACCTGCCAGGAAGGGACATCGTGGGGTGCAGCATCCAGTCGGATCAGGGCTCTGCATCTCCTGCTCAGAAACCTTCGCCACCTGGCTCATGGTGATGCTGGCAGCTGAGCAGCCCTGGAGAAGGCGATCCTGTCTCCAGGCCTCGCAGAGCAGCTGTGGAGGTCCCCGGAGGAGGTGGCCCACACCCTGGCAAGCTCTGGGTGCCTCCTGCCCTCAGCTCTGAGCAGACTCTGGCCTCTGGGCCCCGTAGTGGGGAAGGGCTGGCCAATACATACGCGCGGCTGAGGGGCCTGCAGGGCCGGTGCCCAGGCAGGGTGAGCTCTGAAGGAGAAGGCTACCACAGTCCCCAACAGTCTCTGCATGGTGGCCCATCCTGTGCCAAACACCTGCCACCCACAGCGAGAAGACCCAGCCACTAGAAAGTCCAGAAGGGGCCCCGCCTTTTGCCTTTGGGCTGGGGTTTCTCCACCAGCTGGGCTCGCATGTGCCCCCTGCCTCACCACCTGCCCCTCCCGCCCTTTCTCTGTGACACGTACAATGGACATGTCACAGAGGCAGGCGGAGCCGTCAGATATAAAAGCAGTGAGAAGCTCTCCCACTGTCACTCTCTGCTCTCAGATCAGGCACGCAGCAGCTCTGATATGGAACCCATGGACACCACACCTCCTTCCAACGCCATCATCTACCATTCTGCTCCTGTTTTCCCCAGCACCTCAGTTACGGCTTTGCCGGGCATCGGTGCTTCAGCAGGCAGCACCTCAGACCCCGAACCTATGGACACCACACCTCCTTCCCACGCCGTCATCTTCCATTCTGCTCCTGCTTTCTCTAGCACACGTTCACGGCTTTGGCGGTCACGGCGTTGGCGGGCATCGGTGCTTCGGCAGGCAGCACGTCTGACACCAAAGCTACGGACACCTCACCTCCTTTACAGGCTGACAAGACCCAACACATAGACCAACACTTCAAAGTTATGACAGAAAGTTGAGTAAGGTATACATTTGGAATTTCATTTATTATTATTAAAAAGCACAACTGTAGTGCTTAGACTATAACAAGTACTATTCTAAGTTCTTACCAAATATTAACCCACATATTCCTCATAATGGCAACCCTATAGGCAGGTAATGTTCTTTTTTTTGTGGTACGCAGGCCTCTCACTGTTGTGGCCTCTCCCGCTGCAGATCACAGGCTCTGGACGCGCAGGCTCAGCGGCCATGGCTCACGGGCCCAGCCGCTCCACGGCATGTGGGATCCTCCCGGACCGGGACACGAACCCGTGCCCCCTGCATCAGCAGGCGGACTCCCAACCACTGCACCACTATGGAAGCCCGGCAGGTAATATTCATAATATTCTCTTTGGGGGGGAAACTGAGGCCCAGAGACATTGAATAGCTTCCCTAATGCCACACAGTAAGTAGGTGGCAAAAACCCAGGAGTAAAACCAGACCTTCTTGACTTTCATCACTTTGCTGTGTCACCTTATTATAAGTTGTGGTTAGGGAAGGGACTAAATTGGCAAGACTCTGAACTCAAAGGAGAAGGGAGAAATGAGAAAATGAGTGATCCTAGAAACTAGAGAAGATTTAGGCTCAGAAATTTCTGATGATGAGACCCGGAAGATCAAGAACTTGGTTGGAATATTAACTTGGGGTAGTATCTGAATCCATTGAGAAATGGTTTTGTTTTGTGTAAAATTTAGAAAGGCCAGTTGGATGAAGACTAATGAAGAAAAAAGAAGGAAGGAAAAGGAAAAGGTGCCTTAAGTGAGACATAACCACTTCACTCTAAGTACTAGGGGTGTGGTCCTGTGGGAAAGGATGGAGCTCTCTCTACCAGGTTTGTCACCAGGATGAACAAGGAGAAACATGGCAAGCATTGTACTGGTTTTGATGATCCCTCAAAACCACGGCTTCAGTTTCCAAGAATGACCTACGGTAGCATAACTACTGTGTGTCAGACATGCCACTAAGTGTGTTTCCAGTCACACCTTTTAATTGGAGAAAAGGATCAATAGTCTATCTACCTAAGATCACACAGAGGGTGGGGGAGCCCGTTTTTAAACCATCTGCCTCCAATTCCAGGTGCCAGGAGCCAGACTCAGCCTACAGGTCTCTTCTGCTCACCTGGAAGTGAAACCATGTGTCATGATTAGTGCAATCCTGTCTTCACTCATCAAGGTACCTTGAACACTTGCACGTCCTCCAAGTAGCATGTAGCATAAGCAAAAAGATGTTTGCCCCGGTATTGTCCAGGAACTTGGAATCAGCTGTGCCTAGTTAGGCGGAGCTGGTTTAGAGTGGAGAGGACCACCGATCTTCCACCTGGGCAAGTGCCTTTTGACCTTCTGCCATCAGAGGGCCAAAAACACCAGCCTGAGAATGTGCTGAGCCCTGTAGCCTATTACACCGGCTCAGAACAATGAGGAGCACATCTTTTTCCAATCACCTTGCCTCAAGCTCCCCATGACCCATACTGCCCTGCTTCTTTATTCTTTATCCCACAGATACCCCAAGCCCCTTGCTTTCGGGAAGGAGGATTTGAGACCTATTTTCACGTCACTTCCTCGCATGGCTGCCCTGTGAATAAACCTCCTCTTTGCTGCAAACCTCAGCATCTCAGTGTTTTGACTTGCTGCGCCTCAGACACAATGGTTGGGAGCAGTGGTAAAGGTCCCTTGCCTGTAAGGGAAGCTGGTGCCTAGTAGTCACTTTCTGGATGTTTTCTCTTCCCGGGGGGCAGACGTCCTGCTCTTCCGGAAAGGGAGAAATGCAGGAGCTGGACCCTTGCCCTCAGCATCACCGTCACCTAGGAGCTTCTCAGAAGGACAGAATCCAGACCCCACCCAGAACTACTGAATACCAGCCTGCATTTAACAAGATCCTCAAGGGAGGCACAGCCATGTGAAATTTGGAGAGGCACCAAGCTGTCATCCTCTTCTCCGCAGCTAATGAAAACCAAGCAAAGATTCATCCCAAGCCTACTCTGCCTCAGTCAATTGGATATCATATGAGCTCATTTAATCCTCCCCAGAACCTGCAAATGAGACTGCACATGCCACGGAGCAACTAAGACCGTGCGCCACAACTACCGAGCCTGCGCTCTAGAGCCCGTGAACCAAAACTACTGAAGCCCACACACCTACACTCCATGCTCAGCAACAACGAGAAGCCACCCCAATGAGAAGCCTGCGCACTGCAACAAAGAGTAGCCCCCGCTCACTGCAACTAGAGAAAGCCCACACACAGCAATGAAGAGCCTATGCAGCCAAAAATATATAAATAAATAAACCTGTTAAAAAATAAATCGTGTTTTAGTAACTTACTAAAAGGCACACAATCAGTAAATCTGAGCAAGAATTCAATCTCAAATCTGTCACACTGAAGTTTAATCTAGTACTTGAGATTAATAAAAACAGCCCTAAATTAAAAGTTCAGAGATATTTTTTATTTCATACTCTTTCACTAACACTCTTTGGAGATAAATCATTTCATTTATATGGGCCTTAGTTTTTACAACTATAACAGTTGGAAGCTTGACTAGATGATCTGTATGTAGTTTTCCAATTCTAAAATGGTCCACTAATTTGGATTCCTACAATAATTGCTCTTGCAATACATGCATGCTGCCATCAAGTAGCAGTAGAGACTACTAGTTCCTTTTTTATCCCTAGTGGAGAGTGCATTTGACATCAGACTTATCCGTCAATAGTACAACCTGTTAGTATAACTGTAAAATAACAGAATAATCTGGTATCCTCTCCTGCAAAGCAGAAGCTTTACATTGTGTCTGTGAGTCATATCAGAATCACCTGTAGGTTTTGAAACATAGAGGAAATCCAGAACCCATTGAATGAGAATCTTCAGAGACAGGACTTGGGCATCTGGATTTTGGGTCTCCCATCATTTGTATATTTTATTTCATTTTATTTTTTGCCTATGTACAATATTAGTCACATCCTTTTGAATCTTTAAAAGTTTCTTTTTGTTTTAAATTTTAGAATATTCCATAATCTTCACCTACTTTTCATAAGGTGTTATCTGTTATGTTTATTCGATCTTGTGCTTCTCCTGGTTAAGACTTCATTATTTTTTTTTCGGGGCCCTGCCTCATGTCTTGGAGGATCTTATTTCCCTGACCTGGGATTGGACCCCAGGGCCCCAGCAGTGAAAGCGCCAAGTTCTAACCACTGGAAAACCAGGGAATTCCCAAGGCTTCTGTTTTAAATGACTTCTTTTCCCACTCTAATTCATTCCTGGGATGAATTTCATGTTTGAACATTAAAGCAACCTGGCATTACCAAAATAAAGCTACTTTGATTCTGATATATGATTGTTTTACATACCATGGGTACAGTTTGTGCTTCTGTTTACACATTTAGCATGCATTTTCAAAAGAGAAACTGGCCTGTGTTTCTATTCTTGTAATATTCTTTATGGATTTTGTTTTGTTTTGTTTTTAAGATTCTATACTTTATTTTTTATTTATTTATTTTTGGCTGCATTGGGTCTTCATTGTTGCACGCGAGCTTTCTGTAGTTGCGGTGAGCGGGGGGCTATTCTTTGTTGTGGTGAGTAGGCTTCTCCTTGCGGTGGCCTGTCTTGTTGTGGAGCACGGGCTCTAGGCATGCAGGCTTCAGTAGTTGCGGCACGCGGGCTCAGCAGTTGTGGCTCGCAGGCTCCAGAGCGCAGGCTCAGCAGTTGTGGCACGTGGGCGTAGTTGCTCCACGGCATGTGGGATCTTCCCCCACAAGGGCTCGAACCCGTGTCCCCTGCATTGGGAGGCGGATTCTTAACCACTGCACCATCAGGGAAGCCCTTCTTTGTACTTTTGATCTGAAGCTTATGTTGGCCTTATAAATATTTTGAGCAATATATAGTTTTCTGTTTCCTGGAAGATTTTTATGTAAGATTACCAATACTTCTTCCCTAAATATTTGGAAGAAGTTACGTGGAAACCCATGTATCCCTGGAAATCATTTTCTGTAATGGTACTTAACTATACAAACAACTTTTTGAGTAGATACAGGCTTTTTAGATATTTTTTCTTTGTTGGGTTAGTCTTGTTAGGTTGCATTTGTTAAGAAGGTGTAATTTTGGATGAATTTTCAAATTTATAACTATAAAATTATCATAATTTTAACAGCTTTATTGGGATGTAATTTACATACCATAATTTCAACTCTTTTATGTATACAATTCAGTGGTTCTTAGTGTAACCACTAAAAGACTTGTGTAACCATCACAACAATCCAATTGTAGATTTTTGTCCCCCCACCAAAAACCCATTACACATTAACAAGGTTTTTTCATTCTCCTCAACCCTCTCAGCCCTAGGCAACCACTAATCGACTTCCTGTCTCTACAGATTGTCTATTCTGGGCATTTCATATAAATGGCACCATACAATATGTGATCTTTTGTGATTGGCTGCTTTAACTTTACATAATGCTTTCATGGTTCATTCATGTTGTAACATGGATCAACATTTCAGTCCTTTTTATAGCTGAATGCTATTCTATTGTACGGCTATTCCACATTTTGTTTCTTCATTTATCAGGTTGACATTTGAATTATTTCCACCTTTTGTTTTTAGAAATATGCTTCTCTGAACATTCACGTACAAGCTTTGGTGCACACATAAGATTTTATTTCTCTTAGGTATATATTTAGTAATGGAACTGCTGGCTCATAGGGTAACTCGATGTTTAACACTTGCAGGAACTCTCAAGCTGTTTTGTAAAATGGCCGCGCCATTTTACATTCCCACCAGCAATGTATGTGGCTTTTAATCTCTTGTCTTACAGCCTAGCATGTCGTCTATGTTGGGAATCGTTTCACATGTAGTTGAGCAGGATGAGCATTTTACTGTTCGGTTGAGTGTTCTCTAGATATTTAGTAGGTCTTGTTAATTCATAGTCTTGTCCAAGTCTTCTATATCGTTGTTGATCTTCTGCCTAATTGTTCTATCCATTATTGACCGTGGAGTACTGAAGCCTCTACCTAATATTGTGCAATTATCTACTTCTTCCTTCAATTCTTCATGGGTTTTGGTATTTTCTTCTTCATGTAGTTTGGTTTTATCTTATTCAGGGCAAATATGTTAAAAATTTTGGTATCTTCCCTTTTTTATCATAAAATGTCCCTTTTCATATCTAGTAACTTTTTTGTTTGTTTTAAAGTCTATATTTTCTGGTATTAGTATAGCCACTTCAGCATGCTTATGGTTGCTATTTGCATGCACCTCTTATGTTTCAGTGAACTTTGTGAGAAGACAGGGCCTGGGAGCTGCGGCCTCACACTCGGGCTCCAGAGGATGATGTGTGTGACAGACCTCAAACTGACCCAAAACACGGAGCAAAACCAGCCATCTAGAGGTCTAAAAGAGAGCCACTGCAGCTAGCCCATAGGTCCAAGGAAAATAAATTCTTTCCGATTTCTTCCAAAGCATTTTCACAGCAAGAGCTGACTAACACCACATCCTCCAAATCATTGTTATGTAAATGGCTGCCACCAGGCCTACATGTAAGGTCATTGTGTACTCAAAATGTGAGAATTCTTGAACTCTCGGTGCCTCTCCAACACAATGTACATGGCTAAATTTCCGCCAATAAGTTCACTAATATACCACACAGATCTCCCTAAACTTTTATTAAATGCAATGCAAAGTTCTTTCTTTTCATTTTCTGCTTCGGCATAGTTAAAATGCTTTTTATCAATGTAAAACGCCTCTTGCTGTTTGGCTTCTGTGGTTAGAATCTTTTGAACTCTTTGGCTTTTCAGCTCCTAGGCTGTAAGGTTTGAATCAGCAAATGCCCCAAGGAGAAAAGCGGCAGCAAATGTCAAGCTTGCATCTGTGTTTCCCTTCTCTCCACAACTTGGCCCGCATGTCTTGGTGTCTCTCCAACATTCAGATGCCAGAGAACAGATGTTTTCTTACTTTATCCAGGTTTTCTAACATTTCTTTAGACTTCACCTGATCTTATGTTATTATTGAACTATCATCTCAATTACCACTAGGAAGAAAATTTACAATTTTTAGAGAAAAGGGAACACTGGTACACTGTTGGTAGGGACATAAACTGGTGCAGCCACTGTGGAAAACAGTATGGAGGGTTCTCCAAAACCTAAAAAGAGAACTACTATATGACCTCGCAACTCCACTCTTAGGTATAAATCTGAAAAAACCAAAAACACGTGTTCTCAATAACATGTATTGGAAAAGATACATGCACCCAAATGTTTGCAGCCTCCTTGTGTACAATTACCAAGATACGGAAGCAACCTAAGTGTCATCAAGAGATGAACAGATAAAGAAGATATGGTACATATAACCAATGGCATACTACTCAGACTTACAAAACAACAAAATTTTGCCATTTGCAGCAACATAGATGGACTTGGAGGGCATTGTGGTAAGTGAAATAAGTCAAACAGAAACAAATACTGTTGGATATCACCTCTATATGGAATCTAAAAAATACAACAATCTACCAAATATAACAAAACAGAAGGAGAGTTACAGATAAAGAGAACAAACAAATGGTTGCCAGCACGGAGGGGGAGGAGGGGGCAATACAGGGGTCGGGAAGTGAGAGATGTGAACTACTAGGTCCACAATAGGCTCAAGGATGTATTGTACAACACAGGGAATATAGGCAATATTTTGTAATAACTGTAAATGTAAAGTAACCTTTAAAAAGTATATAAAAATGTTTTTAAAAGAAATCATACTGAAAATTGGAAACAATTTAAATATCCATCAACAGGAAAATGCACATATAAATTATTGTATTTCCGTACATGGGAATCCTACATAGCGAGGAAAGTACATGAACTAGACAGATCTTTACGTGTCAGCGTGGATGAACCTAGCAAAGATACCACTAAATAAAGCAAGTAAGAAGACAAAATGTTGAATACTATATGCGGTTTAAGCCACGAGTACTAAAAAATGTAGCATAAATAGAAAGACGTCCATGTCAGTAATGGAGACCAAGTTCAGAAGAGTGGTTACCCAGGGTCCGCTGGAGAGTGGCTGTGTTTGGGAAAGTGGTCACACCAGACTCTTCAACAGGAATGGAAATGTTTCATTTCACACGCTGGCTGGAAACAGAGGAGTGTCTGCGATGTTATAATGTGAGCATCTAGGGGATCTGATGCGCGGGAGCTGGTAGAGGGTGGAGGCATCCAGAAGGTGGTGGTAGAAGAGGAACGTTGTACACAGAACGCCTAAGGCCTGACCAGAGGACGACCACTGTTCTAGAAACTGGACACAAATCCAACTTCTACGGCCAACCTTAAAAGACAAACTGAGGCATATTTAAAATTTTAAGACTTTATGTGAGCAAAATTAGATTCAATTCAGGCACCACCAAAGTGGAAGCAGTGAGGAGCACTCCAGCCACAGGAGCTGCAGAGATGTTTATTTTAAAAGGGCAGAAGCAAAGCAAGGAAATGACTGATTTGCTATAGCTTTAAAGCCTAGTTGGTGGTTTGTGACCGGTTGTCCTCAGCGGTGTCCGTCACCCTGAGCCGTTGACAGGCTTAGATTTTCATTGCTTTACATAGGCGGCCGCATCACTAGAGCCACCACAGTCTAATGGCCCCCTGCAGGGTTAATTTACTAACAACAGTTGTCTCAGTCCTTCCTCTTACTCAGTCACTTCACTTCCTACGCCTCAGTTTCTCTTCTGTAAAGTGGACATTCAGTAGTAAATTCTCTGTGCAGGTGTCAGTGCCAAACAAAGTGATTATTAGAAACCATGATCATGTCCTGAATACAATGAACACGTCACCATTTGCCAACCACCGTGTCAAGTCAGCAGAGACAACAGAAATTAAGAGCTCTCCGCAAAAATTCACACACCCGTGCACCAGGTAACGGACCACAGGCAGACGTTCACTCAGCCTTTCATGTGTCCCTCACGGAGTGCACGCTCTCTCCTAGGCAGGGCGAGCACAGACATTTAGCGGCAGTTTAATGACTTTCTAAATGCGTTGATACAACCATGTCTCACTTTTGTTTGGATCAGTCAGCAAACACTTTTTGTAAACCCCAAACTCTCCACACCTCCTACCTTTCACGCCACACTAGTCTCGAATCTCCCACCCATGCTCCTCAGGCTGGGTCCCCATGGGAGGCGGGGCTGCGTGCTGACACACAGAGGAGCAGGTGGAGGTCTTCGATCCCCGCCCACACTGCGCTGCCCGCAGGTTTGAACCGCAGCGTGGAGAGCGAAGAGGTCTGAGCCAACGTGAGCACAGCATCGAGGGGCCTGCCTAGCTGGGGCCAGTGGCCCTGTGTCTTCTGCCTGCAACGCGGGTCCTGCGCACGCTGCACCTGAGGGGCTGGGAGGTGAGCCGGGGCCCCCAGGCAGGTGTGAGCATCGTGTCCACAGCCAGCGTCCCCGAGGCCACGCTGCGGCAATGATCACTTGGTGAAGCTGAGCCGTGACAGTGCGGGAATATATCAGGGAAGTGATGGAGAAAAACAGAAAGCAGGGAAGGGAGATGGAGATTGTTAGCTGCTAGGAGGAGGCTGCTAGCTGAAACTAAGTGATCCCTGAGGACTTTCTGGGGAAGATAAAATTTAAGAGGGAGCAAGGAGCATATCTGGGAAGTGAATAGTACAGGTAGAGGGAAGAGCCAGATGGAAAGTCAATGAGGCAAGAGTAGGCTGGAGTACCCAAGGAGCAGAAAGGATGTCAGTGTGTGGAAAACAGAGCAAGCAAAGTGGAGAGGAGAAGGAAACAGTCAGACACGAAACAGAGGTCCACATTTCTAGGGCTCTGGAGGCACTTTGAGGACTTTGCTTCTTCTGTGAAGAAGCCATTGAAGAGATTTCAGTGACATGATCTGACTTATGTTTAAACAGGATCTCTCTGGATGTCATGTTGATTAGAGAGTGTAGGAGAGTAAGGACAAGCCCCAGAAGACCAAGAGTTGATTCAAAGAAGTGATTACTCAAACATGGTCCCCATCCTCAGTGAGGACGCAGAGCAGGAATCGGCAAATAATGGCCACAAATCAAATCAGGCTCTCAGCCTGGATCTGTGGGACTGTGAGCTAATAATGGTTCTCACGTTTAGAAAGCTTGTTGAAGAAGAAAGAGGAGAAGCTACAGAAGCTGTATATGGCCCACAAAGCCTAAGATATTTAAAATCCAGAAAATGCTTTCCAACACCTGATGTAAAGCATGTGGCTCGTAGGAGGTGCTCAACAAAATTTGGAAGAGGAATACATGTGTCAATTAGTTCCTGAAAACATTGTAAAGTGATAGGTGTCAAGAAACATTTATCCCATCACCCTTAACCTTCACAAATGATGCCATTTTCATCGAGCTATTGAAAACTATATTCTGGCTTTCAAAACAATAAACCAGGGGGCATTTTATCACCTAAGCAAGGTCATAAACAACTGTCGAGTAAAGTTGAAAGAGCAACAGATCAAATAATAACAAAAAACATTTTGATAGATTTTTAAGCCTTACAAAGCATTTTCATGTTCATTCTCTAATTTAATCCTCAAATCTACTCCATGAGATAGTTATTATTTTCCCTTTAGAAATGACCACATATTACAATCCTCAGTGATTGCTCAAGAAAAGCTGAAATCTTGAGTGTCACATCAATTAATGCCAAGGTTGGATTTTTTCCCATGGGAACATTGGCTGCTAAAATCCACAGGGATTTTCAGCTCAAGATGGCAGACAAGGAAACACATTCACTTTCTGTTCTTCCTGAAACCATATTTAAACAATACTGTAGAAATACCAAAATTAATCAACCAATCAAAGCCAAGACACTTTGGAAGTCATCCACCACAGACAGATTTCAACACATTTCGAGAAGGCAAACAATGAAATGGAGGAGCCATGAATAAAATAATGAAGAAAAGACTAACCCTAAGTAAGGTCTGAACAAACCCAGTCAGCTTTTGCTGAGCTCTGGTTATAGTAAAGGGCAGAGGAAAGAAGAGGGGCTGAAAACAAGGAGACAAAAGTCATTTTAGGAAAAAAAGGTCATTTCATGAGCTCCAGGGAACACTCCGCCTGCTGCCATACTAACTCATGAATTACAATGGATTGTTGGTAAGCAAGATGAGAAAACAGGGAAGAAACCAAACAAACAAAAATCAAGACATTGTTTCTTACTGAACTCTTCTCAAATGAGATCGAGGAATTAGGGTTCAATGCCACAGCTGTAAATCATCTCTGCTCTTGGAGAGGTTAGAAAGGGCTTATAATATTTACCCTTTTCTTTCAGACATAATTTAGGTGTGAGCAAAAGCTTTTTGTGTCCTCCAACCCCAAAGTTTATTGGGGATGGAAGTCCAAATTTGCTGTGACATACCATAAAAAGTATCTCATGAGCAAAGGGTCCAACTAATTCTGGAATATATGAATTACGCCCAGTGTTATTTTCAATAGACTTTGAACAAAAATATATAAATACATTTTGACTGATCTATACGATTCTGGGTCCTGAAACTTCTACATGTCACCTGTGTGATACATAACACACAATGTCAGCCCCAGGAGAGAGAAAACACTCCAATGAAGCAAGCCAAAGACACAAGTTTTAAACAAGGTCAAGTGATGTGTAGACCATCAGCTTCCAGCTCCTGAATAACAACACATGTTTCCCTTGTCCTAGACACCCAAGAGTACGTCTCCTTTCTTGGGCGTAAGAATCTCTCGAGTTACATATGTGTAATAAAGAGTGGACCCAGCTGGCATACTCACAATGACCAAATTGTGTTGATGGTACTTTAAACCAATACATCGCTCCACGCTGAAGTTGCAATAAAGGATATATTTGCTTTCTAGACATGAATGAGACGCCTTGCTGGATATACGCCAGGAAGGCCAGAGAAACTGCCTTCTAATCCATACGGAACAATTCACTGGTGAATTCCTTTCAGGATAGCCCATGATTTATCTAGACTACAATCTTTTCATATCTGGATCCTTCAATCTAGACAAAGGGAAAATCCGGCCTTCAAGCCTCAGTTAGAAATGTGGAAGGACAGCACCAATGGTAGCACCAGCTGACAACTGGTGGTCTTTGACCTGTATCTTCTGAGATTAGAACACAGTGTGGTGGATGACCAATTCATGTGTTGAACAAAAGAAGACCTCCTACAGGACAGTGTAGTTGTTCGTTACAGGTACGGCACTTAGGGCTAAGTACCATAAGGACTACAAGAAAAAATGAAAAACAAGTAACACATGAAGCATATATGATAAGGTGGCACCGCAGTCCAGAACACGAGCTCTGGAATCACACAGGCTTGCTTCGAATCCCGGCTAAGCCACTACCATCTGTATACCCTGAAGAACAGTGCAAGGTTTAAATGTTGTTTGACCAAATTTCAAAAAAGAAGTGAAGAAAGAACCTACCTGCCAGGAAGGGACATCGTGGGGTGCAGCATCCAGTCGGATCAGGGCTCTGCATCTCCTGCTCAGAAACCTTGGCCACCTGGCTCATGGTGATGCTGGCAGCTGAGCAGCCCTGGAGAAGGCGATCCTGTCTCCAGGCCTCGCAGAGCAGCTGGGGAGGTCCCCGGAGGAGGTGGCCCACACCCTGGCAAGCTCTGGGTGCCTCCTGCCCTCAGCTCTGAGCAGGCTCTGGCCTCTGGGCCCCGTAGTGGGGAAGGGCTGGCCGATACATACGCGCGGCTGAGGGGCCTGCAGGGCCGGTGCCCAGGCAGGGTGAGCTCTGAAGGAGAAGGCTTCCACAGTCCCCAACAGTCTCTGCATGGTGGCCCATCCCGTGCCAAACACCTGCCACCCACAGCGAGAAGACCCAGCCACTAGAAAGTCCAGAAGGGGCCCCGCCTTTTGCCTTTGGGCTGGGGTTTCTCCACCAGCTGGGCTCGCATGTGCCCCCTGCCTCACCCCCTGCCCTGCCCGCCCTTTCTCTGTGACACGTACAATGAACATGTCACAGAGGCAGGCGGAGCCGTCGGATATAAAAGGAGTGAGAAGCTCTCCCACTGTCACTCTCTGCTCTCAGATCAGGCACGCAGCAGCTCTGATATGGAACCCATGGACACCACACCTCCTTCCCACGCCATCATCTACCATTCTGCTCCTGTTTTCCCCAGCACCCCATTGACGGCTTTGCCGGGCATCGGTGCTTCAGCAGGCAGCACGTCTGACCCCGAACTTATGGACACCACACCTCCTTCCCACGCTGTCATCTTCCGTTCTGCTCCTGTTTTCTCCAGCACCCCAGTTACGGCTTTGCCGGGCATCGGTGCTTCAGCAGGCAGCACCTCAGACCCCGAACCTATGGACACCACACCTCCTTCCCACGCCATCATCTTCCATTCTGCTCCTGCTTTCTCCAGCACCCGTTCACGGCTTTGGTGGTCAGGCGTTGGCGGACATCGGTGCTTCGGCAGGCAGCACGTCTGACACCAAAGCTACGGACACCTCACCTCCTTTACAGGCTGACAAGACCCAACACATAGACCAACACTTCAAAGTTATGACAGAAAGTTGAGTAAGGTATACATTTGGAATTTCATTTATTATTATTAAAAAGCACAACTGTAGTGCTTAGACTATAACAAGTACTATTCTAAGTTCTTACCAAATATTAACCCACATATTCCTCATAATGGCAACCCTATAGGCAGGTAATGTTCTTTTTTTTGGTACACAGGCCTCTCACTGTTGTGGCCTCTCCTGCTGCAGATCACAGGCTCTGGACGCGCAGGCTCAGCGGCCATGGCTCACGGGCCCAGCCGCTCCACGGCATGTGGGATCCTCCCGGACCGGGGCACGAACCCGTGCCCCCTGCATCAGCAGGCGGACTCCCAACCACTGCAACACTATGGAAGCCCGGCAGGTAATATTCATAATATTCTCTTTGGGGGGGAAACTGAGGCCCAGAGACGTTGAATAGCTTGCCTAATGCCACACAGTAAGTAGGTGGCAAAAACCCAGGAGTAAAACCAGACCTTCTTGACTTTCATCACTTTGCTGTGTCACTTTATTATAAGTTGTGGTTAGGGAAGGGACTAAATTGGCAAGACTCTGAACTCAAAGGAGAAGGGAGAAATGAGAAAATGAGTGATCCTAGAAACTAGAGAAGATTTAGGCTCAGAAATTTCTGATGATGAGACCCGGAAGATCAAGAACTTGGTTGGAATATTAACTTGGGGTAGTATCTGAATCCATTGAGAAATGGTTTTGTTTTGTGTAAAATTTAGAAAGGCCAGTTGGATGAAGACTAATGAAGAAAAAAGAAGGAAGGAAAAGGAAAAGGTGCCTTAAGTGAGACATAACCACTTCACTCTAAGTACTAGGGGTGTGGTCCTGTGGGAAAGGATGGAGCTCTCTCTACCAGGTTTGTCACCAGGATGAACAAGGAGAAACATGGCAAGCATTGTACTGGTTTTGATGATCCCTCAAAACCACGGCTTCAGTTTCCAAGAATGACCTACGGTAGCATAACTACTGTGTGTCAGACATGCCACTAAGTGTGTTTCCAGTCACACCTTTTAATTGGAGAAAAGGATCAATAGTCTATCTACCTAGGATCACACAGACGGTGGGGGAGCCCGTTTTTAAACCACCTGCCTCCAATTCCAGGTGCCAGGAGCCAGACTCAGCCTACAGGTCTCTTCTGCTCACCTGGAAGTGAAACCATGTGTCATGATTAGTGCAATCCTGTCTTCACTCATCAAGGTACCTTGAACACTTGCACGTCCTCCAAGTAGCATGTAGCATAAGCAAAAAGATGTTTGCCCCGGTATTGTCCAGGAACTTGGAATCAGCTGTGCCTAGTTAGGCGGAGCTGGTTTAGAGTGGAGAGGACCACCGATCTTCCACCTGGGCAAGTGCCTTTTGACCTTCTGCCATCAGAGGGCCAAAAACTCCAGCCTGAGAATGTGCTGAGCCCTGTAGCCTATTACACCGGCTCAGAACAATGAGGAGCACATCTTTTTCCAATCACCTTGCCTCAAGCTCCCCATGACCCATACTGCCCTGCTTCTTTATTCTTTATCCCACAGATACCCCAAGCCCCTTGCTTTCGGGAAGGAGGATTTGAGACCTATTTTCACATCACTTCCTCACATGGCTGCCCTGTGAATAAAAATCCTCTTTGCTGCAAACCTCAGCATCTCAGTGTTTTGGCTTGCTGCGCCTCAGACACAATGGTTGGGAGCAGTGGTAAAGGTCCCTTGCCTGTAAGGGAAGCTGGTGCCTAGTAGTCACTTTGTGGATGTTTTCTCTTCCCGGCGGGCAGACGTCCTGCTCTTCCGGAAAGGGAAAATGCAGGAGCTGGACCCTTGCCCTCAGCATCACCATCACCTAGGAGTTTCTTAGAAGGACAGAATCGAGAGCCCACCAGGAACTACTGAATACCAGCCTGCATTTAACAAGATCCTCAAGGGAGGCACAGCCATGTGAAATTTGGAGAGGCACCAAGCTGTCATCCTCTTCTCTGCAGCTAATGAAAACCAAGCAAAGATTCATCCCAAGCCTACTCTGCTTCAGTCAACTGGATATCATATGAGCTCATTTAATCCTCCCCAGAACCTGCAAATGAGACCGCACATGCCACGGAGCAACTAAGACCGTGCGCCACAACTACCGAGCCTGCGCTCTAGAGCCCGTGAACCAAAACTACTGAAGCCCACACACCTACACTCCATGCTCGGCAACAACGAGAAGCCACCCCAATGAGAAGACTGCACACTGCAACAAAGAGTAGCCCCCGCTCACTGCAACTAGAGAAAGCCCACACACAGCAATGAAGAGCCTATGCAGCCAAAAATAAATAAATAAATAAACCTGTTAAAAAATAAATCGTGCTTTAGTAACTTACTAAAAGGCACACAATCAGTAAATCTGAGCAAGAATTCAATCCCAAATCTGTCACACTGAAGTTTAAGCTAGTACTTGAGATTAATAAAAACAGCACTAAATTAAAAGTTCAGAGATATTTTTTATTTCATACCCTTTCACTAACACTCTTTGGAGATAAATCATTTCATTTATATGGGCCTTAGTTTTTACAACTATAACAGTTGGAAGCTTGACTAGATGATCTGTATGTAGTTTTCCAATTCTAAAATGGTCCACTAATTTGGATTCCTACAATAACTGCTCTTGCAATACATGCATGCTGCCACCAAGTAGCAGTAGAGACTACTAGTTCCTTTTTTATCCCTAGTGGGGAGTGCATTTTGACATCAGACTTATCCGTCAATAGTACAACCTGTTAGTAGAACTGTAAAATAACAGAATCTGGTATTGTCTCCTGCAAAGCAGAAGCTTTACATTGTGTCTGTGAGCCATATCAGAATCACCTGTAGGTTTTGAAACATAGAGGAAATCCAGAACCCATTGAATGAGAATCTTCAGAGACAGGACTTGGGCATCTGGATTTTGGGTCTCCCATCATTTGTATATTTTATTTCATTTTATTTTTTGCCTATGTACAATATTAGTCACATCCTTTTGAATCTTTAAAAGTTTCTTTTTGTTTTAAATGTTAGAATATTCCATAATCTTCACCTACTTTTCATAAGGTGTTATCTGTTATGTTTATTCGATCTTGTGCTTCTCCTGGTTAAGACTTCATTATTTTTTTTTCGGGGCCCTGCCTCATGTCTTGGAGGATCTTATTTCCCTGACCTGGGATTGGACCCCAGGGCCCCAGCAGTGAAATCGCCAAGTTCTAACCACTGGAAAACCAGGGAATTCCCAAGGCTTCTGTTTTAAATGACTTCTTTTCCCACTCTAATTCATTCCTGGGATGAATTTCATGTTTGAACAGTAAAGCAACCTGGCATTACCAAAATAAAGCTACTTTGATTCTGATATAGGATTGTTTTACATACCATGGGTACAGTTTGTGCTTCTCTTTACACATTTTGCATGCATTTTCAAAAGAGAAACTGGCCTGTGATTCTATT
The DNA here is from genome assembly GCF_949752795.1 of Hyperoodon ampullatus. NCBI lineage: Eukaryota > Metazoa > Chordata > Mammalia > Artiodactyla > Ziphiidae > Hyperoodon > Hyperoodon ampullatus. The sequence goes on along the minus strand of NC_136915.1, from coordinate 139,988,463 downwards.
CTTGTGATATTCTTTATAGTTTTGTTTTGTTTTGTTTTTAAGATTCTATACTTTATTTTTTATTTATTTATTTTTGGCTGCATTGGGTCTTCATTGTTGCACGCGAGCTTTCTGTAGTTGCAGTGAGCGGGGGGCTATTCTTTGTTGTGGTGAGTAGGCTTCTCCTTGCGGTGGCCTGTCTTGTTGTGGAGCACGGGCTCTAGGCATGCAGGCTTCAGTAGTTGCGGCACGCGGGCTCAGCAGTTGTGGCTCGCAGGCTCCAGAGCGCAGGCTCAGCAGTTGTGGCACGTGGGCATAGTTGCTCCACGGCATGTGGGATCTTCCCCCACAAGGGCTCGAACCCGTGTCCCCTGCATTGGGAGGCGGATTCTTAACCACTGCAAAGTCAGGGAACCCTTCTTTGTACTTTTGATCTGAAGCTTATTTTGGCCTTATAAATACTTTGAGCAATATATAGTTTTCTGTTTCCTGGAAGATTTTTATGTAAGATTACCAATACTTCTTCCCTAAATATTTGGAAGAAGGTACTTGGAAACCCATGTATCCCTGGAAATCATTTTCTGTAAAGGTACTTAACTATACAAACAACTTTTTGTGTAGATACAGGCTTTGTAGATATTTTTTCTTTGTTGGGTTAGTCTTGTTAGGTTGCATTTGTTAAGAATGTGTAATTTTGGATGAATTTTCAAATTTATAACTATAAAATTATCATAATTTTAACAGCTTTATTGGGATGTAATTTACATACCATAATTTCAACTCTTTTATGTATACAATTCAGTGGTTCTTAGTGTAACCACTAAAAGACTTGTGTAACCATCACAACAATCCAATTGTAGATTTTTGTCCCCCCACCAAAAACCCATTACACATTAACAAGGGTTTTTCATTCTCCTCAACCCTCTCAGCCCTAGGCAACCACTAATCGACTTCCTGTCTCTACAGATTGGCTATTCTGGGCATTTCATATAAATGGCACCATACAATATGTGATCTTTTGTGATTGGCTGCTTTAACTTTACATAATGCTTTCATGGTTCATTCATGTTGTAACATGGATCAATATTTCAGTCCTTTTTATAGCTGAATGCTATTCTATTGTACGGCTATTCCACATTTTGTTTCTTCATTTATCAGATTGACATTTGAATTATTTCCACCTTTTGTTTTTAGAAATATGCTTCTCGGAACATTCACGTACAAGCTTTGGTGCACACATAAGATTTTATTTCTCTTAGGTATATATTTAGTAATGGAACTGCTGGGTCATAGGGTAACTCGATGTTTGACACTTGCAGGAACTCTCAAGCTGTTTTGTAAAATGGCCACGCCATTTTACATTCCCACCAGCAATGTATGTGGCTTTTAATCTCTTGTCTTACAGCCTAGCATGTCGTCTACGCTGGGAAACGTTTCACATGTAGTTCAGCAGGATGAGCATTTTACTGTTCGGTTGAGTGTTCTCTAGACATTTAGTAAGTCTTGTTAATTCATAGACTTGTCCAAGTCTTCTATATCGTTGTTGATCTTCTGCCTAATTGTTCTGTCCATTATTGACCGTGGAGTATTGAAGCCTCTACCTAATATTGTGCAATTATCTACTTCTTCCTTCAATTCTTCATGGGTTTTGGTATTTTCTTCTTCATGTAGTTTGGTTTTATCTTATTCAGGGCAAATATGTTAAAAATTTTGGTATCTTCCCTTTTTTATCATAAAATGTCCCTTTTCATATCTAGTAACTTTTTTGTTTGTTTTAAAGTCTATATTTTCTGGTATTAGTATAGCCACTTCAGCATGCCTATGGTTTCTATTTGCATGCACCTCTTATGTTTCAGTGAACTTAGTGAGAAGACAGGGCCTGGGAGCTGCGGCCTCACACTCAGGCTCCAGAGGAAGATGTGTGTGACAGACCTCAAACTGACCCAAAACACGGAGCAAAACCAGCCCTCTAGAGGTCTAAAAGAGAGCCACTGCAGCTAGCCCATAGGTCCAAGGAAAATAAATTCTTTCTGATTTCTTCCAAAGCATTTTCACAGCAATAGCTGACTAACACCACTTCCTCCAAATCATTGTTATGTAAATGGCTGCCACCAGGCCTACATGTAAGGTCATTGTGTACTCAAAATGTGAGAATTCTTGAACTCTCGGTGCCTCTCCAACACAATGTACATGGCTAAATTTCCGCCAATAAGTTCACTAATATACCACACAGATCTCCCTAAACTTTTATTAAATGCAATGCAAAGTTCTTTCTTTTCATTTTCTGCTTCGGCATAGTTAAAATGCTTTTTATCAATGTAAAACGGCTCTTGCTGTTTGGCTTCTGTGGTTAGAGTCTTTTGAACTCTTTGGCTTTTCAGCTCCTAGGCTGTAAGGTTTGAATCAACAAATGCCCCAAGGAGAAAAGCAGCAGCAAATGTCAAGCTTGCATCTGTGTTTCCCTTCTCTCCACAACTTGGCCCGCATGTCTTGGTGTCTCTCCAACATTCAGATGCCAGAGAACAGATGTTTTCTTACTTTATCCAGGTTTTCTAACATTTCTTTAGACTTCACCTGATCTTATGTTATTATTGAACTATCATCTCAATTACCACTAGGAAGAAAATTTACAATTTTTAGAGAAAAGGGAACCCTGGTACACTGTTGGTAGGGACGTAAACTGGTGCAGCCACTGTGGAAAACAGTATGGAGGGTTCTCCAAAACCTAAAAAGAGAACTACTATATGACCTCGCAACTCCACTCTTAGGTAGAAATCTGAAAACACCAAAAATTCGTGATCTCAATAACATGTATTGGAAAAGATACATGCACCCCAATGTTCGCAGCCTCCTTGTGTACAATTACCAAGATATGGAAGCAACCTAAGTGTCATCAAGAGATGAATAGATAAAGAAGATGTGGTACATATAACCAATGGCATACTACTCAGACTTACAAAAGAACAAAATTTTGCCATTTGCAGCAACATAGATGGACTTGGAGGGCATTGTGGTAAGTGAAATAAGTCAAACAGAAACAAATACTGTAGGATATCACCTCTATATGGAATCTAAAAAATACAACAATCTACCAAATATAACAAAACAGAAGGAGAGTTACACATATAGAGAACAAACTAATGGTTGCAAGCGCGGAGGGGGAGGAGGGGTCAATACAGGGGTCGGGAAGTGAGAGATGTGAACTACTAGGTCCACAATAGGCTCAAGGATGTATTGTACAACACAGGGAATATAGGCAATATTTTGTAATAACTGTAAATGTAAAGTAACCTTTAAAAAGTATATAAAAATGTTTTTAAAAGAAATCATACTGAAAATTGGAAACAATTTAAATATCCATCAACAGGAAAATGCACATATAAATTATTGTATTTCCGTACATGGGAATCCTGCATAGCGAGGAAAGTACATGAACTAGACAGATCTTTACGTGTCAGCAAGGATGAACCTAGCAATGTAACACTAAATAAAGCAAGTAAGAAGACAAAATATAGAATACTATATGCGGCTTAAGACACGAGTACTAAAAAATGTAGCATAAATACAAAGACGTCCATGTCAGTGATGGAGACCAAGTTCAGAAGAGTGGTTACCCAGGGTCAGCTGGGGTGTGGCTGTGTTTGGGAAAGTGGTCACACCAGACTCTTCAACAGGAATGGAAATGTTTCAGTTCACACGCTCGCTGGAAGACAGAGGAGTGTCTGCGATGTTATAATGTGAGCATCTAGGGGATCTGATGTGCGGGAGCTGGTAGAGGGTGGAGGCATCCAGAAGGTGGTGGTAGAAGAGGAACGTTGTACACAGAACGCCTAAGGCCTGACCAGAGGCCGACCACTGTTCTAGAAACTGGACACAAATCCAACTTCTACGGCCAAGCTTAAAAGCAAACTGAGGCATATTTAAAATTTTAAGACTTTATGTGAGCAAAATTAGATTCAATTCAGGCACCACCAAAGTGGAAGCGGTGAGGAGCACTCCAGCCACAGGAGCTGCAGAGATGTTTATTTTAAAAGGGCAGAAGCAAAGCAAGGAAATGACTGATTTGCTATAGCTTTAAAGCCTAGTTGGTGGTTTGTGACCGGTTGTCCTCAGCGGTGTCCGTCACCCTGAGCCGTTGACAGGCTTAGATTTTCGTTGCTTTACATAGGCGGCCGCATCACTAGAGCCACCACAGTCTAATGGCCCCCTGCAGGGTTAATTTACTAACACCAGTTGTCTCAGTCCTTCCTCTTACTCAGTCACTTCACTTCCTACGCCTCAGTTTCTCTTCTGTAAAGTGGACATTCAGTAGTAAATTCTCTGTGCAGGTGTCAGTGCCAAACAAAGTGATTATTAGTAACCATGATCATGTCCTGAATACACTGAACACGTCACCGTCTGCCAACCACCGTGTCAAGTCAGCAGAGACAACAGAAATTAAGAGCTCTCCGCAAAAATTCACACACCCGTGCACCAGGTAACGGACCACAGGCAGACGTTCACTCAGCCTTTCATTTGTCCCTCACGGAGTGCACGCTCTCTCCTAGGCAGGGCGAGCACAGACACTTAGTGGCAGCTTAATGACTTTTTAAATGCGTTGATACAACCATGTCTCACTTTTGTTTGGATCAGTCAGCAAACACTTTTTGTAAACCCCAAACTCTCCACACCTCCTACCTTTCATGCCACACTAGTCTCGAATCTCCCGCCCCTGCTCTTCAGGCTGGGTCCCCATGGGAGGCGGGGCTGCGTGCTGACACACAGAGGAGCAGGTGGAGGTCTTCGATCCCCGCCCACACTGCTCTGCCCGCAGGTTTGAACCACAGCGTGGAGAGCGAAGAGGTCTGAGCCAACGTGAGCACAGCATCGAGGGGCCTGCCTAGCTGGGGCCAGTGGCCCTGTGTCTTCTGCCTGCAACGCGGGTCCTGCGCACGCTGCACCTGAGGGTCTGGGTGGTGAGCCGGGGTCCCCAGGCAGGTGTGAGCATCGTGTCCGCAGCCAGCGTCCCCGAGGCCACGCTGCGGCAATGATCACTTGGTGAAGCTGAGCCGTGACAGCGCGGGAATATATCAGGGAAGTGCTGGAGAAAAACAGAAAGCAGGGAAGGGAGATGGAGATTGTTAGCTGCTAGGAGGAGGCTGCTAACTGAAACTAAGTGATCCCTGAGGACTTTCTGGGGAAGATAAAATTTAAGAGGGAGCAAGGAGCATATCTGGGAAGTGAATAGTACAGGTAGAGGGAACAGCCAGATGGAAAGTCAATGAGGCAAGAGTAGGCTGGAGTACCCAAGGAGCAGAAAGGATGTCAGTGTGTGGAAAACAGAGCAAGCAAAGTGGAGAGGAGAAGGAAACAGTCAGACACGAAACAGAGGTCCACATTTCTAGGGCTCTGGAGGCACTTTGAGGACTTTGCTTCTTCTGTGAAGAAGCCATTGAAGAGATTTCAGTGACATGATCTGACTTATGTTTAAACAGGATCTCTCTGGATGCCATGTTGATTAGAGAGTGTAGGAGAGTAAGGACAAGCCCCAGAAGACCAAGAGTTGATTCAAAGAAGTGATTACTCAAACATGGTCCCCCTCCTCAGTGAGGACGCAGAGCAGGAATCGGCAAATAATGGCCACAAATCAAATCAGGCTCTCAGCCTGGATCTGTGGGACTGTGAGCTAATAATGGTTCTCACGTTTAGAAAGCTTGTTGAAGAAGAAAGAGGAGAAGCTACAGAAGCTGTATGTGGCCCACAAAGCCTAAGATATTTAAAATCCAGAAAATGCTTTCCAACACCTGATGTAAAGCATGTGGCTCGTAGGAGGTGCTCAACAAAATTTGGAAGAGGAATACATGTGTCAATTAGATCCTGAAAACATTGTAAAGAGATAGGTGTCAAGAAACATTTATCCCTTCACCCTTAACCTTCACAAATGATGCCATTTCCATCGAGCTATTGAAAACTATATTCTGGCTTTCAAAACAATAAACCAGGGGGCATTTTATCACATAAGCAAGGTCATAAACAACTGTCGAGTAAAGTTGAAAGAGCAACAGATCAAATAATAACAAAAAACATTTTGATAGATTTTTAAGCCTTACAAAGCATTTTCATGTTCATTCTCTAATTTAATCCTCAAATCTACTCCATGAGATAGTTATTATTTTCCCTTTAGAAATGACCACATATTACAATCCTCAGTGATTGCTCAAGAAAAGCTGAAATCTTGAGTGCCACATCAATTAATGCCAAGGTTGGGTTTTTTCCCATGGGAACATTGGCTGCTAAAATCCACAGGGATTTTCAGCTCAAGATGGCAGACAAGGAAACATGTTCACTTTCTGTTCCTCCTGAAACCATATTTAAACAATACTGTAGAAATACCAAAATTAATCAACTAATCAAATCCAAGACACTTTGGAAGTCATCCACCACAGAAAGATTTCAACACATTTCGAGAAGGCAAACAATGAAATGGAGGAGCCATGAATAAAATAATGAAGAAAAGACTAACCCTAAGTAAGGTCTGAACAAACCCAGTCAGCTTTTGCTGAGCTCTGGTTATAGTAAAGGGCAGAGGAAAGAAGAGGGGCTGAAAACAAGGAGACAAAAGTCATTTTAGGAAAAAAAGGTCATTTCATGAGCTCCAGGGAACACTCCGCCTGCTGCCATACTAACTCATGAATTACAATGGATTGTTGGTAAGCAAGATGAGAAAACAGGGAAGAAACCAAACAAACAAAAATCAAGACATTGTTTCTTACTGAACTCTTCTCAAATGAGATCGAGGAATTAGGGTTCAATGCCACAGCTGTAAATCATCTCTGCTCTTGGAGAGGTTACAAAGGGCTTATAATATTTACCCTTTTCTTTCAGACATAATTTAGGTGTGAGCAAAAGCTTTTTGTGTCCTCCAACCCCAAAGTTTATTGGGGATGGAAGTCCAAATTTGCTGTGACATACCATAAAAAGTATCTCATGAGCAGAGGGTCCAACTAATTCTGGAATATATGAATTACGCCCAGTGTTATTTTCAATAGACTTTGAACAAAAATATATAAATACATTTTGACTGATCTATACGATTCTGGGTCCTGAAACTTCTACATGTCACCTGTGTGATACATAACACACAATGTCAGCCCCAGGAGAGAGAAAACACTCCAATGAAGCAAGCCAAAGACACAAGTTTTAAACAAGGTCAAGTGATGTGTAGACCATCAGCTTCCAGCTCCTGAATAACAACACATGTTTCCCTTGTCCTAGACACCCAAGAGTACGTCTCCTCTCTTGGGCGTAAGAATCTCTCGAGTTACATATGTGTAATAAAGAGTGGACCCAGCTGGCATACTCACAATGACCAAATTGTGTTGATGGTACTTTAAACCAATACATCGCTCCACGCTGAAGTTGCAATAAAGGATATATTTGCTTTCTAGACATGAATGAGACGCCTTGCTGGATATACGCCAGGAAGGCCAGAGAAACTGCCTTCTAATCCATACGGAACAATTCACTGGTGAATTCCTTTCAGGATAGCCCATGATTTATCTAGACTACAATCTTTACATATCTGGATCCTTCAATCTAGACAAAGGGAAAATCCGGCCTTCAAGCCTCAGTTAGAAATGTGGAAGGACAGCACCAATGGTAGCACCAGCTGACAACTGGTGGTCTGTGACCTGTATCTTCTGAGATTAGAACACAGTGTGGTGGATGACCAATTCATGTGTTGAACAAAAGAAGACCTCCTACAGGACAGTGTAGCTGTTCGTTACAGGTATGGCACTTAGGGCTAAGTACCATAAGGACTACAAGAAAAAATGAAAAACAAGTAACACATGAAGCATATATGATAAGGTGGCACCGCAGTCCAGAACACGAGCTCTGGAATCACACAGGCTTGCTTCGAATCCCGGCTAAGCCACTACCATCTGTATACCCTGAAGAACAGTGCAAGGTTTAAATGTTGTTTGACCAAATTTCAAAAAAGAAGTGAAGAAAGAACCTACCTGCCAGGAAGGGACATCGTGGGGTGCAGCATCCAGTCGGATCAGGGCTCTGCATCTCCTGCTCAGAAACCTTGGCCACCTGGCTCATGGTGATGCTGGCAGCTGAGCAGCCCTGGAGAAGGCGATCCTGTCTCCAGGCCTCGCAGAGCAGCTGGGGAGGTCCCCGGAGGAGGTGGCCCACACCCTGGCAAGATCTGGGTGCCTCCTGCCCTCAGCTCTTTGCAGGCTCTGGCCTCTGGACCCCGTAGTGGGGAAGGGCTGGCCGATACATACGCGCGGCTGAGGGGCCTGCAGGGCCGGTGCCCAGGTAGGGTGAGCTCTGAAGGAGAAGGCTACCTCAGTCCCCAACAGTCTCTGCATGGTGGCCCATCCTGTGCCAAACACCTGCCACCCACAGCGAGAAGACCCAGCCACTAGAAAGTCCAGAAGGGGCCCCGCCTTTTGCCTTTGGGCTGGGGTTTCTCCACCAGCTGGGCTCGCATGTGCCCCCTGCCTCACCCCATGCCCCGCCCACCCTTTCTCTGTGACACGTACAATGGACATGTCACAGAGGCAGGCGGAGCCGTCATATATAAAAGCAGTGAGAAGCTCTCCCACTGTCACTCTCTGCTCTCAGATCAGGCACGCAGCAGCTCTGATATGGAACCCATGGACACCACACCTCCTTCCCACGCCATCATCTACCATTCTGCTCCTGTTTTCCCCAGCACCCCATTTACGGCTTTGCCGGGCATCGGTGCTTCAGCAGGCAGCACGTCTGACCCCGAACCTATGGACACCACACCTCCTTCCCACGCCGTCATCTTCCGTTCTGCTCCTGTTTTCTCCAGCACCCCAGTTACGGCTTTGCCGGGCATCGGTGCTTCAGCAGACAGCACCTAAGACCCCGATCCTATGGACACCACACCTCCTTCCCACGCCGTCATCTTCCATTCTGCTCCTGCTTTCTCCAGCACCCGTTCACGGCTTTGGCGGTCACGGCGTTGGCAGGCATCGGTGCTTGGGCAGGCAGCACGTCTGACACCAAAGCTACGGACACCTCACCTCCTTTACAGGCTGACAAGACCCAACACATACACCAACACTTCAAAGTTATGACAGAAAGTTGAGTAAGGTATACATTTGGAATTTCATTTATTATTATTAAAAAGCACAACTGTTGTGCTTAGACTATAACAAGTACTATTCTAAGTTCTTACCAAATATTAACCCACATATTCCTCATAATGGCAACCCTATAGGCAGGTAATGTTCTTTTTTTTGTGGTACGCAGGCCTCTCACTGTTGTGGCCTCTCCCGCTGCAGATCACAGGCTCTGGACGCGCAGGCTCAGCGGCCATGGCTCACGGGCCCAGCCGCTCCACGGCATGTGGGATCCTCCCGGACCGGGGCACGAACCCGTGCCCCCTGCATCAGCAGGCGGACTCCCAACCACTGCACCACTATGGAAGCCCGGCAGGTAATATTCATAATATTCACTTTTGGGGGGAAACTGAGGCCCAGAGACGTTGAATAGCTTCCCTAATGCCACACAGTAAGTAGGTGGCAAAAACCCAGGAGTAAAACCAGACCTTCTGGACTTTCATCACTTTGCTGTGTCACCTTATTATAAGTTGTGGTTAGGGAAGGGACTAAATTGGCAAGACTCTGAACTCAAAGGAGAAGGGAGAAATGAGAAAATGAGTGATCCTAGAAACTAGAGAAGATTTAGGCTCAGAAATTTCTGATGATGAGACCCGGAAGATCAAGCACTTGGTTGGAATATTAACTTGGGGTAGTATCTGAATCCATTGAGAAATGGTTTTGTTTTGTGTAAAATTTAGAAAGGCCAGTTGGATGAAGATTAATGAAGAAAAAAGAAGGAAGGAAAAGGAAAAGGTGCCTTAAGTGAGACATAACCACTTCACTCTAAGTACTAGGGGTGTGGTCCTGTGGGAAAGGATGGAGCTCTCTCTACCAGGTTTGTCACCAGGATGAACAAGGAGAAATATGGCAAGCATTGTACTGGTTTTGATGATCCCTCAAAACCACGGCTTCAGTTTCCAAGAATGACCTACGGTAGCATAACTACTGTGTGTCAGACATGCCACTAAGTGTGTTTCCAGTCACACCTTTTAATTGGAGAAAAGGACCAATAGTCTATCTACCTAGGATCACACAGAGGGTGGGGGAGCCCGTTTTTAAACCATCTGCCTCCAATTCCAGGTGCCAGGAGCCAGACTCAGCCTACAGGTCTCTTCTGCTCACCTGGAAGTGAAACCATGTGTCATGATTAGTGCAATCCTGTCTTCACTCATCAAGGTACCTTGAACACTTGCACGTCCTCCAAGTAGCATGTAGCATAAGCAAAAAGATGTTTGCCCCGGTATTGTCCAGGAACTTGGAATCAGCTGTGCCTAGTTAGGCGGAGCTGGTTTAGAGTGGAGAGGACCACCGATCTTCCACCTGGGCAAGTGCCTTTTGACCTTCTGCCATCAGAGGGCCAAAAACTCCAGCCTGAGAATGTGCTGAGCCCTGTAGCCTATTACACCGGCTCAGAACAATGAGGAGCACATCTTTTTCCAATCACCTTGCCTCAAGCTCCCCATGACCCATACTGCCCTGCTTCTTTATTCTTTATCCCACAGATACCCCAAGCCCCTTGCTTTCGGGAAGGAGGATTTGAGACCTATTTTCACGTCACTTCCTCGCATGGCTGCCCTGTGAATAAACCTCCTCTTTGCTGCAAACCTCAGCATCTCAGTGTTTTGGCTTGCTGCGCCTCAGACACAATGGTTGGGAGCAGTGGTAAAGGTCCCTTGCCTGTAAGGGAAGCTGGTGCCTAGTAGTCACTTTGTGGATGTTTTCTCCTCCCGGGGGGCAGACGTCCTGCTCTTCCGGAAAGGGAGAAATGCAGGAGCTGGACCCTTGCCCTCAGCATCACCGTCACCTAGGAGCTTCTTAGAAGGACAGAATCCAGACCCCACCCAGAACTACTGAATACCAGCCTGCATTTAACAAGATCCTCAAGGGAGGCACAGCCATGTGAAATTTGGAGAGGCACCTAGCTGTCACCCTCTTCTCCGCAGCTAATGAAAACCAAGCAAAGATTCATCCAAAGCCTACTCTGCCTCAGTCAATTGGATATCATATGAGCTCATTTAATCCTCCCCAGAACCTGCAAATGAGACTGCACATGCCACGGAGCAACTAAGACCGTGCGCCACAACTACCGAGCCTGCGCTCTAGAGCCCGTGAACCAAAACTACTGAAGCCCACACACCTACACTCCATGCTCAGCAACAGCGAGAAGCCACCCCAATGAGAAGCCTGCGCACTGCAACAAAGAGTAGCCCCCGCTCACTGCAACTAGAGGAAGCCCACACACAGCAATGAAGAGCCTATGCAGCCAAAAATAAATAAATAAATAAACCTGTTAAAAAATAAATCGTGTTTTAGTAACTTACTAAAAGGCACACAATCAGTAAATCTGAGCAAGAATTCAATCCCAAATCTGTCACACTGAAGTTTAAGCTAGTACTGGAGATTAATAAAAACAGCACTAAATTAAAAGTTCAGAGATATTTTTTATTTCATACTCTTTCACTAACACTCTTTGGAGATAAATCATTTCATTTATATGGGCCTCAGTTTTTACAACTATAACAGTTGGAAGCTTGACTAGATGATCTGTATGTAGTTTTCCAATTCTAAAATGGTCCACTAATTTGGATTCCTACAATAATTGCTCTTGCAATACATGCATGCTGCCACCAAGTAGCAGTAGAGACTACTAGTTCCTTTTTTATCCCTAGTGGGGAGTGCATTTGACATCAGACTTATCCGTCAATAGTACAACCTGTTAGTATAACTGTAAAATAACAGAATAATCTGGTATCCTCTCCTGCAAAGCAGAAGCTTTAAACTGTGTCTGTGAGTCATATCAGAATCACCTGTAGGTTTTGAAACATAGAGGAAATCCAGAACCCATTGAATGAGAATCTTCAGAGACAGGACTTGGGCATCTGGATTTTGGGTCTCCCATCATTTGTATATTTTATTTCATTTTATTTTTTGCCTATGTACAATATTAGTCATATCCTTTTGAATCTTTAAAAGTTTCTTTTTGTTTTAAATGTTAGAATATTCCATAACCTTCACCTACTTTTCATAAGGTGTTATCTGTTATGTTTATTCGATCTTGTGCTTCTCCTGGTTAAGACTTCATTATTTTTTTTTCGGGGCCCTGCCTCATGTCTTGGAGGATCTTATTTCCCTGACCTGGGATTGGACCCCAGGGCCCCAGCAGTGAAAGCGCCAAGTTCTAACCACTGGAAAACCAGGGAATTCCCAAGGCTTCTGTTTTAAATGACTTCTTTTCCCACTCTAATTCATTCCTGGGATGAATTTCATGTTTGAACATTAAAGCAACCTGGCATTACCAAAATAAAGCTACTTTGATTCTGATATATGATTGTTTTACATACCATGGGTACAGTTTGTGCTTCTGTTTACACATTTTGCATGCATTTTCAAAAGAGAAACTGGCCTGTGATTCTATTCTTGTAATATTCTTTATGGATTTTGTTTTGTTTTGTTTTTAAGATTCTATACTTTATTTTTTATTTATTTATTTTTGGCTGCATTGGGTCTTCATTGTTGCACGCGAGCTTTCTGTAGTTGCGGTGAGCGGGGGGCTATTCTTTGTTGTGGTGAGTAGGCTTCTCCTTGCGGTGGCCTGTCTTGTTGTGGAGCACGGGCTCTAGGCATGCAGGCTTCAGTAGTTGCGGCACGCGGGCTCAGCAGTTGTGGCTCGCAGGCTCCAGAGCGCAGGCTCAGCAGTTGTGGCACGTGGGCGTAGTTGCTCCACGGCATGTGGGATCTTCCCCCACAAGGGCTCGAACCCGTGTCCCCTGCATTGGGAGGCGGATTCTTAACCACTGCACCATCAGGGAAGCCCTTCTTTGTACTTTTGATCTGAAGCTTATGTTGGCCTTATAAATACTTTCAGCAATATATAGTTTTCTGTTTCCTGGAAGATTTTTATGTAAGATTACCAATACTTCTTCCCTAAATATTTGGAAGAAGTTACGTGGAAACCCATGTATCCCTGGAAATCATTTTCTGTAAAGGTACTTAACTATACAAACAACTTTTTGAGTAGATACAGGCTTTTTAGATATTTTTTCTTTGTTGGGTTAGTCTTGTTAGGTTGCATTTGTTAAGAATGTGTAATTTTGGATGAATTTTCAAATTTATAACTATAAAATTATCATAATTTTAACAGCTTTATTGGGATGTAATTTACATACCATAATTTCAACTCTTTTATGTATACAATTCAGTGGTTCTTAGTGTAACCACTAAAAGACTTGTGTAACCATCACAACAATCCAATTGTAGATTTTTGTCCCCCCACCAAAAACCCATTACACATTAACAAGGTTTTTTCATTCTCCTCAACCCTCTCAGCCCTAGGCAACCACTAATCGACTTCCTGTCTCTACAGATTGTCTATTCTGGGCATTTCATATAAATGGCACCATACAATATGTGATCTTTTGTGATTGGCTGCTTTAACTTTACATAATGCTTTCATGGTTCATTCATGTTGTAACATGGATCAACATTTCAGTCCGTTTTATAGCTGAATGCTATTCTATTGTACGGCTATTCCACATTTTGTTTCTTCATTTATCAGATTGACATTTGAATTATTTCCACCTTTTGTTTTTAGAAATATGCTTCTCTGAACATTCACGTACAAGCTTTGGTGCAGACATAAGATTTTATTTCTCTTAGGTATATATTTAGTAATGGAACTGCTGGGTCATAGGGTAACTCGATGTTTAACACTTGCAGGAACTCTCAAGCTGTTTTGTAAAATGGCCACGCCATTTTACATTCCCACCAGCAATGTATGTGGCTTTTAATCTCTTGTCTTACAGCCTAGCATGTCGTCTATGCTGGGAATCGTTTCACATGTAGTTGAGCAGGATGAGCATTTTACTGTTCGGTTGAGTGTTCTCTAGACATTTAGTAGGTCTTGTTAATTCATAGTCTTGTCCAAGTCTTCTATATCGTTGTTGATCTTCTGCCTAATTGTTCTATCCATTATTGACCGTGGAGTACTGAAGCCTCTACCTAATATTGTGCAATTATCTACTTCTTCCTTCAATTCTTCATGGGTTTTGGTATTTTCTTCATGTAGTTCGGTTTTATCTTATTCAGGGCAAATATGTTAAAAATTTTGGTATCTTCCCTTTTTTATCATAAAATGTCCCTTTTCATATCTAGTAACTTTTTTGTTTGTTTTAAAGTCTATATTTTCTGGTATTAGTATAGCCACTTCAGCATGCTTATGGTTGCTATTTGCATGCACCTCTTATGTTTCAGTGAACTTTGTGAGAAGACAGGGCCTGGGAGCTGCGGCCTCACACTCGGGCTCCAGAGGAAGATGTGTGTGACACACCTCTAACTGACCCAAAACACGGAGCAAAACCAGCCATCTAGAGGTCTAAAAGAGAGCCACTGCAGCTAGCCCATAGGTCCAAGGAAAATAAATTCTTTCCGATTTCTTCCAAAGCATTTTCACAGCAAGAGCTGACTAACACCACATCCTCCAAATCATTGTTATGTAAATGGCTGCCACCAGGCCTACATGTAAGGTCATTGTGTACTCAAAATGTGAGAATTCTTGAACTCTCGGTGCCTCTCCAACACAATGTACATGGCTAAATTTCCGCCAATAAGTTCACTAATATACCACACAGATCTCCCTAAACTTTTATTAAATGCAATGCAAAGTTCTTTCTTTTCATTTTCTGCTTCGGCATAGTTAAAATGCTTTTTATCAATGTAAAACGGCTCTTGCTGCTTGGCTTCTGTGGTTAGAGTCTTTTGAACTCTTTGGCTTTTCAGCTCCTAGGCTGTAAGGTTTGAATCAGCAAATGCCCCAAGGAGAAAAGCGGCAGCAAATGTCAAGCTTGCATCTGTGTTTCCCTTCTCTCCACAACTTGGCCCGCATGTCTTGGTGTCTCTCCAACATTCAGATGCCAGAGAACAGATGTTTTCTTACTTTATCCAGGTTTTCTAACATTTCTTTAGACTTCACCTGATCTTATGTTATTATTGAACTATCATCTCAATTACCACTAGGAAGAAAATTTACAATTTTTAGAGAAAAGGGAACCCTGGTACACTGTTGGTAGGGACATAAACTGGTGCAGCCACTGTGGAAAACCGTATGGAGGGTTCTCCAAAACCTAAAAAGAGAACTACTATATGACCTCGCAACTCCACTCTTAGGTAGAAATCTGAAAACACCAAAAACACGTGTTCTCAATAACATGTATTGGAAAAGATACATGCACCCCAATGTTCGCAGCCTCCTTGTGTACAATTACCAAGATATGGAAGCAACCTAAGTGTCATCAAGTGATGATAGATAAAGAAGATGTGGTACATATAACCAATGGCATACTACTCAGCCTTACAGAAGAACAAAATTTTGTCATTTGCAGCAACATAGATGGACTTGGAGGGCATTGTGGTAAGTGAAATAAGTCAAACAGAAACAAATACTGTTGGATATCACCTCTATATGGAAGCTAAAAAATACAACAATCTACCAAACATAACAAAACAGAAGGAGAGTTACAGATATAGAGAACAAACTAATGGTTGCCAGCGCGGAGGGGGAGGAGGGGGCAACACAGGGGTCGGGAAGTGAGAGATGTGAACTACTAGGTCCACAATAGGCTCAAGGATGTATTGTACAACACAGGAAATATAGGCAATATTTTGTAATAACTGTAAATGTAAAGTAACCTTTAAAAAGTATATAAAAATGTTTTTAAAAGAAATCATACTGAAAATTGGAAACAATTTAAATATCCATCAACAGGAAAATGCACATATAAATTATTTTATTTCCGTATATGGGAATCCTACATAGCGAGGAAAGTACATGAACTAGACAGATCTTTACGTTTAAGCATGGATGAACCTAGCAAAGATAACACTAAATAAAGCAAGTAAGAAGACAAAATATAGAATACTATATGCGGCTTAAGCCACGAGTACTAAAAAATGTAGCATAAATAGAAAGACGTCCATGTCAGTGATGGAGACCAAGTTCAGAAGAGTGGTTACCCAGGGTCAGCTGGGGAGTGGCTGTGTTTGGGAAAGTGGTCACACCAGACTCTTCAACAGGAATGGAAATGTTTCAGTTCACACGCTGGCTGGAAGACAGAGGAGTGTCTGCGATGTTATAATGTGAGCATCTAGGGGATCTGATGCGCGGGAGCTGGTAGAGGGTGGAGGCATCCAGAAGGTGGTGGTAGAAGAGGAACGTTGTACACAGAACGCCTAAGGCCTGACCAGAGGACGACCACTGTTCTAGAAACTGGACACAAATCCAACTTCTACGGCCAACCTTAAAAGACAAACTGAGGCATATTTAAAATTTTAAGACTTTATGTGAGCAAAATTAGATTCAATTCAGGCACCACCAAAGTGGAAGTGGTGAGGAGCACTCCAGCCACAGGAGCTGCAGAGATGTTTATTTTAAAAGGGCAGAAGCAAAGCAAGGAAATGACTGATTTGCTATAGCTTTAAAGCCTAGTTGGTGGCTGTGACCGGTTGTCCTCAGAGGTGTCCGTCACCCTGAGCCGTTGACAGGCTTAGATTTTCGTTGCTTTACATAGG
The DNA here is from genome assembly GCF_949752795.1 of Hyperoodon ampullatus. Lineage (NCBI taxonomy): Eukaryota > Metazoa > Chordata > Mammalia > Artiodactyla > Ziphiidae > Hyperoodon > Hyperoodon ampullatus. The sequence goes on along the minus strand of NC_136915.1, from coordinate 139,971,796 downwards.
CGGCCGCATCACTAGAGCCACCACAGTCTAATGGCCCCCTGCAGGGTTAATTTACTAACACCAGTTGTCTCAGTCCTTCCTCTTACTCAGTCACTTCACTTCCTACGCCTCAGTTTCTCTTCTGTAAAGTGGACATTCAGTAGTAAATTCTCTGTGCAGGTGTCAGTGCCAAACAAAGTGATTATTAGTAACCATGATCATGTCCTGAATACACTGAACACGTCACCATTTGCCAACCACCGTGTCAAGTCAGCAGAGACAACAGAAATTAAGAGCTCTCCGCAAAAATTCACACACCCGTGCACCAGGTAACGGACCACAGGCAGACGTTCACTCAGCCTTTCATGTGTCCCTCACGGAGTGCACGCTCTCTCCTAGGCGGGGCGAGCACAGACACTTAGTGGCAGTTTAATGACTTTCTAAATGCGTTGATACAACCATGTCTCACTTTTGTTTGGATCAGTCAGCAAACACTTTTTTAAACCTCAAACTCTCCACACCTCCTACCTTTCACGCCACCCTAGTCTCGAATCTCCCGCCCCTGCTCCTCAGGCTGGGTCCCCATGGGAGGCGGGGCTGCGTGCTGACACACAGAGGAGCAGGTGGAGGTCTTCGATCCCCGCCCACACTGCGCTGCCCGCAGGTTTGAACCGCAGTGTGGAGAGCGAAGAGGTCTGAGCCAACGTGAGCACAGCATCGAGGGGCCTGCCTAGCTGGGGCCAGTGGCCCTGTGTCTTCTGCCTGCAACGCGGGTCCTGCGCACGCTGCACCTGAGGGGCTGGGAGGTGAGCCGGGGTCCCCAGGCAGATGTGAGCATCGTGTCCGCAGCCAGCGTCCCCAAGGCCACGCTGCGGCAATGATCACTTGGTGAAGCTGAGCCGTGACAGCGCGGGAATATATCAGGGAAGTGCTGGAGAAAAACAGAAAGCAGGGAAGGGAGATGGAGATTGTTAGCTGCTAGGAGGAGGCTGCTAGCTGAAACTAAGTGATCCCTGAGGACTTTCTGGGGAAGATAAAATTTAAGAGGGAGCAAGGAGCATATCTGGGAAGTGAATAGTACAGGTAGAGGGAACAGCCAGATGGAAAGTCAATGAGGCAAGAGTAGGCTGGAGTACCCAAGGAGCAGAAAGGATGTCAGTGTGTGGAAAACAGAGCAAGCAAAGTGGAGAGGAGAAGGAAACAGTCAGACACGAAACAGAGGTCCACATTTCTAGGGCTCTGGAGGCACTTTGAGGACTTTGCTTCTTCTGTGAAGAAACCATTGAAGAGATTTCAGTGACATGATCTGACTTATGTTTAAACAGGATCTCTCTGGATGCCATGTTGATTAGAGAGTGTAGGAGAGTAAGGACAAGCCCCAGAAGACCAAGAGTTGATTCAAAGAAGTGATTACTCAAACATGGTCCCCCTCCTCAGTGAGGACACAGAGCAGGAATCGGCAAATAATGGCCACAAATCAAATCAGGCTCTCAGCCTGGATCTGTGGGACTGTGAGCTAATAATGCTTCTCACGTTTAGAAAGCTTGTTGAAGAAGAAAGAGGAGAAGCTACAGAAGCTGTATATGGCCCACAAAGCCTAAGATATTTAAAATCCAGAAAATGCTTTCCAACACCTGATGTAAAGCATGTGGCTCGTAGGAGGTGCTCAACAAAATTTGGAAGAGGAATACATGTGTCAATTAGTTCCTGAAAACATTGTAAAGTGATAGGTGTCAAGAAACATTTATCCCTTCACCCTTAACCTTCACAAATGATGCCATTTCCATCGAGCTATTGAAAACTATATTCTGGCTTTCAAACCAATAAACCAGGGGGCATTTTATCACATAAGCAAGGTCATAAACAACTGTCGAGTAAAGTTGAAAGAGCAACACATCAAATAATAACAAAAAACATTTTGATAGATTTTTAAGCCTTACAAAGCATTTTCATGTTCATTCTCTAATTTAATCCTCAAATCTACTCCATGAGATAGTTATTATTTTCCCTTTAGAAATGACCACATATTACAATCCTCAGTGATTGCTCAAGAAAAGCTGAAATCTTGAGTGTCACATCAATTAATGCCAAGGTTGGGTTTTTTCCCATGGGAACATTGGATGCTAAAATCCACAGGGATTGTCAGCTCAAGATGGCAGACGAGGAAACATATTCACTTTCTGTTCCTCCTGAAACCATATTTAAACAATACTGTAGAAATACCAAAATTAATCAACCAATCAAAGCCAAGACACTTTGGAAGACATCCACCACAGAAAGATTTCAACACATTTCGAGAAGGCAAACAATGAAATGGAGGAGCCATGAATAAAATAATGAAGAAAAGACTAACCCTAAGTAAGGTCTGAACAAACCCAGTCAGCTTTTGCTGAGCTCTGGTTATAGTAAAGGGCAGAGGAAAGAAGAGGGGCTGAAAACAAGGAGACAAAAGTCGTTTTAGGAAAAAAAGGTCATTTCGTGAGCTCCAGGGAACACTCCGCCTGCTGCCATACTAACTCATGAATGACAATGGATTGTTGGTAAGCAAGATGAGAAAACAGGGAAGAAACCAAACAAACAAAAATCAAGACATTGTTTCTTACTGAACTCTTCTCAAATGAGATCGAGGAATTAGGGTTCAATGCCACAGCTGTAAATCATCTCTGCTCTTGGAGAGGTTAGAAAGGGCTTATAATATTTACCCTTTTCTTTCAGACATAATTTAGGTGTGAGCAAAAGCTTTTTGTGTCCTCCAACCCCAAAGTTTATTGGGGATGGAAGTCCAAATTTGCTGTGACATACCATAAAAAGTATCTCATGAGCAAAGGGTCCAACTAATTCTGGAATATATGAATTACGCCCAGTGTTATTTTCAATAGACTTTGAACAAAAATATATAAATACATTTTGACTGATCTATACGATTCTGGGTCCTGAAACTTCTACATGTCACCTGTGTGATAAGTTTTAAACAAGGTCAAGTGATGTGTAGACCATCAGCTTCCAGCTCCTGAATAACAACACATGCTTCCCTTGTCCTAGACACCCAAGAGTACATCTCCTCTCTTGGGCGTAAGAATCTCTCGAGTTACATATCTGTAATAAAGTGTGGACCCAGCTGGCATACTCACAATGACCAAATTGTGTTGATGGTACTTTAAACCAATACATCGCTCCACGCTGAAGTTGCAATAAAGGATATATTTGCTTTCTAGACATGAATGAGACGCCTTGCTGGATATACGCCAGGAAGGCCAGAGAAACTGGCTTCTAATCCATACGGAACAATTCACTGGTGAATTTCTTTCAGGATAGCCCATGATTTATCTAGACTACAATCTTTACATATATGGATCCTTCAATCTAGACAAAGGGAAAATCCGGCCTTCAAGCCTCAGTTAGAAATGTGGAAGGGCAGCACCAATGGTAGCACCAGCTGACAACTGGTGGTCTTTGCCCTGTATCTTCTGAGATTAGAACACAGTGTGGTGGATGACCAATTCATGTGTTGAACAAAAGAAGACCTCCTACAGGACAGTGTAGCTGTTCGTTACAGGTATGGCACTTAGGGCTAAGTACCATAAGGACTACAAGAAAAAATGAAAAACAAGTAACACATGAAGCATATATGATAAGGTGGCACCGCAGTCCAGAACACGAGCTCTGGAATCACACAGGCTTGCTTCGAATCCCGGCTAAGCCACTACCATCTGTATACCCTGAAGAACAGTGCAAGGTTTAAATGTTGTTTGACCAAATTTCAAAAAAGAAGTGAAGAAAGAACCTACCTGCCAGGAAGGGACATCGTGGGGTGCAGCATCCAGTCGGATCAGGGCTCTGCATCTCCTGCTCAGAAACCTTGGCCACCTGGCTCATGGTGATGCTGGCAGCTGAGCAGCCCTGGAGAAGGCGATCCTGTCTCCAGGCCTCGCAGAGCAGCTGGGGAGGTCCCCGGAGGAGGTGGCCCACACCCTGGCAAGATCTGGGTGCCTCCTGCCCTCAGCTCTTTGCAGGCTCTGGCCTCTGGACCCCGTAGTGGGGAAGGGCTGGCCGATACATACGCGCGGCTGAGGGGCCTGCAGGGCCGGTGCCCAGGTAGGGTGAGCTCTGAAGGAGAAGGCTACCTCAGTCCCCAACAGTCTCTGCATGGTGGCCCATCCTGTGCCAAACACCTGCCACCAACAGCGAGAAGACCCAGCCACTAGAAAGTCCAGAAGGGGCCCCGCCTTTTGCCTTTGGGCTGGGGTTTCTCCACCAGCTGGGCTCGCATGTGCCCCCTGCCTCACCCCATGCCCCGCCCACCCTTTCTCTGTGACACGTACAATGGACATGTCACAGTGGCAGGCGGAGCCGTCATATATAAAAGCAGTGAGAAGCTCTCCCACTGTCACTCTCTGCTCTCAGATCAGGCACGCAGCAGCTCTGATATGGAACCCATGGACACCACACCTCCTTCCCACGCCATCATCTACCATTCTGCTCCTGTTTTCCCCAGCACCCCAGTTACGGCTTTGCCGGGCATCGGTGCTTCAGCAGGCAGCACGTCTGACCCCGAACCTATGGACACCACACCTCCTTCCCACGCCGTCATCTTCCGTTCTGCTCCTGTTTTCTCCAGCACCCCAGTTACGGCTTTGCCGGGCATCGGTGCTTCAGCAGACAGCACCTAAGACCCCGAACCTATGGACACCACACCTCCTTCCCACGCCGTCATCTTCCATTCTGCTCTTGCTTTCTCCAGCACCCGTTCACGGCTTTGGCGGTCACGGCGTTGGCAGGCATCGGTGCTTGGGCAGGCAGCACGTCTGACACCAAAGCTACGGACACCTCACCTCCTTTACAGGCTGACAAGACCCAACACATACACCAACACTTCAAAGTTATGACAGAAAGTTGAGTAAGGTATACATTTGGAATTTCATTTATTATTATTAAAAAGCACAACTGTAGTGCTTAGACTATAACAAGTACTATTCTAAGTTCTTACCAAATATTAACCCACATATTCCTCATAATGGCAACCCTATAGGCAGGTAATGTTCTTTTTTTTGTGGTACGCAGGCCTCTCACTGTTGTGGCCTCTCCCGCTGCAGATCACAGGCTCTGGACGCGCAGGCTCAGCGGCCATGGCTCACGGGCCCAGCCGCTCCACGGCATGTGGGATCCTCCCGGACCGGGGCACGAACCCGTGCCCCCTGCATCAGCAGGCGGACTCCCAACCACTGCACCACTATGGAAGCCCGGCAGGTAATATTCATAATATTCACTTTTGGGGGGAAACTGAGGCCCAGAGACGTTGAATAGCTTCCCTAATGCCACACAGTAAGTAGGTGGCAAAAACCCAGGAGTAAAACCAGACCTTCTTGACTTTCATCACTTTGCTGTGTCACCTTATTATAAGTTGTGGTTAGGGAAGGGACTAAATTGGCAAGACTCTGAACTCAAAGGAGAAGGGAGAAATGAGAAAATGAGTGATCCTAGAAACTAGAGAAGATTTAGGCTCAGAAATTTCTGATGATGAGACCCGGAAGATCAAGCACTTGGTTGGAATATTAACTTGGGGTAGTATCTGAATCCATTGAGAAATGGTTTTGTTTTGTGTAAAATTTAGAAAGGCCAGTTGGATGAAGATTAATGAAGAAAAAAGAAGGAAGGAAAAGGAAAAGGTGCCTTAAGTGAGACATAACCACTTCACTCTAAGTACTAGGGGTGTGGTCCTGTGGGAAAGGATGGAGCTCTCTCTACCAGGTTTGTCACCAGGATGAACAAGGATAAACATGGCAAGCATTGTACTGGTTTTGATGATCCCTCAAAACCACGGCTTCAGTTTCCAAGAATGACCTACGGTAGCATAACTACTGTGTGTCAGACATGCCACTAAGTGTCTTTCCAGTCACACCTTTTAATTGGAGAAAAGGACCAATAGTCTATCTACCTAGGATCACACAGAGGGTGGGGGAGCCCGTTTTTAAACCATCTGCCTCCAATTCCAGGTGCCAGGAGCCAGACTCAGCCTACAGGTCTCTTCTGCTCACCTGGAAGTGAAACCATGTGTCATGATTAGTGCAATCCTGTCTTCACTCATCAAGGTACCTTGAACACTTGCACATCCTCCAAGTAGCATGTAGCATAAGCAAAAAGATGTTTGCCCCGGTATTGTCCAGGAACTTGGAATCAGCTGTGCCTAGTTAGGCGGAGCTGGTTTAGAGTGGAGAGGACCACCGATCTTCCACCTGGGCAAGTGCCTTTTGACCTTCTGCCATCAGAGGGCCAAAAACTCCAGCCTGAGAATGTGCTGAGCCCTGTAGCCTATTACACCGGCTCAGAACAATGAGGAGCACATCTTTTTCCAATCACCTTGCCTCAAGCTCCCCATGACCCATACTGCCCTGATTCTTTATTCTTTATCCCACAGATACCCCAAGCCCCTTGCTTTCGGGAAGGAGGATTTGAGACCTATTTTCACATCACTTCCTCGCATGGCTGCCCTGTGAATAAACCTCCTCTTTGCTGCAAACCTCAGCATCTCAGTGTTTTGGCTTGCTGCGCCTCAGACACAATGGTTGGGAGCAGTGGTAAAGGTCCCTTGCCTGTAAGGGAAGCTGGTGCCTAGTAGTCACTTTGTGGATGTTTTCTCCTCCCGGGGGGCAGACGTCCTGCTCTTCCGGAAAGGGAGAAATGCAGGAGCTGGACCCTTGCCCTCAGCATCACCGTCACCTAGGAGCTTCTTAGAAGGACAGAATCCAGACCCCACCCAGAACTACTGAATACCAGCCTGCATTTAACAAGATCCTCAAGGGAGGCACAGCCATGTGAAATTTGGAGAGGCACCTAGCTGTCACCCTCTTCTCCGCAGCTAATGAAAACCAAGCAAAGATTCATCCCAAGCCTACTCTGCCTCAGTCAATTGGATATCATATGAGCTCATTTAATCCTCCCCAGAACCTGCAAATGAGACTGCACATGCCACGGAGCAACTAAGACCGTGCGCCACAACTACCGAGCCTGCGCTCTAGAGCCCGTGAACCAAAACTACTGAAGCCCACACACCTACACTCCATGCTCAGCAACAGCGAGAAGCCACCCCAATGAGAAGCCTGCGCACTGCAACAAAGAGTAGCCCCCGCTCACTGCAACTAGAGAAAGCCTACACACAGCAATGAAGAGCCTATGCAGCCAAAAATAAATAAATAAATAAACCTGTTAAAAAATAAATCGTGTTTTAGTAACTTACTAAAAGGCACACAATCAGTAAATCTGAGCAAGAATTCAATCCCAAATCTGTCACACTGAAGTTTAAGCTAGTACTGGAGATTAATAAAAACAGCACTAAATTAAAAGTTCAGAGATATTTTTTATTTCATACTCTTTCACTAACACTCTTTGGAGATAAATCATTTCATTTATATGGGCCTCAGTTTTTACAACTATAACAGTTGGAAGCTTGACTAGATGATCTGTATGTAGTTTTCCAATTCTAAAATGGTCCACTAATTTGGATTCCTACAATAATTGCTCTTGCAATACATGCATGCTGCCACCAAGTAGCAGTAGAGACTACTAGTTCCTTTTTTATCCCTAGTAGGGAGTGCATTTGACATCAGACTTATCCGTCAATAGTACAACCTGTTAGTATAACTGTAAAATAACAGAATAATCTGGTATCCTCTCCTGCAAAGCAGAAGCTTTAAACTGTGTCTGTGAGTCATATCAGAATCACCTGTAGGTTTTGAAACATAGAGGAAATCCAGAACCCATTGAATGAGAATCTTCAGAGACAGGACTTGGGCATCTGGATTTTGGGTCTCCCATCATTTGTATATTTTATTTCATTTTATTTTTTGCCTATGTACAATATTAGTCACATCCTTTTGAATCTTTAAAAGTTTCTTTTTGTTTTAAATGTTAGAATATTCCATAACCTTCACCTACTTTTCATAAGGTGTTATCTGTTATGTTTATTCGATCTTGTGCTTCTCCTGGTTAAGACTTCATTATTTTTTTTTCGGGGCCCTGCCTCATGTCTTGGAGGATCTTATTTCCCTGACCTGGGATTGGACCCCAGGGCCCCAGCAGTGAAAGCGCCAAGTTCTAACCACTGGAAAACCAGGGAATTCCCAAGGCTTCTGTTTTAAATGACTTCTTTTCCCACTCTAATTCATTCCTGGGATGAATTTCATGTTTGAACATTAAAGCAACCTGGCATTACCAAAATAAAGCTACTTTGATTCTGATATATGATTGTTTTACATACCATGGGTACAGTTTGTGCTTCTGTTTACACATTTTGCATGCATTTTCAAAAGAGAAACTGGCCTGTGATTCTATTCTTGTAATATTCTTTATGGATTTTGTTTTGTTTTGTTTTTAAGATTCTATACTTTATTTTTTATTTATTTATTTTTGGCTGCATTGGGTCTTCATTGTTGCACGCGAGCTTTCTGTAGTTGCGGTGAGCGGGGGGCTATTCTTTGTTGTGGTGAGTAGGCTTCTCCTTGCGGTGGCCTGTCTTGTTGTGGAGCACGGGCTCTAGGCATGCAGGCTTCAGTAGTTGCGGCACGCGGGCTCAGCAGTTGTGGCTCGCAGGCTCCAGAGCGCAGGCTCAGCAGTTGTGGCACGTGGGCGTAGTTGCTCCACGGCATGTGGGATCTTCCCCCACAAGGGCTCGAACCCGTGTCCCCTGCATTGGGAGGCGGATTCTTAACCACTGCACCATCAGGGAAGCCCTTCTTTGTACTTTTGATCTGAAGCTTATGTTGGCCTTATAAATACTTTCAGCAATATATAGTTTTCTGTTTCCTGGAAGATTTTTATGTAAGATTACCAATACTTCTTCCCTAAATATTTGGAAGAAGTTACGTGGAAACCCATGTATCCCTGGAAATCATTTTCTGTAAAGGTACTTAACTATACAAACAACTTTTTGAGTAGATACAGGCTTTTTAGATATTTTTTCTTTGTTGGGTTAGTCTTGTTAGGTTGCATTTGTTAAGAATGTGTAATTTTGGATGAATTTTCAAATTTATAACTATAAAATTATCATAATTTTAACAGCTTTATTGGGATGTAATTTACATACCATAATTTCAACTCTTTTATGTATACAATTCAGTGGTTCTTAGTGTAACCACTAAAAGACTTGTGTAACCATCACAACAATCCAATTGTAGATTTTTGTCCCCCCACCAAAAACCCATTACACATTAACAAGGTTTTTTCATTCTCCTCAACCCTCTCAGCCCTAGGCAACCACTAATCGACTTCCTGTCTCTACAGATTGGCTATTCTGGGCATTTCATATAAATGGCACCATACAATATGTGATCTTTTGTGATTGGCTGCTTTAACTTTACATAATGCTTTCATGGTTCATTCATGTTGTAACATGGATCAACATTTCAGTCCGTTTTATAGCTGAATGCTATTCTATTGTACGGCTATTCCACATTTTGTTTCTTCATTTATCAGATTGACATTTGAATTATTTCCACCTTTTGTTTTTAGAAATATGCTTCTCTGAACATTCACGTACAAGCTTTGGTGCAGACATAAGATTTTATTTCTCTTAGGTATATATTTAGTAATGGAACTGCTGGGTCATAGGGTAACTCGATGTTTAACACTTGCAGGAACTCTCAAGCTGTTTTGTAAAATGGCCACGCCATTTTACATTCCCACCAGCAATGTATGTGGCTTTTAATCTCTTGTCTTACAGCCTAGCATGTCGTCTATGCTGGGAATCGTTTCACATGTAGTTGAGCAGGATGAGCATTTTACTGTTCGGTTGAGTGTTCTCTAGACATTTAGTAGGTCTTGTTAATTCATAGTCTTGTCCAAGTCTTCTATATCGTTGTTGATCTTCTGCCTAATTGTTCTATCCATTATTGACCGTGGAGTACTGAAGCCTCTACCTAATATTGTGCAATTATCTACTTCTTCCTTCAATTCTTCATGGGTTTTGGTATTTTCTTCTTCATGTAGTTCGGTTTTATCTTATTCAGGGCAAATATGTTAAAAATTTTGGTATCTTCCCTTTTCTATCATAAAATGTCCCTTTTCATATCTAGTAACTTTTTTGTTTGTTTTAAAGTCTATATTTTCTGGTATTAGTATAGCCACTTCAGCATGCTTATGGTTGCTATTTGCATGCACCTCTTATGTTTCAGTGAACTTTGTGAGAAGACAGGGCCTGGGAGCTGCGGCCTCACACTCGGGCTCCAGAGGAAGATGTGTGTGACACACCTCTAATTGACCCAAAACACGGAGCAAAACCAGCCATCTAGAGGTCTAAAAGAGAGCCACTGCAGCTAGCCCATAGGTCCAAGGAAAATAAATTCTTTCCGATTTCTTCCAAAGCATTTTCACAGCAAGAGCTGACTAACACCACATCCTCCAAATCATTGTTATGTAAATGGCTGCCACCAGGCCTACATGTAAGGTCATTGTGTACTCAAAATGTGAGAATTCTTGAACTCTCGGTGCCTCTCCAACACAATGTACATGGCTAAATTTCCGCCAATAAGTTCACTAATATACCACACAGATCTCCCTAAACTTTTATTAAATGCAATGCAAAGTTCTTTCTTTTCATTTTCTGCTTCGGCATAGTTAAAATGCTTTTTATCAATGTAAAACGGCTCTTGCTGCTTGGCTTCTGTGGTTAGAGTCTTTTGAACTCTTTGGCTTTTCAGCTCCTAGGCTGTAAGGTTTGAATCAGCAAATGCCCCAAGGAGAAAAGCGGCAGCAAATGTCAAGCTTGCATCTGTGTTTCCCTTCTCTCCACAACTTGGCCCGCATGTCTTGGTGTCTCTCCAACATTCAGATGCCAGAGAACAGATGTTTTCTTACTTTATCCAGGTTTTCTAACATTTCTTTAGACTTCACCTGATCTTATGTTATTATTGAACTATCATCTCAATTACCACTAGGAAGAAAATTTACAATTTTTAGAGAAAAGGGAACCCTGGTACACTGTTGGTAGGGACATAAACTGGTGCAGCCACTGTGAAAAACCGTATGGAGGGTTCTCCAAAACCTAAAAAGAGAACTACTATATGACCTCGCAACTCCACTCTTAGGTAGAAATCTGAAAAAACCAAAAACACGTGTTCTCAATAACATGTATTGGAAAAGATACATGCACCCCAATGTTCGCAGCCTCCTTGTGTACAATTACCAAGATATGGAAGCAACCTAAGTGTCATCAAGTGATGATAGATAAAGAAGATGTGGTACATATAACCAATGGCATACTACTCAGCCTTACAGAAGAACAAAATTTTGTCATTTGCAGCAACATAGATGGACTTGGAGGGCATTGTGGTAAGTGAAATAAGTCAAACAGAAACAAATACTGTTGGATATCACCTCTATATGGAAGCTAAAAAATACAACAATCTACCAAACATAACAAAACAGAAGGAGAGTTACAGATATAGAGAACAAACTAATGGTTGCCAGCGCGGAGGGGGAGGAGGGGGCAACACAGGGGTCGGGAAGTGAGAGATGTGAACTACTAGGTCCACAATAGGCTCAAGGATGTATTGTACAACACAGGAAATATAGGCAATATTTTGTAATAACTGTAAATGCAAAGTAACCTTTAAAAAGTATATAAAAATGTTTTTAAAAGAAATCATACTGAAAATTGGAAACAATTTAAATTTCCATCAACAGGAAAATGCACATATAAATTATTTTATTTCCGTATATGGGAATCCTACATAGCGAGGAAAGTACATGAACTAGACAGATCTTTACGTTTAAGCATGGATGAACCTAGCAAAGATAACACTAAATAAAGCAAGTAAGAAGACAAAATATAGAATACTATATGCGGCTTAAGCCACGAGTACTAAAAAATGTAGCATAAATAGAAAGACGTCCATGTCAGTGATGGAGACCAAGTTCAGAAGAGTGGTTACCCAGGGTCAGCTGGGGAGTGGCTGTGTTTGGGAAAGTGGTCACACCAGACTCTTCAACAGGAATGGAAATGTTTCAGTTCACACGCTGGCTGGAAGACAGAGGAGTGTCTGCGATGTTATAATGTGAGCATCTAGGGGATCTGATGCGCGGGAGCTGGTAGAGGGTGGAGGCATCCAGAAGGTGGTGGTAGAAGAGGAACGTTGTACACAGAACGCCTAAGGCCTGACCAGAGGACGACCACTGTTCTAGAAACTGGACACAAATCCAACTTCTACGGCCAACCTTAAAAGACAAACTGAGGCATATTTAAAATTTTAAGACTTTATGTGAGCAAAATTAGATTCAATTCAGGCACCACCAAAGTGGAAGTGGTGAGGAGCACTCCAGCCACAGGAGCTGCAGAGATGTTTATTTTAAAAGGGCAGAAGCAAAGCAAGGAAATGACTGATTTGCTATAGCTTTAAAGCCTAGTTGGTGGCTGTGACCGGTTGTCCTCAGAGGTGTCCGTCACCCTGAGCCGTTGACAGGCTTAGATTTTCGTTGCTTTACATAGGCGGCCGCATCACTAGAGCCACCACAGTCTAATGGCCCCCTGCAGGGTTAATTTACTAACACCAGTTGTCTCAGTCCTTCCTCTTACTCAGTCACTTCACTTCCTACGCCTCAGTTTCTCTTCTGTAAAGTGGACATTCAGTAGTAAATTCTCTGTGCAGGTGTCAGTGCCAAACAAAGTGATTATTAGTAACCATGATCATGTCCTGAATACACTGAACACGTCACCATTTGCCAACCACCGTGTCAAGTCAGCAGAGACAACAGAAATTAAGAGCTCTCCGCAAAAATTCACACACCCGTGCACCAGGTAACGGACCACAGGCAGACGTTCACTCAGCCTTTCATGTGTCCCTCACGGAGTGCACGCTCTCTCCTAGGCGGGGCGAGCACAGACACTTAGCGGCAGTTTAATGACTTTCTAAATGCGTTGATACAACCATGTCTCACTTTTGTTTGGATCAGTCAGCAAACACTTTTTTAAACCTCAAACTCTCCACACCTCCTACCTTTCACGCCACCCTAGTCTCGAATCTCCCGCCCCTGCTCCTCAGGCTGGGTCCCCATGGGAGGCGGGGCTGCGTGCTGACACACAGAGGAGCAGGTGGAGGTCTTCGATCCCCGCCCACACTGCGCTGCCCGCAGGTTTGAACCGCAGCGTGGAGAGCGAAGAGGTCTGAGCCAACGTGAGCACAGCATCGAGGGGCCTGCCTAGCTGGGGCCAGTGGCCCTGTGTCTTCTGCCTGCAACGCGGGTCCTGCGCACGCTGCACCTGAGGGGCTGTGAGGTGAGCCGGGGTCCCCAGGCAGATGTGAGCATCGTGTCCGCAGCCAGCGTCCCCAAGGCCACGCTGCGGCAATGATCACTTGGTGAAGCTGAGCCGTGACAGCGCGGGAATATATCAGGGAAGTGCTGGAGAAAAACAGAAAGCAGGGAAGGGAGATGGAGATTGTTAGCTGCTAGGAGGAGGCTGCTAACTGAAACTAAGTGATCCCTGAGGACTTTCTGGGGAAGATAAAATTTAAGAGGGAGCAAGGAGCATATCTGGGAAGTGAATAGTACAGGTAGAGGGAACAGCCAGATGGAAAGTCAATGAGGCAAGAGTAGGCTGGAGTACCCAAGGAGCAGAAAGGATGTCAGTGTGTGGAAAACAGAGCAAGCAAAGTGGAGAGGAGAAGGAAACAGTCAGACACGAAACAGAGGTCCACATTTCTAGGGCTCTGGAGGCACTTTGAGGACTTTGCTTCTTCTGTGAAGAAACCATTGAAGAGATTTCAGTGACATGATCTGACTTATGTTTAAACAGGATCTCTCTGGATGCCATGTTGATTAGAGAGTGTAGGAGAGTAAGGACAAGCCCCAGAAGACCAAGAGTTGATTCAAAGAAGTGATTACTCAAACATGGTCCCCCTCCTCAGTGAGGACACAGAGCAGGAATCGGCAAATAATGGCCACAAATCAAATCAGGCTCTCAGCCTGGATCTGTGGGACTGTGAGCTAATAATGCTTCTCACGTTTAGAAAGCTTGTTGAAGAAGAAAGAGGAGAAGCTACAGAAGCTGTATATGGCCCACAAAGCCTAAGATATTTAAAATCCAGAAAATGCTTTCCAACACCTGATGTAAAGCATGTGGCTCGTAGGAGGTGCTCAACAAAATTTGGAAGAGGAATACATGTGTCAATTAGTTCCTGAAAACATTGTAAAGTGATAGGTGTCAAGAAACATTTATCCCTTCACCCTTAACCTTCACAAATGATGCCATTTCCATCGAGCTATTGAAAACTATATTCTGGTTTTCAAACCAATAAACCAGGGGGCATTTTATCACATAAGCAAGGTCATAAACAACTGTCGAGTAAAGTTGAAAGAGCAACACATCAAATAATAACAAAAAACATCTTTATAGATTTTTAAGCCTTACAAAGCATTTTCATGTTCATTCTCTAATTTAATCCTCAAATCTACTCCATGAGATAGTTATTATTTTCCCTTTAGAAATGACCACATATTACAATCCTCAGTGATTGCTCAAGAAAAGCTGAAATCTTGAGTGTCACATCAATTAATGCCAAGGTTGGGTTTTTTCCCATGGGAACATTGGATGCTAAAATCCACAGGGATTGTCAGCTCAAGATGGCAGACGAGGAAACATATTCACTTTCTGTTCCTCCTGAAACCATATTTAAACAATACTGTAGAAATACCAAAATTAATCAACCAATCAAAGCCAAGACACTTTGGAAGACATCCACCACAGAAAGATTTCAACACATTTCGAGAAGGCAAACAATGAAATGGAGGAGCCATGAATAAAATAATGAAGAAAAGACTAACCCTAAGTAAGGTCTGAACAAACCCAGTCAGCTTTTGCTGAGCTCTGGTTATAGTAAAGGGCAGAGGAAAGAAGAGGGGCTGAAAACAAGGAGACAAAAGTCGTTTTAGGAAAAAAAGGTCATTTCGTGAGCTCCAGGGAACACTCCGCCTGCTGCCATACTAACTCATGAATGACAATGGATTGTTGGTAAGCAAGATGAGAAAACAGGGAAGAAACCAAACAAACAAAAATCAAGACATTGTTTCTTACTGAACTCTTCTCAAATGAGATCGAGGAATTAGGGTTCAATGCCACAGCTGTAAATCATCTCTGCTCTTGGAGAGGTTAGAAAGGGCTTATAATATTTACCCTTTTCTTTCAGACATAATTTAGGTGTGAGCAAAAGCTTTTTGTGTCCTCCAACCCCAAAGTTTATTGGGGATGGAAGTCCAAATTTGCTGTGACATACCATAAAAAGTATCTCATGAGCAAAGGGTCCAACTAATTCTGGAATATATGAATTACGCCCAGTGTTATTTTCAATAGACTTTGAACAAAAATATATAAATACATTTTGACTGATCTATACGATTCTGGGTCCTGAAACTTCTACATGTCACCTGTGTGATACATAACACACAATGTCAGCCCCAGGAGAGAGAAAACACTCCAATGAAGCAAGCCAAAGACACAAGTTTTAAACAAGGTCAAGTGATGTGTAGACCATCAGCTTCCAGCTCCTGAATAACAACACAAGCTTCCCTTGTCCTAGACACCCAAGAGTACATCTCCTCTCTTGGGCGTAAGAATCTCTCGAGTTACATATCTGTACTAAAGTGTGGACCCAGCTGGCATACTCACAATGACCAAATTGTGTTGATGGTACTTTAAACCAATACATCGCTCCACGCTGAAGTTGCAATAAAGGATATATTTGCTTTCTAGACATGAATGAGACGCCTTGCTGGATATACGCCAGGAAGGCCAGAGAAACTGCCTTCTAATCCATACGGAACAATTCACTGGTGAATTTCTTTCAGGATAGCCCATGATTTATCTAGACTACAATCTTTACATATATGGATCCTTCAATCTAGACAAAGGGAAAATCCGGCCTTCAAGCCTCAGTTAGAAATGTGGAAGGGCAGCACCAATGGTAGCACCAGCTGACAACTGGTGGTCTTTGCCCTGTATCTTCTGAGATTAGAACACAGTGTGGTGGATGACCAATTCATGTGTTGAACAAAAGAAGACCTCCTACAGGACAGTGTAGCTGTTCGTTACAGGTATGGCACTTAGGGCTAAGTACCATAAGGACTACAAGAAAAAATGAAAAACAAGTAACACATGAAGCATATATGATAAGGTGGCACCGCAGTCCAGAACACGAGCTCTGGAATCACACAGGCTTGCTTCGAATCCCGGCTAAGCCAATACCATCTGTATACCCTGAAGAACAGTGCAAGGTTTAAATGTTGTTTGACCAAATTTCAAAAAAGAAGTGAAGAAAGAACCTACCTGCCAGGAAGGGACATCGTGGGGTGCAGCATCCAGTCGGATCAGGGCTCTGCATCTCCTGCTCAGAAACCTTCGCCACCTGGCTCATGGTGATGCTGGCAGCTGAGCAGCCCTGGAGAAAGCGATCCTGTCTCCAGACCTCGCAGAGAAGCTGGGGAGGTCCCCGGAGGAGGTGGCCCACACCCTGGCAAGCTCTGGGTGCCTCCTGCCCTCAGCTCTGAGCAGGCTCTGGCCTCTGGGCCCCGTAGTGGGAAAGGGCTGGCCGATACATACACGCAGCTGGGGGGCCTGCAGGGCCGGTGCCCAGGCAGGGTGAGCTCTGAAGGAGAAGGCTTCCACAGTCCCCAGCAGTTTCTGCATGGTGGCCCATCCCGTACCAAACACCTGCCACCCACAGCGAGAAGACCCAGACACTAGAAAGTCCAAAAGGGGCCCCGCCTTTTGCCTTTGGGCTGGGGTTTCTCCACCAGCTGGGCTCGCATGTGCCCCCTGCCTCACACCCTGCCCCGCCCGCCCTTTCTCTGTGACACGTACAATGGACATGTCACAGAGGCAGGCGGAGCCGTCAGATATAAAAGGCGTGAGACGCTGTCCCACTGTCACTCTCTGCTCTCAGATCAGGCACGCAGCAGCTCTGATATGGAACCCATGGACACCACACCTCCTTCCCACGCCATCATCTACCATTCTGCTCCTGTTTTCCCCAGCACCCCAGTTACGGCTTTGCCGGGCATCGGTGCTTCAGCAGGCAGCATGTCTGACCCCGAACCTATGGACACCACACCTCCTTCCCACGCCGTCATCTTCCGTTCTGCTCCTGTTTTCTCCAGCACCCCAGTTACGGCTTTGCCGGGCATCGGTGCTTCAGCAGGCAGCACCTCAGACCCCGAACCTATGGACACCACACCTCCTTCCCACGCCGTCATCTTCCATTCTGCTCCTGCTTTCTCCAGCACCCGTTCACGGCTTTGGCGGTCACGGCGTTGGCGGGCATCGGTGCTTCGGCAGGCAGCACGTCTGACACCAAAGCTACGGACACCTCACCTCCTTTACAGGCTGACAAGACCCAACACATAGACCAACACTTCAAAGTTATGACAGAAAGTTGAGTAAGGTATACATTTGGAATTTCATGTATTATTATTAAAAAGCACAACTGTAGTGCTTAGACTATAACAAGTACTATTCTAAGTTCTTACCAAATATTAACCCACATATTCCTCATAATGGCAACCCTATATGCAGGTAATGTTCTTTTTTTCTGGTACGCAGGCCTCTCACTGTTGTGGCCTCTCCCGCTGCAGATCACAGGCTCTGGACGCGCAGGCTCAGCGGCCATGGCTCACGGGCCCAGCCGCTCCACGGCATTTGGGATCCTCCCGGACCGGGGCACGAACCCGTGCCCCCTGCATCAGCAGGCGGACTCCCAACCACTGCACCACTATGGAAGCCCGGCAGGTAATATTCATAATATTCACTTTTGGGGGGAAACTGAGGCCCAGAGACGTTGAATAGCTTGCCTAATGCCACACAGTAAGTAGGTGGCAAAAACCCAGGAGTAAAACCAGACCTTCTTGACTTTCATCACTTTGCTGTGTCACCTTATTATAAGTTGTGGTTAGGGAAGGGACTAAATTGGCAAGACTCTGAACTCAAAGGAGAAGGGAGAAATGAGAAAATGAGTGATCCTAGAAACTAGAGAAGATTTAGGCTCAGAAATTTCTGATGATGAGACCCTGAAGATCAAGCACTTGGTTGGAATATTAACTTGGGGTACTATCTGAATCCATTGAGAAATAGTTTTGTTTTGTGTAAAATTTAGAAAGGCCAGTTGGATGAAGATTAATGAAGAAAAAAGAAGGAAGGAAAAGGAAAAGGTGCCTTAAGTGAGACATAACCACTTCACTCTAAGTACTAGGGGTGTGGTCCTGTGGGAAAGGATGGAGCTCTCTCTACCAGGTTTGTCACCAGGATGAACAAGGAGAAACATGGCAAGCATTGTACTGGTTTTGATGATCCCTCAAAACCACGGCTTCAGTTTCCAAGAATGACCTACGGTAGCATAACTACTGTGTGTCAGACATGCCACTAAGTGTGTTTCCAGTCACACCTTTTAATTGGAGAAAAGGATCAATAGTCTATCTACCTAGGATCACACAGAGGGTGGGGGAGCCCGTTTTTAAACCATCTGCCTCCAATTCCAGGTGCCAGGAGCCAGACTCAGCCTACAGGTCTCTTCTGCTCACCTGGAAGTGAAACCATGTGTCATGATTAGTGAAATCCTGTCTTCACTCATCAAGGTACCGTGAACACTTGCACGTCCTCCAAGTAGCATGTAGCATAAGCAAAAAGATGTTTGCCCCGGTATTGTCCAGGAACTTGGAATCAGCTCTGCCTAGTTAGGCATAGCTGGTTTAGAGTGGAGAGGACCACCGATCTTCCACCTGGGCAAGTGCCTTTTGACCTTCTGCCATCAGAGGGCCAA
This sequence comes from Hyperoodon ampullatus, assembly GCF_949752795.1. Classification (NCBI taxonomy): domain Eukaryota; kingdom Metazoa; phylum Chordata; class Mammalia; order Artiodactyla; family Ziphiidae; genus Hyperoodon; species Hyperoodon ampullatus. Next base: position 139,953,023 of record NC_136915.1, on the reverse strand, counting down.
AAACTCCAGCCTGAGAATGTGCTGAGCCCTGTAGCCTTTTACACCGGCTCAGAACTATGAGGAGCACATCTTTTTCCAATCACCTTGCCTCAAGCTCCCCATGACCCATACTGCCCTGCTTCTTTATTCTTTATCCCACAGAAACCCCAAGCTCCCCATGACCCATACTGCCCTGCTTCTTTATTCTTTATCCCACAGATACCCCAAGCCCCTTGCTTTCGGGAAGGAGGATTTGAGACCTATTTTCACGTCACTTCCTCGCATGGCTGCCCTGTGAATAAACCTCCTCTTTGCTGCAAACCTCAGCATCTCAGTGTTTTGGCTTGCTGCGCCTCAGACACAATGGTTGGGAGCAGTGCTAAAGGTCCCTTGCCTGTAAGGGAAGCTGGTGCCTAGTAGTCACTTTGTGGATGTTTTCTCCTCCCGGGGGGCAGACGTCCTGCTCTTCCGGAAAGGGAGAAATGCAGGAGCTGGACCCTTGCCCTCAGCATCACCGTCACCTAGGAGCTTCTCAGAAGGACAGAATCCAGACCCCACCCAGAACTACTGAATACCAGCCTGCATTTAACAAGATCCTCAAGGGAGGCACAGCCATGTGAAATTTGGAGAGGCACCAAGCTGTCATCCTCTTCTCCGCAGCTAATGAAAACCAAGCAAAGATTCATCCCAAGCCTACTCTGCCTCAGTCAATTGGATATCATATGAGCTCATTTAATCCTCCCCAGAAACTGCAAATGAGACTGCACATGCCACGGAGCAACTAAGACCGTGCGCCACAACTACCGAGCCTGCGCTCTAGAGCCCGTGATCCAAAACTACTGAAGCCCACACACCTACACTCCATGCTCAGCAACAACGAGAAGCCACCCCAATGAGAAGCCTGCGCACTGCAACAAAGAGTAGCCCCCGCTCACTGCAACTAGAGAAAGCCCACACACAGCAATGAAGAGCCTATGCAGCCAAAAATAAATAAATAAATAAACCTGTTAAAAAATAAATCGTGTTTTAGTAACTTACTAAAAGGCACACAATCAGTAAATCTGAGCAAGAATTCAATCCCAAATCTGTCACACTGAAGTTTAAGCTAGTACTTGAGATTAATAAAAACAGCACTAAATTAAAAGTTCAGAGATATTTTTTATTTCATACTCTTTCACTAACACTCTTTGGAGATAAATCATTTCATTTATATGGGCCTTAGTTTTTACAACTATAACAGTTGGAAGCTTGACTAGATGATCTGTATGTAGTTTTCCAATTCTAAAATGGTCCACTAATTTGGATTCCTACAATAATTGCTCTTGCAATACATGCATGCTGCCACCAATTAGCAGTAGAGACTACTAGTTCCTTTTTTATCCCTAGTGGGGAGTGCATTTTGACATCAGACTTATCCGTCAATAGTACAACCTGTTAGTATAACTGTAAAATAACAGAATAATCTGGTATTCTCTCCTGCAAAGCAGAAGCTTTACATTGTGTCTGTGAGTCATATCAGAATCACCTGTAGGTTTTGAAACATAGAGGAAATCCAGAACCCATTGAATGAGAATCTTCAGAGACAGGACTTGGGCATCTGGATTTTGGGTCTCCCATCATTTGTATATTTTATTTCATTTTATTTTTGCCTATGTACAATATTAGTCACATCCTTTAGAACCTTTAAAAGTTTCTTTTTGTTTTAAATGTTAGAATATTCCATAATCTTCACCTACTTTTCATAAGGTGTTATCTGTTATGTTTATTCGATCTTGTGCTTCTCCTGGTTAAGACTTCATTATTTTTTTTTCGGGGCCCTGCCTCATGTCTTGGAGGATCTTATTTCCCTGACCTGGGATTGGACCCCAGGGCCCCAGCAGTGAAAGCACCAAGTTCTAACCACTGGAAAACCAGGGAATTCCCAAGGCTTCTGTTTTAAATGACTTCTTTTCCCACTCTAATTCATTCCTGGGATGAATTTCATGTTTGAACATTAAAGCAACCTGGCATTACCAAAATAAAGCTACTTTGATTCTGATATATGATTGTTTTACATACCATGGGTACAGTTTGTGCTTCTGTTTACACATTTTGCATGCATTTTCAAAAGAGAAACTGGCCTGTGATTCTATTCTTGTAATATTCTTTATAGATTTTGTTTTGTTTTGTTTTTACGATTCTATACTTTATTTTTTATTTATTTATTTTTGGCTGCATTCGGCCTTCATTGTTGCACGCAAGCTTTCTGTAGTTGCGGTGAGCGGGAGGCTATTCCTTGTTGTGGTGAGTAGGCTTCTCCTTGCGGTGGCCTGTCTTGTTGTGGAGCACGGGCTCTAGGCATGCAGGCTTCAGTAGTTGCGGCATGCGGGCTCAGCAGTTGTGGCTCGCAGGCTCCAGAGCGCAGGCTCAGCAGTTGTGGCACGTGGGCGTAGTTGCTCCACGGCATGTGGGATCTTCCCCCACAAGGGCTCGAACCCGTGTCCCCTGCATTGGGAGGCGGATTCTTAACTACAGCAAAGTCACGGAAGCCCTTCTTTGTACTTTTGATCTGAAGCTTATGTTGGCCTTATAAATACTTTCAGCAATATATAGTTTTCTGTTTCCTGGAAGATTTTTATGTAAGATTACCAATACTTCTTCCCTAAATATTTGGAAGAAGGTACTTGGAAACCCATGTATCCCTGGAAATCATTTTCTGTAAAGGTACTTAACTATACAAACAACTTTTTGAGTAGATACAGGTGTTTTAGATATTTTTTCTTTGTTGGGTTAGTCTTGTTAGGTTGCATTTGTTAAGAATGTGTAATTTTGGATGAATTTTCAAATTTATAACTATAAAATTATCATAATTTTAACAGCTTTATTGGGATGTAATTTACATACCATAATTTCAACTCTTTTATGTATACAATTCAGTGGTTCTTAGTGTAACCACTAAAAGACTTGTGTAACCATCACAACAATCCAATTGTAGATTTTTGTCCCCCCGCAAAAAACCGATTACACATTAACAAGGTTTTTTCATTCTCCTCAACCCTCTCAGCCCTAGGCAACCACTAATCGACTTCCTGTCTCTACAGATTGGCTATTCTGGGCATTTCATATAAATGGCACAATATGTGATCTTTTGTGATTGGCTGCTTTAACTTTACATAATGCTTTCATGGTTCATTCATGTTGTAACATGGATCAATATTTCATTCCTTTTTATAGCTGAATGATATTCTATTGTACGGCTATTCCACATTTTGTTTCTTCATTTATCAGATTGACATTTGAATTATTTCCACCTTTTGTTTTTAGAAATATGCTTCTCTGAACATTCACGTACAAGCTTTGGTGCAGACATAAGTTTTTATTTCTCTTAGGCATATATTTAGTAATGGAACTGCTGGGTCATGGGGTAACTCGATGTTTAAGACGTGCAGGAACTCTCAAGCTGTTTTGTAAAATGGCCACGCCATTTTACATTCCCACCAGCAATGTATGTGGCTTTTAATCTCTTGTCTTACAGCCTAGCATGTCGTCTATGCTGGGAAACGTTTCACATGTAGTTGAGCAGGATGAGCATTTTACTGTTCGGTTGAGTGTTCTCTAGACATTTAGTAGGTCTTGTTAATTCATAGTCTTGTCCAAGTCTTCTATATCGTTGTTGATCTTCTGCCTAATTGTTCTATCCATTATTGACCGTGGAGTACTGAAGCCTCTACCTAATATTGTGCAATTATCTACTTCTTCCTTCAATTCTTCATGGGTTTTGGTATTTTCTTCTTCATGTAGTTTGGTTTTATCTTATTCAGGGCAAATATGTTAAAAATTTTGGTATCTTCCCTTTTCTATCATAAAATGTCCCTTTTCATATCTAGTAACTTTTTTGTTTTAAAGTCTATATTTTCTGGTATTAGTATAGCCACTTCAGCATGCTTATGGTTGCTATTTGCATGCACCTCTTATGTTTCAGTGAACTTTGTGAGAAGACAGGGCCTGGGAGCTGCGGCCTCACACTCGGGCTCCAGAGGAAGATGTGTGTGACAGACCTCAAACTGACCCAAAACACGGAGCAAAACCAGCCATCTAGAGGTCTAAATGAGAGCCACTGCAGCTAGCCCATAGGTCCAAGGAAAATAAATTCTTGTTTATGTAACTGAGTTTTTGGGCGATTTCTTCCAAAGCATTATCACAGCAAGAGCTGACTACACCACATCCTCCAAATCATTGTTATGTAAATGGCTGCCACCAGGCCTACATGTAAAGTCATTGTGTACTCAAAATGTGAGAATTCTTGAACTCTCGGTGCCTCTCCAACACAATGTACATGGCTAAATTTCCGCCAATAAGTTCACTAATATACCACACAGATCTCCCTGAACTTTTATTAAATGCAATGCAAAGTTCTTTCTTTTCATTTTCTGCTTCGGCATAGTTAAAATGCTTTTTATCAATGTAAAACGGCTCTTGCTGTTTGGCTTCTGTGGTTAGAGTCTTTTGAACTCTTTGGCTTTTCAGCTCCTAGGCTGTAAGGTTTGAATCAGCAAATGCCCCAAGGAGAATAGCGGCAGCAAATGTCAAGCTAGCGTCTGTGTTTCCCTTCTCTCCACAACTTGGCCCACATGTCTTGGTGTCTCTCCAACATTCAGATGCCAGAGAACAGATGTTTTCTTACTTTATCCAGGTTTTCTAAAATTTCTTTAGACTTCACCTGATCTTATGTTATTATTGAACTATCATCTCAATTACCACTAGGAAGAAAATTTACAATTTTTAGAGAAAAGGGAACCCTGGTACACTGTTGGTAGGGACGTAAACTGGTGCAGCCACTGTGGAAAACAGTATGGAGGGTTCTCCAAAACCTAAAAAGAGAACTACTATATGACCTCGCAACTACACTCTTAGGTAGAAATCTGAAAAAACCAAAAACATGTGTTCTCAATAACATGTATTGGAAAAGATACATGCACCCCAATGTTCGCAGCCTCCTTGTGTACAATTACCAAGATATGGAAGCAACCTAAGTGTCATCAAGAGATGAATAGATAAAGAAGATGTGGTCCATATAACCAAAGACATACTACTCAGCCTTACAAAAGAACAAAATTTTGCCATTTGCAGCAACATAGATGGACTTGGAGGGCATTGTGGTAAGTGAAATAAGTGAAACAGAAACAAATACTGTAGGATATCACCTCTATATGGAATCTAAAAAATACAACAATCTACCAAATATAACAAAACAGAAGGAGAGTTACAGATATAGAGAACAAACTAATGGTTGTCAGCGCGGAGGGGGAGGAAGGGGAAATACAGGGGTCGGGAAGTGAGAGATGTAAACTACTAGGTCCACAATAGGCTCAAGGATGTATTGTACAACACAGGGAATATAAGCAATATTTTGTAATAAGTGTAAATGTAAAGTAACCTTTAAAAAGTATATAAAAATGTTTTTAAAAGAAATCATACTGAAAATTGGAAACAATTTAAATATCCATCAACAGGAAAATGCACATATAAATTATTTTATTTCCGTACATGGGAATCCTACATAGCGAGGAAAGTACATGAACTAGACAGATCTTTATGTGTCAGCATGGATGAACCTAGCAAAGATAACACTAAATAAAGCAAGTAAGAAGACAAAATATAGAATAGTATATGCGGTTTACGAGTACTTAAAAATGTAGCATAAATAGAAAGACGTCCATGTCAGTGATGGAGACCAAGTTCAGAAGAGTGGATACCCAAGGTCAGCTGGGGAGTGGTTGTGTTTGGGAAAGTGGTCACACCAGACTCTTCAACAGGAATGGAAATGTTTCAGTTCACACGCTGGCTGGAAGAGAGAAGAGTGTCTGCGATGTCATAATGTGAGCATCTAGGGGATCTGATGTTCGGGAACTGGTAGAGGTTGGAGGCATCCAGAAGGTGGTGGTAGAAGAGGAACGTTGTACACAGAACGCCTAAGGCCTGACCAGAGGACGACCACTGTTCTACAAACTGGACACAAATCCAACTTCTACGGCCAACCTTAAAAGACAAACTGAGGCATATTTAAAATTTTAAGACTTTATGTGAGCAAAATTAGATTCAATTCAGGCACCACCTAAGTGGAACCGGTGAGGAGCACTCCTGCCACAGGAGCTGCAGAGATGTTTATTTTAAAAGGGCACAAGCAAAGCAAGGAAATGACTGATTTGCTATAGCTTTAAAGCCTAGTTGGTGGTTTGTAACCGGTTGTCCTCAGCGGTGTCCGTCACCCTGAGCCGTTGACAGGCTTAGATTTTCGTTGCTTTACATAGGCGGCCGCATCACTAGAGCCACCACAGTCTAATGGCCCCCTGCAGGGTTAATTTACTAACACCAGTTGTCTCAGTCCTTCCTCTTACTCAGTCACTTCACTTCCTATGCCTCAGTTTCTCTTCTGTAAAGTGGACATTCAGTAGTAAATTCTCTGTGCAGGTGTCAGTGCCAAACAAAGTGATTATTAGTAACCATGATCATGTCCTGAATACACTGAACACGTCACCGTTTGCCAACCACTGTGTCAAGTCAGCAGAGACAACAGAAATTAAGAGCTCTCCGCAAAAATTCACACACCCGTGCACCAGGTAACGGACCACAGGCAGACGTTCACTCAGCCTTTCATGTGTCCCTCACGGAGTGCACGCTCTCTCCTAGGCGGGGCGAGCACAGACACTTAGCGGCAGTTTAATGACTTTTTTAAATGCATTGATACAACCATGTCTCACTTTTGTTTGGATCAGTCAGCAAACACTTTTTGTAAACCCCGAACACTCCACACCTCCTACCTTTCACGCCACCCTAGTCTCGAATCTCCCGCCCCTGCTCCTCAGGCTGGGTCCCCATGGGAGGCGGGGCTGCGTGCTGACACACAGAGGAGCAGGTGGAGGTCTTCGATCCCCGCCCACACTGCGCTGCCCGCAGGTTTGAACCGCAGCGTGGAGAGCGAAGAGGTCTGAGCCAACGTGAGCACAGCATCGAGGGGCCTGCCTAGCTGGGGCCAGTGGCCCTGTGTCTTCTGCCTGCAACGCGGGTCCTGCGCACGCTGCACCTGAGGGGCTGGGAGGTGAGCCGGGGTCCCCAGGCAGGTGTGAGCATCGTGTCCGCAGCCAGCATCCCCGAGGCCACGCTGCGGCAATGATCACTTGGTGAAGCTGAGCCGTGACAGCGTGGGAATCTATCAGGGAAGTGCTGGAGAAAAACAGAAAGCAGGGAAGGGAGATGGAGATTGTTAGCTGCTAGGAGGAGGCTGCTAGCTGAAACTAAGTGATCCCTGAGGACTTTCTGGGGAAGATAAAATTTAAGAGGGAGCAAGGAGCATATCTGGGAAGTGAATAGTACAGGTAGAGGGAACAGCCAGATGGAAAGTCAATGAGGCAAGAGTAGGCTGGAGTACCCAAGGAGCAGAAAGGATGTCAGTGTGTGGAAAACAGAGCAAGCAAAATGGAGAGGAGAAGGAAACAGTCAGACACGAAACAGAGGTCCACATTTCTAGGGCTCTGGAGGCACTTTGAGGACTTTGCTTCTTCTGTGAAGAAACCATTGAAGAGATTTCAGTGACATGATCTGACTTATGTTTAAACAGGATCTCTCTGGATACCATGTTGATTAGAGAGTGTAGGAGAGTAAGGACAAGCCCCAGAAGACCAAGAGTTGATTCAAAGAAGTGATTACTCAAACATGGTCCCCCTCCTCAGTGAGGACGCAGAGCAGGAATCGGCAAATAATGGCCACAAATCAAATCAGGCTCTCAGCCTGGATCTGTGGGACTGTGAGCTAATAATGGTTCTCACGTTTAGAAAGCTTGTTGAAGAAGAAAGAGGAGAAGCTACAGAAGCTGTATATGGCCCACAAAGCCTAAGATATTTGAAATCCAGAAAATGCTTTCCAACACCTGATGTAAAGCATGTGGCTCGTAGGAGGTGCTCAACAAAATTTGGAAGAGGAATACATGTGTCAATTAGTTCCTGAAAACATTGTAAAGTGATAGGTGTCAAGAAACATTTATCCCTTCACCCTTAACCTTCACAAATGATGCCATTTCCATCGAGCTATTGAAAACTATATTCTGGCTTTCAAAACAATAAACCAGGGGGCATCTTATCACCTAAGCAAGGTCATAAACAACTGTCGAGTAAAGTTGAAAGAGCAACAGATCAAATAATAACAAAAAACATTTTGATAGATTTTTAAGCCTTACAAAGCATTTTCATGTTCATTCTCTAATTTAATCCTCAAATCTACTCCATGAGATAGTTATTATTTTCCCTTTAGAAATGACCACATATTACAATCCTCAGTGATTGCTCAAGAAAAGCTGAAATCTTGAGTGCCACATCAATTAATGCCAAGGTTGGGTTTTTTCCCATGGGAACATTGGCTGCTAAAATCCACAGGGATTTTCACCTCAAGATGGCAGACGAGGAAACATATTGACTTTCTGTTCCTCCTGAAACCATATTTAAGCACTACATTAGAAATACCAAAATTAATCAACCAATCAAAGCCAAGACACTTTGGTAGTCATCCACCACAGAAAGATTTCAACACATTTCGAGAAGGCAAACAATGAAATGGAGGAGCCATGAATAAAATAATGAAGAAAAGACTAACCCTAAGTAAGGTCTGAACAAACCCAGTCAGCTTTTGCTGAGCTCTGGTTATAGTAAAAGGCAGAGGAAAGAAGAGGGGCTGAAAACAAGGAGACAAAAGTCATTTTAGGAAAAAACGTTCATTTCATGAGCTCCAGGGAGCACTCTGCCTGCTGCCATACTAACTCATGAATTAAAATGGATTGTTGGTAAGCAAGATGAGAAAACAGGGAAGAAACCAAACAAACAAAAATCAAGACATTGTTTCTTACTGAACTCTTCTCAAATGAGATCGAGGAATTAGGGTTCAATGCCACAGCTGTAAATCATCTCTGCTCTTGGAGAGGTTAGAAAGGGCTTATAATATTTACCCTTTTCTTTCAGACATAATTTAGGTGTGAGCAAAAGCTTTTTGTGTCCTCCAACCCCAAAGTTTATTGGGGATGGAAATCCAAATTTGCTGTGATATACCATGAAAAGAATCTCATGAGCATAGGGTCCAACTAATTCTGGAATATATGAATTACGCCCAGTGTTATTTTCAATAGACTTTGAACAAAAATATATAAATACATTTTGACTGACCTATACGATTCTGGGTCCTGAAACTTCTACATGTCACCTGTGTGATACATAACACACAATGTCAGCCCCAGGAGAGAGAAAACACTCCAATGAAGCAAGCCAAAGACACAAGTTTTAAACAAGGTCAAGTGATGTGTAGACCATCAGCTTCCAGCTCCTGAATAAAAACACTTGTTTCCCTTCTCCTAGACACCCAAGAGTACGTCTCCTCTCTTGGGCGTAAGAATCTCTCGAGTTACATATGTGTAATAAAGAGTGGACCCAGCTGGCATACTCACAATGACCAAATTGTGTTGATGGTACTTTAAACCAATACATCGCTCCACGCTGAATTTGCAATAAAGGATATATTTGCTTTCTAGACATGAATGAGACGCCTTGCTGAATATACGCCAGGAAGGCCAGAGAAACTGCCTTCTAATCCATACGGAACAATTCACTGGTGAATTTCTTTCAGGATAGCCCATGATTTATCTAGACTACAATCTTTACATACCTGGATCCTTCAATCTAGACAAAGGGAAAATCCGGCCTTCAAGCCTCAGTTAGAAATGTGGAAGGACAGCACCAATGGTAGCACCAGCTGACAACTGGTGGTCTGTGACCTGTATCTTCTGAGATTAGAACACAGTGTGGTGGATGACCAATTCATGTGTTGAACAAAAGAAGACCTCCTACAGGACAGTGTAGCTGTTCGTTACAGGTATGGCACTTAGGGCTAAGTACCATAAGGACTACAAGAAAAAATGAAAAACAAGTAACACATGAAGCATATATGATAAGGTGGCACCGCAGTCCAGAACACGAGCTCTGGAATCACACAGGCTTGCTTCGAATCCCGGCTAAGCCACTACCATCTGTATACCCTGAAGAACAGTGCAAGGTTTAAATGTTGTTTGACCAAATTTCAAAAAAGAAGTGAAGAAAGAACCTACCTGCCAGGAAGGGACATCGTGGGGTGCAGCATCCAGTCGGATCAGGGCTCTGCATCTCCTGCTCAGAAACCTTCGCCACCTGGCTCATGGTGATGCTGGCAGCTGAGCAGCCCTGGAGAAGGCGATCCTGTCTCCAGGCCTTGCAGAGCAGCTGGGGAGGTCCCCGGAGGAGGTGGCCCACACCCTGGCAAGCTCTGGGTGCCTCCTGCCCTCAGCTCTGAGCAGGCTCTGGCCTCTGGGCCCCGTAGTGCGGAAGGGCTGGCCGATACATACGCGTGGCTGAGGGGCCTGCAGGGCCGGTGCCCAGGCAGGGTGAGCTCTGAAGGAGAAGGCTTCCACAGTCCCCAACAGTCTCTGCATGGTGGCCCATCTCGTGCCAAACACCTGCCACCCACAGCGAGAAGACCCAGCCACTAGAAAGTCCAGAAGGGGCCCCGCCTTTTGCCTTTGGGCTGGGGTTTCTCCACCAGCTGGGCTCGCATGTGCCCCCTGCCTCACACCCTGCCCCGCCCGCCCTTTCTCTGTGACACGTACAATGGACATGTCACAGAGGCAGGCGGAGCCGTCAGATATAAAAGGAGTGAGAAGCTCTCCCACTGTCACTCTCTGCTCTCAGATCAGGCACGCAGCAGCTCTGATATGGAACCCATGGACACCACACCTCCTTCCCACGCCATCATCTACCATTCTGCTCCTGTTTTCCCCAGCACCCCAGTTACGGCTTTGCCGGGCATCGGTGCTTCAGCAGGCAGCACGTCTGACCCCGAACCTATGGACACCACACCTCCTTCCCACGCCGTCATCTTCCGTTCTGCTCCTGTTTTCTCCAGCACCCCAGTTACGGCTTTGCCGGGCATCGGTGCTTCAGCAGGCAGCACCTCAGACCCCGAACCTATGGACACCACACCTCCTTCCCACGCCGTCATCTTCCATTCTGCTCCTGCTTTCTCCAGCACCCGTTCACGGCTTTGGCGGTCACGGCGTTGGCGGGCATCGGTGCTTCGGCAGGCAGCACGTCTGACACCAAAGCTACGGACACCTCACCTCCTTTACAGGCTGACAAGACCCAACACATAGACCAACACTTCAAAGTTATGACAGAAAGTTGAGTAAGGTATACATTTGGAATTTTATTTATTATTATTAAAAAGCACAACTGTAGTGCTTAGACTATAACAAGTACTATTCTAAGTTCTTACCAAATATTAACCCACATATTCCTCATAATGGCAACCCTATAGGCAGGTAATGTTCTTTTTTTTGTGTGGTACGCAGGTCTCTCACTGTTGTGGCCTCTCCCGCTGCAGATCACAGGCTCTGGACACGCAGGCTCAGCGGCCATGGCTCACGGGCCAAGCCACTCCACGGCATGTGGGATCCTCCCGAACCGGGGCACGAACCCGTGCCCCCTGCATCAGCAGGTGGACTCCCAACCACTGCACCACTATGGAAGCCCGGCAGGTAATATTCATAATATTCACTTTTGGGGGGAAACTGAGGCCCAGAGACGTTGAATAGCTTGCCTAATGCCACACAGTAAGTAGGTGGCAAAACCCCAGGAGTAAAACCAGACCTTCTTCACTTTCATCACTTTGCTGTGTCACCTTATTATAAGTTGTGGTTAGGGAAGGGACTAAATTGGCAAGACTCTGAGCTGAAAGGAGAAGGGAGAAATGAGAAAATGAGTGATCCTAGAAACTAGAGAAGATTTAGGCTCAGAAATTTCTGATGATGAGACCCGGAAGATCAAGAACTTGGTTGGAATATTAACTTGGGGTAGTATCTGAATCCATTGAGAAATGGTTTTGTTTTGTGTAAAATTTAGAAAGGCCAGTTGGATGAAGATTAATGAAGAAAAAAGAAGGAAGGAAAAGGAAAAGGTGCCTTAAGTGAGACATAACCACTTCACTCTAAGTACTAGGGGTGTGGTCCTGTGGGAAAGGATGGAGCTCTCTCTACCAGGTTTGTCACCAGGATGAACAAGGAGAAACATGGCAAGCATTGTACTGGTTTTGATGATCCCTCAAAACCACGGCTTCCGTGTCCAAGAATGACCTACGGTAGCATAACTACTGTGTGTCAGACATGCCACTAAGTGTGTTTCCAGTCACACCTTTTAATTGGAGAAAAGGATCAATAGTCTATCTACCTAAGATCACACAGAGGGTGGGGGAGCCCGTTTTTAAACCACCTGCCTCCAAATCCAGGTGCCAGGAGCCAGACTCAGCCTACAGGTCTCTTCTGCTCACCTGGAAGTGAAACCATGTGTCATGATTAGTGAAATCCTGTCTTCACTCATCAAGGTACCTTGAACACTTGCACGTCCTCCAAGTAGCATGTAGCATAAGCGAAAAGATGTTGGCCCCGGTATTGTCCAGGAACTTGGAATCAGCTCTGCCTAGTTACGCGGAGCTGGTTTAGAGTGGAGAGGCCCACCGATCTTCCACCTGGGCAAGTGCCTTTTGACCTTCTGCCATCAGAGGGCCAAAAACTCCAGCCTGAGAATGTGCTGAGCCCTGTAGCCTATTACACCGGCTCAGAACAATGAGGAGCACATCTTTTTCCAATCACCTTGCCTCAAGCTCCCCATGACCCATACTGCCCTGCTTCTTTATTCTTTATCCCACAGATACCCCAAGCCCCTTGCTTTCGGGAAGGAGGATTTGAGACCTATTTTCACGTCACTTCCTCGCATGGCTGCCCTGTGAATAAACCTCCTCTTTGCTGCAAACCTCAGCATCTCAGTGTTTTGGCTTGCTGCGCTTTAGACACAATGGTTGGGAACAGTGGTAAAGGTCCCTTGCCTGTAAGGGAAGCTGGTGCCTAGTAGTCACTTTGTGGATGTTTTCTCCTCCCGGAGGGCAGACGTCCTGCTCTTCCGGAAAGGGAGAAATGCAGGAGCTGGACCCTTGCCCTCAGCATCACCGTCACCTAGGAGCTTCTCAGAAGGACAGAATCCAGACCCCACCCAGAACTACTGAATACCAGCCTGCATTTAACAAGATCCTCAAGGGAGGCACAGCCATGTGAAATTTGGAGAGGCACCAAGCTGTCATCCTCTTCTCCGCAGCTAATGAAAACCAAGCAAAGATTCATCCCAAGCCTACTCTGCCTCAGTCAATTGGATATCATATGAGCTCATTTAATCCTCCCCAGAAACTGCAAATGAGACTGCACATGCCACGGAGCAACTAAGACCGTGCGCCACAACTACCGAGCCTGCGCTCTAGAGCCCGTGAACCAAAACTACTGAAGCCCACACACCTACACTCCATGCTCAGCAACAACGAGAAGCCACCCCAATGAGAAGCCTGCGCACTGCAACAAAGAGTAGCCCCCGCTCACTGCAACTAGAGGAAGCCCACACACAGCAATGAAGAGCCTATGCAGCCAAAAATAAATAAATAAATAAACCTGTTAAAAAATAAATCGTGTTTTAGTAACTTACTAAAAGGCACACAATCAGTAAATCTGAGCAAGAATTCAATCCCAAATCTGTCACACTGAAGTTTAAGCTAGTACTTGAGATTAATAAAAACAGCACTAAATTAAAAGTTCAGAGATATTTTTTATTTCATACTCTTTCACTAACACTCTTTGGAGATAAATCATTTCATTTATATGGGCCTTAGTTTTTACAACTATAACAGTTGGAAGCTTGACTAGATGATCTGTATGTAGTTTTCCAATTCTAAAATGGTCCACTAATTTGGATTCGTACAATAATTGCTCTTCCAATACATGCATGCTGCCACCAAGTAGCAGTAGAGACTACTAGTTCCTTTTTTATCCCTAGTGGGGAGTGCATTTTGACATCAGACTTATCCGTCAATAGTACTACCTGTTAGTATAACTGTAAAATAACAGAATCTGGTATTGTCTCCTGCAAAGCAGAAGTTTTACATTGTGTCTGTGAGTCATATCAGCATCACCTGTAGGTTTTGAAACATAGAGGAAATCCAGAACCCATTGAATGAGAATCTTCAGAGACAGGACTTGGGCATCTGGATTTTGGGTCTCCCATCATTTGTATATTTTATTTCATTTTATTTTTTGCCTATGTACAATATTAGTCACATCCTTTTGAATCTTTAAAAGTTTCTTTTTGTTTTAAATGTTAGAATATTCCATAATCTTCACCTACTTTTCATAAGGTGTTATCTGTTATGTTTATTCGATCTTGTGCTTCTCCTGGTTAAGACTTCATTATTTTTTTTTCGGGGTCCTGCCTCATGTCTTGGAGGATCTTATTTCCCTGACCTGGGATTGGACCCCAGGGCCCCAGCAGTGAAAGCGCCAAGTTCTAACCACTGGAAAACCAGGGAATTCCCAAGGCTTTTGTTTTAAATGACTTCTTTTCCCACTCTAATTCATTCCTGGGATGAATTTCATGTTTGAACATTAAAGCAACCTGGCATTACCAAAATAAAGCTACTTTGATTCTGATATATGATTGTTTTACATACCATGGGTACAGTTTGTGCTTCTGTTTACACATTTTGCATGCATTTTCAAAAGAGAAACTGGCCTGTGATTCTATTCTTGTGATATTCTTTATACTTTTGTTTTGTTTTGTTTTTAAGATTCTATACTTTATTTTTTATTTATTTATTTTTGGCTGCATTGGGTCTTCATTGTTGCACGCGAGCTTTCTGTAGTTGCGGTGAGCGGGGGGCTATTCTTTGTTGTGGTGAGTAGGCTTCTCCTTGCGGTGGCCTGTCTTGTTATGGAGCACGGGCTCTAGGCATGCAGGCTTCAGTAGTTGCGGCACGCGGGCTCAGCAGTTGTGGCTCGCAGGCTCCAGAGCGCAGGCTCAGCAGTTGTGGCACGTGGGCGTAGTTGCTCCACGGCATGTGGGATCTTCCCCCACAAGGGCTCGAACCCGTGTCCCCTGCATTGGGAGGCGGATTCTTAACCACTGCACCATCAGGGAAGCCCTTCTTTGTACTTTTGATCTGAAGCTTATGTTGGCCTTAGAAATACTTTCAGCAATATATAGTTTTCTGTTTCCTGGAAGATTTTTATGTAAGATTACCAATACTTCTTCCCTAAATATTTGGAAGAAGGTACTTGGAAACCCATGTATCCCTGGAAATCATTTTCTGTAAAGGTACTTAACTATACAAACAACTTTTTGTGTAGATACAGGCTTTGTAGATATTTTTTCTTTGTTGGGTTAGTCTTGTTAGGTTGCATTTGTTAAGAATGTGTAATTTTGGATGAATTTTCAAATTTATAACTATAAAATTATCATAATTTTAACAGCTTTATTGGGATGTAATTTACATACCATAATTTCAACTCTTTTATGTATACAATTCAGTGGTTCTTAGTGTAACCACTAAAAGACTTGTGTAACCATCACAACAATCCAATTGTAGATTTTTGTCCCCCCACCAAAAACCCATTACACATTAACAAGGTTTTTTCATTCTCCTCAACCCTCTCAGCCCTAGGCAACCACTAATCGACTTCCTGTCTCTACAGATTGGCTATTCTGGGCATTTCATATAAATGGCACCATACAATATGTGATCTTTTGTGATTGGCTGCTTTAACTTTACATAATGCTTTCATGGTTCATTCATGTTGTAACATGGATCAATATTTCAGTCCTTTTTATAGCTGAATGCTATTCTATTGTACGGCTATTCCACATTTTGTTTCTTCATTTATCAGATTGACATTTGAATTATTTCCACCTTTTGTTTTTAGAAATATGCTTCTCTGAACATTCACGTACAAGCTTTGGTGCAGACATAAGTTTTTATTTCTCTTAGGTATATATTTAGTAATGGAACTGCTGGGTCATAGGGTAACTCGATGTTTAACACTTGCAGGAACTCTCAAGCTGTTTTGTAAAATGGCCGCACCATTTTACATTCCCACCAGCAATGTATGTGGCTTTTAATCTCTTGTCTTACAGCCTAGCATGTCGTCTATGCTGGGTAACGTTTCACATGTAGTTCAGCAGGATGAGCATTTTACTGTTCGGTTGAGTGTTCTCTAGACATTTAGTAGGTCTTGTTAATTCATAGTCTTGTCCAAGTCATCTATATCGTTGTTGATCTTCTGCCTAATTGTTCTATCCATTATTGACCGTGGAGTACTGAAGCCTCTACCTAATATTGTGCAATTATCTACTTCTTCCTTCAATTCTTCAGGGGTTTTGTTATTTTCTTCTTCATGTAGTTTGGTTTTATCTTATTCAGGGCAAATATGTTAAAAATTTTGGTATCTTCCCTTTTTTATCATAAAATGTCCCTTTTCATATCTAGTAACTTTTTTGTTTGTTTTAAAGTCTATATTTTCTGGTATTAGTATAGCCACTTCAGCATGCTTATGGTTGCTATTTGCATGCACCTCTTATGTTTCAGTGAACTTTGTGAGAAGACAGGGCCTGGGAGCTGCGGCCTCACACTCGGGCTCCAGAGGAAGATGTGTGTGACACACCTCTAACTGACCCAAAACACGGAGCAAAACCAGCCATCTAGAGTTCTACAAGAGAGCCACTGCAGCTAGCCCATAGGTCCAAGGAAAATAAATTCTTTCCGATTTCTTCCAAAGCATTTTCACAGCAAGAGCTGACTAACACCACATCCTCCAAATCATTGTTATGTAAATGGCTGCCACCAGGCCTACATGTAAGGTCATTGTGTACTCAAAATGTGAGAATTCTTGAACTCTCGGTGCCTCTCCAACACAATGTACATGGCTAAATTTCCGCCAATAAGTTCACTAATATACCACACAGATCTCCCTAAACTTTTATTAAATGCAATGCAAAGTTCTTTCTTTTCATTTTCTGCTTCGGCATAGTTAAAATGCTTTTTATCAATGTAAAACGGCTCTTGCTGTTTGGCTTCTGTGGTTAGAGTCTTTTGAACTCTTTGGCTTTTCAGCTCCTAGGCTGTAAGGTTTGAATCAGCAAATGCCCCAAGGAGAAAAGCTGCAGCAAATGTCAAGCTTGCATCTGTGTTTCCCTTCTCTCCACAACTTGGCCCGCATGTCTTGGTGTCTCTCCAACATTCAGATGCCAGAGAACAGATGTTTTCTTACTTTATCCAGGTTTTCTAAGATTTCTTTAGACTTCACCTGATCTTATGTTATTATTGAACTATCATCTCAATTACCACTAGGAAGAAAATTTACAATTTTTAGAGAAAAGGGAACCCTGGTACACTGTTGGTAGGGACGTAAACTGGTGCAGCCACTGTGGAAAACAGTATGGAGGGTTCTCCAAAACCTAAAAAGAGAACTACTATATGACCTCGCAACTCCACTCTTAGGTATAAATCTGAAAAAACCAAAAACACGTGTTCTCAATAACATGTATTGGAAAAGATACATGCACCCCAATGTTTGCAGCCTCCTTGTGTACAATTACCAAGATATGGAAGCAACCTAAGTGTCATCAAGAGATGAACAGATAAAGAAGATATGGTACATATAACCAATGGCATACTACTCAGCCTTAAAAAAGAACAAAATTTTGCCATTTGCAGCAACATAGATGGACTTGGAGGGCATTGTGGTAAGTGAAATAAGTCAAACAGAAACAAATACTGTAGGATATCACCTCTATATGGAATCTAAAAAATACAACAATCTACCAAATATAACAAAACAGAAGGAGAGTTACAGATATAGAGAACAAACTAATGGTTGTCAGCACGGAGGGGGAGGAGGGGGCAATACAGGGGTCGGGAAGTGAGAGATGTGAACTACTAGGTCCACAATAGGCTCAAGGATGTATTGTACAACACAGGGAATATAGGCAATATTTTGTAATAACTGTAAATGTAAAGTAACCTTTAAAAAGTATATAAAAATGTTTTTAAAAGAAATCATACTGAAAATTGGAAACAAGTTAAATATCCATCAACAGGAAAATGCACATATAAATTATTGTATTTCCGTACATGGGAATCCTGCATAGCGAGGAAAGTACATGAACTAGACAGATCTTTACGTGTCAGCATGGATGAACCTAGCAATGTAACACTAAATAAAGCAAGTAAGAAGACAAAATATAGAATACTATATGCGGCTTAAGCCACGAGTACTAAAAAATGTAGCATAAATAGAAAGGCGTCCATATCAGTGATGGAGACCAAGTTCAGAAGAGTGGTTACCCAGGGTCAGCTGGGGAGTGGCTGTGTTTGGGAAAGTGGTCACACCAGACTCTTCAACAGGAATGGAAATGTTTCAGTTCACACGCTCGCTGGAAGACAGAGGAGTGTCTGCGATGTTATAATGTGAGCATCTAGGGGATCTGATGCGCGGGAGCTGGTAGAGGGTGGAGGCATCCAGAAGGTGGTGGTAGAAGAGGAACGTTGTACACAGAACGCCTAAGGCCTGACCAGAGGACGACCACTGTTCTACAAACTGGACACAAATCCAACTTCTACGGCCAACCTTAAAAGACAAACTGAGGCATATTTAAAATTTTAAGACTTTATGTGAGCAAAATTAGATTCAATTCAGGCACCACCAAAGTGGAAGCGGTGAGGAGCACTCCAGCCACAGGAGCTGCAGAGATGTTTATTTTAAAAGGGCAGAAGCAAAGCAAGGAAATGACTGATTTGTTATAGCTTTAAAGCCTAGTTGGTGGTTTGTGACCGGTTGTCCTCAGCGGTGTCCGTCACCCTGAGCCGTTGACAGGCTTAGATTTTCATTGCTTTACATAGGCGGCCGCATCACTAGAGCCACCACAGTCTAATGGCCCCCTGCAGGGTTAATTTACCAGTTGTCTCAGTCCTTCCTCTTACTCAGTCACTTCACTTCCTACGCCTCAGTTTCTCTTCTGTAAAGTGGACATTCAGTAGTAAATTCTCTGTGCAGGTGTCAGTGCCAAACAAAGTGATTATTAGTAACCATGATCATGTCCTGAATACACTGAACACGTCACCGTTTGCCAACCACCGTGTCAAGTCAGCAGAAACAACAGAAATTAAGAGCTCTCCCAAAAATTCACACACCCGTGCACCAGGTAACGGACCACAGGCAGACGTTCACTCAGCCTTTCATTTGTCCCTCACGGAGTGCACGCTCTCTCCTAGGCGAGGTGAGCACAGACACTTAGTGGCAGTTTAATGACTTTTTAAATGCGTTGATACAACCATGTCTCACTTTTGTTTGGATCAGTCAGCAAACACTTTTTGTAAACCCCAAACTCTCCACACCTCCTACCTTTCACGCCACACTAGTCTCGAATCTCCCGCCCCTGCTCCTAACGCTCGGTCCCCATGGGAGGCGGGGCTGCGTGCTCACACACAGAGGAGCAGGTGGAGGTCTTCGATCCCCGCCCACACTGCGCTGCCCGCAGGTTTGAACCACAGCGTGGAGAGCGAAGAGGTCTGAGCCAACGTGAGCACAGCATCGAGGGGCCTGCCTAGCTGGGGCCAGTGGCCCTGTGTCTTCTGCCTGCAACGCGGGTCCTGCGCACGCTGCACCTGAGGGTATGGGAGGTTAGCCGGGGTCCCCAGGCAGGTGTGAGCATCGTGTCCGCAGCCAGCGTCCCTGAGGCCATGCTGCGGCAATGATCACTTGGTGAAGCTGAGCCGTGACAGCGCGGGAATATATCAGGGAAGTGCTGGAGAAAAACAGAAAGCAGGGAAGGGAGATGGAGATTGTTATCTGCTAGGAGGAGGCTGCTAACTGAAACTAAGTGATCCCTGAGGACTTTCTGGGGAAGATAAAATTTAAGAGGGAGCAAGGAGCATATCTGGGAAGTGAATAGTACAGGTAGAGGGAACAGCCAGATGGAAAGTCAATGAGGCAAGAGTAGGCTGGAGTACCCAAGGAGCAGAAAGGATGTCAGTGTGTGGAAAACAGAGCAAGCAAAGTGGAGAGGAGAAGGAAACAGTCAGACACGAAACAGAGGTCCACATTTCTAGGGCTCTGGAGGCACTTTGAGGACTTTGCTTCTTCTGTGAAGAAGCCATTGAAGAGATTTCAGTGACATGATCTGACTTATGTTTAAACAGGATCTCTCTGGATGCCATGTTGATTAGAGAGTGTAGGAGAGTAAGGACAAGCCCCAGAAGACCAAGAGTTGATTCAAAGAAGTGATTACTCAAACATGGTCGCCCTCCTCAGTGAGGACGCAGAGCAGGAATTGGCAAATAATGGCCACAAATCAAATCAGGCTCTCAGCCTGGATCTGTGGGACTGTGAGCTAATAATGGTTCTCACGTTTAGAAAGCTTGTTGAAGAAGAAAGAGGAGAAGCTACAGAAGCTCTATATGGCCCACAAAGCCTAAGATACTTAAAATCCAGAAAATGCTTTCCAACACCTGATGTAAAGCATGTGGCTCGTAGGAGGTGCTCAACAAAATTTGGAAGAGGAATACATGTGTCAATTAGATCCTGAAAACATTGTAAAGTGATAGGTGTCAAGAAACATTTATCCCTTCACCCTTAACCTTCACAAATGATGCCATTTCCATCGAGCTATTGAAAACTATATTCTGGCTTTCAAAACAATAAACCAGGGGGCATTTTATCACATAAGCAAGGTCATAAACAACTGTCGAGTAAAGTTGAAAGAGCAACAGATCAAATAATAACAAAAAACATTTTGATAGATTTTTAAGCCTTACAAAGCATTTTCATGTTCATTCTCTAATTTAATCCTCAAATCTACTCCATGAGATAGTTATTATTTTCCCTTTAGAAATGACCACATATTACAATCCTCAGTGATTGCTCAAGAAAAGCTGAAATCTTGAGTGCCACATCAATTAATGCCAAGGTTGGGTTTTTTCCCATGGGAACATTGGCTGCTAAAATCCACAGGGATTTTCAGCTCAAGATGGCAGACAAGGAAACATATTCACTTTCTGTTCCTCCTGAAACCATATTTAAACAATACTGTAGAAATACCAAAATTAATCAACCAATCAAAGCCAAGACACTTTGGAAGTCATCCACCACAGAAAGATTTCAACACATTTCGAGAAGGCAAACAATGAAATGGAGGAGCCATGAATAAAATAATGAACAAAAGACTAACCCTTAGTAAGGTCTGAACAAACCCAGTCAGCTTTTGCTGAGTTCTGGTTATAGTAAAGGGCAGAGGAAAGAAGAGGGGCTGAAAACAAGGAGACAAAAGTCATTTTAGGAAAAAAAGGTCATTTCATGAGCTCCAGGGAGCACTCCGCCTGCTGCCATACTAACACATGAATTACAATGGATTGTTGGTAAGCAAGATGAGAAAACAGGGAAGAAACCAAACAAACAAAAATCAAGACATTGTTTCTTACTGAACTCTTCTCAAATGAGATCGAGGAATTAGGGTTCAATGCCACAGCTGTAAATCATCTCTGCTCTTGGAGAGGTTAGAAAGGGCTTATAATATTTACCCTTTTCTTTCAGACATAATTTAGGTGTGAGCAAAAGCTTTTTGTGTCCTCCAACCCCAAAGTTTATTGGGGATGGAAGTCCAAATTTGCTGTGACATACCATGAAAAGAATCTCATGAGCAAAGGGTCCAACTAATTCTGGAATATATGAATTACGCCCAGTGTTATTTTCAATAGACTTTGAACAAAAATATATAAATACATTTTGACTGATCTATACGATTCTGGGTCCTGAAACTTCTACATGTCACCTGTGTGATACATAACACACAATGTCAGCCCCAGGAGAGAGAAAACACTCCAATGAAGCAAGCCAAAGACACAAGTTTTAAACAAGGTCAAGTGATGTGTAGACCATCAGCTTCCAGCTCCTGAATAACAACACATGTTTCCCTTGTCCTAGACACCCAAGAGTACGTCTCCTCTCTTGGGCGTAAGAATCTCTCGAGTTACATATGTGTAATAAAGAGTGGACCCAGCTGGCATACTCACAATGACCAAATTGTGTTGATGGTACTTTAAACCAATACATCGCTCCACGCTGAAGTTGCAATAAAGGATATATTTGCTTTCTAGACATGAATGAGACGCCTTGTTGGATATATGCCAGGAAGGCCAGAGAAACTGGCTTCTAATCCATACGGAACAATTCACTGGTGAACTCCTTTCAGGATAGCCCATGATTTATCTAGACTACAATCTTTACATATCTGGATCCTTCAATCTAGACAAAGGGAAAATCCGGCCTTCAAGCCTCAGTTAGAAATGTGGAAGGGCAGCACCAATGGTAGCACCAGCTGACAACTGGTGGTCTTTGACCTGTATCTTCTGAGATTAGAACACAGTGTGGTGGATGACCAATTCATGTGTTGAACAAAAGAAGACCACCTACAGGACAGTGTAGCTGTTCGTTACAGGTATGGCACTTAGGGCTAAGTACCATAAGGACTACAAGGAAAAATGAAAAACAAGTAACACATGAAGCATATATGATAAGGTGGCACCGCAGTCCAGAACACGAGCTCTGGAATCACACAGGCTTGCTTCGAATCCCGGCTAAGCCACTACCATCTGTATACCCTGAAGAACAGTGCAAGGTTTAAATGTTGTTTGACCAAATTTCAAAAAAGAAGTGAAGAAAGAACCTACCTGCCAGGAAGGGACATCGTGGGGTGCAGCATCCAGTCGGATCAGGGCTCTGCATCTCCTGCTCAGAAACCTTCGCCACCTGGCTCATGGTGATGCTGGCAGCTGAGCAGCCCTGGAGAAAGCGATCCTGTCTCCAGACCTCGCAGAGAAGCTGGGGAGGTCCCCGGAGGAGGTGGCCCACACCCTGGCAAGCTCTGGGTGCCTCCTGCCCTCAGCTCTGAGCAGGCTCTGGCCTCTGGGCCCCGTAGTGGGAAAGGGCTGGCCGATACATACACGCGGCTGGGGGGCCTGCAGGGCCGGTGCCCAGGCAGGGTGAGCTCTGAAGGAGAAGGCTTCCACAGTCCCCAGCAGTTTCTGCATGGTGGCCCATCCCGTACCAAACACCTGCCACCCACAGCGAGAAGACCCAGACACTAGAAAGTCCAAAAGGGGCCCCGCCTTTTGCCTTTGGGCTGGGGTTTCTCCACCAGCTGGGCTCGCATGTGCCCCCTGCCTCACACCCTGCCCCGCCCGCCCTTTCTCTGTGACACGTACAATGGACATGTCACAGAGGCAGGCGGAGCCGTCAGATATAAAAGGCGTGAGACGCTGTCCCACTGTCACTCTCTGCTCTCAGATCAGGCACGCAGCAGCTCTGATATGGAACCCATGGACACCACACCTCCTTCCCACGCCATCATCTACCATTCTGCTCCTGTTTTCCCCAGCACCCCAGTTACGGCTTTGCCGGGCATCGGTGCTTCAGCAGGCAGCATGTCTGACCCCGAACCTATGGACACCACACCTCCTTCCCACGCCGTCATCTTCCGTTCTGCTCCTGTTTTCTCCAGCACCCCAGTTACGGCTTTGCCGGGCATCGGTGCTTCAGCAGGCAGCACCTCAGACCCCGAACCTATGGACACCACACCTCCTTCCCACGCCGTCATCTTCCATTCTGCTCCTGCTTTCTCCAGCACCCGTTCACGGCTTTGGCGGTCACGGCGTTGGCGGGCATCGGTGCTTCGGCAGGCAGCACGTCTGACACCAAAGCTACGGACACCTCACCTCCTTTACAGGCTGACAAGACCCAACACATAGACCAACACTTCAAAGTTATGACAGAAAGTTGAGTAAGGTATACATTTGGAATTTCATGTATTATTATTAAAAAGCACAACTGTAGTGCTTAGACTATAACAAGTACTATTCTAAGTTCTTACCAAATATTAACCCACATATTCCTCATAATGGCAACCCTATATGCAGGTAATGTTCTTTTTTTCTGGTACGCAGGCCTCTCACTGTTGTGGCCTCTCCCGCTGCAGATCACAGGCTCTGGACGCGCAGGCTCAGCGGCCATGGCTCACGGGCCCAGCCGCTCCACGGCATTTGGGATCCTCCCGGACCGGGGCACGAACCCGTGCCCCCTGCATCAGCAGGCGGACTCCCAACCACTGCACCACTATGGAAGCCCGGCAGGTAATATTCATAATATTCACTTTTGGGGGGAAACTGAGGCCCAGAGACGTTGAATAGCTTGCCTAATGCCACACAGTAAGTAGGTGGCAAAAACCCAGGAGTAAAACCAGACCTTCTTGACTTTCATCACTTTGCTGTGTCACCTTATTATAAGTTGTGGTTAGGGAAGGGACTAAATTGGCAAGACTCTGAACTCAAAGGAGAAGGGAGAAATGAGAAAATGAGTGATCCTAGAAACTAGAGAAGATTTAGGCTCAGAAATTTCTGATGATGAGACCCTGAAGATCAAGCACTTGGTTGGAATATTAACTTGGGGTACTATCTGAATCCATTGAGAAATAGTTTTGTTTTGTGTAAAATTTAGAAAGGCCAGTTGGATGAAGATTAATGAAGAAAAAAGAAGGAAGGAAAAGGAAAAGGTGCCTTAAGTGAGACATAACCACTTCACTCTAAGTACTAGGGGTGTGGTCCTGTGGGAAAGGATGGAGCTCTCTCTACCAGGTTTGTCACCAGGATGAACAAGGAGAAACATGGCAAGCATTGTACTGGTTTTGATGATCCCTCAAAACCACGGCTTCAGTTTCCAAGAATGACCTACGGTAGCATAACTACTGTGTGTCAGACATGCCACTAAGTGTGTTTCCAGTCACACCTTTTAATTGGAGAAAAGGATCAATAGTCTATCTACCTAGGATCACACAGAGGGTGGGGGAGCCCGTTTTTAAACCATCTGCCTCCAATTCCAGGTGCCAGGAGCCAGACTCAGCCTACAGGTCTCTTCTGCTCACCTGGAAGTGAAACCATGTGTCATGATTAGTGAAATCCTGTCTTCACTCATCAAGGTACCGTGAACACTTGCACGTCCTCCAAGTAGCATGTAGCATAAGCAAAAAGATGTTTGCCCCGGTATTGTCCAGGAACTTGGAATCAGCTCTGCCTAGTTAGGCATAGCTGGTTTAGAGTGGAGAGGACCACCGATCTTCCACCTGGGCAAGTGCCTTTTGACCTTCTGCCATCAGAGGGCCAAAAACTCCAGCCTGAGAATGTGCTGAGCCCTGTAGCCTTTTACACCGGCTCAGAACTATGAGGAGCACATCTTTTTCCAATCACCTTGCCTCAAGCTCCCCATGACCCATACTGCCCTGCTTCTTTATTCTTTATCCCACAGAAACCCCAAGCTCCCCATGACCCATACTGCCCTGCTTCTTTATTCTTTATCCCACAGATACCCCAAGCCCCTTGCTTTCGGGAAGGAGGATTTGAGACCTATTTTCACGTCACTTCCTCGCATGGCTGCCCTGTGAATAAACCTCCTCTTTGCTGCAAACCTCAGCATCTCAGTGTTTTGGCTTGCTGCGCCTCAGACACAATGGTTGGGAGCAGTGCTAAAGGTCCCTTGCCTGTAAGGGAAGCTGGTGCCTAGTAGTCACTTTGTGGATGTTTTCTCCTCCCGGGGGGCAGACGTCCTGCTCTTCCGGAAAGGGAGAAATGCAGGAGCTGGACCCTTGCCCTCAGCATCACCGTCACCTAGGAGCTTCTCAGAAGGACAGAATCCAGACCCCACCCAGAACTACTGAATACCAGCCTGCATTTAACAAGATCCTCAAGGGAGGCACAGCCATGTGAAATTTGGAGAGGCACCAAGCTGTCATCCTCTTCTCCGCAGCTAATGAAAACCAAGCAAAGATTCATCCCAAGCCTACTCTGCCTCAGTCAATTGGATATCATATGAGCTCATTTAATCCTCCCCAGAAACTGCAAATGAGACTGCACATGCCACGGAGCAACTAAGACCGTGCGCCACAACTACCGAGCCTGCGCTCTAGAGCCCGTGATCCAAAACTACTGAAGCCCACACACCTACACTCCATGCTCAGCAACAACGAGAAGCCACCCCAATGAGAAGCCTGCGCACTGCAACAAAGAGTAGCCCCCGCTCACTGCAACTAGAGAAAGCCCACACACAGCAATGAAGAGCCTATGCAGCCAAAAATAAATAAATAAATAAACCTGTTAAAAAATAAATCGTGTTTTAGTAACTTACTAAAAGGCACACAATCAGTAAATCTGAGCAAGAATTCAATCCCAAATCTGTCACACTGAAGTTTAAGCTAGTACTTGAGATTAATAAAAACAGCACTAAATTAAAAGTTCAGAGATATTTTTTATTTCATACTCTTTCACTAACACTCTTTGGAGATAAATCATTTCATTTATATGGGCCTTAGTTTTTACAACTATAACAGTTGGAAGCTTGACTAGATGATCTGTATGTAGTTTTCCAATTCTAAAATGGTCCACTAATTTGGATTCCTACAATAATTGCTCTTGCAATACATGCATGCTGCCACCAATTAGCAGTAGAGACTACTAGTTCCTTTTTTATCCCTAGTGGGGAGTGCATTTTGACATCAGACTTATCCGTCAATAGTACAACCTGTTAGTATAACTGTAAAATAACAGAATAATCTGGTATTCTCTCCTGCAAAGCAGAAGCTTTACATTGTGTCTGTGAGTCATATCAGAATCACCTGTAGGTTTTGAAACATAGAGGAAATCCAGAACCCATTGAATGAGAATCTTCAGAGACAGGACTTGGGCATCTGGATTTTGGGTCTCCCATCATTTGTATATTTTATTTCATTTTATTTTTGCCTATGTACAATATTAGTCACATCCTTTAGAACCTTTAAAAGTTTCTTTTTGTTTTAAATGTTAGAATATTCCATAATCTTCACCTACTTTTCATAAGGTGTTATCTGTTATGTTTATTCGATCTTGTGCTTCTCCTGGTTAAGACTTCATTATTTTTTTTTCGGGGCCCTGCCTCATGTCTTGGAGGATCTTATTTCCCTGACCTGGGATTGGACCCCAGGGCCCCAGCAGTGAAAGCACCAAGTTCTAACCACTGGAAAACCAGGGAATTCCCAAGGCTTCTGTTTTAAATGACTTCTTTTCCCACTCTAATTCATTCCTGGGATGAATTTCATGTTTGAACATTAAAGCAACCTGGCATTACCAAAATAAAGCTACTTTGATTCTGATATATGATTGTTTTACATACCATGGGTACAGTTTGTGCTTCTGTTTACACATTTTGCATGCATTTTCAAAAGAGAAACTGGCCTGTGATTCTATTCTTGTAATATTCTTTATAGATTTTGTTTTGTTTTGTTTTTACGATTCTATACTTTATTTTTTATTTATTTATTTTTGGCTGCATTCGGCCTTCATTGTTGCACGCAAGCTTTCTGTAGTTGCGGTGAGCGGGAGGCTATTCCTTGTTGTGGTGAGTAGGCTTCTCCTTGCGGTGGCCTGTCTTGTTGTGGAGCACGGGCTCTAGGCATGCAGGCTTCAGTAGTTGCGGCATGCGGGCTCAGCAGTTGTGGCTCGCAGGCTCCAGAGCGCAGGCTCAGCAGTTGTGGCACGTGGGCGTAGTTGCTCCACGGCATGTGGGATCTTCCCCCACAAGGGCTCGAACCCGTGTCCCCTGCATTGGGAGGCGGATTCTTAACTACAGCAAAGTCACGGAAGCCCTTCTTTGTACTTTTGATCTGAAGCTTATGTTGGCCTTATAAATACTTTCAGCAATATATAGTTTTCTGTTTCCTGGAAGATTTTTATGTAAGATTACCAATACTTCTTCCCTAAATATTTGGAAGAAGGTACTTGGAAACCCATGTATCCCTGGAAATCATTTTCTGTAAAGGTACTTAACTATACAAACAACTTTTTGAGTAGATACAGGTGTTTTAGATATTTTTTCTTTGTTGGGTTAGTCTTGTTAGGTTGCATTTGTTAAGAATGTGTAATTTTGGATGAATTTTCAAATTTATAACTATAAAATTATCATAATTTTAACAGCTTTATTGGGATGTAATTTACATACCATAATTTCAACTCTTTTATGTATACAATTCAGTGGTTCTTAGTGTAACCACTAAAAGACTTGTGTAACCATCACAACAATCCAATTGTAGATTTTTGTCCCCCCGCAAAAAACCGATTACACATTAACAAGGTTTTTTCATTCTCCTCAACCCTCTCAGCCCTAGGCAACCACTAATCGACTTCCTGTCTCTACAGATTGGCTATTCTGGGCATTTCATATAAATGGCACAATATGTGATCTTTTGTGATTGGCTGCTTTAACTTTACATAATGCTTTCATGGTTCATTCATGTTGTAACATGGATCAATATTTCATTCCTTTTTATAGCTGAATGATATTCTATTGTACGGCTATTCCACATTTTGTTTCTTCATTTATCAGATTGACATTTGAATTATTTCCACCTTTTGTTTTTAGAAATATGCTTCTCTGAACATTCACGTACAAGCTTTGGTGCAGACATAAGTTTTTATTTCTCTTAGGCATATATTTAGTAATGGAACTGCTGGGTCATGGGGTAACTCGATGTTTAAGACGTGCAGGAACTCTCAAGCTGTTTTGTAAAATGGCCACGCCATTTTACATTCCCACCAGCAATGTATGTGGCTTTTAATCTCTTGTCTTACAGCCTAGCATGTCGTCTATGCTGGGAAACGTTTCACATGTAGTTGAGCAGGATGAGCATTTTACTGTTCGGTTGAGTGTTCTCTAGACATTTAGTAGGTCTTGTTAATTCATAGTCTTGTCCAAGTCTTCTATATCGTTGTTGATCTTCTGCCTAATTGTTCTATCCATTATTGACCGTGGAGTACTGAAGCCTCTACCTAATATTGTGCAATTATCTACTTCTTCCTTCAATTCTTCATGGGTTTTGGTATTTTCTTCTTCATGTAGTTTGGTTTTATCTTATTCAGGGCAAATATGTTAAAAATTTTGGTATCTTCCCTTTTCTATCATAAAATGTCCCTTTTCATATCTAGTAACTTTTTTGTTTTAAAGTCTATATTTTCTGGTATTAGTATAGCCACTTCAGCATGCTTATGGTTGCTATTTGCATGCACCTCTTATGTTTCAGTGAACTTTGTGAGAAGACAGGGCCTGGGAGCTGCGGCCTCACACTCGGGCTCCAGAGGAAGATGTGTGTGACAGACCTCAAACTGACCCAAAACACGGAGCAAAACCAGCCATCTAGAGGTCTAAATGAGAGCCACTGCAGCTAGCCCATATGTCCAAGGAAAATAAATTCTTGTTTATGTAACTGAGTTTTTGGGCGATTTCTTCCAAAGCATTATCACAG
Source organism: Hyperoodon ampullatus (assembly GCF_949752795.1). Lineage (NCBI taxonomy): Eukaryota > Metazoa > Chordata > Mammalia > Artiodactyla > Ziphiidae > Hyperoodon > Hyperoodon ampullatus. The sequence goes on along the minus strand of NC_136915.1, from coordinate 139,923,759 downwards.
CAAGAGCTGACTACACCACATCCTCCAAATCATTGTTATGTAAATGGCTGCCACCAGGCCTACATGTAAAGTCATTGTGTACTCAAAATGTGAGAATTCTTGAACTCTCGGTGCCTCTCCAACACAATGTACATGGCTAAATTTCCACCAATAAGTTCACTAATATACCACACAGATCTCCCTGAACTTTTATTAAATGCAATGCAAAGTTCTTTCTTTTCATTTTCTGCTTCGGCATAGTTAAAATGCTTTTTATCAATGTAAAACGGCTCTTGCTGTTTGGCTTCTGTGGTTAGAGTCTTTTGAACTCTTTGGCTTTTCAGCTCCTAGGCTGTAAGGTTTGAATCAGCAAATGCCCCAAGGAGAATAGCGGCAGCAAATGTCAAGCTAGCGTCTGTGTTTCCCTTCTCTCCACAACTTGGCCCACATGTCTTGGTGTCTCTCCAACATTCAGATGCCAGAGAACAGATGTTTTCTTACTTTATCCAGGTTTTCTAAAATTTCTTTAGACTTCACCTGATCTTATGTTATTATTGAACTATCATCTCAATTACCACTAGGAAGAAAATTTACAATTTTTAGAGAAAAGGGAACCCTGGTACTCTGTTGGTAGGGACGTAAACTGGTGCAGCCACTGTGGAAAACAGTATGGAGGGTTCTCCAAAACCTAAAAAGAGAACTACTATATGACCTCGCAACTACACTCTTAGGTAGAAATCTGAAAAAACCAAAAACATGTGTTCTCAATAACATGTATTGGAAAAGATACATGCACCCCAATGTTCGCAGCCTCCTTGTGTACAATTACCAAGATATGGAAGCAACCTAAGTGTCATCAAGAGATGAATAGATAAAGAAGATGTGGTCCATATAACCAAAGACATACTACTCAGCCTTACAAAAGAACAAAATTTTGCCATTTGCAGCAACATAGATGGACTTGGAGGGCATTGTGGTAAGTGAAATAAGTGAAACAGAAACAAATACTGTAGGATATCACCTCTATATGGAATCTAGAAAATACAACAATCTACCAAATATAACAAAACAGAAGGAGAGTTACAGATATAGAGAACAAACTAATGGTTGTCAGCGCGGAGGGGGAGGAAGGGGAAATACAGGGGTCGGGAAGTGAGAGATGTAAACTACTAGGTCCACAATAGGCTCAAGGATGTATTGTACAACACAGGGAATATAAGCAATATTTTGTAATAAGTGTAAATGTAAAGTAACCTTTAAAAAGTATATAAAAATGTTTTTAAAAGAAATCATACTGAAAATTGGAAACAATTTAAATATCCATCAACAGGAAAATGCACATATAAATTATTTTATTTCCGTACATGGGAATCCTACATAGCGAGGAAAGTACATGAACTAGACAGATCTTTATGTGTCAGCATGGATGAACCTAGCAAAGATAACACTAAATAAAGCAAGTAAGAAGACAAAATATAGAATAGTATATGCGGTTTACGAGTACTTAAAAATGTAGCATAAATAGAAAGACGTCCATGTCAGTGATGGAGACCAAGTTCAGAAGAGTGGATACCCAAGGTCAGCTGGGGAGTGGTTGTGTTTGGGAAAGTGGTCACACCAGACTCTTCAACAGGAATGGAAATGTTTCAGTTCACACGCTGGCTGGAAGAGAGAAGAGTGCCTGCGATGTCATAATGTGAGCATCTAGGGGATCTGATGTTCGGGAACTGGTAGAGGTTGGAGGCATCCAGAAGGTGGTGGTAGAAGAGGAACGTTGTACACAGAACGCCTAAGGCCTGACCAGAGGACGACCACTGTTCTACAAACTGGACACAAATCCAACTTCTACGGCCAACCTTAAAAGACAAACTGAGGCATATTTAAAATTTTAAGACTTTATGTGAGCAAAATTAGATTCAATTCAGGCACCACCTAAGTGGAACCGGTGAGGAGCACTCCTGCCACAGGAGCTGCAGAGATGTTTATTTTAAAAGGGCAGAAGCAAAGCAAGGAAATGACTGATTTGCTATAGCTTTAAAGCCTAGTTGGTGGTTTGTAACCGGTTGTCCTCAGCGGTGTCCGTCACCCTGAGCCGTTGACAGGCTTAGATTTTCGTTGCTTTACATAGGCGGCCGCATCACTAGAGCCACCACAGTCTAATGGCCCCCTGCAGGGTTAATTTACTAACACCAGTTGTCTCAGTCCTTCCTCTTACTCAGTCACTTCACTTCCTATGCCTCAGTTTCTCTTCTGTAAAGTGGACATTCAGTAGTAAATTCTCTGTGCAGGTGTCAGTGCCAAACAAAGTGATTATTAGTAACCATGATCATGTCCTGAATACACTGAACACGTCACCGTTTGCCAACCACTGTGTCAAGTCAGCAGAGACAACAGAAATTAAGAGCTCTCCGCAAAAATTCACACACCCGTGCACCAGGTAACGGACCACAGGCAGACGTTCACTCAGCCTTTCATGTGTCCCTCACGGAGTGCACGCTCTCTCCTAGGCGGGGCGAGCACAGACACTTAGCGGCAGTTTAATGACTTTTTTAAATGCATTGATACAACCATGTCTCACTTTTGTTTGGATCAGTCAGCAAACACTTTTTGTAAACCCCGAACACTCCACACCTCCTACCTTTCACGCCACCCTAGTCTCGAATCTCCCGCCCCTGCTCCTCAGGCTGGGTCCCCATGGGAGGCGGGGCTGCGTGCTGACACACAGAGGAGCAGGTGGAGGTCTTCGATCCCCGCCCACACTGCGCTGCCCGCAGGTTTGAACCGCAGCGTGGAGAGCGAAGAGGTCTGAGCCAACGTGAGCACAGCATCGAGGGGCCTGCCTAGCTGGGGCCAGTGGCCCTGTGTCTTCTGCCTGCAACGCGGGTCCTGCGCACGCTGCACCTGAGGGGCTGGGAGGTGAGCCGGGGTCCCCAGGCAGGTGTAAGCATCGTGTCCGCAGCCAGCATCCCCAAGGCCACGCTGCGGCAATGATCACTTGGTGAAGCTGAGCCGTGACAGCGTGGGAATCTATCAGGGAAGTGCTGGAGAAAAACAGAAAGCAGGGAAGGGAGATGGAGATTGTTAGCTGCTAGGAGGAGGCTGCTAGCTGAAACTAAGTGATCCCTGAGGACTTTCTGGGGAAGATAAAATTTAAGAGGGAGCAAGGAGCATATCTGGGAAGTGAATAGTACAGGTAGAGGGAACAGCCAGATGGAAAGTCAATGAGGCAAGAGTAGGCTGGAGTACCCAAGGAGCAGAAAGGATGTCAGTGTGTGGAAAACAGAGCAAGCAAAATGGAGAGGAGAAGGAAACAGTCAGACACGAAACAGAGGTCCACATTTCTAGGGCTCTGGAGGCACTTTGAGGACTTTGCTTCTTCTGTGAAGAAACCATTGAAGAGATTTCAGTGACATGATCTGACTTATGTTTAAACAGGATCTCTCTGGATACCATGTTGATTAGAGAGTGTAGGAGAGTAAGGACAAGCCCCAGAAGACCAAGAGTTGATTCAAAGAAGTGATTACTCAAACATGGTCCCCCTCCTCAGTGAGGACGCAGAGCAGGAATCGGCAAATAATGGCCACAAATCAAATCAGGCTCTCAGCCTGGATCTGTGGGACTGTGAGCTAATAATGGTTCTCACGTTTAGAAAGCTTGTTGAAGAAGAAAGAGGAGAAGCTACAGAAGCTGTATATGGCCCACAAAGCCTAAGATATTTGAAATCCAGAAAATGCTTTCCAACACCTGATGTAAAGCATGTGGCTCGTAGGAGGTGCTCAACAAAATTTGGAAGAGGAATACATGTGTCAATTAGTTCCTGAAAACATTGTAAAGTGATAGGTGTCAAGAAACATTTATCCCTTCACCCTTAACCTTCACAAATGATGCCATTTCCATCGAGCTATTGAAAACTATATTCTGGCTTTCAAAACAATAAACCAGGGGGCATCTTATCACCTAAGCAAGGTCATAAACAACTGTCGAGTAAAGTTGAAAGAGCAACAGATCAAATAATAACAAAAAACATTTTGATAGATTTTTAAGCCTTACAAAGCATTTTCATGTTCATTCTCTAATTTAATCCTCAAATCTACTCCATGAGATAGTTATTATTTTCCCTTTAGAAATGACCACATATTACAATCCTCAGTGATTGCTCAAGAAAAGCTGAAATCTTGAGTGCCACATCAATTAATGCCAAGGTTGGGTTTTTTCCCATGGGAACATTGGCTGCTAAAATCCACAGGGATTTTCACCTCAAGATGGCAGACGAGGAAACATATTGACTTTCTGTTCCTCCTGAAACCATATTTAAGCACTACTGTAGAAATACCAAAATTAATCAACCAATCAAAGCCAAGACACTTTGGTAGTCATCCACCACAGAAAGATTTCAACACATTTCGAGAAGGCAAACAATGAAATGGAGGAGCCATGAATAAAATAATGAAGAAAAGACTAACCCTAAGTAAGGTCTGAACAAACCCAGTCAGCTTTTGCTGAGCTCTGGTTATAGTAAAAGGCAGAGGAAAGAAGAGGGGCTGAAAACAAGGAGACAAAAGTCATTTTAGGAAAAAACGTTCATTTCATGAGCTCCAGGGAGCACTCTGCCTGCTGCCATACTAACTCATGAATTAAAATGGATTGTTGGTAGCAAGATGAGAAAACAGGGAAGAAACCAAACAAACAAAAATCAAGACATTGTTTCTTACTGAACTCTTCTCAAATGAGATCGAGGAATTAGGGTTCAATGCCACAGCTGTAAATCATCTCTGCTCTTGGAGAGGTTAGAAAGGGCTTATAATATTTACCCTTTTCTTTCAGACATAATTTAGGTGTGAGCAAAAGCTTTTTGTGTCCTCCAACCCCAAAGTTTATTGGGGATGGAAATCCAAATTTGCTGTGATATACCATGAAAAGAATCTCATGAGCATAGGGTCCAACTAATTCTGGAATATATGAATTACGCCCAGTGTTATTTTCAATAGACTTTGAACAAAAATATATAAATACATTTTGACTGACCTATACGATTCTGGGTCCTGAAACTTCTACATGTCACCTGTGTGATACATAACACACAATGTCAGCCCCAGGAGAGAGAAAACACTCCAATGAAGCAAGCCAAAGACACAAGTTTTAAACAAGGTCAAGTGATGTGTAGACCATCAGCTTCCAGCTCCTGAATAAAAACACTTGTTTCCCTTCTCCTAGACACCCAAGAGTACGTCTCCTCTCTTGGGCGTAAGAATCTCTCGAGTTACATATGTGTAATAAAGAGTGGACCCAGCTGGCATACTCACAATGACCAAATTGTGTTGATGGTACTTTAAACCAATACATCGCTCCACGCTGAATTTGCAATAAAGGATATATTTGCTTTCTAGACATGAATGAGACGCCTTGCTGAATATACGCCAGGAAGGCCAGAGAAACTGCCTTCTAATCCATACGGAACAATTCACTGGTGAATTTCTTTCAGGATAGCCCATGATTTATCTAGACTACAATCTTTACATACCTGGATCCTTCAATCTAGACAAAGGGAAAATCCGGCCTTCAAGCCTCAGTTAGAAATGTGGAAGGACAGCACCAATGGTAGCACCAGCTGACAACTGGTGGTCTGTGACCTGTATCTTCTGAGATTAGAACACAGTGTGGTGGATGACCAATTCATGTGTTGAACAAAAGAAGACCTCCTACAGGACAGTGTAGCTGTTCGTTACAGGTATGGCACTTAGGGCTAAGTACCATAAGGACTACAAGAAAAAATGAAAAACAAGTAACACATGAAGCATATATGATAAGGTGGCACCGCAGTCCAGAACACGAGCTCTGGAATCACACAGGCTTGCTTCGAATCCCGGCTAAGCCACTACCATCTGTATACCCTGAAGAACAGTGCAAGGTTTAAATGTTGTTTGACCAAATTTCAAAAAAGAAGTGAAGAAAGAACCTACCTGCCAGGAAGGGACATCGTGGGGTGCAGCATCCAGTCGGATCAGGGCTCTGCATCTCCTGCTCAGAAACCTTCGCCACCTGGCTCATGGTGATGCTGGCAGCTGAGCAGCCCTGGAGAAGGCGATCCTGTCTCCAGGCCTCGCAGAGCAGCTGGGGAGGTCCCCGGAGGAGGTGGCCCACACCCTGGCAAGCTCTGGGTGCCTCCTGCCCTCAGCTCTGAGCAGGCTCTGGCCTCTGGGCCCCGTAGTGCGGAAGGGCTGGCCGATACATACGCGTGGCTGAGGGGCCTGCAGGGCCGGTGCCCAGGCAGGGTGAGCTCTGAAGGAGAAGGCTTCCACAGTCCCCAACAGTCTCTGCATGGTGGCCCATCTCGTGCCAAACACCTGCCACCCACAGCGAGAAGACCCAGCCACTAGAAAGTCCAGAAGGGGCCCCGCCTTTTGCCTTTGGGCTGGGCTTTCTCCACCAGCTGGGCTCGCATGTGCCCCCTGCCTCACCCCCTGCCCCGCCCGCCCTTTCTCTGTGACACGTACAATGGACATGTCACAGAGGCAGGCGGAGCCGTCAGATATAAAAGGAGTGAGAAGCTCTCCCACTGTCACTCTCTGCTCTCAGATCAGGCACGCAGCAGCTCTGATATGGAACCCATGGACACCACACCTCCTTCCCACGCCATCATCTACCATTCTGCTCCTGTTTTCCCCAGCACCCCAGTTACGGCTTTGCCGGGCATCGGTGCTTCAGCAGGCAGCACGTCTGACCCCGAACCTATGGACACCACACCTCCTTCCCACGCCGTCATCTTCCGTTCTGCTCCTGTTTTCTCCAGCACCCCAGTTACGGCTTTGCCGGGCATCGGTGCTTCAGCAGGCAGCACCTCAGACCCCGAACCTATGGACACCACACCTCCTTCCCACGCCGTCATCTTCCATTCTGCTCCTGCTTTCTCCAGCACCCGTTCACGGCTTTGGCGGTCACGGCGTTGGCGGGCATCGGTGCTTCGGCAGGCAGCACGTCTGACACCAAAGCTACGGACACCTCACCTCCTTTACAGGCTGACAAGACCCAACACATAGACCAACACTTCAAAGTTATGACAGAAAGTTGAGTAAGGTATACATTTGGAATTTCATGTATTATTATTAAAAAGCACAACTGTAGTGCTTAGACTATAACAAGTACTATTCTAAGTTCTTACCAAATATTAACCCACATATTCCTCATAATGGCAACCCTATAGGCAGGTAATGTTCTTTTTTTTGTGTGGTACGCAGGTCTCTCACTGTTGTGGCCTCTCCCGCTGCAGATCACAGGCTCTGGACACGCAGGCTCAGCGGCCATGGCTCACGGGCCAAGCCACTCCACGGCATGTGGGATCCTCCCGAACCGGGGCACGAACCCGTGCCCCCTGCATCAGCAGGTGGACTCCCAACCACTGCACCACTATGGAAGCCCGGCAGGTAATATTCATAATATTCACTTTTGGGGGGAAACTGAGGCCCAGAGACGTTGAATAGCTTGCCTAATGCCACACAGTAAGTAGGTGGCAAAACCCCAGGAGTAAAACCAGACCTTCTTCACTTTCATCACTTTGCTGTGTCACCTTATTATAAGTTGTGGTTAGGGAAGGGACTAAATTGGCAAGACTCTGAGCTGAAAGGAGAAGGGAGAAATGAGAAAATGAGTGATCCTAGAAACTAGAGAAGATTTAGGCTCAGAAATTTCTGATGATGAGACCCGGAAGATCAAGAACTTGGTTGGAATATTAACTTGGGGTAGTATCTGAATCCATTGAGAAATGGTTTTGTTTTGTGTAAAATTTAGAAAGGCCAGTTGGATGAAGATTAATGAAGAAAAAAGAAGGAAGGAAAAGGAAAAGGTGCCTTAAGTGAGACATAACCACTTCACTCTAAGTACTAGGGGTGTGGTCCTGTGGGAAAGGATGGAGCTCTCTCTACCAGGTTTGTCACCAGGATGAACAAGGAGAAACATGGCAAGCATTGTACTGGTTTTGATGATCCCTCAAAACCACGGCTTCCGTGTCCAAGAATGACCTACGGTAGCATAACTACTGTGTGTCAGACATGCCACTAAGTGTGTTTCCAGTCACACCTTTTAATTGGAGAAAAGGATCAATAGTCTATCTACCTAAGATCACACAGAGGGTGGGGGAGCCCGTTTTTAAACCACCTGCCTCCAAATCCAGGTGCCAGGAGCCAGACTCAGCCTACAGGTCTCTTCTGCTCACCTGGAAGTGAAACCATGTGTCATGATTAGTGAAATCCTGTCTTCACTCATCAAGGTACCTTGAACACTTGCACGTCCTCCAAGTAGCATGTAGCATAAGCGAAAAGATGTTGGCCCCGGTATTGTCCAGGAACTTGGAATCAGCTCTGCCTAGTTACGCGGAGCTGGTTTAGAGTGGAGAGGCCCACCGATCTTCCACCTGGGCAAGTGCCTTTTGACCTTCTGCCATCAGAGGGCCAAAAACTCCAGCCTGAGAATGTGCTGAGCCCTGTAGCCTATTACACCGGCTCAGAACAATGAGGAGCACATCTTTTTCCAATCACCTTGCCTCAAGCTCCCCATGACCCATACTGCCCTGCTTCTTTATTCTTTATCCCACAGATACCCCAAGCCCCTTGCTTTCGGGAAGGAGGATTTGAGACCTATTTTCACGTCACTTCCTCACATGGCTGCCCTGTGAATAAACCTCCTCTTTGCTGCAAACCTCAGCATCTCAGTGTTTTGGCTTGCTGCGCTTTAGACACAATGGTTGGGAACAGTGGTAAAGGTCCCTTGCCTGTAAGGGAAGCTGGTGCCTAGTAGTCACTTTGTGGATGTTTTCTCCTCCCGGGGGGCAGACGTCCTGCTCTTCCGGAAAGGGAGAAATGCAGGAGCTGGACCCTTGCCCTCAGCATCACCGTCACCTAGGAGCTTCTCAGAAGGACAGAATCCAGACCCCACCCAGAACTACTGAATACCAGCCTGCATTTAACAAGATCCTCAAGGGAGGCACAGCCATGTGAAATTTGGAGAGGCACCAAGCTGTCATCCTCTTCTCCGCAGCTAATGAAAACCAAGCAAAGATTCATCCCAAGCCTACTCTGCCTCAGTCAATTGGATATCATATGAGCTCATTTAATCCTCCCCAGAACCTGCAAATGAGACTGCACATGCCACGGAGCAACTAAGACCGTGCGCCACAACTACCGAGCCTGCGCTCTAGAGCCCGTGAACCAAAACTACTGAAGCCCACACACCTACACTCCATGCTCAGCAACAACGAGAAGCCACCCCAATGAGAAGCCTGCGCACTGCAACAAAGAGTAGCCCCCGCTCACTGCAACTAGAGAAAGCCCACACACAGCAATGAAGAGCCTATGCAGCCAAAAATAAATAAATAAATAAACCTGTTAAAAAATAAATCGTGTTTTAGTAACTTACTAAAAGGCACACAATCAGTAAATCTGAGCAAGAATTCAATCCCAAATCTGTCACACTGAAGTTTAAGCTAGTACTTGAGATTAATAAAAACAGCACTAAATTAAAAGTTCAGAGATATTTTTTATTTCATACTCTTTCACTAACACTCTTTGGAGATAAATCATTTCATTTATATGGGCCTTAGTTTTTACAACTATAACAGTTGGAAGCTTGACTAGATGATCTGTATGTAGTTTTCCAATTCTAAAATGGTCCACTAATTTGGATTCGTACAATAATTGCTCTTCCAATACATGCATGCTGCCACCAAGTAGCAGTAGAGACTACTAGTTCCTTTTTTATCCCTAGTGGGGAGTGCATTTTGACATCAGACTTATCCGTCAATAGTACTACCTGTTAGTATAACTGTAAAATAACAGAATCTGGTATTGTCTCCTGCAAAGCAGAAGCTTTACATTGTGTCTGTGAGTCATATCAGCATCACCTGTAGGTTTTGAAACATAGAGGAAATCCAGAACCCATTGAATGAGAATCTTCAGAGACAGGACTTGGGCATCTGGATTTTGGGTCTCCCATCATTTGTATATTTTATTTCATTTTATTTTTTGCCTATGTACAATATTAGTCACATCCTTTTGAATCTTTAAAAGTTTCTTTTTGTTTTAAATGTTAGAATATTCCATAATCTTCACCTACTTTTCATAAGGTGTTATCTGTTATGTTTATTCGATCTTGTGCTTCTCCTGGTTAAGACTTCATTATTTTTTTTTCGGGGTCCTGCCTCATGTCTTGGAGGATCTTATTTCCCTGACCTGGGATTGGACCCCAGGGCCCCAGCAGTGAAAGCGCCAAGTTCTAACCACTGGAAAACCAGGGAATTCCCAAGGCTTCTGTTTTAAATGACTTCTTTTCCCACTCTAATTCATTCCTGGGATGAATTTCATGTTTGAACATTAAAGCAACCTGGCATTACCAAAATAAAGCTACTTTGATTCTGATATATGATTGTTTTACATACCATGGGTACAGTTTGTGCTTCTGTTTACACATTTTGCATGCATTTTCAAAAGAGAAACTGGCCTGTGATTCTATTCTTGTGATATTCTTTATACTTTTGTTTTGTTTTGTTTTTAAGATTCTATACTTTATTTTTTATTTATTTATTTTTGGCTGCATTGGGTCTTCATTGTTGCACGCGAGCTTTCTGTAGTTGCGGTGAGCGGGGGGCTATTCTTTGTTGTGGTGAGTAGGCTTCTCCTTGCGGTGGCCTGTCTTGTTATGGAGCACGGGCTCTAGGCATGCAGGCTTCAGTAGTTGCGGCACGCGGGCTCAGCAGTTGTGGCTCGCAGGCTCCAGAGCGCAGGCTCAGCAGTTGTGGCACGTGGGCGTAGTTGCTCCACGGCATGTGGGATCTTCCCCCACAAGGGCTCGAACCCGTGTCCCCTGCATTGGGAGGCGGATTCTTAACCACTGCACCATCAGGGAAGCCCTTCTTTGTACTTTTGATCTGAAGCTTATGTTGGCCTTATAAATACTTTGAGCAATATATAGTTTTCTGTTTCCTGGAAGATTTTTATGTAAGATTACCAATACTTCTTCCCTAAATATTTGGAAGAAGGTACTTGGAAACCCATGTATCCCTGGAAATCATTTTCTGTAAAGGTACTTAACTATACAAACAACTTTTTGTGTAGATACAGGCTTTGTAGATATTATTTCTTTGTTGGGTTAGTCTTGTTAGGTTGCATTTGTTAAGAATGTGTAATTTTGGATGAATTTTCAAATTTATAACTATAAAATTATCATAATTTTAACAGCTTTATTGGGATGTAATTTACATACCATAATTTCAACTCTTTTATGTATACAATTCAGTGGTTCTTAGTGTAACCACTAAAAGACTTGTGTAACCATCACAACAATCCAATTGTAGATTTTTGTCCCCCCACCAAAAACCCATTACACATTAACAAGGTTTTTTCATTCTCCTCAACCCTCTCAGCCCTAGGCAACCACTAATCGACTTCCTGTCTCTACAGATTGGCTATTCTGGGCATTTCATATAAATGGCACCATACAATATGTGATCTTTTGTGATTGGCTGCTTTAACTTTACATAATGCTTTCATGGTTCATTCATGTTGTAACATGGATCAATATTTCAGTCCTTTTTATAGCTGAATGCTATTCTATTGTACGGCTATTCCACATTTTGTTTCTTCATTTATCAGATTGACATTTGAATTATTTCCACCTTTTGTTTTTAGAAATATGCTTCTCTGAACATTCACGTACAAGCTTTGGTGCAGACATAAGTTTTTATTTCTCTTAGGTATATATTTAGTAATGGAACTGCTGGGTCATAGGGTAACTCGATGTTTAACACTTGCAGGAACTCTCAAGCTGTTTTGTAAAATGGCCGCACCATTTTACATTCCCACCAGCAATGTATGTGGCTTTTAATCTCTTGTCTTACAGCCTAGCATGTCGTCTATGCTGGGTAACGTTTCACATGTAGTTCAGCAGGATGAGCATTTTACTGTTCGGTTGAGTGTTCTCTAGACATTTAGTAGGTCTTGTTAATTCATAGTCTTGTCCAAGTCATCTATATCGTTGTTGATCTTCTGCCTAATTGTTCTATCCATTATTGACCGTGGAGTACTGAAGCCTCTACCTAATATTGTGCAATTATCTACTTCTTCCTTCAATTCTTCAGGGGTTTTGTTATTTTCTTCTTCATGTAGTTTGGTTTTATCTTATTCAGGGCAAATATGTTAAAAATTTTGGTATCTTCCCTTTTTTATCATAAAATGTCCCTTTTCATATCTAGTAACTTTTTTGTTTGTTTTAAAGTCTATATTTTCTGGTATTAGTATAGCCACTTCAGCATGCTTATGGTTGCTATTTGCATGCACCTCTTATGTTTCAGTGAACTTTGTGAGAAGACAGGGCCTGGGAGCTGCGGCCTCACACTCGGGCTCCAGAGGAAGATGTGTGTGACACACCTCTAACTGACCCAAAACACGGAGCAAAACCAGCCATCTAGAGTTCTACAAGAGAGCCACTGCAGCTAGCCCATAGGTCCAAGGAAAATAAATTCTTTCCGATTTCTTCCAAAGCATTTTCACAGCAAGAGCTGACTAACACCACATCCTCCAAATCATTGTTATGTAAATGGCTGCCACCAGGCCTCCATGTAAGGTCATTGTGTACTCAAAATGTGAGAATTCTTGAACTCTCGGTGCCTCTCCAACACAATGTACATGGCTAAATTTCCGCCAATAAGTTCACTAATATACCACACAGATCTCCCTAAACTTTTATTAAATGCAATGCAAAGTTCTTTCTTTTCATTTTCTGCTTCGGCATAGTTAAAATGCTTTTTATCAATGTAAAACGGCTCTTGCTGTTTGGCTTCTGTGGTTAGAGTCTTTTGAACTCTTTGGCTTTTCAGCTCCTAGGCTGTAAGGTTTGAATCAGCAAATGCCCCAAGGAGAAAAGCTGCAGCAAATGTCAAGCTTGCATCTGTGTTTCCCTTCTCTCCACAACTTGGCCCGCATGTCTTGGTGTCTCTCCAACATTCAGATGCCAGAGAACAGATGTTTTCTTACTTTATCCAGGTTTTCTAAGATTTCTTTAGACTTCACCTGATCTTATGTTATTATTGAACTATCATCTCAATTACCACTAGGAAGAAAATTTACAATTTTTAGAGAAAAGGGAACCCTGGTACACTGTTGGTAGGGACGTAAACTGGTGCAGCCACTGTGGAAAACAGTATGGAGGGTTCTCCAAAACCTAAAAAGAGAACTACTATATGACCTCGCAACTCCACTCTTAGGTATAAATCTGAAAAAACCAAAAACACGTGTTCTCAATAACATGTATTGGAAAAGATACATGCACCCCAATGTTTGCAGCCTCCTTGTGTACAATTACCAAGATATGGAAGCAACCTAAGTGTCATCAAGAGATGAACAGATAAAGAAGATATGGTACATATAACCAATGGCATACTACTCAGCCTTAAAAAAGAACAAAATTTTGCCATTTGCAGCAACATAGATGGACTTGGAGGGCATTGTGGTAAGTGAAATAAGTCAAACAGAAACAAATACTGTAGGATATCACCTCTATATGGAATCTAAAAAATACAACAATCTACCAAATATAACAAAACAGAAGGAGAGTTACAGATATAGAGAACAAACTAATGGTTGTCAGCACGGAGGGGGAGGAGGGGGCAATACAGGGGTCGGGAAGTGAGAGATGTGAACTACTAGGTCCACAATAGGCTCAAGGATGTATTGTACAACACAGGGAATATAGGCAATATTTTGTAATAACTGTAAATGTAAAGTAACCTTTAAAAAGTATATAAAAATGTTTTTAAAAGAAATCATACTGAAAATTGGAAACAAGTTAAATATCCATCAACAGGAAAATGCACATATAAATTATTGTATTTCCGTACATGGGAATCCTGCATAGCGAGGAAAGTACATGAACTAGACAGATCTTTACGTGTCAGCATGGATGAACCTAGCAATGTAACACTAAATAAAGCAAGTAAGAAGACAAAATATAGAATACTATATGCGGCTTAAGCCACGAGTACTAAAAAATGTAGCATAAATAGAAAGGCGTCCATATCAGTGATGGAGACCAAGTTCAGAAGAGTGGTTACCCAGGGTCAGCTGGGGAGTGGCTGTGTTTGGGAAAGTGGTCACACCAGACTCTTCAACAGGAATGGAAATGTTTCAGTTCACACGCTCGCTGGAAGACAGAGGAGTGTCTGCGATGTTATAATGTGAGCATCTAGGGGATCTGATGCGCGGGAGCTGGTAGAGGGTGGAGGCATCCAGAAGGTGGTGGTAGAAGAGGAACGTTGTACACAGAACGCCTAAGGCCTGACCAGAGGACGACCACTGTTCTACAAACTGGACACAAATCCAACTTCTACGGCCAACCTTAAAAGACAAACTGAGGCATATTTAAAATTTTAAGACTTTATGTGAGCAAAATTAGATTCAATTCAGGCACCACCAAAGTGGAAGCGGTGAGGAGCACTCCAGCCACAGGAGCTGCAGAGATGTTTATTTTAAAAGGGCAGAAGCAAAGCAAGGAAATGACTGATTTGTTATAGCTTTAAAGCCTAGTTGGTGGTTTGTGACCGGTTGTCCTCAGCGGTGTCCGTCACCCTGAGCCGTTGACAGGCTTAGATTTTCATTGCTTTACATAGGCGGCCGCATCACTAGAGCCACCACAGTCTAATGGCCCCCTGCAGGGTTAATTTACCAGTTGTCTCAGTCCTTCCTCTTACTCAGTCACTTCACTTCCTACGCCTCAGTTTCTCTTCTGTAAAGTGGACATTCAGTAGTAAATTCTCTGTGCAGGTGTCAGTGCCAAACAAAGTGATTATTAGTAACCATGATCATGTCCTGAATACACTGAACACGTCACCGTTTGCCAACCACCGTGTCAAGTCAGCAGAAACAACAGAAATTAAGAGCTCTCCCAAAAATTCACACACCCGTGCACCAGGTAACGGACCACAGGCAGACGTTCACTCAGCCTTTCATTTGTCCCTCACGGAGTGCACGCTCTCTCCTAGGCGAGGTGAGCACAGACACTTAGTGGCAGTTTAATGACTTTTTAAATGCGTTGATACAACCATGTCTCACTTTTGTTTGGATCAGTCAGCAAACACTTTTTGTAAACCCCAAACTCTCCACACCTCCTACCTTTCACGCCACACTAGTCTCGAATCTCCCGCCCCTGCTCCTAACGCTCGGTCCCCATGGGAGGCGGGGCTGCGTGCTCACACACAGAGGAGCAGGTGGAGGTCTTCGATCCCCGCCCACACTGCGCTGCCCGCAGGTTTGAACCACAGCGTGGAGAGCGAAGAGGTCTGAGCCAACGTGAGCACAGCATCGAGGGGCCTGCCTAGCTGGGGCCAGTGGCCCTGTGTCTTCTGCCTGCAACGCGGGTCCTGCGCACGCTGCACCTGAGGGTATGGGAGGTTAGCCGGGGTCCCCAGGCAGGTGTGAGCATCGTGTCCGCAGCCAGCGTCCCTGAGGCCATGCTGCGGCAATGATCACTTGGTGAAGCTGAGCCGTGACAGCGCGGGAATATATCAGGGAAGTGCTGGAGAAAAACAGAAAGCAGGGAAGGGAGATGGAGATTGTTATCTGCTAGGAGGAGGCTGCTAACTGAAACTAAGTGATCCCTGAGGACTTTCTGGGGAAGATAAAATTTAAGAGGGAGCAAGGAGCATATCTGGGAAGTGAATAGTACAGGTAGAGGGAACAGCCAGATGGAAAGTCAATGAGGCAAGAGTAGGCTGGAGTACCCAAGGAGCAGAAAGGATGTCAGTGTGTGGAAAACAGAGCAAGCAAAGTGGAGAGGAGAAGGAAACAGTCAGACACGAAACAGAGGTCCACATTTCTAGGGCTCTGGAGGCACTTTGAGGACTTTGCTTCTTCTGTGAAGAAGCCATTGAAGAGATTTCAGTGACATGATCTGACTTATGTTTAAACAGGATCTCTCTGGATGCCATGTTGATTAGAGAGTGTAGGAGAGTAAGGACAAGCCCCAGAAGACCAAGAGTTGATTCAAAGAAGTGATTACTCAAACATGGTCGCCCTCCTCAGTGAGGACGCAGAGCAGGAATTGGCAAATAATGGCCACAAATCAAATCAGGCTCTCAGCCTGGATCTGTGGGACTGTGAGCTAATAATGGTTCTCACGTTTAGAAAGCTTGTTGAAGAAGAAAGAGGAGAAGCTACAGAAGCTCTATATGGCCCACAAAGCCTAAGATACTTAAAATCCAGAAAATGCTTTCCAACACCTGATGTAAAGCATGTGGCTTGTAGGAGGTGCTCAACAAAATTTGGAAGAGGAATACATGTGTCAATTAGATCCTGAAAACATTGTAAAGTGATAGGTGTCAAGAAACATTTATCCCTTCACCCTTAACCTTCACAAATGATGCCATTTCCATCGAGCTATTGAAAACTATATTCTGGCTTTCAAAACAATAAACCAGGGGGCATTTTATCACATAAGCAAGGTCATAAACAACTGTCGAGTAAAGTTGAAAGAGCAACAGATCAAATAATAACAAAAAACATTTTGATAGATTTTTAAGCCTTACAAAGCATTTTCATGTTCATTCTCTAATTTAATCCTCAAATCTACTCCATGAGATAGTTATTATTTTCCCTTTAGAAATGACCACATATTACAATCCTCAGTGATTGCTCAAGAAAAGCTGAAATCTTGAGTGCCACATCAATTAATGCCAAGGTTGGGTTTTTTCCCATGGGAACATTGGCTGCTAAAATCCACAGGGATTTTCAGCTCAAGATGGCAGACAAGGAAACATATTCACTTTCTGTTCCTCCTGAAACCATATTTAAACAATACTGTAGAAATACCAAAATTAATCAACCAATCAAAGCCAAGACACTTTGGAAGTCATCCACCACAGAAAGATTTCAACACATTTCGAGAAGGCAAACAATGAAATGGAGGAGCCATGAATAAAATAATGAACAAAAGACTAACCCTTAGTAAGGTCTGAACAAACCCAGTCAGCTTTTGCTGAGTTCTGGTTATAGTAAAGGGCAGAGGAAAGAAGAGGGGCTGAAAACAAGGAGACAAAAGTCATTTTAGGAAAAAAAGGTCATTTCATGAGCTCCAGGGAGCACTCCGCCTGCTGCCATACTAACACATGAATTACAATGGATTGTTGGTAAGCAAGATGAGAAAACAGGGAAGAAACCAAACAAACAAAAATCAAGACATTGTTTCTTACTGAACTCTTCTCAAATGAGATCGAGGAATTAGGGTTCAATGCCACAGCTGTAAATCATCTCTGCTCTTGGAGAGGTTAGAAAGGGCTTATAATATTTACCCTTTTCTTTCAGACATAATTTAGGTGTGAGCAAAAGCTTTTTGTGTCCTCCAACCCCAAAGTTTATTGGGGATGGAAGTCCAAATTTGCTGTGACATACCATGAAAAGAATCTCATGAGCAAAGGGTCCAACTAATTCTGGAATATATGAATTACGCCCAGTGTTATTTTCAATAGACTTTGAACAAAAATATATAAATACATTTTGACTGATCTATACGATTCTGGGTCCTGAAACTTCTACATGTCACCTGTGTGATACATAACACACAATGTCAGCCCCAGGAGAGAGAAAACACTCCAATGAAGCAAGCCAAAGACACAAGTTTTAAACAAGGTCAAGTGATGTGTAGACCATCAGCTTCCAGCTCCTGAATAACAACACATGTTTCCCTTGTCCTAGACACCCAAGAGTACGTCTCCTCTCTTGGGCGTAAGAATCTCTCGAGTTACATATGTGTAATAAAGAGTGGACCCAGCTGGCATACTCACAATGACCAAATTGTGTTGATGGTACTTTAAACCAATACATCGCTCCACGCTGAAGTTGCAATAAAGGATATATTTGCTTTCTAGACATGAATGAGACGCCTTGTTGGATATATGCCAGGAAGGCCAGAGAAACTGGCTTCTAATCCATACGGAACAATTCACTGGTGAACTCCTTTCAGGATAGCCCATGATTTATCTAGACTACAATCTTTACATATCTGGATCCTTCAATCTAGACAAAGGGAAAATCCGGCCTTCAAGCCTCAGTTAGAAATGTGGAAGGGCAGCACCAATGGTAGCACCAGCTGACAACTGGTGGTCTTTGACCTGTATCTTCTGAGATTAGAACACAGTGTGGTGGATGACCAATTCATGTGTTGAACAAAAGAAGACCACCTACAGGACAGTGTAGCTGTTCGTTACAGGTATGGCACTTAGGGCTAAGTACCATAAGGACTACAAGGAAAAATGAAAAACAAGTAACACATGAAGCATATATGATAAGGTGGCACCGCAGTCCAGAACACGAGCTCTGGAATCACACAGGCTTGCTTCGAATCCCGGCTAAGCCACTACCATCTGTATACCCTGAAGAACAGTGCAAGGTTTAAATGTTGTTTGACCAAATTTCAAAAAAGAAGTGAAGAAAGAACCTACCTGCCAGGAAGGGACATCGTGGGGTGCAGCATCCAGTCGGATCAGGGCTCTGCATCTCCTGCTCAGAAACCTTCGCCACCTGGCTCATGGTGATGCTGGCAGCTGAGCAGCCCTGGAGAAAGCGATCCTGTCTCCAGACCTCGCAGAGAAGCTGGGGAGGTCCCCGGAGGAGGTGGCCCACACCCTGACAAGCTCTGGGTGCCTCCTGCCCTCAGCTCTGAGCAGGCTCTGGCCTCTGGGCCCCGTAGTGGGAAAGGGCTGGCCGATACATACACGCAGCTGGGGGGCCTGCAGGGCCGGTGCCCAGGCAGGGTGAGCTCTGAAGGAGAAGGCTTCCACAGTCCCCAGCAGTTTCTGCATGGTGGCCCATCCCGTACCAAACACCTGCCACCCACAGCGAGAAGACCCAGACACTAGAAAGTCCAAAAGGGGCCCCGCCTTTTGCCTTTGGGCTGGGGTTTCTCCACCAGCTGGGCTCGCATGTGCCCCCTGCCTCACACCCTGCCCCGCCCGCCCTTTCTCTGTGACACGTACAATGGACATGTCACAGAGGCAGGCGGAGCCGTCAGATATAAAAGGCGTGAGACGCTGTCCCACTGTCACTCTCTGCTCTCAGATCAGGCACGCAGCAGCTCTGATATGGAACCCATGGACACCACACCTCCTTCCCACGCCATCATCTACCATTCTGCTCCTGTTTTCCCCAGCACCCCAGTTACGGCTTTGCCGGGCATCGGTGCTTCAGCAGGCAGCATGTCTGACCCCGAACCTATGGACACCACACCTCCTTCCCACGCCGTCATCTTCCGTTCTGCTCCTGTTTTCTCCAGCACCCCAGTTACGGCTTTGCCGGGCATCGGTGCTTCAGCAGGCAGCACCTCAGACCCCGAACCTATGGACACCACACCTCCTTCCCACGCCGTCATCTTCCATTCTGCTCCTGCTTTCTCCAGCACCCGTTCACGGCTTTGGCGGTCACGGCGTTGGCGGGCATCGGTGCTTCGGCAGGCAGCACGTCTGACACCAAAGCTACGGACACCTCACCTCCTTTACAGGCTGACAAGACCCAACACATAGACCAACACTTCAAAGTTATGACAGAAAGTTGAGTAAGGTATACATTTGGAATTTCATGTATTATTATTAAAAAGCACAACTGTAGTGCTTAGACTATAACAAGTACTATTCTAAGTTCTTACCAAATATTAACCCACATATTCCTCATAATGGCAACCCTATATGCAGGTAATGTTCTTTTTTTCTGGTACGCAGGCCTCTCACTGTTGTGGCCTCTCCCGCTGCAGATCACAGGCTCTGGACGCGCAGGCTCAGCGGCCATGGCTCACGGGCCCAGCCGCTCCACGGCATTTGGGATCCTCCCGGACCGGGGCACGAACCCGTGCCCCCTGCATCAGCAGGCGGACTCCCAACCACTGCACCACTATGGAAGCCCGGCAGGTAATATTCATAATATTCACTTTTGGGGGGAAACTGAGGCCCAGAGACGTTGAATAGCTTGCCTAATGCCACACAGTAAGTAGGTGGCAAAAACCCAGGAGTAAAACCAGACCTTCTTGACTTTCATCACTTTGCTGTGTCACCTTATTATAAGTTGTGGTTAGGGAAGGGACTAAATTGGCAAGACTCTGAACTCAAAGGAGAAGGGAGAAATGAGAAAATGAGTGATCCTAGAAACTAGAGAAGATTTAGGCTCAGAAATTTCTGATGATGAGACCCTGAAGATCAAGCACTTGGTTGGAATATTAACTTGGGGTACTATCTGAATCCATTGAGAAATAGTTTTGTTTTGTGTAAAATTTAGAAAGGCCAGTTGGATGAAGATTAATGAAGAAAAAAGAAGGAAGGAAAAGGAAAAGGTGCCTTAAGTGAGACATAACCACTTCACTCTAAGTACTAGGGGTGTGGTCCTGTGGGAAAGGATGGAGCTCTCTCTACCAGGTTTGTCACCAGGATGAACAAGGAGAAACATGGCAAGCATTGTACTGGTTTTGATGATCCCTCAAAACCACGGCTTCAGTTTCCAAGAATGACCTACGGTAGCATAACTACTGTGTGTCAGACATGCCACTAAGTGTGTTTCCAGTCACACCTTTTAATTGGAGAAAAGGATCAATAGTCTATCTACCTAGGATCACACAGAGGGTGGGGGAGCCCGTTTTTAAACCATCTGCCTCCAATTCCAGGTGCCAGGAGCCAGACTCAGCCTACAGGTCTCTTCTGCTCACCTGGAAGTGAAACCATGTGTCATGATTAGTGAAATCCTGTCTTCACTCATCAAGGTACCGTGAACACTTGCACGTCCTCCAAGTAGCATGTAGCATAAGCAAAAAGATGTTTGCCCCGGTATTGTCCAGGAACTTGGAATCAGCTCTGCCTAGTTAGGCATAGCTGGTTTAGAGTGGAGAGGACCACCGATCTTCCACCTGGGCAAGTGCCTTTTGACCTTCTGCCATCAGAGGGCCAAAAACTCCAGCCTGAGAATGTGCTGAGCCCTGTAGCCTTTTACACCGGCTCAGAACTATGAGGAGCACATCTTTTTCCAATCACCTTGCCTCAAGCTCCCCATGACCCATACTGCCCTGCTTCTTTATTCTTTATCCCACAGAAACCCCAAGCTCCCCATGACCCATACTGCCCTGCTTCTTTATTCTTTATCCCACAGATACCCCAAGCCCCTTGCTTTCGGGAAGGAGGATTTGAGACCTATTTTCACGTCACTTCCTCGCATGGCTGCCCTGTGAATAAACCTCCTCTTTGCTGCAAACCTCAGCATCTCAGTGTTTTGGCTTGCTGCGCCTCAGACACAATGGTTGGGAGCAGTGCTAAAGGTCCCTTGCCTGTAAGGGAAGCTGGTGCCTAGTAGTCACTTTGTGGATGTTTTCTCCTCCCGGGGGGCAGACGTCCTGCTCTTCCGGAAAGGGAGAAATGCAGGAGCTGGACCCTTGCCCTCAGCATCACCGTCACCTAGGAGCTTCTCAGAAGGACAGAATCCAGACCCCACCCAGAACTACTGAATACCAGCCTGCATTTAACAAGATCCTCAAGGGAGGCACAGCCATGTGAAATTTGGAGAGGCACCAAGCTGTCATCCTCTTCTCCGCAGCTAATGAAAACCAAGCAAAGATTCATCCCAAGCCTACTCTGCCTCAGTCAATTGGATATCATATGAGCTCATTTAATCCTCCCCAGAAACTGCAAATGAGACTGCACATGCCACGGAGCAACTAAGACCGTGCGCCACAACTACTGAGCCTGCGCTCTAGAGCCCGTGATCCAAAACTACTGAAGCCCACACACCTACACTCCATGCTCAGCAACAACGAGAAGCCACCCCAATGAGAAGCCTGCGCACTGCAACAAAGAGTAGCCCCCGCTCACTGCAACTAGAGAAAGCCCACACACAGCAATGAAGAGCCTATGCAGCCAAAAATAAATAAATAAATAAACCTGTTAAAAAATAAATCGTGTTTCAGTAACTTACTAAAAGGCACACAATCAGTAAATCTGAGCAAGAATTCAATCCCAAATCTGTCACACTGAAGTTTAAGCTAGTACTTGAGATTAATAAAAACAGCACTAAATTAAAAGTTCAGAGATATTTTTTATTTCATACTCTTTCACTAACACTCTTTGGAGATAAATCATTTCATTTATATGGGCCTTAGTTTTTACAACTATAACAGTTGGAAGCTTGACTAGATGATCTGTATGTAGTTTTCCAATTCTAAAATGGTCCACTAATTTGGATTCCTACAATAATTGCTCTTGCAATACATGCATGCTGCCACCAATTAGCAGTAGAGACTACTAGTTCCTTTTTTATCCCTAGTGGGGAGTGCATTTTGACATCAGACTTATCCGTCAATAGTACAACCTGTTAGTATAACTGTAAAATAACAGAATAATCTGGTATTCTCTCCTGCAAAGCAGAAGCTTTACATTGTGTCTGTGAGTCATATCAGAATCACCTGTAGGTTTTGAAACATAGAGGAAATCCAGAACCCATTGAATGAGAATCTTCAGAGACAGGACTTGGGCATCTGGATTTTGGGTCTCCCATCATTTGTATGTTTTATTTCATTTTATTTTTGCCTATGTACAATATTAGTCACATCCTTTAGAACCTTTAAAAGTTTCTTTTTGTTTTAAATGTTAGAATATTCCATAATCTTCACCTACTTTTCATAAGGTGTTATCTGTTATGTTTATTCGATCTTGTGCTTCTCCTGGTTAAGACTTCATTATTTTTTTTTCGGGGCCCTGCCTCATGTCTTGGAGGATCTTATTTCCCTGACCTGGGATTGGACCCCAGGGCCCCAGCAGTGAAAGCACCAAGTTCTAACCACTGGAAAACCAGGGAATTCCCAAGGCTTCTGTTTTAAATGACTTCTTTTCCCACTCTAATTCATTCCTGGGATGAATTTCATGTTTGAACATTAAAGCAACCTGGCATTACCAAAATAAAGCTACTTTGATTCTGATATATGATTGTTTTACATACCATGGGTACAGTTTGTGCTTCTGTTTACACATTTTGCATGCATTTTCAAAAGAGAAACTGGCCTGTGATTCTATTCTTGTAATATTCTTTATAGATTTTGTTTTGTTTTGTTTTTACGATTCTATACTTTATTTTTTATTTATTTATTTTTGGCTGCATTCGGCCTTCATTGTTGCACGCAAGCTTTCTGTAGTTGCGGTGAGCGGGAGGCTATTCCTTGTTGTGGTGAGTAGGCTTCTCCTTGCGGTGGCCTGTCTTGTTGTGGAGCACGGGCTCTAGGCATGCAGGCTTCAGTAGTTGCGGCATGCGGGCTCAGCAGTTGTGGCTCGCAGGCTCCAGAGCGCAGGCTCAGCAGTTGTGGCACGTGGGCGTAGTTGCTCCACGGCATGTGGGATCTTCCCCCACAAGGGCTCGAACCCGTGTCCCCTGCATTGGGAGGCGGATTCTTAACTACAGCAAAGTCACGGAAGCCCTTCTTTGTACTTTTGATCTGAAGCTTATGTTGGCCTTATAAATACTTTCAGCAATATATAGTTTTCTGTTTCCTGGAAGATTTTTATGTAAGATTACCAATACTTCTTCCCTAAATATTTGGAAGAAGGTACTTGGAAACCCATGTATCCCTGGAAATCATTTTCTGTAAAGGTACTTAACTATACAAACAACTTTTTGAGTAGATACAGGTGTTTTAGATATTTTTTCTTTGTTGGGTTAGTCTTGTTAGGTTGCATTTGTTAAGAATGTGTAATTTTGGATGAATTTTCAAATTTATAACTATAAAATTATCATAATTTTAACAGCTTTATTGGGATGTAATTTACATACCATAATTTCAACTCTTTTATGTATACAATTCAGTGGTTCTTAGTGTAACCACTAAAAGACTTGTGTAACCATCACAACAATCCAATTGTAGATTTTTGTCCCCCCGCAAAAAACCGATTACACATTAACAAGGTTTTTTCATTCTCCTCAACCCTCTCAGCCCTAGGCAACCACTAATCGACTTCCTGTCTCTACAGATTGGCTATTCTGGGCATTTCATATAAATGGCACAATATGTGATCTTTTGTGATTGGCTGCTTTAACTTTACATAATGCTTTCATGGTTCATTCATGTTGTAACATGGATCAATATTTCATTCCTTTTTATAGCTGAATGATATTCTATTGTACGGCTATTCCACATTTTGTTTCTTCATTTATCAGATTGACATTTGAATTATTTCCACCTTTTGTTTTTAGAAATATGCTTCTCTGAACATTCACGTACAAGCTTTGGTGCAGACATAAGTTTTTATTTCTCTTAGGCATATATTTAGTAATGGAACTGCTGGGTCATGGGGTAACTCGATGTTTAAGACGTGCAGGAACTCTCAAGCTGTTTTGTAAAATGGCCACGCCATTTTACATTCCCACCAGCAATGTATGTGGCTTTTAATCTCTTGTCTTACAGCCTAGCATGTCGTCTATGCTGGGAAACGTTTCACATGTAGTTGAGCAGGATGAGCATTTTACTGTTCGGTTGAGTGTTCTCTAGACATTTAGTAGGTCTTGTTAATTCATAGTCTTGTCCAAGTCTTCTATATCGTTGTTGATCTTCTGCCTAATTGTTCTATCCATTATTGACCGTGGAGTACTGAAGCCTCTACCTAATATTGTGCAATTATCTACTTCTTCCTTCAATTCTTCATGGGTTTTGGTATTTTCTTCTTCATGTAGTTTGGTTTTATCTTATTCAGGGCAAATATGTTAAAAATTTTGGTATCTTCCCTTTTCTATCATAAAATGTCCCTTTTCATATCTAGTAACTTTTTTGTTTTAAAGTCTATATTTTCTGGTATTAGTATAGCCACTTCAGCATGCTTATGGTTGCTATTTGCATGCACCTCTTATGTTTCAGTGAACTTTGTGAGAAGACAGGGCCTGGGAGCTGCGGCCTCACACTCGGGCTCCAGAGGAAGATGTGTGTGACAGACCTCAAACTGACCCAAAACACGGAGCAAAACCAGCCATCTAGAGGTCTAAATGAGAGCCACTGCAGCTAGCCCATATGTCCAAGGAAAATAAATTCTTGTTTATGTAACTGAGTTTTTGGGCGATTTCTTCCAAAGCATTATCACAGCAAGAGCTGACTACACCACATCCTCCAAATCATTGTTATGTAAATGGCTGCCACCAGGCCTACATGTAAAGTCATTGTGTACTCAAAATGTGAGAATTCTTGAACTCTCGGTGCCTCTCCAACACAATGTACATGGCTAAATTTCCGCCAATAAGTTCACTAATATACCACACAGATCTCCCTGAACTTTTATTAAATGCAATGCAAAGTTCTTTCTTTTCATTTTCTGCTTCGGCATAGTTAAAATGCTTTTTATCAATGTAAAACGGCTCTTGCTGTTTGGCTTCTGTGGTTAGAGTCTTTTGAACTCTTTGGCTTTTCAGCTCCTAGGCTGTAAGGTTTGAATCAGCAAATGCCCCAAGGAGAATAGCGGCAGCAAATGTCAAGCTAGCGTCTGTGTTTCCCTTCTCTCCACAACTTGGCCCACATGTCTTGGTGTCTCTCCAACATTCAGATGCCAGAGAACAGATGTTTTCTTACTTTATCCAGGTTTTCTAAAATTTCTTTAGACTTCACCTGATCTTATGTTATTATTGAACTATCATCTCAATTACCACTAGGAAGAAAATTTACAATTTTTAGAGAAAAGGGAACCCTGGTACTCTGTTGGTAGGGACGTAAACTGGTGCAGCCACTGTGGAAAACAGTATGGAGGGTTCTCCAAAACCTAAAAAGAGAACTACTATATGACCTCGCAACTACACTCTTAGGTAGAAATCTGAAAAAACCAAAAACACGTGTTCTCAATAACATGTATTGGAAAAGATACATGCACCCCAATGTTCGCAGCCTCCTTGTGTACAATTACCAAGATATGGAAGCAACCTAAGTGTCATCAAGAGATGAATAGATAAAGAAGATGTGGTCCATATAACCAAAGACATACTACTCAGCCTTACAAAAGAACAAAATTTTGCCATTTGCAGCAACATAGATGGACTTGGAGGGCATTGTGGTAAGTGAAATAAGTGAAACAGAAACAAATACTGTAGGATATCACCTCTATATGGAATCTAAAAAATACAACAATCTACCAAATATAACAAAACAGAAGGAGAGTTACAGATATAGAGAACAAACTAATGGTTGTCAGCGCGGAGGGGGAGGAAGGGGAAATACAGGGGTCGGGAAGTGAGAGATGTAAACTACTAGGTCCACAATAGGCTCAAGGATGTATTGTACAACACAGGGAATATAAGCAATATTTTGTAATAAGTGTAAATGTAAAGTAACCTTTAAAAAGTATATAAAAATGTTTTTAAAAGAAATCATACTGAAAATTGGAAACAATTTAAATATCCATCAACAGGAAAATGCACATATAAATTATTTTATTTCCGTACATGGGAATCCTACATAGCGAGGAAAGTACATGAACTAGACAGATCTTTATGTGTCAGCATGGATGAACCTAGCAAAGATAACACTAAATAAAGCAAGTAAGAAGACAAAATATAGAATAGTATATGCGGTTTACGAGTACTTAAAAATGTAGCATAAATAGAAAGACGTCCATGTCAGTGATGGAGACCAAGTTCAGAAGAGTGGATACCCAAGGTCAGCTGGGGAGTGGTTGTGTTTGGGAAAGTGGTCACACCAGACTCTTCAACAGGAATGGAAATGTTTCAGTTCACACGCTGGCTGGAAGAGAGAAGAGTGTCTGCGATGTCATAATGTGAGCATCTAGGGGATCTGATGTTCGGGAACTGGTAGAGGTTGGAGGCATCCAGAAGGTGGTGGTAGAAGAGGAACGTTGTACACAGAACGCCTAAGGCCTGACCAGAGGACGACCACTGTTCTACAAACTGGACACAAATCCAACTTCTACGGCCAACCTTAAAAGACAAACTGAGGCATATTTAAAATTTTAAGACTTTATGTGAGCAAAATTAGATTCAATTCAGGCACCACCTAAGTGGAACCGGTGAGGAGCACTCCTGCCACAGGAGCTGCAGAGATGTTTATTTTAAAAGGGCAGAAGCAAAGCAAGGAAATGACTGATTTGCTATAGCTTTAAAGCCTAGTTGGTGGTTTGTAACCGGTTGTCCTCAGCGGTGTCCGTCACCCTGAGCCGTTGACAGGCTTAGATTTTCGTTGCTTTACATAGGCGGCCGCATCACTAGAGCCACCACAGTCTAATGGCCCCCTGCAGGGTTAATTTACTAACACCAGTTGTCTCAGTCCTTCCTCTTACTCAGTCACTTCACTTCCTATGCCTCAGTTTCTCTTCTGTAAAGTGGACATTCAGTAGTAAATTCTCTGTGCAGGTGTCAGTGCCAAACAAAGTGATTATTAGTAACCATGATCATGTCCTGAATACACTGAACACGTCACCGTTTGCCAACCACCGTGTCAAGTCAGCAGAGACAACAGAAATTAAGAGCTCTCCGCAAAAATTCACACACCCGTGCACCAGGTAACGGACCACAGGCAGACGTTCACTCAGCCTTTCATGTGTCCCTCACGGAGTGCACGCTCTCTCCTAGGCGGGGCGAGCACAGACACTTAGCGGCAGTTTAATGACTTTTTTAAATGCATTGATACAACCATGTCTCACTTTTGTTTGGATCAGTCAGCAAACACTTTTTGTAAACCCCGAACACTCCACACCTCCTACCTTTCACGCCACCCTAGTCTCGAATCTCCCGCCCCTGCTCCTCAGGCTGGGTCCCCATGGGAGGCGGGGCTGCGTGCTGACACACAGAGGAGCAGGTGGAGGTCTTCGATCCCCGCCCACACTGCGCTGCCCGCAGGTTTGAACCGCAGCGTGGAGAGCGAAGAGGTCTGAGCCAACGTGAGCACAGCATCGAGGGGCCTGCCTAGCTGGGGCCAGTGGCCCTGTGTCTTCTGCCTGCAACGCGGGTCCTGCGCACGCTGCACCTGAGGGGCTGGGAGGTGAGCCGGGGTCCCCAGGCAGGTGTAAGCATCGTGTCCGCAGCCAGCATCCCCGAGGCCACGCTGCGGCAATGATCACTTGGTGAAGCTGAGCCGTGACAGCGTGGGAATCTATCAGGGAAGTGCTGGAGAAAAACAGAAAGCAGGGAAGGGAGATGGAGATTGTTAGCTGCTAGGAGGAGGCTGCTAGCTGAAACTAAGTGATCCCTGAGGACTTTCTGGGGAAGATAAAATTTAAGAGGGAGCAAGGAGCATATCTGGGAAGTGAATAGTACAGGTAGAGGGAACAGCCAGATGGAAAGTCAATGAGGCAAGAGTAGGCTGGAGTACCCAAGGAGCAGAAAGGATGTCAGTGTGTGGAAAACAGAGCAAGCAAAATGGAGAGGAGAAGGAAACAGTCAGACACGAAACAGAGGTCCACATTTCTAGGGCTCTGGAGGCACTTTGAGGACTTTGCTTCTTCTGTGAAGAAACCATTGAAGAGATTTCAGTGACATGATCTGACTTATGTTTAAACAGGATCTCTCTGGATACCATGTTGATTAGAGAGTGTAGGAGAGTAAGGACAAGCCCCAGAAGACCAAGAGTTGATTCAAAGAAGTGATTACTCAAACATGGTCCCCCTCCTCAGTGAGGACGCAGAGCAGGAATCGGCAAATAATGGCCACAAATCAAATCAGGCTCTCAGCCTGGATCTGTGGGACTGTGAGCTAATAATGGTTCTCACGTTTAGAAAGCTTGTTGAAGAAGAAAGAGGAGAAGCTACAGAAGCTGTATATGGCCCACAAAGCCTAAGATATTTGAAATCCAGAAAATGCTTTCCAACACCTGATGTAAAGCATGTGGCTCGTAGGAGGTGCTCAACAAAATTTGGAAGAGGAATACATGTGTCAATTAGTTCCTGAAAACATTGTAAAGTGATAGGTGTCAAGAAACATTTATCCCTTCACCCTTAACCTTCACAAATGATGCCATTTCCATCGAGCTATTGAAAACTATATTCTGGCTTTCAAAACAATAAACCAGGGGGCATCTTATCACCTAAGCAAGGTCATAAACAACTGTCGAGTAAAGTTGAAAGAGCAACAGATCAAATAATAACAAAAAACATTTTGATAGATTTTTAAGCCTTACAAAGCATTTTCATGTTCATTCTCTAATTTAATCCTCAAATCTACTCCATGAGATAGTTATTATTTTCCCTTTAGAAATGACCACATATTACAATCCTCAGTGATTGCTCAAGAAAAGCTGAAATCTTGAGTGCCACATCAATTAATGCCAAGGTTGGGTTTTTTCCCATGGGAACATTGGCTGCTAAAATCCACAGGGATTTTCACCTCAAGATGGCAGACGAGGAAACATATTGACTTTCTGTTCCTCCTGAAACCATATTTAAGCACTACTGTAGAAATACCAAAATTAATCAACCAATCAAAGCCAAGACACTTTGGTAGTCATCCACCACAGAAAGATTTCAACACATTTCGAGAAGGCAAACAATGAAATGGAGGAGCCATGAATAAAATAATGAAGAAAAGACTAACCCTAAGTAAGGTCTGAACAAACCCAGTCAGCTTTTGCTGAGCTCTGGTTATAGTAAAAGGCAGAGGAAAGAAGAGGGGCTGAAAACAAGGAGACAAAAGTCATTTTAGGAAAAAACGTTCATTTCATGAGCTCCAGGGAGCACTCTGCCTGCTGCCATACTAACTCATGAATTAAAATGGATTGTTGGTAGCAAGATGAGAAAACAGGGAAGAAACCAAACAAACAAAAATCAAGACATTGTTTCTTACTGAACTCTTCTCAAATGAGATCGAGGAATTAGGGTTCAATGCCACAGCTGTAAATCATCTCTGCTCTTGGAGAGGTTAGAAAGGGCTTATAATATTTACCCTTTTCTTTCAGACATAATTTAGGTGTGAGCAAAAGCTTTTTGTGTCCTCCAACCCCAAAGTTTATTGGGGATGGAAATCCAAATTTGCTGTGATATACCATGAAAAGAATCTCATGAGCATAGGGTCCAACTAATTCTGGAATATATGAATTACGCCCAGTGTTATTTTCAATAGACTTTGAACAAAAATATATAAATACATTTTGACTGACCTATACGATTCTGGGTCCTGAAACTTCTACATGTCACCTGTGTGATACATAACACACAATGTCAGCCCCAGGAGAGAGAAAACACTCCAATGAAGCAAGCCAAAGACACAAGTTTTAAACAAGGTCAAGTGATGTGTAGACCATCAGCTTCCAGCTCCTGAATAAAAACACTTGTTTCCCTTCTCCTAGACACCCAAGAGTACGTCTCCTCTCTTGGGCGTAAGAATCTCTCGAGTTACATATGTGTAATAAAGAGTGGACCCAGCTGGCATACTCACAATGACCAAATTGTGTTGATGGTACTTTAAACCAATACATCGCTCCACGCTGAATTTGCAATAAAGGATATATTTGCTTTCTAGACATGAATGAGACGCCTTGCTGAATATACGCCAGGAAGGCCAGAGAAACTGCCTTCTAATCCATACGGAACAATTCACTGGTGAATTTCTTTCAGGATAGCCCATGATTTATCTAGACTACAATCTTTACATACCTGGATCCTTCAATCTAGACAAAGGGAAAATCCGGCCTTCAAGCCTCAGTTAGAAATGTGGAAGGACAGCACCAATGGTAGCACCAGCTGACAACTGGTGGTCTGTGACCTGTATCTTCTGAGATTAGAACACAGTGTGGTGGATGACCAATTCATGTGTTGAACAAAAGAAGACCTCCTACAGGACAGTGTAGCTGTTCGTTACAGGTATGGCACTTAGGGCTAAGTACCATAAGGACTACAAGAAAAAATGAAAAACAAGTAACACATGAAGCATATATGATAAGGTGGCACCGCAGTCCAGAACACGAGCTCTGGAATCACACAGGCTTGCTTCGAATCCCGGCTAAGCCACTACCATCTGTATACCCTGAAGAACAGTGCAAGGTTTAAATGTTGTTTGACCAAATTTCAAAAAAGAAGTGAAGAAAGAACCTACCTGCCAGGAAGGGACATCGTGGGGTGCAGCATCCAGTCGGATCAGGGCTCTGCATCTCCTGCTCAGAAACCTTCGCCACCTGGCTCATGGTGATGCTGGCAGCTGAGCAGCCCTGGAGAAGGCGATCCTGTCTCCAGGACTCGCAGAGAAGCTGGGGAGGTCCCCGGAGGAGGTGGCCCACACCCTGGCAAGCTCTGGGTGCCTCCTGCCCTCAGCTCTGAGCAGGCTCTGGCCTCTGGGCCCCGTAGTGCGGAAGGGCTGGCCGATACATACGCGTGGCTGAGGGGCCTGCAGGGCCGGTGCCCAGGCAGGGTGAGCTCTGAAGGAGAAGGCTTCCACAGTCCCCAACAGTCTCTGCATGGTGGCCCATCTCGTGCCAAACACCTGCCACCCACAGCGAGAAGACCCAGCCACTAGAAAGTCCAGAAGGGGCCCCGCCTTTTGCCTTTGGGCTGGGGTTTCTCCACCAGCTGGGCTCGCATGTGCCCCCTGCCTCACCCCCTGCCCCGCCCGCCCTTTCTCTGTGACACGTACAATGGACATGTCACAGAGGCAGGCGGAGCCGTCAGATATAAAAGGAGTGAGAAGCTCTCCCACTGTCACTCTCTGCTCTCAGATCAGGCACGCAGCAGCTCTGATATGGAACCCATGGACACCACACCTCCTTCCCACGCCATCATCTACCATTCTGCTCCTGTTTTCCCCAGCACCCCAGTTACGGCTTTGCCGGGCATCGGTGCTTCAGCAGGCAGCACGTCTGACCCCGAACCTATGGACACCACACCTCCTTCCCACGCCGTCATCTTCCGTTCTGCTCCTGTTTTCTCCAGCACCCCAGTTACGGCTTTGCCGGGCATCGGTGCTTCAGCAGGCAGCACCTCAGACCCCGAACCTATGGACACCACACCTCCTTCCCACGCCGTCATCTTCCATTCTGCTCCTGCTTTCTCCAGCACCCGTTCACGGCTTTGGCGGTCACGGCGTTGGCGGGCATCGGTGCTTCGGCAGGCAGCACGTCTGACACCAAAGCTACGGACACCTCACCTCCTTTACAGGCTGACAAGACCCAACACATAGACCAACACTTCAAAGTTATGACAGAAAGTTGAGTAAGGTATACATTTGGAATTTCATGTATTATTATTAAAAAGCACAACTGTAGTGCTTAGACTATAACAAGTACTATTCTAAGTTCTTACCAAATATTAACCCACATATTCCTCATAATGGCAACCCTATAGGCAGGTAATGTTCTTTTTTTTGTGTGGTACGCAGGTCTCTCACTGTTGTGGCCTCTCCCGCTGCAGATCACAGGCTCTGGACACGCAGGCTCAGCGGCCATGGCTCACGGGCCAAGCCACTCCACGGCATGTGGGATCCTCCCGAACCGGGGCACGAACCCGTGCCCCCTGCATCAGCAGGTGGACTCCCAACCACTGCACCACTATGGAAGCCCGGCAGGTAATATTCATAATATTCACTTTTGGGGGGAAACTGAGGCCCAGAGACGTTGAATAGCTTGCCTAATGCCACACAGTAAGTAGGTGGCAAAACCCCAGGAGTAAAACCAGACCTTCTTCACTTTCATCACTTTGCTGTGTCACCTTATTATAAGTTGTGGTTAGGGAAGGGACTAAATTGGCAAGACTCTGAGCTGAAAGGAGAAGGGAGAAATGAGAAAATGAGTGATCCTAGAAACTAGAGAAGATTTAGGCTCAGAAATTTCTGATGATGAGACCCGGAAGATCAAGAACTTGGTTGGAATATTAACTTGGGGTAGTATCTGAATCCATTGAGAAATGGTTTTGTTTTGTGTAAAATTTAGAAAGGCCAGTTGGATGAAGATTAATGAAGAAAAAAGAAGGAAGGAAAAGGAAAAGGTGCCTTAAGTGAGACATAACCACTTCACTCTAAGTACTAGGGGTGTGGTCCTGTGGGAAAGGATGGAGCTCTCTCTACCAGGTTTGTCACCAGGATGAACAAGGAGAAACATGGCAAGCATTGTACTGGTTTTGATGATCCCTCAAAACCACGGCTTCAGTTTCCAAGAATGACCTACGGTAGCATAACTACTGTGTGTCAGACATGCCACTAAGTGTGTTTCCAGTCACACCTTTTAATTGGAGAAAAGGATCAATAGTCTATCTACCTAAGATCACACAGAGGGTGGGGGAGCCCGTTTTTAAACCACCTGCCTCCAAATCCAGGTGCCAGGAGCCAGACTCAGCCTACAGGTCTCTTCTGCTCACCTGGAAGTGAAACCATGTGTCATGATTAGTGAAATCCTGTCTTCACTCATCAAGGTACCTTGAACACTTGCACGTCCTCCAAGTAGCATGTAGCATAAGCGAAAAGATGTTGGCCCCGGTATTGTCCAGGAACTTGGAATCAGCTCTGCCTAGTTATGCGGAGCTGGTTTAGAGTGGAGAGGCCCACCGATCTTCCACCTGGGCAAGTGCCTTTTGACCTTCTGCCATCAGAGGGCCAAAAACTCCAGCCTGAGAATGTGCTGAGCCCTGTAGCCTATTACACCGGCTCAGAACAATGAGGAGCACATCTTTTTCCAATCACCTTGCCTCAAGCTCCCCATGACCCATACTGCCCTGCTTCTTTATTCTTTATCCCACAGATACCCCAAGCCCCTTGCTTTCGGGAAGGAGGATTTGAGACCTATTTTCACGTCACTTCCTCGCATGGCTGCCCTGTGAATAAACCTCCTCTTTGCTGCAAACCTCAGCATCTCAGTGTTTTGGCTTGCTGCGCTTTAGACACAATGGTTGGGAACAGTGGTAAAGGTCCCTTGCCTGTAAGGGAAGCTGGTGCCTAGTAGTCACTTTGTGGATGTTTTCTCCTCCCGGAGGGCAGACGTCCTGCTCTTCCGGAAAGGGAGAAATGCAGGAGCTGGACCCTTGCCCTCAGCATCACCGTCACCTAGGAGCTTCTCAGAAGGACAGAATCCAGACCCCACCCAGAACTACTGAATACCAGCCTGCATTTAACAAGATCCTCAAGGGAGGCACAGCCATGTGAAATTTGGAGAGGCACCAAGCTGTCATCCTCTTCTCCGCAGCTAATGAAAACCAAGCAAAGATTCATCCCAAGCCTACTCTGCCTCAGTCAATTGGATATCATATGAGCTCATTTAATCCTCCCCAGAACCTGCAAATGAGACTGCACATGCCACGGAGCAACTAAGACCGTGCGCCACAACTACCGAGCCTGCGCTCTAGAGCCCGTGAACCAAAACTACTGAAGCCCACACACCTACACTCCATGCTCAGCAACAACGAGAAGCCACCCCAATGAGAAGCCTGCACACTGCAACAAAGAGTAGCCCCCGCTCACTGCAACTAGAGGAAGCCCACACACAGCAATGAAGAGCCTATGCAGCCAAAAATAAATAAATAAATAAACCTGTTAAAAAATAAATCGTGTTTTAGTAACTTACTAAAAGGCACACAATCAGTAAATCTGAGCAAGAATTCAATCCCAAATCTGTCACACTGAAGTTTAAGCTAGTACTTGAGATTAATAAAAGCAGCACTAAATTAAAAGTTCAGAGATATTTTTTATTTCATACTCTTTCACTAACACTCTTTGGAGATAAATCATTTCATTTATATGGGCCTTAGTTTTTACAACTATAACAGTTGGAAGCTTGACTAGATGATCTGTATGTAGTTTTCCAATTCTAAAATGGTCCACTAATTTGGATTCGTACAATAATTGCTCTTCCAATACATGCATGCTGCCACCAAGTAGCAGTAGAGACTACTAGTTCCTTTTTTATCCCTAGTGGGGAGTGCATTTTGACATCAGACTTATCCGTCAATAGTACTACCTGTTAGTATAACTGTAAAATAACAGAATCTGGTATTGTCTCCTGCAAAGCAGAAGCTTTACATTGTGTCTGTGAGTCATATCAGCATCACCTGTAGGTTTTGAAACATAGAGGAAATCCAGAACCCATTGAATGAGAATCTTCAGAGACAGGACTTGGGCATCTGGATTTTGGGTCTCCCATCATTTGTATATTTTATTTCATTTTATTTTTTGCCTATGTACAATATTAGTCACATCCTTTTGAATCTTTAAAAGTTTCTTTTTGTTTTAAATGTTAGAATATTCCATAATCTTCACCTACTTTTCATAAGGTGTTATCTGTTATGTTTATTCGATCTTGTGCTTCTCCTGGTTAAGACTTCATTATTTTTTTTTCGGGGTCCTGCCTCATGTCTTGGAGGATCTTATTTCCCTGACCTGGGATTGGACCCCAGGGCCCCAGCAGTGAAAGCGCCAAGTTCTAACCACTGGAAAACCAGGGAATTCCCAAGGCTTCTGTTTTAAATGACTTCTTTTCCCACTCTAATTCATTCCTGGGATGAATTTCATGTTTGAACATTAAAGCAACCTGGCATTACCAAAATAAAGCTACTTTGATTCTGATATATGATTGTTTTACATACCATGGGTACAGTTTGTGCTTCTGTTTACACATTTTGCATGCATTTTCAAAAGAGAAACTGGCCTGTGATTCTATTCTTGTGATATTCTTTATACTTTTGTTTTGTTTTGTTTTTAAGATTCTATACTTTATTTTTTATTTATTTATTTTTGGCTGCATTGGGTCTTCATTGTTGCACGCGAGCTTTCTGTAGTTGCGGTGAGCGGGGGGCTATTCTTTGTTGTGGTGAGTAGGCTTCTCCTTGCGGTGGCCTGTCTTGTTATGGAGCACGGGCTCTAGGCATGCAGGCTTCAGTAGTTGCGGCACGCGGGCTCAGCAGTTGTGGCTCGCAGGCTCCAGAGCGCAGGCTCAGCAGTTGTGGCACGTGGGCGTAGTTGCTCCACGGCATGTGGGATCTTCCCCCACAAGGGCTCGAACCCGTGTCCCCTGCATTGGGAGGCGGATTCTTAACCACTGCACCATCAGGGAAGCCCTTCTTTGTACTTTTGATCTGAAGCTTATGTTGGCCTTATAAATACTTTGAGCAATATATAGTTTTCTGTTTCCTGGAAGATTTTTATGTAAGATTACCAATACTTCTTCCCTAAATATTTGGAAGAAGGTACTTGGAAACCCATGTATCCCTGGAAATCATTTTCTGTAAAGGTACTTAACTATACAAACAACTTTTTGTGTAGATACAGGCTTTGTAGATATTTTTTCTTTGTTGGGTTAGTCTTGTTAGGTTGCATTTGTTAAGAATGTGTAATTTTGGATGAATTTTCAAATTTATAACTATAAAATTATCATAATTTTAACAGCTTTATTGGGATGTAATTTACATACCATAATTTCAACTCTTTTATGTATACAATTCAGTGGTTCTTAGTGTAACCACTAAAAGACTTGTGTAACCATCACAACAATCCAATTGTAGATTTTTGTCCCCCCACCAAAAACCCATTACACATTAACAAGGGTTTTTCATTCTCCTCAACCCTCTCAGCCCTAGGCAACCACTAATCGACTTCCTGTCTCTACAGATTGGCCATTCTGGGCATTTCATATAAATGGCACCATACAATATGTGATCTTTTGTGATTGGCTGCTTTAACTTTACATAATGCTTTCATGGTTCATTCATGTTGTAACATGGATCAATATTTCAGTCCTTTTTATAGCTGAATGCTATTCTATTGTACGGCTATTCCACATTTTGTTTCTTCATTTATCAGATTGACATTTGAATTATTTCCACCTTTTGTTTTTAGAAATATGCTTCTCTGAACATTCACGTACAAGCTTTGGTGCAGACATAAGTTTTTATTTCTCTTAGGTATATATTTAGTAATGGAACTGCTGGGTCATAGGGTAACTCGATGTTTAACACTTGCAGGAACTCTCAAGCTGTTTTGTAAAATGGCCGCACCATTTTACATTCCCACCAGCAATGTATGTGGCTTTTAATCTCTTGTCTTACAGCCTAGCATGTCGTCTATGCTGGGTAATGTTTCACATGTAGTTCAGCAGGATGAGCATTTTACTGTTCGGTTGAGTGTTCTCTAGACATTTAGTAGGTCTTGTTAATTCATAGTCTTGTCCAAGTCATCTATATCGTTGTTGATCTTCTGCCTAATTGTTCTATCCATTATTGACCGTGGAGTACTGAAGCCTCTACCTAATATTGTGCAATTATCTACTTCTTCCTTCAATTCTTCAGGGGTTTTGTTATTTTCTTCTTCATGTAGTTTGGTTTTATCTTATTCAGGGCAAATATGTTAAAAATTTTGGTATCTTCCCTTTTTTATCATAAAATGTCCCTTTTCATATCTAGTAACTTTTTTGTTTGTTTTAAAGTCTATATTTTCTGGTATTAGTATAGCCACTTCAGCATGCTTATGGTTGCTATTTGCATGCACCTCTTATGTTTCAGTGAACTTTGTGAGAAGACAGGGCCTGGGAGCTGCGGCCTCACACTCGGGCTCCAGAGGAAGATGTGTGTGACACACCTCTAACTGACCCAAAACACGGAGCAAAACCAGCCATCTAGAGTTCTACAAGAGAGCCACTGCAGCTAGCCCATAGGTCCAAGGAAAATAAATTCTTTCCGATTTCTTCCAAAGCATTTTCACAGCAAGAGCTGACTAACACCACATCCTCCAAATCATTGTTATGTAAATGGCTGCCACCAGGCCTACATGTAAGGTCATTATGTACTCAAAATGTGAGAATTCTTGAACTCTCGGTGCCTCTCCAACACAATGTACATGGCTAAATTTCCGCCAATAAGTTCACTAATATACCACACAGATCTCCCTAAACTTTTATTAAATGCAATGCAAAGTTCTTTCTTTTCATTTTCTGCTTCGGCATAGTTAAAATGCTTTTTATCAATGTAAAACGGCTCTTGCTGTTTGGCTTCTGTGGTTAGAGTCTTTTGAACTCTTTGGCTTTTCAGCTCCTAGGCTGTAAGGTTTGAATCAGCAAATGCCCCAAGGAGAAAAGCTGCAGCAAATGTCAAGCTTGCATCTGTGTTTCCCTTCTCTCCACAACTTGGCCCGCATGTCTTGGTGTCTCTCCAACATTCAGATGCCAGAGAACAGATGTTTTCTTACTTTATCCAGGTTTTCTAAGATTTCTTTAGACTTCACCTGATCTTATGTTATTATTGAACTATCATCTCAATTACCACTAGGAAGAAAATTTACAATTTTTAGAGAAAAGGGAACCCTGGTACACTGTTGGTAGGGACGTAAACTGGTGCAGCCACTGTGGAAAACAGTATGGAGGGTTCTCCAAAACCTAAAAAGAGAACTACTATATGACCTCGCAACTCCACTCTTAGGTAGAAATCTGAAAAAACCAAAAACACGTGTTCTCAATAACATGTATTGGAAAAGATACATGCACCCCAATGTTTGCAGCCTCCTTGTGTACAATTACCAAGATATGGAAGCAACCTAAGTGTCATCAAGAGATGAACAGATAAAGAAGATATGGTACATATAACCAATGGCATACTACTCAGCCTTAAAAAAGAACAAAATTTTGCCATTTGCAGCAACATAGATGGACTTGGAGGGCATTGTGGTAAGTGAAATAAGTCAAACAGAAACAAATACTGTAGGATATCACCTCTATATGGAATCTAAAAAATACAACAATCTACCAAATATAACAAAACAGAAGGAGAGTTACAGATATAGAGAACAAACTAATGGTTGTCAGCACGGAGGGGGAGGAGGGGGCAATACAGGGGTCGGGAAGTGAGAGATGTGAACTACTAGGTCCACAATAGGCTCAAGGATGTATTGTACAACACAGGGAATATAGGCAATATTTTGTAATAACTGTAAATGTAAAGTAACCTTTAAAAAGTATATAAAAATGTTTTTAAAAGAAATCATACTGAAAATTGGAAACAAGTTAAATATCCATCAACAGGAAAATGCACATATAAATTATTGTATTTCCGTACATGGGAATCCTACATAGCGAGGAAAGTACATGAACTAGACAGATCTTTACGTGTCAGCATGGATGAACCTAGCAATGTAACACTAAATAAAGCAAGTAAGAAGACAAAATATAGAATACTATATGTGGCTTAAGCCACGAGTACTAAAAAATGTAGCATAAATAGAAAGGCGTCCATATCAGTGATGGAGACCAAGTTCAGAAGAGTGGTTACCCAGGGTCAGCTGGGGAGTGGCTGTGTTTGGGAAAGTGGTCACACCAGACTCTTCAACAGGAATGGAAATGTTTCAGTTCACACGCTCGCTGGAAGACAGAGGAGTGTCTGCGATGTTATAATGTGAGCATCTAGGGGATCTGATGCGCGGGAGCTGGTAGAGGGTGGAGGCATCCAGAAGGTGGTGGTAGAAGAGGAACGTTGTACACAGAACGCCTAAGGCCTGACCAGAGGACGACCACTGTTCTAGAAACTGGACACAAATCCAACTTCTACGGCCAACCTTAAAAGACAAACTGAGGCATATTTAAAATTTTAAGACTTTATGTGAGCAAAATTAGATTCAATTCAGGCACCACCAAAGTGGAAGCGGTGAGGAGCACTCCAGCCACAGGAGCTGCAGAGATGTTTATTTTAAAAGGGCAGAAGCAAAGCAAGGAAATGACTGATTTGTTATAGCTTTAAAGCCTAGTTGGTGGTTTGTGACCGGTTGTCCTCAGCGGTGTCCGTCACCCTGAGCCGTTGACAGGCTTAGATTTTCATTGCTTTACATAGGCGGCCGCATCACTAGAGCCACCACAGTCTAATGGCCCCCTGCAGGGTTAATTTACTAACACCAGTTGTCTCAGTCCTTCCTCTTACTCAGTCACTTCACTTCCTACGCCTCAGTTTCTCTTCTGTAAAGTGGACATTCAGTAGTAAATTCTCTGTGGAGGTGTCAGTGCCAAACAAAGTGATTATTAGTAACCATGATCATGTCCTGAATACACTGAACACGTCACCGTTTGCCAACCACCGTGTCAAGTCAGCAGAAACAACAGAAATTAAGAGCTCTCCCAAAAATTCACACACCCGTGCACCAGGTAACGGACCACAGGCAGACGTTCACTCAGCCTTTCATTTGTCCCTCACGGAGTGCACGCTCTCTCCTAGGCGAGGTGAGCACAGACACTTAGTGGCAGTTTAATGACTTTTTAAATGCGTTGATACAACCATGTCTCACTTTTGTTTGGATCAGTCAGCAAACACTTTTTGTAAACCCCAAACTCTCCACACCTCCTACCTTTCACGCCACACTAGTCTCGAATCTCCCGCCCCTGCTCCTAACGCTCGGTCCCCATGGGAGGCGGGGCTGCGTGCTCACACACAGAGGAGCAGGTGGAGGTCTTCGATCCCCGCCCACACTGCGCTGCCCGCAGGTTTGAACCACAGCGTGGAGAGCGAAGAGGTCTGAGCCAACGTGAGCACAGCATCGAGGGGCCTGCCTAGCTGGGGCCAGTGGCCCTGTGTCTTCTGCCTGCAACGCGGGTCCTGCGCACGCTGCACCTGAGGGTATGGGAGGTTAGCCGGGGTCCCCAGGCAGGTGTGAGCATCGTGTCCGCAGCCAGCGTCCCCGAGGCCATGCTGCGGCAATGATCACTTGGTGAAGCTGAGCCGTGACAGCGCGGGAATATATCAGGGAAGTGCTGGAGAAAAACAGAAAGCAGGGAAGGGAGATGGAGATTGTTATCTGCTAGGAGGAGGCTGCTAACTGAAACTAAGTGATCCCTGAGGACTTTCTGGGGAAGATAAAATTTAAGAGGGAGCAAGGAGCATATCTGGGAAGTGAATAGTAC
Organism: Hyperoodon ampullatus; assembly: GCF_949752795.1. NCBI lineage: Eukaryota > Metazoa > Chordata > Mammalia > Artiodactyla > Ziphiidae > Hyperoodon > Hyperoodon ampullatus. The sequence goes on along the minus strand of NC_136915.1, from coordinate 139,882,968 downwards.
AGGTAGAGGGAACAGCCAGATGGAAAGTCAATGAGGCAAGAGTAGGCTGGAGTACCCAAGGAGCAGAAAGGATGTCAGTGTGTGGAAAACAGAGCAAGCAAAGTGGAGAGGAGAAGGAAACAGTCAGACACGAAACAGAGGTCCACATTTCTAGGGCTCTGGAGGCACTTTGAGGACTTTGCTTCTTCTGTGAAGAAGCCATTGAAGAGATTTCAGTGACATGATCTGACTTATGTTTAAACAGGATCTCTCTGGATGCCATGTTGATTAGAGAGTGTAGGAGAGTAAGGACAAGCCCCAGAAGACCAAGAGTTGATTCAAAGAAGTGATTACTCAAACATGGTCGCCCTCCTCAGTGAGGACGCAGAGCAGGAATTGGCAAATAATGGCCACAAATCAAATCAGGCTCTCAGCCTGGATCTGTGGGACTGTGAGCTAATAATGGTTCTCACGTTTAGAAAGCTTGTTGAAGAAGAAAGAGGAGAAGCTACAGAAGCTCTATATGGCCCACAAAGCCTAAGATACTTAAAATCCAGAAAATGCTTTCCAACACCTGATGTAAAGCATGTGGCTCGTAGGAGGTGCTCAACAAAATTTGGAAGAGGAATACGTGTGTCAATTAGATCCTGAAAACATTGTAAAGTGATAGGTGTCAAGAAACATTTATCCCTTCACCCTTAACCTTCACAAATGATGCCATTTCCATCGAGCTATTGAAAACTATATTCTGGCTTTCAAAACAATAAACCAGGGGGCATTTTATCACATAAGCAAGGTCATAAACAACTGTCGAGTAAAGTTGAAAGAGCAACAGATCAAATAATAACAAAAAACATTTTGATAGATTTTTAAGCCTTACAAAGCATTTTCATGTTCATTCTCTAATTTAATCCTCAAATCTACTCCATGAGATAGTTATTATTTTCCCTTTAGAAATGACCACATATTACAATCCTCAGTGATTGCTCAAGAAAAGCTGAAATCTTGAGTGCCACATCAATTAATGCCAAGGTTGGGTTTTTTCCCATGGGAACATTGGCTGCTAAAATCCACAGGGATTTTCAGCTCAAGATGGCAGACAAGGAAACATATTCACTTTCTGTTCCTCCTGAAACCATATTTAAACAATACTGTAGAAATACCAAAATTAATCAACCAATCAAAGCCAAGACACTTTGGAAGTCATCCACCACAGAAAGATTTCAACACATTTCGAGAAGGCAAACAATGAAATGGAGGAGCCATGAATAAAATAATGAACAAAAGACTAACCCTTAGTAAGGTCTGAACAAACCCAGTCAGCTTTTGCTGAGTTCTGGTTATAGTAAAGGGCAGAGGAAAGAAGAGGGGCTGAAAACAAGGAGACAAAAGTCATTTTAGGAAAAAAAGGTCATTTCATGAGCTCCAGGGAGCACTCCGCCTGCTGCCATACTAACACATGAATTACAATGGATTGTTGGTAAGCAAGATGAGAAAACAGGGAAGAAACCAAACAAACAAAAATCAAGACATTGTTTCTTACTGAACTCTTCTCAAATGAGATCGAGGAATTAGGGTTCAATGCCACAGCTGTAAATCATCTCTGCTCTTGGAGAGGTTAGAAAGGGCTTATAATATTTACCCTTTTCTTTCAGACATAATTTAGGTGTGAGCAAAAGCTTTTTGTGTCCTCCAACCCCAAAGTTTATTGGGGATGGAAGTCCAAATTTGCTGTGACATACCATGAAAAGAATCTCATGAGCAAAGGGTCCAACTAATTCTGGAATATATGAATTACGCCCAGTGTTATTTTCAATAGACTTTGAACAAAAATATATAAATACATTTTGACTGATCTATACGATTCTGGGTCCTGAAACTTCTACATGTCACCTGTGTGATACATAACACACAATGTCAGCCCCAGGAGAGAGAAAACACTCCAATGAAGCAAGCCAAAGACACAAGTTTTAAACAAGGTCAAGTGATGTGTAGACCATCAGCTTCCAGCTCCTGAATAACAACACATGTTTCCCTTGTCCTAGACACCCAAGAGTACGTCTCCTCTCTTGGGCGTAAGAATCTCTCGAGTTACATATGTGTAATAAAGAGTGGACCCAGCTGGCATACTCACAATGACCAAATTGTGTTGATGGTACTTTAAACCAATACATCGCTCCACGCTGAAGTTGCAATAAAGGATATATTTGCTTTCTAGACATGAATGAGACGCCTTGTTGGATATATGCCAGGAAGGCCAGAGAAACTGGCTTCTAATCCATACGGAACAATTCACTGGTGAACTCCTTTCAGGATAGCCCATGATTAATCTAGACTACAATCTTTACATATCTGGATCCTTCAATCTAGACAAAGGGAAAATCCGGCCTTCAAGCCTCAGTTAGAAATGTGGAAGGGCAGCACCAATGGTAGCACCAGCTGACAACTGGTGGTCTTTGACCTGTATCTTCTGAGATTAGAACACAGTGTGGTGGATGACCAATTCATGTGTTGAACAAAAGAAGACCACCTACAGGACAGTGTAGCTGTTCGTTACAGGTATGGCACTTAGGGCTAAGTACCATAAGGACTACAAGGAAAAATGAAAAACAAGTAACACATGAAGCATATATGATAAGGTGGCACCGCAGTCCAGAACACGAGCTCTGGAATCACACAGGCTTGCTTCGAATCCCGGCTAAGCCACTACCATCTGTATACCCTGAAGAACAGTGCAAGGTTTAAATGTTGTTTGACCAAATTTCAAAAAAGAAGTGAAGAAAGAACCTACCTGCCAGGAAGGGACATCGTGGGGTGCAGCATCCAGTCGGATCAGGGCTCTGCATCTCCTGCTCAGAAACCTTCGCCACCTGGCTCATGGTGATGCTGGCAGCTGAGCAGCCCTGGAGAAAGCGATCCTGTCTCCAGACCTCGCAGAGAAGCTGGGGAGGTCCCCGGAGGAGGTGGCCCACACCCTGGCAAGCTCTGGGTGCCTCCTGCCCTCAGCTCTGAGCAGGCTCTGGCCTCTGGGCCCCGTAGTGGGAAAGGGCTGGCCGATACATACACGCGGCTGGGGGGCCTGCAGGGCCGGTGCCCAGGCAGGGTGAGCTCTGAAGGAGAAGGCTTCCACAGTCCCCAGCAGTTTCTGCATGGTGGCCCATCCCGTACCAAACACCTGCCACCCACAGCGAGAAGACCCAGACACTAGAAAGTCCAAAAGGGGCCCCGCCTTTTGCCTTTGGGCTGGGGTTTCTCCACCAGCTGGGCTCGCATGTGCCCCCTGCCTCACACCCTGCCCCGCCCGCCCTTTCTCTGTGACACGTACAATGGACATGTCACAGAGGCAGGCGGAGCCGTCAGATATAAAAGGCGTGAGACGCTGTCCCACTGTCACTCTCTGCTCTCAGATCAGGCACGCAGCAGCTCTGATATGGAACCCATGGACACCACACCTCCTTCCCACGCCATCATCTACCATTCTGCTCCTGTTTTCCCCAGCACCCCAGTTACGGCTTTGCCGGGCATCGGTGCTTCAGCAGGCAGCATGTCTGACCCCGAACCTATGGACACCACACCTCCTTCCCACGCCGTCATCTTCCGTTCTGCTCCTGTTTTCTCCAGCACCCCAGTTACGGCTTTGCCGGGCATCGGTGCTTCAGCAGGCAGCACCTCAGACCCCGAACCTATGGACACCACACCTCCTTCCCACGCCGTCATCTTCCATTCTGCTCCTGCTTTCTCCAGCACCCGTTCACGGCTTTGGCGGTCACGGCGTTGGCGGGCATCGGTGCTTCGGCAGGCAGCACGTCTGACACCAAAGCTACGGACACCTCACCTCCTTTACAGGCTGACAAGACCCAACACATAGACCAACACTTCAAAGTTATGACAGAAAGTTGAGTAAGGTATACATTTGGAATTTCATTTATTATTATTAAAAAGCACAACTGTAGTGCTTAGACTATAACAAGTACTATTCTAAGTTCTTACCAAATATTAACCCACATATTCCTCATAATGGCAACCCTATATGCAGGTAATGTTCTTTTTTTCTGGTACGCAGGCCTCTCACTGTTGTGGCCTCTCCCGCTGCAGATCACAGGCTCTGGACGCGCAGGCTCAGCGGCCATGGCTCACGGGCCCAGCCGCTCCACGGCATTTGGGATCCTCCCGGACCGGGGCACGAACCCGTGCCCCCTGCATCAGCAGGCGGACTCCCAACCACTGCACCACTATGGAAGCCCGGCAGGTAATATTCATAATATTCACTTTTGGGGGGAAACTGAGGCCCAGAGACGTTGAATAGCTTGCCTAATGCCACACAGTAAGTAGGTGGCAAAAACCCAGGAGTAAAACCAGACCTTCTTGACTTTCATCACTTTGCTGTGTCACCTTATTATAAGTTGTGGTTAGGGAAGGGACTAAATTGGCAAGACTCTGAACTCAAAGGAGAAGGGAGAAATGAGAAAATGAGTGATCCTAGAAACTAGAGAAGATTTAGGCTCAGAAATTTCTGATGATGAGACCCTGAAGATCAAGCACTTGGTTGGAATATTAACTTGGGGTACTATCTGAATCCATTGAGAAATAGTTTTGTTTTGTGTAAAATTTAGAAAGGCCAGTTGGATGAAGATTAATGAAGAAAAAAGAAGGAAGGAAAAGGAAAAGGTGCCTTAAGTGAGACATAACCACTTCACTCTAAGTACTAGGGGTGTGGTCCTGTGGGAAAGGATGGAGCTCTCTCTACCAGGTTTGTCACCAGGATGAACAAGGAGAAACATGGCAAGCATTGTACTGGTTTTGATGATCCCTCAAAACCACGGCTTCAGTTTCCAAGAATGACCTACGGTAGCATAACTACTGTGTGTCAGACATGCCACTAAGTGTGTTTCCAGTCACACCTTTTAATTGGAGAAAAGGATCAATAGTCTATCTACCTAGGATCACACAGAGGGTGGGGGAGCCCGTTTTTAAACCATCTGCCTCCAATTCCAGGTGCCAGGAGCCAGACTCAGCCTACAGGTCTCTTCTGCTCACCTGGAAGTGAAACCATGTGTCATGATTAGTGAAATCCTGTCTTCACTCATCAAGGTACCGTGAACACTTGCACGTCCTCCAAGTAGCATGTAGCATAAGCAAAAAGATGTTTGCCCCGGTATTGTCCAGGAACTTGGAATCAGCTCTGCCTAGTTAGGCATAGCTGGTTTAGAGTGGAGAGGACCACCGATCTTCCACCTGGGCAAGTGCCTTTTGACCTTCTGCCATCAGAGGGCCAAAAACTCCAGCCTGAGAATGTGCTGAGCCCTGTAGCCTTTTACACCGGCTCAGAACTATGAGGAGCACATCTTTTTCCAATCACCTTGCCTCAAGCTCCCCATGACCCATACTGCCCTGCTTCTTTATTCTTTATCCCACAGAAACCCCAAGCTCCCCATGACCCATACTGCCCTGCTTCTTTATTCTTTATCCCACAGATACCCCAAGCCCCTTGCTTTCGGGAAGGAGGATTTGAGACCTATTTTCACGTCACTTCCTCGCATGGCTGCCCTGTGAATAAACCTCCTCTTTGCTGCAAACCTCAGCATCTCAGTGTTTTGGCTTGCTGCGCCTCAGACACAATGGTTGGGAGCAGTGCTAAAGGTCCCTTGCCTGTAAGGGAAGCTGGTGCCTAGTAGTCACTTTGTGGATGTTTTCTCCTCCCGGGGGGCAGACGTCCTGCTCTTCCGGAAAGGGAGAAATGCAGGAGCTGGACCCTTGCCCTCAGCATCACCGTCACCTAGGAGCTTCTCAGAAGGACAGAATCCAGACCCCACCCAGAACTACTGAATACCAGCCTGCATTTAACAAGATCCTCAAGGGAGGCACAGCCATGTGAAATTTGGAGAGGCACCAAGCTGTCATCCTCTTCTCCGCAGCTAATGAAAACCAAGCAAAGATTCATCCCAAGCCTACTCTGCCTCAGTCAATTGGATATCATATGAGCTCATTTAATCCTCCCCAGAAACTGCAAATGAGACTGCACATGCCACGGAGCAACTAAGACCGTGCGCCACAACTACCGAGCCTGCGCTCTAGAGCCCGTGATCCAAAACTACTGAAGCCCACACACCTACACTCCATGCTCAGCAACAACGAGAAGCCACCCCAATGAGAAGCCTGCGCACTGCAACAAAGAGTAGCCCCCGCTCACTGCAACTAGAGAAAGCCCACACACAGCAATGAAGAGCCTATGCAGCCAAAAATAAATAAATAAATAAACCTGTTAAAAAATAAATCGTGTTTTAGTAACTTACTAAAAGGCACACAATCAGTAAATCTGAGCAAGAATTCAATCCCAAATCTGTCACACTGAAGTTTAAGCTAGTACTTGAGATTAATAAAAACAGCCCTAAATTAAAAGTTCAGAGATATTTTTTATTTCATACTCTTTCACTAACACTCTTTGGAGATAAATCATTTCATTTATATGGGCCTTAGTTTTTACAACTATAACAGTTGGAAGCTTGACTAGATGATCTGTATGTAGTTTTCCAATTCTAAAATGGTCCACTAATTTGGATTCCTACAATAATTGCTCTTGCAATACATGCATGCTGCCACCAATTAGCAGTAGAGACTACTAGTTCCTTTTTTATCCCTAGTGGGGAGTGCATTTTGACATCAGACTTATCCGTCAATAGTACAACCTGTTAGTATAACTGTAAAATAACAGAATAATCTGGTATTCTCTCCTGCAAAGCAGAAGCTTTACATTGTGTCTGTGAGTCATATCAGAATCACCTGTAGGTTTTGAAACATAGAGGAAATCCAGAACCCATTGAATGAGAATCTTCAGAGACAGGACTTGGGCATCTGGATTTTGGGTCTCCCATCATTTGTATATTTTATTTCATTTTATTTTTGCCTATGTACAATATTAGTCACATCCTTTAGAACCTTTAAAAGTTTCTTTTTGTTTTAAATGTTAGAATATTCCATAATCTTCACCTACTTTTCATAAGGTGTTATCTGTTATGTTTATTCGATCTTGTGCTTCTCCTGGTTAAGACTTCATTATTTTTTTTTCGGGGCCCTGCCTCATGTCTTGGAGGATCTTATTTCCCTGACCTGGGATTGGACCCCAGGGCCCCAGCAGTGAAAGCACCAAGTTCTAACCACTGGAAAACCAGGGAATTCCCAAGGCTTCTGTTTTAAATGACTTCTTTTCCCACTCTAATTCATTCCTGGGATGAATTTCATGTTTGAACATTAAAGCAACCTGGCATTACCAAAATAAAGCTACTTTGATTCTGATATATGATTGTTTTACATACCATGGGTACAGTTTGTGCTTCTGTTTACACATTTTGCATGCATTTTCAAAAGAGAAACTGGCCTGTGATTCTATTCTTGTAATATTCTTTATAGATTTTGTTTTGTTTTGTTTTTACGATTCTATACTTTATTTTTTATTTATTTATTTTTGGCTGCATTCGGCCTTCATTGTTGCACGCAAGCTTTCTGTAGTTGCAGTGAGCGGGAGGCTATTCCTTGTTGTGGTGAGTAGGCTTCTCCTTGCGGTGGCCTGTCTTGTTGTGGAGCACGGGCTCTAGGCATGCAGGCTTCAGTAGTTGCGGCATGCGGGCTCAGCAGTTGTGGCTCGCAGGCTCCAGAGCGCAGGCTCAGCAGTTGTGGCACGTGGGCGTAGTTGCTCCACGGCATGTGGGATCTTCCCCCACAAGGGCTCGAACCCGTGTCCCCTGCATTGGGAGGCGGATTCTTAACTACAGCAAAGTCACGGAAGCCCTTCTTTGTACTTTTGATCTGAAGCTTATGTTGGCCTTATAAATACTTTCAGCAATATATAGTTTTCTGTTTCCTGGAAGATTTTTATGTAAGATTACCAATACTTCTTCCCTAAATATTTGGAAGAAGGTACTTGGAAACCCATGTATCCCTGGAAATCATTTTCTGTAAAGGTACTTAACTATACAAACAACTTTTTGAGTAGATACAGGTGTTTTAGATATTTTTTCTTTGTTGGGTTAGTCTTGTTAGGTTGCATTTGTTAAGAATGTGTAATTTTGGATGAATTTTCAAATTTATAACTATAAAATTATCATAATTTTAACAGCTTTATTGGGATGTAATTTACATACCATAATTTCAACTCTTTTATGTATACAATTCAGTGGTTCTTAGTGTAACCACTAAAAGACTTGTGTAACCATCACAACAATCCAATTGTAGATTTTTGTCCCCCCGCAAAAAACCGATTACACATTAACAAGGTTTTTTCATTCTCCTCAACCCTCTCAGCCCTAGGCAACCACTAATCGACTTCCTGTCTCTACAGATTGGCTATTCTGGGCATTTCATATAAATGGCACAATATGTGATCTTTTGTGATTGGCTGCTTTAACTTTACATAATGCTTTCATGGTTCATTCATGTTGTAACATGGATCAATATTTCATTCCTTTTTATAGCTGAATGATATTCTATTGTACGGCTATTCCACATTTTGTTTCTTCATTTATCAGATTGACATTTGAATTATTTCCACCTTTTGTTTTTAGAAATATGCTTCTCTGAACATTCACGTACAAGCTTTGGTGCAGACATAAGTTTTTATTTCTCTTAGGCATATATTTAGTAATGGAACTGCTGGGTCATGGGGTAACTCGATGTTTAAGACGTGCAGGAACTCTCAAGCTGTTTTGTAAAATGGCCACGCCATTTTACATTCCCACCAGCAATGTATGTGGCTTTTAATCTCTTGTCTTACAGCCTAGCATGTCGTCTATGCTGGGAAACGTTTCACATGTAGTTGAGCAGGATGAGCATTTTACTGTTCGGTTGAGTGTTCTCTAGACATTTAGTAGGTCTTGTTAATTCATAGTCTTGTCCAAGTCTTCTATATCGTTGTTGATCTTCTGCCTAATTGTTCTATCCATTATTGACCGTGGAGTACTGAAGCCTCTACCTAATATTGTGCAATTATCTACTTCTTCCTTCAATTCTTCATGGGTTTTGGTATTTTCTTCTTCATGTAGTTTGGTTTTATCTTATTCAGGGCAAATATGTTAAAAATTTTGGTATCTTCCCTTTTCTATCATAAAATGTCCCTTTTCATATCTAGTAACTTTTTTGTTTTAAAGTCTATATTTTCTGGTATTAGTATAGCCACTTCAGCATGCTTATGGTTGCTATTTGCATGCACCTCTTATGTTTCAGTGAACTTTGTGAGAAGACAGGGCCTGGGAGCTGCGGCCTCACACTCGGGCTCCAGAGGAAGATGTGTGTGACAGACCTCAAACTGACCCAAAACACGGAGCAAAACCAGCCATCTAGAGGTCTAAATGAGAGCCACTGCAGCTAGCCCATATGTCCAAGGAAAATAAATTCTTGTTTATGTAACTGAGTTTTTGGGCGATTTCTTCCAAAGCATTATCACAGCAAGAGCTGACTACACCACATCCTCCAAATCATTGTTATGTAAATGGCTGCCACCAGGCCTACATGTAAAGTCATTGTGTACTCAAAATGTGAGAATTCTTGAACTCTCGGTGCCTCTCCAACACAATGTACATGGCTAAATTTCCGCCAATAAGTTCACTAATATACCACACAGATCTCCCTGAACTTTTATTAAATGCAATGCAAAGTTCTTTCTTTTCATTTTCTGCTTCGGCATAGTTAAAATGCTTTTTATCAATGTAAAACGGCTCTTGCTGTTTGGCTTCTGTGGTTAGAGTCTTTTGAACTCTTTGGCTTTTCAGCTCCTAGGCTGTAAGGTTTGAATCAGCAAATGCCCCAAGGAGAATAGCGGCAGCAAATGTCAAGCTAGCGTCTGTGTTTCCCTTCTCTCCACAACTTGGCCCACATGTCTTGGTGTCTCTCCAACATTCAGATGCCAGAGAACAGATGTTTTCTTACTTTATCCAGGTTTTCTAAAATTTCTTTAGACTTCACCTGATCTTATGTTATTATTGAACTATCATCTCAATTACCACTAGGAAGAAAATTTACAATTTTTAGAGAAAAGGGAACCCTGGTACTCTGTTGGTAGGGACGTAAACTGGTGCAGCCACTGTGGAAAACAGTATGGAGGGTTCTCCAAAACCTAAAAAGAGAACTACTATATGACCTCGCAACTACACTCTTAGGTAGAAATCTGAAAAAACCAAAAACACGTGTTCTCAATAACATGTATTGGAAAAGATACATGCACCCCAATGTTCGCAGCCTCCTTGTGTACAATTACCAAGATATGGAAGCAACCTAAGTGTCATCAAGAGATGAATAGATAAAGAAGATGTGGTCCATATAACCAAAGACATACTACTCAGCCTTACAAAAGAACAAAATTTTGCCATTTGCAGCAACATAGATGGACTTGGAGGGCATTGTGGTAAGTGAAATAAGTGAAACAGAAACAAATACTGTAGGATATCACCTCTATATGGAATCTAAAAAATACAACAATCTACCAAATATAACAAAACAGAAGGAGAGTTACAGATATAGAGAACAAACTAATGGTTGTCAGCGCGGAGGGGGAGGAAGGGGAAATACAGGGGTCGGGAAGTGAGAGATGTAAACTACTAGGTCCACAATAGGCTCAAGGATGTATTGTACAACACAGGGAATATAAGCAATATTTTGTAATAAGTGTAAATGTAAAGTAACCTTTAAAAAGTATATAAAAATGTTTTTAAAAGAAATCATACTGAAAATTGGAAACAATTTAAATATCCATCAACAGGAAAATGCACATATAAATTATTTTATTTCCGTACATGGGAATCCTACATAGCGAGGAAAGTACATGAACTAGACAGATCTTTATGTGTCAGCATGGATGAACCTAGCAAAGATAACACTAAATAAAGCAAGTAAGAAGACAAAATATAGAATAGTATATGCGGTTTACGAGTACTTAAAAATGTAGCATAAATAGAAAGACGTCCATGTCAGTGATGGAGACCAAGTTCAGAAGAGTGGATACCCAAGGTCAGCTGGGGAGTGGTTGTGTTTGGGAAAGTGGTCACACCAGACTCTTCAACAGGAATGGAAATGTTTCAGTTCACACGCTGGCTGGAAGAGAGAAGAGTGTCTGCGATGTCATAATGTGAGCATCTAGGGGATCTGATGTTCGGGAACTGGTAGAGGTTGGAGGCATCCAGAAGGTGGTGGTAGAAGAGGAACGTTGTACACAGAACGCCTAAGGCCTGACCAGAGGACGACCACTGTTCTACAAACTGGACACAAATCCAACTTCTACGGCCAACCTTAAAAGACAAACTGAGGCATATTTAAAATTTTAAGACTTTATGTGAGCAAAATTAGATTCAATTCAGGCACCACCTAAGTGGAACCGGTGAGGAGCACTCCTGCCACAGGAGCTGCAGAGATGTTTATTTTAAAAGGGCAGAAGCAAAGCAAGGAAATGACTGATTTGCTATAGCTTTAAAGCCTAGTTGGTGGTTTGTAACCGGTTGTCCTCAGCGGTGTCCGTCACCCTGAGCCGTTGACAGGCTTAGATTTTCGTTGCTTTACATAGGCGGCCGCATCACTAGAGCCACCACAGTCTAATGGCCCCCTGCAGGGTTAATTTACTAACACCAGTTGTCTCAGTCCTTCCTCTTACTCAGTCACTTCACTTCCTATGCCTCAGTTTCTCTTCTGTAAAGTGGACATTCAGTAGTAAATTCTCTGTGCAGGTGTCAGTGCCAAACAAAGTGATTATTAGTAACCATGATCATGTCCTGAATACACTGAACACGTCACCGTTTGCCAACCACCGTGTCAAGTCAGCAGAGACAACAGAAATTAAGAGCTCTCCGCAAAAATTCACACACCCGTGCACCAGGTAACGGACCACAGGCAGACGTTCACTCAGCCTTTCATGTGTCCCTCACGGAGTGCACGCTCTCTCCTAGGCGGGGCGAGCACAGACACTTAGCGGCAGTTTAATGACTTTTTTAAATGCATTGATACAACCATGTCTCACTTTTGTTTGGATCAGTCAGCAAACACTTTTTGTAAACCCCGAACACTCCACACCTCCTACCTTTCACGCCACCCTAGTCTCGAATCTCCCGCCCCTGCTCCTCAGGCTGGGTCCCCATGGGAGGCGGGGCTGCGTGCTGACACACAGAGGAGCAGGTGGAGGTCTTCGATCCCCGCCCACACTGCGCTGCCCGCAGGTTTGAACCGCAGCGTGGAGAGCGAAGAGGTCTGAGCCAACGTGAGCACAGCATCGAGGGGCCTGCCTAGCTGGGGCCAGTGGCCCTGTGTCTTCTGCCTGCAACGCGGGTCCTGCGCACGCTGCACCTGAGGGGCTGGGAGGTGAGCCGGGGTCCCCAGGCAGGTGTAAGCATCGTGTCCGCAGCCAGCATCCCCGAGGCCACGCTGCGGCAATGATCACTTGGTGAAGCTGAGCCGTGACAGCGTGGGAATCTATCAGGGAAGTGCTGGAGAAAAACAGAAAGCAGGGAAGGGAGATGGAGATTGTTAGCTGCTAGGAGGAGGCTGCTAGCTGAAACTAAGTGATCCCTGAGGACTTTCTGGGGAAGATAAAATTTAAGAGGGAGCAAGGAGCATATCTGGGAAGTGAATAGTACAGGTAGAGGGAACAGCCAGATGGAAAGTCAATGAGGCAAGAGTAGGCTGGAGTACCCAAGGAGCAGAAAGGATGTCAGTGTGTGGAAAACAGAGCAAGCAAAATGGAGAGGAGAAGGAAACAGTCAGACACGAAACAGAGGTCCACATTTCTAGGGCTCTGGAGGCACTTTGAGGACTTTGCTTCTTCTGTGAAGAAACCATTGAAGAGATTTCAGTGACATGATCTGACTTATGTTTAAACAGGATCTCTCTGGATACCATGTTGATTAGAGAGTGTAGGAGAGTAAGGACAAGCCCCAGAAGACCAAGAGTTGATTCAAAGAAGTGATTACTCAAACATGGTCCCCCTCCTCAGTGAGGACGCAGAGCAGGAATCGGCAAATAATGGCCACAAATCAAATCAGGCTCTCAGCCTGGATCTGTGGGACTGTGAGCTAATAATGGTTCTCACGTTTAGAAAGCTTGTTGAAGAAGAAAGAGGAGAAGCTACAGAAGCTGTATATGGCCCACAAAGCCTAAGATATTTGAAATCCAGAAAATGCTTTCCAACACCTGATGTAAAGCATGTGGCTCGTAGGAGGTGCTCAACAAAATTTGGAAGAGGAATACATGTGTCAATTAGTTCCTGAAAACATTGTAAAGTGATAGGTGTCAAGAAACATTTATCCCTTCACCCTTAACCTTCACAAATGATGCCATTTCCATCGAGCTATTGAAAACTATATTCTGGCTTTCAAAACAATAAACCAGGGGGCATCTTATCACCTAAGCAAGGTCATAAACAACTGTCGAGTAAAGTTGAAAGAGCAACAGATCAAATAATAACAAAAAACATTTTGATAGATTTTTAAGCCTTACAAAGCATTTTCATGTTCATTCTCTAATTTAATCCTCAAATCTACTCCATGAGATAGTTATTATTTTCCCTTTAGAAATGACCACATATTACAATCCTCAGTGATTGCTCAAGAAAAGCTGAAATCTTGAGTGCCACATCAATTAATGCCAAGGTTGGGTTTTTTCCCATGGGAACATTGGCTGCTAAAATCCACAGGGATTTTCACCTCAAGATGGCAGACGAGGAAACATATTGACTTTCTGTTCCTCCTGAAACCATATTTAAACAATACTGTAGAAATACCAAAATTAATCAACCAATCAAAGCCAAGACACTTTGGTAGTCATCCACCACAGAAAGATTTCAACACATTTCGAGAAGGCAAACAATGAAATGGAGGAGCCATGAATAAAATAATGAAGAAAAGACTAACCCTAAGTAAGGTCTGAACAAACCCAGTCAGCTTTTGCTGAGCTCTGGTTATAGTAAAAGGCAGAGGAAAGAAGAGGGGCTGAAAACAAGGAGACAAAAGTCATTTTAGGAAAAAACGTTCATTTCATGAGCTCCAGGGAGCACTCTGCCTGCTGCCATACTAACTCATGAATTAAAATGGATTGTTGGTAGCAAGATGAGAAAACAGGGAAGAAACCAAACAAACAAAAATCAAGACATTGTTTCTTACTGAACTCTTCTCAAATGAGATCGAGGAATTAGGGTTCAATGCCACAGCTGTAAATCATCTCTGCTCTTGGAGAGGTTAGAAAGGGCTTATAATATTTACCCTTTTCTTTCAGACATAATTTAGGTGTGAGCAAAAGCTTTTTGTGTCCTCCAACCCCAAAGTTTATTGGGGATGGAAATCCAAATTTGCTGTGATATACCATGAAAAGAATCTCATGAGCATAGGGTCCAACTAATTGTGGAATATATGAATTACGCCCAGTGTTATTTTCAATAGACTTTGAACAGAAATATATAAATACATTTTGACTGACCTATACGATTCTGGGTCCTGAAACTTCTACATGTCACCTGTGTGATACATAACACACAATGTCAGCCCCAGGAGAGAGAAAACACTCCAATGAAGCAAGCCAAAGACACAAGTTTTAAACAAGGTCAAGTGATGTGTAGACCATCAGCTTCCAGCTCCTGAATAACAACACATGTTTCCCTTGTCCTAGACACCCAAGAGTACGTCTCCTCTCTTGGGCGTAAGAATCTCTCGAGTTACATATGTGTAATAAAGAGTGGACCCAGCTGGCATACTCACAATGACCAAATTGTGTTGATGGTACTTTAAACCAATACATCGCTCCACGCTGAATTTGCAATAAAGGATATATTTGCTTTCTAGACGTGAATGAGACGCCTTGCTGAATATACGCCAGGAAGGCCAGAGAAACTGCCTTCTAATCCATACGGAACAATTCACTGGTGAATTTCTTTCAGGATAGCCCATGATTTATCTAGACTACAATCTTTACATACCTGGATCCTTCAATCTAGACAAAGGGAAAATCCGGCCTTCAAGCCTCAGTTAGAAATGTGGAAGGACAGCACCAATGGTAGCACCAGCTGACAACTGGTGGTCTGTGACCTGTATCTTCTGAGATTAGAACACAGTGTGGTGGATGACCAATTCATGTGTTGAACAAAAGAAGACCTCCTACAGGACAGTGTAGCTGTTCGTTACAGGTATGGCACTTAGGGCTAAGTACCATAAGGACTACAAGAAAAAATGAAAAACAAGTAACACATGAAGCATATATGATAAGGTGGCACCGCAGTCCAGAACACGAGCTCTGGAATCACACAGGCTTGCTTCGAATCCCGGCTAAGCCACTACCATCTGTATACCCTGAAGAACAGTGCAAGGTTTAAATGTTGTTTGACCAAATTTCAAAAAAGAAGTGAAGAAAGAACCTACCTGCCAGGAAGGGACATCGTGGGGTGCAGCATCCAGTCGGATCAGGGCTCTGCATCTCCTGCTCAGAAACCTTCGCCACCTGGCTCATGGTGATGCTGGCAGCTGAGCAGCCCTGGAGAAGGCGATCCTGTCTCCAGGCCTCGCAGAGCAGCTGGGGAGGTCCCCGGAGGAGGTGGCCCACACCCTGGCAAGCTCTGGGTGCCTCCTGCCCTCAGCTCTGAGCAGGCTCTGGCCTCTGGGCCCCGTAGTGCGGAAGGGCTTGCCGATACATACGCGTGGCTGAGGGGCCTGCAGGGCCGGTGCCCAGGCAGGGTGAGCTCTGAAGGAGAAGGCTTCCACAGTCCCCAACAGTCTCTGCATGGTGGCCCATCTCGTGCCAAACACCTGCCACCCACAGCGAGAAGACCCAGCCACTAGAAAGTCCAGAAGGGGCCCCGCCTTTTGCCTTTGGGCTGGGGTTTCTCCACCAGCTGGGCTCGCATGTGCCCCCTGCCTCACCCCCTGCCCCGCCCGCCCTTTCTCTGTGACACGTACAATGGACATGTCACAGAGGCAGGCGGAGCCGTCAGATATAAAAGGAGTGAGAAGCTCTCCCACTGTCACTCTCTGCTCTCAGATCAGGCACGCAGCAGCTCTGATATGGAACCCATGGACACCACACCTCCTTCCCACGCCATCATCTACCATTCTGCTCCTGTTTTCCCCAGCACCCCAGTTACGGCTTTGCCGGGCATCGGTGCTTCAGCAGGCAGCATGTCTGACCCCGAACCTATGGACACCACACCTCCTTCCCACGCCGTCATCTTCCGTTCTGCTCCTGTTTTCTCCAGCACCCCAGTTACGGCTTTGCCGGGCATCGGTGCTTTAGCAGGCAGCACCTCAGACCCCGAACCTATGGACACCACACCTCCTTCCCACGCCGTCATCTTCCATTCTGCTCCTTCTTTCTCCAGCACCCATTCACGGCTTTGGCGGTCACGGCGTTGGCGGGCATCGGTGCTTCGGCAGGCAGCACGTCTGACACCAAAGCTACGGACACCTCACCTCCTTTACGGGCTGACAAGACCCAACACATAGACCAACACTTCAAAGTTATGACAGAAAGTTGAGTAAGGTATACATTTGGAATTTCATTTATTATTATTAAAAAGCACAACTGTAGTGCTTAGACTATAACAAGTACTATTCTAAGTTCTTACCAAATATTAACCCACATATTCCTCATAATGGCAACCCTATAGGCAGGTAATGTTCTTTTTTTTGTGTGGTACGCAGGTCTCTCACTGTTGTGGCCTCTCCCGCTGCAGATCACAGGCTCTGGAAGCACAGGCTCAGCGGCCATGGCTCACGGGCCAAGCCACTCCACGGCATGTGGGATCCTCCCGAACCGGGGCACGAACCCGTGCCCCCTGCATCAGCAGGCGGACTCCCAACCACTGCACCACTATGGAAGCCCGGCAGGTAATATTCATAATATTCACTTTTGGGGGGAAACTGAGGCCCAGAGACGTTGAATAGCTTGCCTAATGCCACACAGTAAGTAGGTGGCAAAAACCCAGGAGTAAAACCAGACCTTCTTGACTTTCATCACTTTGCTGTGTCACCTTATTATAAGTTGTGGTTAGGGAAGGGACTAAATTGGCAAGACTCTGAACTCAAAGGAGAAGGGAGAAATGAGAAAATGAGTGATCCTAGAAACTAGAGAAGATTTAGGCTCAGAAATTTCTGATGATGAGACCCGGAAGATCAAGAACTTGGTTGGAATATTAACTTGGGGTAGTATCTGAATCCATTGAGAAATGGTTTTGTTTTGTGTAAAATTTAGAAAGGCCAGTTGGATGAAGATTAATGAAGAAAAAAGAAGGAAGGAAAAGGAAAAGGTGCCTTAAGTGAGACATAACCACTTCAATCTAAGTACTAGGGGTGTGGTCCTGTGGGAAAGGATGGAGCTCTCTCTACCAGGTTTGTCACCAGGATGAACAAGGAGAAACATGGCAAGCATTGTACTGGTTTTGATGATCCCTCAAAACCACGGCTTCAGTGTCCAAGAATGACCTACGGTAGCATAACTACTGTGTGTCAGACATGCCACTAAGTGTGTTTCCAGTCACACCTTTTAATTGGAGAAAAGGATCAATAGTCTATCTACCTAAGATCACACAGAGGGTGGGAGAACCCGTTTTTAAACCACCTGCCTCCAAATCCAGGTGCCAGGAGCCAGACTCAGCCTACAGGTCTCTTCTGCTCACCTGGAAGTGAAACCATGTGTCATGATTAGTGAAATCCTGTCTTCACTCATCAAGGTACCTTGAACACTTGCATGTCCTCCAAGTAGCATGTAGCATAAGCAAAAAGATGTTGGCCCCGGTATTGTCCAGGAACTTGGAATCAGCTCTGCCTAGTTACGCAGAGCTGGTTTAGAGTGGAGAGGACCACCGATCTTCCACCTGGGCAAGTGCCTTTTGACCTTCTGCCATCAGAGGGCCAAAAACTCCAGCCTGAGAATGTGCTGAGCCCTGTAGCCTATTACACCGGCTCAGAACAATGAGGAGCACATCTTTTTCCAATCACCTTGCCTCAAGCTCCCCATGACCCATACTGCCCTGCTTCTTTATTCTTTATCCCACAGATACCCCAAGCCCCTTGCTTTCGGGAAGGAGGATTTGAGACCTATTTTCACGTCACTTCCTCGCATGGCTGCCCTGTGAATAAACCTCCTCTTTGCTGCAAACCTCAGCATCTCAGTGTTTTGGCTTGCTGCGCCTCAGACACAATGGTTGGGAACAGTGGTAAAGGTCCCTTGCCTGTAAGGGAAGCTGGTGCCTAGTAGTCACTTTGTGGATGTTTTCTCCTCCCGGGGGGCAGACGTCCTGCTCTTCCGGAAAGGGAGAAATGCAGGAGCTGGACCCTTGCCCTCAGCATCACCGTCACCTAGGAGCTTCTCAGAAGGACAGAATCCAGACCCCACCCAGAACTACTGAATACCAGCCTGCATTTAACAAGATCCTCAAGGGAGGCACAGCCATGTGAAATTTGGAGAGGCACCAAGCTGTCATCCTCTTCTCCGCAGCTAATGAAAACCAAGCAAAGATTCATCCCAAGCCTACTCTGCCTCAGTCAATTGGATATCATATGAGCTCATTTAATCCTCCCCAGAACCTGCAAATGAGACTGCACATGCCACGGAGCAACTAAGACCGTGCGCCACAACTACCGAGCCTGCGCTCTAGAGCCCGTGAACCAAAACTACTGAAGCCCACACACCTACACTCCATGCTCAGCAACAACGAGAAGCCACCCCAATGAGAAGCCTGCGCACTGCAACAAAGAGTAGCCCCCGCTCACTGCAACTAGAGGAAGCCCACACACAGCAATGAAGAGCCTATGCAGCCAAAAATAAATAAATAAATAAACCTGTTAAAAAATAAATCGTGTTTTAGTAACTTACTAAAAGGCACACAATCAGTAAATCTGAGCAAGAATTCAATCCCAAATCTGTCACACTGAAGTTTAAGCTAGTACTTGAGATTAATAAAAACAGCACTAAATTAAAAGTTCAGAGATATTTTTTATTTCATACTCTTTCACTAACACTCTTTGGAGATAAATCATTTCATTTATATGGGCCTTAGTTTTTACAACTATAACAGCTGGAAGCTTGACTAGATGATCTGTATGTAGTTTTCCAATTCTAAAATGTTCCACCAATTTGGATTCCTACAATAACTGCTCTTGCAATACATGCATGCTGCCACCAAGTAGCAGTAGAGACTACTAGTTCCTTTTTTATCCCTAGTGGGGAGTGCATTTTGACATCAGACTTATCCGTCAATAGTACAACCTGTTAGTATAACTGTAAAATAACAGTATCTGGTATTGTCTCCTGCAAAGCAGAAGCTTTACATTGTGTCTGTGAGTCATATCAGCATCACCTGTAGGTTTTGAAACATAGAGGAAATCCAGAACCCATTGAATGAGAATCTTCAGAGACAGGACTTGGGCATCTGGATTTTGGGTCTCCCATCATTTGTATATTTTATTTCATTTTATTTTTTGCCTATGTACAATATTAGTCACATCCTTTTGAATCTTTAAAAGTTTCTTTTAGTTTTAAATGTTAGAATATTCCATAATCTTCACCTACTTTTCATAAGGTGTTATCTGTTATGTTTATTCGATCTTGTGCTTCTCCTGGTTAAGACTTCATTATTTTTTTTTCGGGGTCCTGCCTCATGTCTTGGAGGATCTTATTTCCCTGACCTGGGATTGGACCCCAGGGCCCCAGCAGTGAAAGCGCCAAGTTCTAACCACTGGAAAACCAGGGAATTCCCAAGGCTTCTGTTTTAAATGACTTCTTTTCCCACTCTAATTCATTCCTGGGATGAATTTCATGTTTGAACATTAAAGCAACCTGGCATTACCAAAATAAAGCTACTTTGATTCTGATATATGATTGTTTTACATACCATGGGTACAGTTTGTGCTTCTGTTTACACATTTTGTATGCATTTTCAAAAGAGAAACTGGCCTGTGATTCTATTCTTGTGATATTCTTTATAGTTTTGTTTTGTTTTGTTTTTAAGATTCTATACTTTATTTTTTATTTATTTATTTTTGGCTGCATTGGGTCTTCATTGTTGCACGCGAGCTTTCTGTAGTTGCGGTGAGCGGGGGGCTATTCTTTGTTGTGGTGAGTAGGCTTCTCCTTGCGGTGGCCTGTCTTGTTGTGGAGCACGGGCTCTAGGCATGCAGGCTTCAGTAGTTGCGGCACGCGGGCTCAGCAGTTGTGGCTTGCAGGCTCCAGAGCGCAGGCTCAGCAGTTGTGGCACGTGGGCGTAGTTGCTCCACGGCATGTGGGATCTTCCCCCACAAGGGCTCGAACCCGTGTCCCCTGCATTGGGAGGCGGATTCTTAACCACTGCACCATCAGGGAAGCCCTTCTTTGTACTTTTGATCTGAAGCTTATGTTGGCCTTATAAATACTTTGAGCAATATATAGTTTTCTGTTTCCTGGAAGATTTTAATGTAAGATTACCAATACTTCTTCCCTAAATATTTGGAAGAAGGTACTTGGAAACCCATGTATCCCTGGAAATCATTTTCTGTAAAGGTACTTAACTATACAAACAACTTTTTGTGTAGATACAGGCTTTGTAGATATTTTTTCTTTGTTGGGTTAGTCTTGTTAGGTTGCATTTGTTAAGAATGTGTAATTTTGGAAGAATTTTCAAATTTATAACTATAAAATTATCATAATTTTAACAGCTTTATTGGGATGTAATTTACATACCATAATTTCAACTCTTTTATGTATACAATTCAGTGGTTCTTAGTGTAACCACTAAAAGACTTGTGTAACCATCACAACAATCCAATTGTAGATTTTTGTCCCCCCACCAAAAACCCATTACACATTAACAAGGTTTTTTCATTCTCCTCAACCCTCTCAGCCCTAGGCAACCACTAATCGACTTCCTGTCTCTACAGATTGGCTATTCTGGGCATTTCATATAAATGGCACCATACAATATGTGATCTTTTGTGATTGGCTGCTTTAACTTTACATAATGCTTTCATGGTTCATTCATGTTGTAACATGGATCAATATTTCAGTCCTTTTTATAGCTGAATGCTATTCTATTGTACGGCTATTCCACATTTTGTTTCTTCATTTATCAGATTGACATTTGAATTATTTCCACCTTTTGTTTTTAGAAATATGCTTCTCTGAACATTCACGTACAAGCTTTGGTGCAGACATAAGTTTTTATTTCTCTTAGGTATATATTTAGTAATGGAACTGCTGGGTCATAGGGTAACTCGATGTTTAACACTTGCAGGAACTCTCAAGCTGTTTTGTAAAATGGCCGCGCCATTTTACATTCCCACCAGCAATGTATGTGGCTTTTAATCTCTTGTCTTACAGCCTAGCATGTCGTCTATGCTGGGAAACGTTTCATATGTAGTTCAGCAGGATGAGCATTTTACTGTTCGGTTGAGTGTTCTCTAGACATTTAGTAGGTCTTGTTAATTCATAGTCTTGTCCAAGTCTTCTATATCGTTGTTGATCTTCTGCCTAATTGTTCTATCCATTATTGACCGTGGAGTACTGAAGCCTCTACCTAATATTGTGCAATTATCTACTTCTTCCTTCAATTCTTCATGGGTTTTGGTATTTTCTTCTTCATGTAGTTTGGTTTTATCTTATTCAGGGCAAATATGTTAAAAATTTTGGTATCTTCCCTTTTTTATCATAAAATGTCCCTTTTCATATCTAGTAACTTTTTTGTTTGTTTTAAAGTCTATATTTTCTGGTATTAGTATAGCCACTTCAGCATGCTTATGGTTGCTATTTGCATGCACCTCTTATGTTTCAGTGAACTTTGTGAGAAGACAGGGCCTGGGAGCTGCGGCCTCACACTCGGGCTCCAGAGGAAGATGTGTGTGACACACCTCAAACTGACCCAAAACACGGAGCGAAACCAGCCATCTAGAGGTCTACAAGAGAGCCACTGCAGCTAGCCCATAGGTCCAAGGAAAATAAATTCTTTCCGATTTCTTCCAAAGCATTTTCACAGCAAGAGCTGACTAACACCACATCCTCCAAATCATTGTTATGTAAATGGCTGCCACCAGGCCTCCATGTAAGGTCATTGTGTACTCAAAATGTGAGAATTCTTGAACTCTCGGTGCCTCTCCAACACAATGTACATGGCTAAATTTCCGCCAATAAGTTCACTAATATACCACACAGATCTCCCTAAACTTTTATGAAATGCAATGCAAAGTTCTTTCTTTTCATTTTCTGCTTCGGCATAGTTAAAATGCTTTTTATCAATGTAAAACGGCTCTTGCTGTTTGGCTTCTGTGGTTAGAGTCTTTTGAACAATTTGGCTTTTCAGCTCCTAGGCTGTAAGGTTTGAATCAGCAAATGCCCCAAGGAGAAAAGCGGCAGCAAATGTCAAGCTTGCATCTGTGTTTCCCTTCTCTCCACAACTTGGCCCGCATGTCTTGGTGTCTCTCCAACATTCAGATGCCAGAGAACAGATGTTTTCTTACTTTATCCAGGTTTTCTAACATTTCTTTAGACTTCACCTGATCTTATGTTATTATTGAACTATCATCTCAATTACCACTAGGAAGAAAATTTACAATTTTTAGAGAAAAGGGAACCCTGGTACACTGTTGGTAGGGACGTAAACTGGTGCAGCCACTGTGGAAAACAGTATGGAGGGTTCTCCAAAACCTAAAAAGAGAACTACTATATGACCTCGCAACTCCACTCTTAGGTAGAAATCTGAAAAAACCAAAAACACGTGTTCTCAATAACATGTATTGGAAAAGATACATGCACCCCAATGTTTGCAGCCTCCTTGTGTACAATTACCAAGATATGGAAGCAACCTAAGTGTCATCAAGAGATGAACAGATAAAGAAGATATGGTACATATAACCAATGGCATACTACTCAGCCTTAAAAAAGAACAAAATTTTGCCATTTGCAGCAACATAGATGGACTTGGAGGGCATTGTGGTAAGTGAAATAAGTCAAACAGAAACAAATACTGTAGGATATCACCTCTATATGGAATCTAAAAAATACAACAATCTACCAAATATAACAAAACAGAAGGAGAGTTACAGATATAGAGAACAAACTAATGGTTGTCAGCGCGGAGGGGGAGGAGGGGGCAATACAGGGGTCGGGAAGTGAGAGATGTGAACTACTAGGTCCACAATAGGCTCAAGGATGTATTGTACAACACAGGGAATATAGGCAATATTTTGTAATAACTGTAAATGTAAAGTAACCTTTAAAAAGTATATAAAAATGTTTTTAAAAGAAATCATACTGAAAATTGGAAACAATTTAAATATCCATCAACAGGAAAATGCACATATAAATTATTGTATTTCCGTACATGGGAATCCTACATAGCGAGGAAAGTACATGAACTAGACAGATCTTTACGTGTCAGCATGGATGAACCTAGCAATGTAACACTAAATAAAGCAAGTAAGAAGACAAAATATAGAATACTATATGCGGCTTAAGCCACGAGTACTAAAAAATGTAGCATAAATAGAAAGGCGTCCATATCAGTGATGGAGACCAAGTTCAGAAGAGTGGTTACCCAGGGTCAGCTGGGGAGTGGCTGTGTTTGGGAAAGTGGTCACACCAGACTCTTCAACAGGAATGGAAATGTTTCAGTTCACACGCTCGCTGGAAGACAGAGGAGTGTCTGCGATGTTATAATGTGAGCATCTAGGGGATCTGATGCGCGGGAGCTGGTAGAGGGTGGAGGCATCCAGAAGGTGGTGGTAGAAGAGGAACGTTGTACACAGAACGCCTAAGGCCTGACCAGAGGACGACCACTGTTCTAGAAACTGGACACAAATCCAACTTCTACGGCCAACCTTAAAAGACAAACTGAGGCATATTTAAAATTTTAAGACTTTATGTGAGCAAAATTAGATTCAATTCAGGCACCACCAAAGTGGAACCGGTGAGGAGCGCTCCAGCCACAGGAGCTGCAGAGATGTTTATTTTAAAAGGGCAGAAGCAAAGCAAGGAAATGACTGATTTGTTATAGCTTTAAAGCCTAGTTGGTGGTTTGTGACCGGTTGTCCTCAGCGGTGTCCGTCACCCTGAGCCGTTGACAGGCTTAGATTTTCATTGCTTTACATAGGCGGCCGCATCACTAGAGCCACCACAGTCTAATGGCCCCCTGCAGGGTTAATTTACTAACACCAGTTGTCTCAGTCCTTCCTCTTACTCAGTCACTTCACTTCCTACGCCTCAGTTTCTCTTCTGTAAAGTGGACATTCAGTAGTAAATTCTCTGTGGAGGTGTCAGTGCCAAACAAAGTGATTATTAGTAACCATGATCATGTCCTGAATACACTGAACACGTCACCGTTTGCCAACCACCGTGTCAAGTCAGCAGAAACAACAGAAGTTAAGAGCTCTCCCAAAAATTCACACACCCGTGCACCAGGTAACGGACCACAGGCAGACGTTCACTCAGCCTTTCATTTGTCCCTCACGGAGTGCACGCTCTCTCCTAGGCGAGGTGAGCACAGACACTTAGTGGCAGTTTAATGACTTTTTAAATGCGTTGATACAACCATGTCTCACTTTTGTTTGGATCAGTCAGCAAACACTTTTTGTAAACCCCAAACTCTCCACACCTCCTACCTTTCACGCCACACTAGTCTCGAATCTCCCGCCCCTGCTCCTAACGCTCGGTCCCCATGGGAGGCGGGGCTGCGTGCTCACACACAGAGGAGCAGGTGGAGGTCTTCGATCCCCGCCCACACTGCGCTGCCCGCAGGTTTGAACCACAGCGTGGAGAGCGAAGAGGTCTGAGCCAACGTGAGCACAGCATCGAGGGGCCTGCCTAGCTGGGGCCAGTGGCCCTGTGTCTTCTGCCTGCAACGCGGGTCCTGCGCACGCTGCACCTGAGGGTATGGGAGGTTAACCGGGGTCCCCAGGCAGGTGTGAGCATCGTGTCCGCAGCCAGCGTCCCCGAGGCCATGCTGCGGCAATGATCACTTGGTGAAGCTGAGCCGTGACAGCGCGGGAATATATCAGGGAAGTGCTGGAGAAAAACAGAAAGCAGGGAAGGGAGATGGAGATTGTTATCTGCTAGGAGGAGGCTGCTAACTGAAACTAAGTGATCCCTGAGGACTTTCTGGGGAAGATAAAATTTAAGAGGGAGCAAGGAGCATATCTGGGAAGTGAATAGTACAGGTAGAGGGAACAGCCAGATGGAAAGTCAATGAGGCAAGAGTAGGCTGGAGTACCCAAGGAGCAGAAAGGATGTCAGTGTGTGGAAAACAGAGCAAGCAAAGTGGAGAGGAGAAGGAAACAGTCAGACACGAAACAGAGGTCCACATTTCTAGGGCTCTGGAGGCACTTTGAGGACTTTGCTTCTTCTGTGAAGAAGCCATTGAAGAGATTTCAGTGACATGATCTGACTTATGTTTAAACAGGATCTCTCTGGATGCCATGTTGATTAGAGAGTGTAGGAGAGTAAGGACAAGCCCCAGAAGACCAAGAGTTGATTCAAAGAAGTGATTACTCAAACATGGTCCCCCTCCTCAGTGAGGACGCAGAGCAGGAATCGGCAAATAATGGCCACAAATCAAATCAGGCTCTCAGCCTGGATCTGTGGGACTGTGAGCTAATAATGGTTCTCACGTTTAGAAAGCTTGTTGAAGAAGAAAGAGGAGAAGCTACAGAAGCTGTATATGGCCCACAAAGCCTAAGATACTTAAAATCCAGAAAATGCTTTCCAACACCTGATGTAAAGCATGTGGCTCGTAGGAGGTGCTCAACAAAATTTGGAAGAGGAATACATGTGTCAATTAGTTCCTGAAAACATTGTAAAGAGATAGGTGTCAAGAAACATTTATCCCTTCACCCTTAACCTTCACAAATGATGCCATTTCCATCGAGCTATTGAAAACTATATTCTGGCTTTCAAAACAATAAACCAGGGGGCATTTTATCACATAAGCAAGGTCATAAACAACTGTCGAGTAAAGTTGAAAGAGCAACAGATCAAATAATAACAAAAAACATTTTTATAGATTTTTAAGCCTTACAAAGCATTTTCATGTTCATTCTCTAATTTAATCCTCAAATCTACTCCATGAGATAGTTATTATTTTCCCTTTAGAAATGACCACATATTACAATCCTCAGTGATTGCTCAAGAAAAGCTGAAATCTTGAGTGCCACATCAATTAATGCCAAGGTTGGGTTTTTTCCCATGGGAACATTGGCTGCTAAAATCCACAGGGATTTTCAGCTCAAGATGGCAGACAAGGAAACATATTCACTTTCTGTTCCTCCTGAAACCATATTTAAACAATACTGTAGAAATACCAAAATTAATCAACCAATCAAAGCCAAGACACTTTGGAAGTCATCCACCACAAAAAGATTTCAACACATTTCGAGAAGGCAAACAATGAAATGGAGGAGCCATGAATAAAATAATGAAGAAAAGACTAACCCTAAGTAAGGTCTGAACAAACCCAGTCAGCTTTTGCTGAGCTCTGGTTATAGTAAAGGGCAGAGGAAAGAAGAGGGGCTGAAAACAAGGAGACAAAAGTCATTTTAGGAAAAAAAGGTCATTTCATGAGCTCCAGGGAGCACTCCGCCTGCTGCCATACTAACTCATGAATTACAATGGATTGTTGGTAAGCAAGATGAGAAAACAGGGAAGAAACCAAACAAACAAAAATCAAGACATTGTTTCTTACTGAACTCTTCTCAAATGAGATCGAGGAATTAGGGTTCAATGCCACAGCTGTAAATCATCTCTGCTCTTGGAGAGGTTAGAAAGGGCTTATAATATTTACCCTTTTCTTTCAGACATAATTTAGGTGTGAGCAAAAGCTTTTTGTGTCCTCCAACCCCAAAGTTTATTGGGGATGGAAGTCCAAATTTGCTGTGACATACCATGAAAAGAATCTCATGAGCAAAGGGTCCAACTAATTCTGGAATATATGAATTACGCCCAGTGTTATTTTCAATAGACTTTGAACAAAAATATATAAATACATTTTGACTGATTTATACGATTCTGGGTCCTGAAACTTCTACATGTCACCTGTGTGATACATAACACACAATGTCAGCCCCAGGAGAGAGAAAACACTCCAATGAAGCAAGCCAAAGACACAAGTTTTAAACAAGGTCAAGTGATGTGTAGACCATCAGCTTCCAGCTCCTGAATAACAACACATGTTTCCCTTGTCCTAGACACCCAAGAGTACGTCTCCTCTCTTGGGCGTAAGAATCTCTCGAGTTACATATGTGTAATAAAGAGTGGACCCAGCTGGCATACTCACAATGACCAAATTGTGTTGATGGTACTTTAAACCAATACATCGCTCCACGCTGAAGTTGCAATAAAGGATATATTTGCTTTCTAGACATGAATGAGACGCCTTGTTGGATATACGCCAGGAAGGCCAGAGAAACTGCCTTCTAATCCATACGGAACAATTCACTGGTGAATTCCTTTCAGGATAGCCCATGATTTATCTAGACTACAATCTTTACATATCTGGATCCTTCAATCTAGACAAAGGGAAAATCCGGCCTTCAAGCCTCAGTTAGAAATGTGGAAGGGCAGCACCAATGGTAGCACCAGCTGACAACTGGTGGTCTTTGACCTGTATCTTCTGAGATTAGAACACAGTGTGGTGGATGACCAATTCATGTGTTGAACAAAAGAAGACCACCTACAGGACAGTGTAGCTGTTCGTTACAGGTATGGCACTTAGGGCTAAGTACCATAAGGACTACAAGAAAAAATGAAAAACAAGTAACACATGAAGCATATATGATAAGGTGGCACCGCAGTCCAGAACATGAGCTCTGGAATCACACAGGCTTGCTTCGAATCCCGGCTAAGCCACTACCATCTGTATACCCTGAAGAACAGTGCAAGGTTTAAATGTTGTTTGACCAAATTTCAAAAAAGAAGTGAAGAAAGAACCTACCTGCCAGGAAGGGACATCGTGGGGTGCAGCATCCAGTCGGATCAGGGCTCTGCATCTGCTGCTCAGAAACCTTCGCCACCTGGCTCATGGTGATGCTGGCAGCTGAGCAGCCCTGGAGAAGGCGATCCTGTCTCCAGGCCTCGCAGAGCAGCTGGGGATGTCCCCGGAGGAGGTGGCCCACACCCTGGCAAGCTCTGGGTGCCTCCTGCCCTCAGCTCTGAGCAGGCTCTGGCCTCTGGGCCCCATAGTGGGGAAGGGCAGGGCGATACATACGCGTGGCTGAGGGGCCTGGAGGGCCGGTGCCAAGACAGGGTGAGCTCTGAAGGAGAAGGCTTCCACAGTCCCCAACAGTCTCTGCATGGTGGCCCATCCTGTGCCAAACACCTGCCACCCACAGCGAGAAGACCCAGCCACTAGAAAGTCCAGAAGGGGCCCCGCCTTCTGCCTTTGGGCTGGGGTTTCTCCACCAGCTGGGCTCGCATGTGTCCCCTGCCTCACCCCCTGCCCCTCCCGCCCTTTCTCTGTGACACGTACAATGGACATGTCACAGAGGCAGGCGGAGCCGTCGGATATAAAAGCAGTGAGAAGCTCTCCCACTGTCACTCTCTGCTCTCAGATCAGGCACGCAGCAGCTCTGATATGGAACCCATGGACACCACACCTCCTTCCCACGCCATCATCTACCATTCTGCTCCTGTTTTCCCCAGCACCCCATTTACGGCTTTGCCGGGCATCGGTGCTTCAGCAGGCAGCACGTCTGACCCCGAACCTATGGACACCACACCTCCTTCCCACGCCGTCATCTTCCATTCTGCTCCTGTTTTCTCCAGCACCCCAGTTACGGCTTTGCCGGGCATCGGTGCTTCAGCAGGCAGCACCTCAGACCCCGAACCTATGGACACCACACCTCCTTCCCACGCCGTCATCTTCCATTCTGCTCCTGCTTTCTCCAGCACCCGTTCACGGCTTTGGCGGTCACGGCGTTGGCGGGCATCAGTGCTTCGGCAGGCAGCACGTCTGACACCAAAGCTACGGACACCTCACCTCCTTTACAGGCTGACAAGACCCAACACATACACCAACACTTCAAAGTTATGACAGAAAGTTGAGTAAGGTATACATTTGGAATTTCATTTATTATTATTAAAAAGCACAACTGTAGTGCTTAGACTATAACAAGTACTATTCTAAGTTCTTACCAAATATTAACCCACATATTCCTCATAATGGCAACCCTATAGGCAGGTGATGTTCTTTTTTTTGTGGTACGCAGGCCTCTCACTGTTGTGGCCTCTCCCGCTGCAGATCACAGGCTCTGGACGCGCAGGCTCAGCGGCCATGGCTCACGGGCCCAGCCGCTCCACGGCATGTGGGATCCTCCCGGACCGGGGCACGAACCCGTGCCCCCTGCATCAGCAGGCGGACTCACAACCACTGCACCACTATGGAAGCCCGGCAGGTAATATTCATAATATTCACTTTTGGGGGGAAACTGAGGCCCAGAGACGTTGAATAGCTTGCCTAATGCCACACAGTAAGTAGGTGGCAAAAACCCAGGAGTAAAACCAGACCTTCTTGACTTTCATCACTTTTCTGTGTCACCTTATTATAAGTTGTGGTTAGGGAAGGGACTCAATTGGCAAGACTCTGAACTCAAAGGAGAAGGGAGAAATGAGAAAATGAGTGATCCTAGAAACTAGAGAAGATTTAGGCTCAGAAATTTCTGATGATGAGACCCGGAAGATCAAGAACTTGGTTGGAATATTAACTTGGGGTAGTATCTGAATCCATTGAGAAATGGTTTTGTTTTGTGTAAAATTTAGAAAGGCCAGTTGGATGAAGATTAATGAAGAGAAAAGAAGGAAGGAAAAGGAAAAGGTGCCTTAAGTGAGACATAACCACTTCACTCTAAGTACTAGGGGTGTGGTCCTGTGGGAAAGGATGGAGCTCTCTCTACCAGGTTTGTCACCAGGATGAACAAGGAGAAACATGGCAAGCATTGTACTGGTTTTGATGATCCCTCAAAACCACGGCTTCAGTTTCCAAGAATGACCTACGGTAGCATAACTACTGTGTGTCAGACATGCCACTAAGTGTGTTTCCAGTCACACCTTTTAATTGGAGAAAAGGATCAATAGTCTATCTCCCTAAGATCACACAGAAGGTGGGGGAGCCCGTTTTTAAACCACCTGCCTCCAATTCCAGGTGCCAGGAGCCAGACTCAGCCTACAGGTCTCTTCTGCTCACCTGGAAGTGAAACCATGTGTCATGATTAGTGCAATCCTGTCTTCACTCATCAAGGTACCTTGAACACTTGCACGTCCTCCAAGTAGCATGTAGCATAAGCAAATTGATGTTTGCCCCGGTATTGTCCAGGAACTTGGAATCATCTGTGCCTAGTTACGCGGAGCTGGTTTAGAGTGGAGAGGCCCACCGATCTTCCACCTGGGCTAGTGCCTTTTGACCTTCTGCCATCAGAGGTCCAAAAACTCCAGCCTGACAATGTGCTGAGCCCTGTAGCCTATTACACCGGCTCAGAACAATGAGGAGCACATCTTTTTCCAATCACCTTGCCTCAAGCTCCCCATGACCCATACTGCCCTGCTTCTTCATTCTTTATCCCACAGATACCCCAAGCCCCTTGCTTTCAGGAAGGAGGATTTGAGACCTATTTTCACGTCACTTCCTCGCATGGCTGCCCTGTGAATAAACCTCCTCTTTGCTGCAAACCTCAGCATCTCAGTGTTTTGGCTTGCTGCACCTCAGACACAATGCTTGGGAGAAGTGCTAAAGGTCCCTTGCCTGTAAGGGATGTTGGTGCCTAGTAGTCACTTTGTGGATGTTTTCTCCTCCCGGGGGGCAGACGTCCTGCTCTTCCGGAAAGGGAGAAATGCAGGAGCTGGACCCTTGCCCTCAGCATCACCGTCACCTAGGAGCTTCTTCGAAGGACAGAATCCAGACCCCACCCTGAACTACTGAATACCAGCCTGCATTTAACAAGATCCTCAAGGGAGGCACAGCCATGTGAAATTTGGAGAGGCACCAAGCTGTCATCCTCTTCTCTGCAGCTAATGAAAACCAAGCAAAGATTCATCCCAAGCCTACTCTGCCTCAGTCAATTGGATATCATATGAGCTCATTTAATCCTCCCCAGAACCTGCAAATGAGACTGCACATGCCACGGAGCAACTAAGACCGTGCGCCACAACTACCGAGCCTGCGCTCTAGAGCCCGTGAACCAAAACTACTGAAGCTCACACACCTACACATGCTCAGCAACAACGAGAAGCCACCCCAATGAGAAGCCTGCGCACTGCAACAAAGAGTAGCCCCCGCTCACTGCAACTAGAGAAAGCCCACACACAGCAATGAAGAGCCTATGCAGCCAAAAATAAATAAATAAATAAACCTGTTAAAAAATAAATCGTGTTTTAGTAACTTACTAAAAGGCACACAATCAGTAAATCTGAGCAAGAATTCAATCCCAAATCTGTCACACTGAAGTTTAAGCTAGTACTTGAGATTAATAAAAACAGCACTAAATTAAAAGTTCAGAGATATTTTTTATTTCATACTCTTTCACTAACACTCTTTGGAGATAAATCATTTCATTTATATGGGCCTTAGTTTTTACAACTATAACAGTTGGAAGCTTGACTAGATGATCTGTATGTAGTTTTCCAATTCTAAAATGTTCCACTAATTTGGATTCCTACAATAACTGCTCTTGCAATACATGCATGCTGCCACCAAGTAGCAGTAGAGACTACTAGTTCCTTTTTTTTTTTTTTTTTTTTTTTTTTTTTGCGGTACGCGGGCCTCTCACTGTTGTGGCCTCTCCCGTTGCGGAGCACAGGCTCCGGACGCACAGGCTCAGCGGCCATGGCTCACGGGCCCAGCCGCTCCGCGGCATATGGGATCCTCCCGGATCGGGGCACGAACCCGTATCCCCTGCATCGGCAGGCGGACTCTCAACCACTGCGTCACCAGGGAGGCCCACTAGTTCCTTTTTTATCCCTAGTGGGGAGTGCATTTTGACATCAGACTTATCCGTCAATAGTACAACCTGTTAGTATAACTATAAAATAACAGAATCTGGTATTGTCTCCTGCAAAGCAGAAGCTTTACATTGTGTCTGTGAGTCATATCAGAATCACCTGTAGGTTTTGAAACATAGAGGAAATCCAGAACCCATTGAATGAGAATCTTCAGAGACAGGACTTGGGCATCTGGATTTTGGGTCTCCCATCATTTGTATATTTTATTTCATTTTATTTTTTGCCTATGTACAATATTAGTCACATCCTTTTGAATCTTTAAAAGTTTCTTTTTGTTTTAAATGTTAGAATATTCCATAATCTTCACCTACTTTTCATAAGGTGTTATCTGTTACGTTTATTCGATCTTGTGCTTCTCCTGGTTAAGACTTCATTATTTTTTTTTCGGGGCCCTGCCTCATGTCTTGGAGGATCTTATTTCCCTGACCTGGGATTGGACCCCAGGGCCCCAGCAGTGAAAGCGCCAAGTTCTAACCACTGGAAAACCAGGGAATTCCCAAGGCTTCTGTTTTAAATGACTTCTTTTCCCACTCTAATTCATTCCTGGGATGAATTTCATGTTTGAACATTAAAGCAACCTGGCATTACCAAAATAAAGCTACTTTGATTCTGATATATGATTGTTTTACATACCATGGGTACAGTTTGTGCTTCTGTTTACACATTTTGCATGCATTTTCAAAAGAGAAACTGGCCTGTGATTCTATTCTTGTGATATTCTTTATAGTTTTGTTTTGTTTTGTTTTTAAGATTCTATACTTTATTTTTTATTTATTTATTTTTGGCTGCATTGGGTCTTCATTGTTGCACGCGAGCTTTCTGTAGTTGCGGTGAGCGGGGGGCTATTCTTTGTTGTGGTGAGTAGGCTTCTCCTTGCGGTGGCCTGTCTTGTTGTGGAGCACGGGCTCTAGGCATGCAGGCTTCAGTAGTTGCGGCACGCGGGCTCAGCAGTTGTGGCTCGCAGGCTCCAGAGCGCAGGCTCAGCAGTTGTGGCACGTGGGCATAGTTGCTCCACGGCATGTGGGATCTTCCCCCACAAGGGCTCGAACTCGTGTCCCCTGCATTGGGAGGTGGATTCTTAACCACTGCACCATCAGGGAAGCCCTTCTTTGTACTTTTGATCTGAAGCTTATGTTGGCCTTATAAATACTTTCAGCAATATATAGTTTTCTGTTTCCTGGAAGATTTTTATGTAAGATTACCAATACTTCTTCCCTAAATATTTGGAAGAAGGTACTTGGAAACCCATGTATCCCTGGAAATCATTTTCTGTAAAGGTACTTAACTATACAAACAACTTTTTGTGTAGATACAGGCTTTGTAGATATTTTTTCTTTGTTGGGTTAGTCTTGTTAGGTTGCATTTGTTAAGAATGTGTAATTTTGGATGAATTTTCAAATTTATAACTATAAAATTATCATAATTTTAACAGCTTTATTGGGATGTAATTTACATACCATAATTTCAACTCTTTTATGTATACAATTCAGTGGTTCTTAGTGTAACCACTAAAAGACTTGTGTAACCATCACAACAATCCAATTGTAGATTTTTGTCCCCCCACCAAAAACCCATTACACATTAACAAGGTTTTTTCATTCTCCTCAACCCTCTCAGCCCTAGGCAACCACTAATCGACTTCCTGTCTCTACAGATTGGCTATTCTGGGCATTTCATATAAATGGCACCATACAATATGTGATCTTTTGTGATTGGCTGCTTTAACTTTACATAATGCTTTCATGGTTCATTCATGTTGTAACATGGATCAATATTTCAGTCCTTTTTATAGCTGAATGCTATTCTATTGTACAGCTATTCCACATTTTGTTTCTTCATTTATCAGATTGACATTTGAATTATTTCCACCTTTTGTTTTTAGAAATATGCTTCTCTGAACATTCACGTACAAGCTTTGGTGCAGACATAAGATTTTATTTCTCTTAGGTATATATTTAGTAATGGAACTGCTGGGTCATAGGGTAACTCGATGTTTAACACTTGCAGGAACTCTCAAGCTGTTTTGTAAAATGGCCGTGCCATTTTACATTCCCACCAGCAATGTATGTGGCTTTTAATCTCTTGTCTTACAGCCTAACATGTCGTCTATGCTGGGAATCGTTTCACATGTAGTTGAGCAGGATGAGCATTTTACTGTTCGGTTGAGTGTTCTCTAGACATTTAGTAGGTCTTGTTAATTCATAGTCTTGTCCAAGTCTTCTATATCGTTGTTGATCTTCTGCCTAATTGTTCTATCCATTATTGACCGTGGAGTACTGAAGCCTCTACCTAATATTGTGCAATTATCTACTTCTTCCTTCAATTCTTCATGGGTTTTGGTATTTTCTTCTTCATGTAGTTTGGTTTTATCTTATTCAGGGCAAATATGTTAAAAATTTTGGTATCTTCCCTTTTTATCATAAAATGTCCCTTTTCATATCTAGTAACTTTTTTGTTTGTTTTAAAGTCTATATTTTCTGGTATTAGTATAGCCACTTCAGCATGCTTATGGTTGCTATTTGCATGCACCTCTTATGTTTCAGTGAACTTTGTGAGAAGACAGGGCCTGGGAGCTGCGGCCTCACACTCGGGCTCCAGAGGAAGATGTGTGTGACACACCTCAAACTGACCCAAAACACGGAGCAAAACCAGCCATCTAGAGGTCTACAAGAGAGCCACTGCAGCTAGCCCATAGGTCCAAGGAAAATAAATTCTTTCCGATTTCTTCCAAAGCATTTTCACAGCAAGAGCTGACTAACACCACATCCTCCAAATCATTGTTATGTAAATGGCTGCCACCAGGCCTACATGTAAGGTCATTGTGTACTCAAAATGTGAGAATTCTTGAACTCTCGGTGCCTCTCCAACACAATGTACATGGCTAAATTTCCGCCAATAAGTTCACTAATATACCACACAGATCTCCCTAAACTTTTATTAAATGCAATGCAAAGTTCTTTCTTTTCATTTTCTGCTTCGGCATAGTTAAAATGCTTTTTATCAATGTAAAACGGCTCTTTCTGTTTGGCTTCTGTGGTTAGAGTCTTTTGAACTCTTTGGCTTTTCAGCTCCTAGGCTGTAAGGTTTGAATCAGCAAATGCCCCAAGGAGAAAAGCGGCAGCAAATGTCAAGCTTGCGTCTGTGTTTCCCTTCTCTCCACAACTTGGCCCGCATGTCTTGGTGTCTCTCCAACATTCAGATGCCAGAGAACAGATGTTTTCTTACTTTATCCAGGTTTTCTAAGATTTCTTTAGACTTCACCTGATCTTATGTTATTATTGAACTATCATCTCAATTACCACTAGGAAGAAAATTTACAATTTTTAGAGAAAAGGGAACCCTGGTACACTGTTGGTAGGGACGTAAACTGGTGCAGCCACTGTGGAAAACAGTATGGAGGGTTCTCCAAAACCTAAAAAGAGAACTACTATATGACCTCGCAACTCCACTCTTAGGTAGAAATCTGAAAAAACCAAAAATACGTGTTCTCAAAAACATGTATTGGAAAAGATACATGCACCCCAATGTTCGCAGCCTCCTTGTGTACAATTACCAAGATATGGAAGCAACCTAAGTGTCATCAAGAGATGAACAGATAAAGAAGATATGGTACATATAACCAATGGCATACTACACAGCCGTAAAAAAGAACAAAATTTTGCCATTTGCAGCAACATAGATGGACTTGGAGGGCATTGTGGTAAGTGAAATAAGTCAAACAGAAACAAATACTGTAGGATATCACCTCTATATGGAATCTAAAAAATACAACAATCTACCAAATATAACAAAACAGAAGGAGAGTTACACATATAGAGAACAAACTAATGGTTGCCAGCGCGGAGGGGGAGGAGGGGGCAATACAGGGTTCGGGAAGTGAGAGATGTGAACTACTAGGTCCACAATAGGCTCAAGGATGTATTGTACAACACAGGGAATATAGGCAATATTTTGTAATAACTGTAAATGTAAAGTAACCTTTAAAAAGTATATAAAAATGTTTTTAAAAGAAATCATACTGAAAATTGGAAACAATTTAAATATCCATCAACAGGAAAATGCACATATAAATTATTGTATTTCCGTACATGGGAATCCTGCATAGCGAGGAAAGTACATGAACTAGACAGATCTTTACGTGTCAGCATGGATGAACCTAGCAATGTAACACTAAATAAAGCAAGTAAGAAGACAAAATATAGAATACTATATGCGGCTTAAGCCACGAGTACTAAAAAATGTAGCATAAATAGAAAGGCGTCCATATCAGTGATGGAGACCAAGTTCAGAAGAGTGGTTACCCAGGGTCAGCTGGGGAGTGGCTGTGTTTGGGAAAGTGGTCACACCAGACTCTTCAACAGGAATGGAAATGTTTCAGTTCACACGCTCGCTGGAAGACAGAGGAGTGTCTGCGATGTTATAATGTGAGCATCTAGGGGATCTGATGCGCGGGAGCTGGTAGAGGGTGGAGGCATCCAGAAGGTGGTGGTAGAAGAGGAACGTTGTACACAGAACGCCTAAGACCTGACCAGAGGACGACCACTGTTCTAGAAACTGGACACAAATCCAACTTCTACGGCCAACCTTAAAAGACAAACTGAGGCATATTTAAAATTTTAAGACTTTATGTGAGCAAAATTAGATTCAATTCAGGCACCACCAAAGTGGAAGTGGTGAGGAGCACTCCAGCCACAGGAGCTGCAGAGATGTTTATTTTAAAAGGGAAGAAGCAAAGCAAGGAAATGACTGATTTGCTATAGCTTTAAAGCCTAGTTGGTGGTTTGTGACCGGTTGTCCTCAGCGGTGTCCGTCACCCTGAGCCGTTGACAGGCTTAGATTTTCGTTGCTTTACATAGGCGGCCGCATCACTAGAGCCACCACAGTCTAATGGCCCCCTGCAGGGTTAATTTACTAACACCAGTTGTCTCAGTCCTTCCTCTTACTCAGTCACTTCACTTCCTACGCCTCAGTTTCTCTTCTGTAAAGTGGACATTCAGTAGTAAATTCTCTGTGGAGGTGTCAGTGCCAAACAAAGTGATTATTAGTAACCATGATCATGTCCTGAATACACTGAACACGTCACAGTCTGCCAACCACCGTGTCAAGTCAGCAGAGACAACAGAAATTAAGAGCTCTCCCAAAAATTCACACACCCGTTCACCTGGTAACGGACCACAGGCAGACGTTCACTCAGCCTTTCATTTGTCCCTCACGGAGTGCACGCTCTCTCCTAGGCGGGGTGAGCACAGACACTTAGTGGCAGTTTAATGACTTTTTAAATGCGTTGATACAACCATGTCTCACTTTTGTTTGGATCAGTCAGCAAACACTTTTTGTAAACCCCAAACTCTCCACACCTCCTACTTTCACGCCACACTAGTCTCGAATCTCCCGCCCCTGCTCCTAAGGCTGGGTCCCCATGGGAGGCGGGGCTGCGTGCTGACACACAGAGGAGCAGGTGGAGGTCTTCGATCCCCGCCCACACTGCGCTGCCCGCAGGTTTGAACCACAGCGTGGTGAGCGAAGAGGTCTGAGCCAACGTGAGCACAGCATCGAGGGGCCTGCCTAGCTGGGGCCAGTGGCCCTGTGTCTTCTGCCTGCAACGTGGGTCCTGCGCACGCTGCACCTGAGGGTATGGGAGGTTAGCCGGGGTCCCCAGGCAGGTGTGAGCATCGTGTCCGCAGCCAGCGTCCCCGAGGCCACGCTGCGGCAATGATCACTTGGTGAAGCTGAGCCGTGAAAGCGCGGGAATATATCAGGGAAGTGCTGGAGAAAAACAGAAAGCAGGGAAGGGAGATGGAGATTGTTATCTGCTAGGAGGAGGCTGCTAACTGAAACTAAGTGATCCCTGAGGACCTTCTGGGGAAGATAAAATTTAAGAGGAAGCAAGGAGCATATCTGGGAAGTGAATAGTACAGGTAGAGGGAACAGCCAGATGGAAAGTCAATGAGGCAAGAGTAGGCTGGAGTACCCAAGGAGCAGAAAGGATGTCAGTGTGTGGAAAACAGAGCAAGCAAAGTGGAGAGGAGAAGGAAACATCAGACACGAAACAGAGGTCCACATTTCTAGGGCTCTGGAGGCACTTTGAGGACTTTGCTTCTTCTGTGAAGAAGCCATTGAAGAGATTTCAGTGACATGATCTGACTTATGTTTAAACAGGATCTCTCTGGATGCCATGTTGATTAGAGAGTGTAGGAGAGTAAGGACAAGCCCCAGAAGACCAAGAGTTGATTCAAAGAAGTGATTACTCAAACATGGTCGCCCTCCTCAGTGAGGACGCAGAGCAGGAATTGGCAAATAATGGCCACAAATCAAATCAGGCTCTCAGCCTGGATCTGTGGGACTGTGAGCTAATAATGGTTCTCACGTTTAGAAAGCTTGTTGAAGAAGAAAGAGGAGAAGCTACAGAAGCTCTATATGGCCCACAAAGCCGAAGATATTTAAAATCCAGAAAATGCTTTCCAACACCTGATGTAAAGCATGTGGCTCGTAGGAGGTGCTCAACAAAATTTGGAAGAGGAATACATGTGTCAATTAGTTCCTGAAAACATTGTAAAGAGATAGGTGTCAAGAAACATTTATCCCTTCACCCTTAACCTTCACAAATGATGCCATTTCCATCGAGCTATTGAAAACTATATTCTGGCTTTCAAAACAATAAACCAGGGGGCATTTTATCACCTAAGCAAGGTCATAAACAACTGTCGAGTAAAGTTGAAAGAGCAACAGATCAAATAATAACAAAAAACATCTTTATAGATTTTTAAGCCTTACAAAGCATTTTCATGTTCATTCTCTAATTTAATCCTCAAATCTACTCCATGAGATAGTTATTATTTTCCCTTTAGAAATGACCACATATTACAATCCTCAGTGATTGCTCAAGAAAAGCTGAAATCTTGAGTGCCACATCAATTAATGCCAAGGTTGGGTTTTTTCCCATGGGAACATTGGCTGCTAAAATCCACAGGGATTTTCAGCTCAAGATGGCAGACGAGGAAACATATTCACTTTCTGTTCCTCCTGAAACCATATTTAAACAATACTGTAGAAATACCAAAATTAATCAACCAATCAAAGCCAAGACACTTTGGAAGTCATCCACCACAGAAAGATTTCAACACATTTCGAGAAGGCAAACAATGAAATGGAGGAGCCATGAATAAAATAATGAAGAAAAGACTAACCCTAAGTAAGGTCTGAACAAACCCAGTCAGCTTTTGCTGAGCTCTGGTTATAGTAAAGGGCAGAGGAAAGAAGAGGGGCTGAAAACAAGGAGACAAAAGTCATTTTAGGAAAAAAAGGTCATTTCATGAGCTCCAGGGAACACTCCGCCTGCTGCCATACTAACTCATGAATTACAATGGATTGTTGGTAAGCAAGATGAGAAAACAGGGAAGAAACCAAACAAACAAAAATCAAGACATTGTTTCTTACTGAACTCTTCTCAAATGAGATCGAGGAATTAGGGTTCAATGCCACAGCTGTAAATCATCTCTGCTCTTGGAGAGGTTACAAAGGGCTTATAATATTTACCCTTTTCTTTCAGACAAAATTTAGGTGTCCGCAAAAGCTTTTTGTGTCCTCCAACCCCAAAGTTTATTGGGGATGGAAGTCCAAATTTGCTGTGACATACCATAAAAAGTATCTCATGAGCAAAGGGTCCAACTAATTCTGGAATATATGAATTACGCCCAGTGTTATTTTCAATAGACTTTGAACAAAAATATATAAATACATTTTGACTGATCTATACGATTCTGGGTCCTGAAACTTCTACATGTCACCTGTGTGATACATAACACACAATGTCAGCCCCAGGAGAGAGAAAACACTCCAATGAAGCAAGCCAAAGACACAAGTTTTAAACAAGGTCAAGTGATGTGTAGACCATCAGCTTCCAGCTCCTGAATAACAACACATGCTTCCCTTGTCCTAGACACCCAAGAGTACGTCTCCTCTCTTGGGCGTAAGAATCTCTCGAGTTACATATGTGTAATGAAGAGTGGACCCAGCTGGCATACTCACAATGACCAAATTGTGTTGATGGTACTTTAAACCAATACATCGCTCCACGCTGAAGTTGCAATAAAGGATATATTTGCTTTCTAGACATGAATGAGACGCCTTGCTGGATATACGCCAGGAAGGCAAGAGAAACTGCCTTCTAATCCATACGGAACAATTCACTGGTGAATTCCTTTCAGGATAGCCCATGATTTATCTAGACTACAATCTTTTCATATCTGCATCCTTCAATCTAGACAAAGGGAAAATCCGGCCTTCAAGCCTCAGTTAGAAATGTGGAAGGGCAGCACCAATGGTAGCACCAGCTGACAACTGGTGGTCTTTGACCTGTATCTTCTGAGATTCGAACACAGTGAGGTGGATGACCAATTCATGTGTTGAACAAAAGAAGACCTCCTACAGGACAGTGTAGCTGTTCGTTACAGGTATGGCACTTAGGGCTAAGTACCATAAGGACTACAAGAAAAAATGAAAAACAAGTAACACATGAAGCATATATGATAAGGTGGCACCGCAGTCCAGAACACGAGCTCTGGAATCACACAGGCTTGCTTCGAATCCCGGCTAAGCCACTACCATCTGTATACCCTGAAGAACAGTGCAAGGTTTAAATGTTGTTTGACCAAATTTCAAAAAAGAAGTGAAGAAAGAACCTACCTGCCAGGAAGGGACATCGTGGGGTGCAGCATCCAGTCGGATCAGGGCTCTGCATCTCCTGCTCAGAAACCTTCGCCACCTGGCTCATGGTGATGCTGGCAGCTGAGCAGCCCTGGAGAAGGCGATCCTGTCTCCAGGCCTCGCAGAGAAG
The DNA here is from genome assembly GCF_949752795.1 of Hyperoodon ampullatus. Taxonomy (NCBI): domain Eukaryota; kingdom Metazoa; phylum Chordata; class Mammalia; order Artiodactyla; family Ziphiidae; genus Hyperoodon; species Hyperoodon ampullatus. The sequence continues at coordinate 139,842,197 of NC_136915.1, read as the reverse complement.
CTGGCGAGGTCCCCGGAGGAGGTGGCCCACACCCTGGCAAGCTCTGGGTGCCTCCTGCCCTCAGCTCTGAGCAGGCTCTGGCCTCTGTTCCCCGTAGTGGGGAAGGGCTGGCCGATACATACGCGCGGCTGAGGGGCCTGCAGGGCCGGTGCCCAGGCAGGGTGAGCTCTGAAGGAGAAGGCTTCCACAGTCCCCAACAGTCTCTGCATGGTGGCCCATCTCGTGCCAAACACCTGCCACCCACAGCGAGAAGACCCAGACACTAGAAAGTCCAGAAGGGGCCCCGCCTTTTGCCTTTGGGCTAGGGTTTCTCCACCAGCTGGGCTCGCATGTGCCCCCTGCCTCACCCCCTGCCCCGCCCGCCCTTTCTCTGTGACACGTACAATGGGCATGTCACAGAGGCAGGCGGAGCCGTCAGATATAAAAGGAGTGAGAAGCTCTCCCACTGTCACTCTCTGCTCTCAGATCAGGCACGCAGCAGCTCTGATATGGAACCCATGGACACCACACCTCCTTCCCACGCCATCATCTACCATTCTGCTCCTGTTTTCCCCAGCACCCCATTTACGGCTTTGCCGGGCATCGGTGCTTCAGCAGGCAGCACGTCTGACCCCGAACCTATGGACACCACACCTCCTTCCCACGCCGTCATCTTCCGTTCTGCTCCTGTTTTCTCCAGCACCCCAGTTACGGCTTTGCCGGGCATCGGTGCTTCAGCAGGCAGCACCTCAGACCCCGAACCTATGGACACCACACCTCCTTCCCACGCCGTCATCTTCCATTCTGCTCCTGCTTTCTCCAGCACCTGTTCACGGCTTTGGCGGTCACAGCGTTGGCGGGCATCGGTGCTTCGGCAGGCAGCACGTCTGACACGAAAGCTACGGACACCTCACCTCCTTTACAGGCTGACAAGACCCAACACATAGACCAACACTTCAAAGTTATGACAGAAAGTTGAGTAAGGTATACATTTGGAATTTCATTTATTATTATTAAAAAGCACAACTGTAGTGCTTAGACTATAACAAGTACTATTCTAAGTTCTTACCAAATATTAACCCACATATTCCTCATAATGGCAACCCTATAGGCAGGTAATGTTCTTTTTTTTGTGGTACGCAGGCCTCTCACTGTTGTGGCCTCTCCCGCTGCAGACCACAGGCTCTGGACGCGCAGGCTCAGCGGCCATGGCTCACGGGCCCAGCCGCTCCACGGCATGTGGGATCCTCCCGGACCGGGGCACGAACCCGTGCCCCCTGCATCAGCAGGCGGACTCACAACCACTGCACCACTATGGAAGCCCGGCAGGTAATATTCATAATATTCACTTTTGGGGGGAAACTGAGGCCCAGAGACGTTGAATAGCTTGCCTAATGCCACAAAGTAAGTAGGTGGCAAAAACCCAGGAGTAAAACCAGACCTTCTTGACTTTCATCACTTTGCTGTGTCACCTTAGTATAAGTTGTGGTTAGGGAAGGGACTAAATTGGCAAGACTCTGAACTCAAAGGAGAAGGGAGAAATGAGAAAATGAGTGATCCTAGAAACTAGAGAAGATTTAGGCTCAGAAATTTCTGGTGATGAGACCCGGAAGATCAAGAAGTGGTTGGAATATTAACTTGGGGTAGTATCTGAATCCATTGAGAAATGGTTTTGTTTTGTGTAAAATTTAGAAAGGCCAGTTGGATGAAGATTAATGAAGAAAAAAGAAGGAAGGAAAAGGAAAAGGTGCCTTAAGTGAGACATAACCACTTCACTCTAAGTACTAGGGGTGTGGTCCTGTGGGAAAGGATGGAGCTCTCTCTACCAGGTTTGTCACCAGGATGAACAAGGAGAAACATGGCAAGCATTGTACTGGTTTTGATGATCCCTCAAAACCACGGCTTCAGTTTCCAAGAATGACCTACGGTAGCATAACTACTGTGTGTCAGACATGCCACTAAGTGTGTTTCCAGTCACACCTTTTAATTGGAGAAAAGGATCAATAGTCTATCTACCTAAGATCACACAGAGGGTGGGGGAGCCCGTTTTTAAACCACCTGCCTCCAATTCCAGGTGCCAGGAGCCAGACTCAGCCTACAGGTCTCTTCTGCTCACCTGGAAGTGAAACCATGTGTCATGATTAGTGCAATCCTGTCTTCACTCATCAAGGTACCTTGAACACTTGCACGTCCTCCAAGTAGCATGTAGCATAAGCAAAAAGATGTTTGCCCCGGTATTGTCCAGGAACTTGGAATCAGCTCTGCCTTGTTACGCGGAGCTGGTTTAGAGTGGAGAGGACCACCGATCTTCCACCTGGGCAAGTGCCTTTTGACCTTCTGCCATCAGAGGGCCAAAAACTCCAGCCTGAGAATGTGCTGAGCCCTGTAGCCTATTACACCGGCTCAGAACAATGAGGAGCACATCTTTTCCAATCACCTTGCCTCAAGCTCCCCATGACCCATACTGCCCTGCTTCTTTATTCTTTATCCCACAGATACCCCAAGCCCCTTGCTTTCGGGAAGGAGGATTTGGGACCTATTTTCACGTCACTTCCTCGCATGGCTGCCCTGTGAATAAACCTCCTCTTTGCTGCAAACCTCAGCATCTCAGTGTTTTGGCTTGCTGCGCCTCAGACACAATGGTTGGGAGCAGTGGTAAAGGTCCCTTGCCTGTAAGGGATGTTGGTGCCTACTAGTCACTTGGTGGATGATTTCTCCTCCCGGGGGGCAGACGTCCTGCTCTTCCGGAAAGGGAGAAATGCAGGAGCTGGACCCTTGCCCTCAGCATCACCGTCACCTAGGAGCTTCTTAGAAGGACAGAATCCAGACCCCACCCAGAACTACTGAATACCAGCCTGCATTTAACAAGATCCTCAAGGGAGGCACAGCCATGTGAAATTTGGAGAGGCACCAAGCTGTCATCCTCTTCTCCGCAGCTAATGAAAACCAAGCAAAGATTCATCCCAAGCCTACTCTGCCTCAGTCAATTGGATATCATATGAGCTCATTTAATCCTCCCCAGAACCTGCAAATGAGACTGCACATGCCACAGAGCAACTAAGACCGTGCGCCACAACTACTGAGCCTGCGCTCTAGAGGCCGTGACCCAAAATTACTGAAGCCCACACACCTACACTCCATGCTCAGCAACAACAAGAAGCCACCCCAATGAGAAGCCTGCGCACTGCAACAAAGAGTAGCCCCCGCTCACTGCAACTAGAGAAAGCCCACACACAGCAATGAAGAGCCTATGCAGCCAAAAATAAATAAATAAATAAACCTGTTAAAAAATAAATCGTGTTTTAGTAACTTACTAAAAGGCACACAATCAGTAAATCTGAGCAAGAATTCAATCCCAAATCTGTCACACTGAAGTTTAAGCTAGTACTTGAGATTAATAAAAACAGCACTAAATTAAAAGTTCAGAGATATTTTTTATTTCATACTCTTTCACTAACACTCTTTGGAGATAAATCATTTCATTTATATGGGCCTTAGTTTTTACAACTATAACAGTTGGAAGCTTGACTAGATGATCTGTATGTAGTTTTCCAATTCTAAAATGGTCCACTAATTTGGATTCCTACAATAACTGCTCTTGCAATACATGCATGTGGCCACCAAGTAGCAGTAGAGACTACTAGTTCCTTTTTTATCCCTAGTGGGGAGTGCATTTTGACATCAGACTTATCCATCAGTAGTACAACCTGTTAGTAGAACTGTAAAATAACAGAATCTGGTATTGTCTCCTGCAAAGCAGAAGCTTTACATTGTGTCTGTGAGTCATATCAGAATCACCTGTAGGTTTTGAAACATAGAGGAAATCCAGAACCCATTGAATGAGAATCTTCAGAGACAGGACTTGGGCATCTGGATTTTGGGTCTCCCATCATTTGTATATTTTATTTCATTTTATTTTTTGCCTATGTACAATATTAGTCACATCCTTTTGAATCTTTAAAAGTTTCTTTGTGTTTTAAATTTTAGAATATTCCATAATCTTCACCTACTTTTCATAAGGCGTTATCTGTTATGTTTATTCGATCTTGTGCTTCTCCTGGTTAAGACTTCATTATATTTTTTTTCGGGGCCCTGCCTCATGTCTTGGAGGATCTTATTTCCCTGACCTGGGATTGGACCCCAGGGCCCCAGCAGTGAAAGCGCCAAGTTCTAACCACTGGAAAACCAGGGAATTCCCAAGGCTTCTGTTTTAAATGACTTCTTTTCCCACTCTAATTCATTCCTGGGATGAATTTCATGTTTGAACATTAAAGCAACCTGGCATTACCAAAATAAAACTACTTTGATTCTGATATATGATTGTTTTACATACCATAGGTACAGTTTGTGCTTCTGTTTACACATTTTGCAAGCATTTACAAAAGAGAAACTGGCCTGTGATTCTATTCTTGTGATATTCTTTATAGTTTTGTTTTGTTTTGTTTTTAAGATTCTATACTTTATTTTTTATTTATTTATTTTTGGCTGCATTGGGTCTTCATTGTTGCACGCGAGCTTTCTGTAGTTGCGGTGAGCGGGGGGCTATTCTTTGTTGTGGTGAGTAGGCTTCTCCTTGCGGTGGCCTGTCTTGTTGTGGAGCACGGGCTCTAGGCATGCAGGCTTCAGTAGTTGCGGCACGCGGGCTCAGCAGTTGTGGCTCGCAGGCTCCAGAGCGCAGGCTCAGCAGTTGTGGCACGTGGGCGTAGTTGCTCCACGGCATGTGGGATCTTCCCCCACAAGGGCTCGAACCCGTGTCCCCTGCATTGGGAGGCGGATTCTTAACCACTGCACCATCAGGGAAGCCCTTCTTTGTACTTTTGATCTGAAGCTTATGTTGGCCTTATAAATACTTTGAGCAATATATAGTTTTCTGTTTCCTGGAAGATTTTTATGTAAGATTACCAATACTTCTTCCCTAAATATTTGGAAGAAGTTACTTGGAAACCCATGTATCCCTGGAAATCATTTTCTGTAAAGGTACTTAACTATACAAACAACTTTTTGTGTAGATACAGGCTTTGTAGATATTTTTTCTTTGTTAGGTTAGTCTTGTTAGGTTGCATTTGTTAAGAATGTGTAATATTGGATGAATTTTCAAATTTATAACTGTAAAATTATCATAATTTTAACAGCTTTATTGGGATGTAATTTACATACCATAATTTCAACTCTTTTATGTATACAATTCAGTGGTTCTTAGTGTAACCACTAAAAGACTTGTGTAACCATCACAACAATCCAATTGTAAATTTTTCTCCCCCCACCAAAAACCCATTACACATTAACAAGGTTTTTTCATTCTCCTCAACCCTCTCAGCCCTAGGCAACCACTAATCGACTTCCTGTCTCTACAGATTGGCTATTCTGGGCATTTCATATAAATGGCACCATACAATATGTGATCTTTTGTGATTGGCTGCTTTAACTTTACATAATGCTTTCATGGTTCATTCATGTTGTAACATGGATCAATATTTCATTCCTTTTTATAGCTGAATGATATTCTATTGTACGGCTATTCCACATTTTGTTTCTTCATTTATCAGATTGACATTTGAATTATTTCCACCTTTTGTTTTTAGAAATATGCTTCTCTGAACATTCACGTACAAGCTTTGGTGCAGACATAAGATTTTATTTCTCTTAGGTATATATTTAGTAATGGAACTGCTGGGTCATAGGGTAACTCGATGTTTGACACTTGCAGGAACTCTCAAGCTGTTTTGTAAAATGGCCGCGCCATTTTACATTCCCACCAGCAATGTATGTGGCTTTTAATCTCTTGTCTTACAGCCTAGCATGTCGTCTACGCTGGGAAACGTTTCACATGTAGTTGAGCAGGATGAGCATTTTACTGTTCGGTTGAGTGTTCTCTAGACATTTAGTAAGTCTTGTTAATTCATAGACTTGTCCAAGTCTTCTATATCGTTGTTGATCTTCTGCCTAATTGTTCTGTCCATTATTGACCGTGGAGTATTGAAGCCTCTACCTAATATTGTGCAATTATCTATTTCTTCCTTCAATTCTTCATGGGTTTTGGTATTTTCTTCTTCATGTAGTTTGGTTTTATCTTATTCAGGGCAAATATGTTAAAAATTTTGGTATCTTCCCTTTTTTATCATAAAATGTCCCTTTTCATATCTAGTAACTTTTTTGTTTGTTTTAAAGTCTATATTTTCTGGTATTAGTATAGCCACTTCAGCATGCTTATGGTTTCTATTTGCATGCACCTCTTATGTTTCAGTGAACTCAGTGAGAAGACAGGGCCTGGGAGCTGCGGCCTCACACTCAGGCTCCAGAGGAAGATGTGTGTGACAGACCTCAAACTGACCCAAAACACGGAGCAAAACCAGCCCTCTAGAGGTCTAAAAGAGAGCCACTGCAGCTAGCCCATAGGTCCAAGGAAAATAAATTCTTTCTGATTTCTTCCAAAGCATTTTCACAGCAAGAGCTGACTAACACCACATCCTCCAAATCATTGTTATGTAAATGGCTGCCACCAGGCCTACATGTAAGGTCATTGTGTACTCAAAATGTGAGAATTCTTGAACTCTCGGTGCCTCTCCAACACAATGTACATGGCTAAATTTCCGCCAATAAGTTCACTAATATACCACACAGATCTCCCTAAACTTTTATTAAATGCAATGCAAAGTTCTTTCTTTTCATTTTCTGCTTCGGCATAGTTAAAATGCTTTTTATCAATGTAAAACGGCTCTTGCTGTTTGGCTTCTGTGGTTAGAGTCTTTTGAACTCTTTGGCTTTTCAGCTCCTAGGCTGTAAGGTTTGAATCAGCAAATGCCCCAAGGAGAAAAGCGGCAGCAAATGTCAAGCTTGCATCTGTGTTTCCCTTCTCTCCACAACTTGGCCCGCATGTCTTGGTGTCTCTCCAACATTCAGATGCCAGAGAACAGATGTTTTCTTACTTTATCCAGGTTTTCTAACATTTCTTTAGACTTCACCTGATCTTATGTTATTATTGAACTATCATCTCAATTACCAATAGGAAGAAAATTTACAATTTTTAGAGAAAAGGGAACCCTGGTACACTGTTGGTAGGGACGTAAACTGGTGCAGCCACTGTGGAAAACAGTATGGAGGGTTCTCCAAAACCTGAAAAGAGAACTACTATATGACCTCGCAACTCCACTCTTAGGTATAAATCTGAAAAAACCAAAAATACGTGATCTCAATAACATGTATTGGAAAAGATACATGCACCCCAATGTTCGCAGCCTCCTTGTGTACAATTACCAAGATATGGAAGCAACCTAAGTGTCATCAAGAGATGAATAGATAAAGAAGATGTGGTACATATAACCAATGGCATACTACTCAGACTTACAAAAGAACAAAATTTTGCCATTTGCAGCAACATAGATGGACTTGGAGGGCATTGTGGTAAGTGAAATAAGTCAAACAGAAACAAATACTGTAGGATATCACCTCTATATGGAATCTAAAAAATACAACAATCTACCAAATATAACAAAACAGAAGGAGAGTTACAGATATAGAGAACAAACTAATGGTTGCCAGCGCGGAGGGGGAGGAGGGGGCAATACAGGGGTCGGGAAGTGAGAGATGTGAACTAGTAGGTCCACAATAGGCTCAAGGATGTATTGTACAACACAGGGAATATAGGCAATATTTTGTAATAACTGTAAATGTAAAGTAACCTTTAAAAAGTATATAAAAATGTTTTTAAAAGAAATCATACTGAAAATTGGAAACAATTTAAATATCCATCAACAGGAAAATGCACATATAAATTATTGTATTTCCGTACATGGGAATCCTGCATAGCGAGGAAAGTACATGAACTAGACAGATCTTTACGTGTCAGCATGGATGAACCTAGCAATGTAACACTAAATAAAGCAAGTAAGAAGACAAAATATAGAATACTGTATGCGGCTTAAGACACGAGTACTAAAAAATGTAGCATAAATACAAAGACGTCCATGTCAGTGATGGAGACCAAGTTCAGAAGAGTGGTTACCCAGGGTCAGCTGGGGTGTGGCTGTGTTTGGGAAAGTGGTCACACCAGACTCTTCAACAGGAATGGAAATGTTTCAGTTCACACGCTCGCTGGAAGACAGAGGAGTGTCTGCGATGTTATAATGTGAGCATCTAGGGGATCTGATGCGCGGGAGCTGGTAGAGGGTGGAGGCATCCAGAAGGTGGTGGTAGAAGAGGAACGTTGTACACAGAACGCCTAAGGCCTGACCAGAGGACGACCACTGTTCTAGAAACTGGACACAAATCCAACTTCTACGGCCAACCTTAAAAGACAAACTGAGGCATATTTAAAATTTTAAGACTTTATGTGAGCAAAATTAGATTCAATTCAGGCACCACCAAAGTGGAAGCGGTGAGGAGCACTCCAGCCACAGGAGCTGCAGAGATGTTTATTTTAAAAGGGCAGAAGCAAAGCAAGGAAATGACTGATTTGCTATAGCTTTAAAGCCTAGTTGGTGGTTTGTGACCGGTTGTCCTCAGCGGTGTCCGTCACCCTGAGCCATTGACAGGCTTAGATTTTCATTGCTTTACATAGGCGGCCGTATCACTAGAGCCACTACAATCTAATGTCCCCCTGCAGGGTTAATTTACTAACACCAGTTGTCTCAGTCCTTCCTCTTACTCAGTCACTTCACTTCCTACGCCTCAGTTTCTCTTCTGTAAAGTGGACATTCAGTAGTAAATTCTCTGTGGAGGTGTCAGTGCCAAACAAAGTGATTATTAGTAACCATGATCATGTCCTGAATACACTGAACACGTCACCGTCTGCCAACCACCGTGTCAACTCAGCAGAGACAACAGAAATTAAGAGCTCTCCCAAAAATTCACACACCCGTGCACCAGGTAACGGACCACAGGCAGACGTTCACTCAGCCTTTCATTTGTCCCTCACGGAGTGCACGCTCTCTCCTAGGCGGGGCGAGCACAGACACTTAGTGGCAGCTTAATGACTTTTTAAATGCGTTGATACAACCATGTCTCACTTTTGTTTGGATCAGTCAGCAAACACTTTTTGTAAACCCCAAACTCTCCACACCTCCTACATTTCACGCCACACTAGTCTCGAATCTCCCGCCCCTGCTCCTCAGGCTGGGTCCCCATGGGAGGCGGGGCTGCGTGCTGACACACAGAGGAGCAGGTGGAGGTCTTCGATTCCCGCCCACACTGCGCTGCCCACAGGTTTGAACCACAGCGTGGAGAGCGAAGAGGTCTGAGCCAACGTGAGCACAGCATCGAGGGTCCTGCCTAGCTGGGGCCAGTGGCCCTGTGTCTTCTGCCTGCAACGCGGGTCCTGCGCACGCTGCACCTGAGGGTCTGGGAGGTGAGCCGGGGTCCCCAGGCAGGTGTGAGCATCGTGTCCGCAGCCAGCGTCCCCGAGGCCACGCTGCGGCAATGATCACTTGGTGAAGCTGAGCCGTGACAGCGCGGGAATATATCAGGGAAGTGCTGGAGAAAAACAGAAAGCAGGGAAGGGAGATGGAGATTGTTAGCTGCTAGGAAGAGGCTGCTAGCTGAAAGTAAGTGATCCCTGAGGACTTTCTGGGGAAGATAAAATTTAAGAGGGAGCAAGGAGCATATCTGAGAAGTGAATAGTACAGGTAGAGGGAACAGCCAGATGGAAAGTCAATGAGGCAAGAGTAGGCTGGAGTACCCAAGGAGCAGAAAGGATGTCAGTGTGTGGAAAACAGAGCAAGCAAAGTGGAGAGGAGAAGGAAACAGTCAGACACGAAACAGAGGTCCACATTTCTAGGGCTCTGGAGGCACTTTGAGGACTTTGCTTCTTCTGTGAAGAAGCCATTGAAGAGATTTCAGTGACATGATCTGACTTATGTTTAAACAGGATCTCTCTGGATGCCATGTTGATTAGAGAGTGTAGGAGAGTAAGGACAAGCCCCAGAAGACCAAGAGTTGATTCAAAGAAGTGATTACTCAAACATGGTCCCCCTCCTAAGTGAGGACGCAGAGCAGGAATCGGCAAATAATGGCCACAAATCAAATCAGGCTCTCAGCCTGGATCTGTGGGACTGTGAGCTAATAATGGTTCTCACGTTTAGAAAGCTTGTTGAAGAAGAAAGAGGAGAAGCTACAGAAGCTCTATATGGCCCACAAAGCCTAAGATATTTAAAATCCAGAAAATGCTTTCCAACACCTGATGTAAAGCATGTGGCTCGTAGGAGGTGCTCAACAAAATTTGGAAGAGGAATACATGTGTCAATTAGTTCCTGAAAACATTGTAAAGTGATAGGTGTCAAGAAACATTTATCCCTTCACCCTTAACCTTCACAAATGATGCCATTTCCATTGAGCTATTGAAAACTATATTCTGGCTTTCAAAACAATAAACCAGGGGGCATTTTATCACATAAGCAAGGTCATAAACAACTGTCGAGTAAACTTGAAAGAGCAACAGTTCAAATAATAACAAAAAACATTTTTATAGATTTTTAAGCCTTACAAAGCATTTTCATGTTCATTCTCTAATTTAATCCTCAAATCTACTCCATGAGATAGTTATTATTTTCCCTTTAGAAATGACCACATATTACAATCCTCAGTGATTGCTCAAGAAAAGCTGAAATCTTGAGTGCCACATCAATTAATGCCAAGGTTGGGTTTTTTCCCATGGGAACATTGGCTGCTAAAATCCACAGGGATTTTCAGCTCAAGATGGCAGACAAGGAAACATATTCACTTTCTGTTCCTCCTGAAACCATATTTAAACAATACTGTAGAAATACCAAAATTAATCAACCAATCAAAGCCAAGACACTTTGGAAGTCATCCACCACAGAAAGATTTCAACACATTTCGAGAAGGCAAACAATGAAATGGAGGAGCCATGAATAAAATAATGAAGAAAAGACTAACCCTAAGTAAGGTCTGAACAAACCCAGTCAGCTTTTGCTGAGCTCTGGTTATAGTAAAGGGCAGAGGAAAGAAGAGGGGCTGAAAACAAGGAGACAAAAGTCATTTTAGGAAAAAAAAGGTCATTTCATGAGCTCCAGGGAGCACTCCGCCTGCTGCCATACTAACTCAAGAATTACAATGGATTGTTGGTAAGCAAGATGAGAAAACAGGGAAGAAACCAAACAAACAAAAATCAAGACATTGTTTCTTACTGAACTCTTCTCAAATGAGATCGAGGAATTAGGGTTCAATGCCACAGCTGTAAATCATCTCTGCTCTTGGAGAGGTTACAAAGGGCTTATAATATTTACCCTTTTCTTTCAGACATAATTTAGGTGTCAGCAAAAGCTTTTTGTGTCCTCCAACCCCAAAGTTTATTGGGGATGGAAGTCCAAATTTGCTGTGACATACCATGAAAAGAATCTCATGAGCAAAGGGTCCAACTAATTCTGGAATATATGAATTACGCCCAGTGTTATTTTCAATAGACTTTGAACAAAAATATATAAATACATTTTGACTGATCTATACGATTCTGGGTCCTGAAACTTCTACATGTCACCTGTGTGATACATAACACACAATGTCAGCCCCAGGAGAGAGAAAACACTCCAATGAAGCAAGCCAAAGACACAAGTTTTAAACAAGGTCAAGTGATGTGTAGACCATCAGCTTCCAGCTCCTGAATAACAACACATGTTTCCCTTGTCCTAGACACCCAAGAGTACGTCTCCTCTCTTGGGCGTAAGAATCTCTCGAGTTACATATGTGAAATAAAGAGTGGACCCAGCTGGCATACTCACAATGACCAAATTGTATTGATGGTACCTTAAACCAATACATCGCTCCACGCTGAAGTTGCAATAAAGGATATATTTGCTTTCTAGACATGAATGAGACGCCTTGCTGGATATACGCCAGGAAGGCCAGAGAAACTGCCTTCTAATCCATACGGAACAATTCACTGGTGAATTTCTTTCAGGATAGCCCATGATTTATCTAGACTACAATCTTTACCTATCTGGATCCTTCAATCTAGACAAAGGGAAAATCCGGCCTTCAAGCCTCAGTTAGAAATGTGGAAGGGCAGCACCAATGGTAGCACCAGCTGACAACTGGTGGTCTGTGACCTGTATCTTCTGAGATTAGAACACAGTGTGGTGGATGACCAATTCATGCGTTGAACAAAAGAAGACCTCCTACAGGACAGTGTAGCTGTTCGTTACAGGTATGGCACTTAGGGCTAAGTACCATAAGGACTACAAGAAAAAATGAAAAACAAGTAACACATGAAGCATATATGATAAGGTGGCACCGCAGTCCAGAACACGAGCTCTGGAATCACACAGGCTTGCTTCGAATCCCGGCTAAGCCACTACCATCTGTATACCCTGAAGAACAGTGCAAGGTTTAAATGTTGTTTGACCAAATTTCAAAAAAGAAGTGAAGAAAGAACCTACCTGCCAGGAAGGGACATCGTGGGGTGCAGCATCCAGTCGGATCAGGGCTCTGCATCTCCTGCTCAGAAACCTTCGCCACCTGGCTCATGGTGATGCTGGCAGCTGAGCAGCCCTGGAGAAGGCGATCCTGTCTCCAGGCCTCGCAGAGCAGCTGGGGAGGTCCCCGGAGGAGGTGGCCCACACCCTGGCAAGCTCTGGGTGCCTCCTGCCCTCAGCTCTGAGCAGGCTCTGGCCTCTGGGCCTCGTAGTGCAGAAGGGCTGGCCGATACATACGCGCGGCTGAGAGGCCTGCAGGGCCGGTGCCCAGGCAGGGTGAGCTCTGAAGGAGAAGGCTTCCACAGTCCCCAACAGTCTCTGCATGGTGGCCCATCTCGTGCCAAACACCTGCCACCCACAGCGAGAAGACCCAGACACTAGAAAGTCCAGAAGGGGCCCCGCCTTTTGCCTTTGGGCTGGGGTTTCTCCACCAGCTGGGCTCTCATGTGCCCCCTGCCCCACCCCCTGCCCCGCCCGCCCTATCTCTGTGACACGTACAATGGACATGTCACAGAGGCAGGCGGAGCCGTCAGATATAAAAGGAGTGAGAAGCTCTCCCACTGTCACTCTCTGCTCTCAGATCAGGCACGCAGCAGCTCTGATATGGAACCCATGGACACCACACCTCCTTCCCACGCCATCATCTACCATTCTGCTCCTGTTTTCCCCAGCACCCCAGTTACGGCTTTGCCGGGCATCGGTGCTTCAGCAGGCAGCACGTCTGACCCCGAACCTATGGACACCACACCTCCTTCCCACGCCGTCATCTTCCGTTCTGCTCCTGTTTTCTCCAGCACCCCAGTTACGGCTTTGCCGGGCATCGGTGCTTCAGCAGGCAGCACCTCAGACCCCGAACCTATGGACACCACACCTCCTTCCCACGCCGTCATCTTCCATTCTGCTCCTGCTTTCTCCAGCACCCGTTCACGGCTTTGGCGGTCACGGCGTTGGCGGGCATCGGTGCTTCGGCAGGCAGCACGTCTGACACCAAAGCTACGGACACCTCACCTCCTTTACAGGCTGACAAGACCCAACACATAGACCAACACTTCAAAGTTATGACAGAAAGTTGAGTAAGGTATACATTTGGAATTTCATGTATTATTATTAAAAAGCACAACTGTAGTGCTTAGACTATAACAAGTACTATTCTAAGTTCTTACCAAATATTAACCCACATATTCCTCATAATGGCAACCCTATAGGCAGGTAATGTTCTTTTTTTTGTGGTACGCAGGCCTCTCACTGTTGTGGCCTCTCCCGCTGCAGATCACAGGCTCTGGACGCGCAGGCTCAGCGGCCATGGCTCACGGGCCCAGCCGCTCCACGGCATGTGGGATCCTCCCGGACCGGGGCACGAACCCGTGCCCGCTGCATCAGCAGGCGGACTCCCAACCACTGCACCACTATGGAAGCCCAGCAGGTAATATTCATAATATTCACTTTTGGGGGGAAACTGAGGCCCAGAGACGTTGAATAGCTTGCCTAATGCCACACAGTAAGTAGGTGGCAAAAACCCAGGAGTAAAACCAGACCTTCTTGACTTTCATCACTTTGCTGTGTCACCTTAGTATAAGTTGTGGTTAGGGAAGGGACTAAATTGGCAAGACTCTGAACTCAAAGGAGAAGGGAGAAATGAGAAAATGAGTGATCCTAGAAACTAGAGAAGATTTAGGCTCAGAAATTTCTGATGATGAGACCCGGAAGATCAAGCACTTGGTTGGAATATTAACTTGGGGTAGTATCTGAATCCATTGAGAAATGGTTTTGTTTTGTGTAACATTTAAAAAGGCCAGTTGGATGAAGATTAATGAAGAAAAAAGAAGGAAGGAAAAGGAAAAGGTGCCTTAAGTGAGACATAACCACTTCACTCTAAGTACTAGGGGTGTGGTCCTGTGGGAAAGGATGGAGCTCTCTCTACCAGGTTTGTCACCAGGATGAACAAGGATAAACATGGCAAGCATTGTACTGGTTTTGATGATCCCTCAAAACCACGGCTTCAGTTTCCAAGAATGACCTACGGTAGCATAACTACTGTGTGTCAGACATGCCACTAAGTGTGTTTCCAGTCACACCTTTTAATTGGAGAAAAGGATCAATAGTCTATCTACCTAAGATCACACAGAGGGTGGGGGAGCCCGGTTTTAAACCATCTGCCTCCAATTCCAGGTGCCAGGAGCCAGACTCAGCCTACAGGTCTCTTCTGCTCACCTGGAAGTGAAACCATGTGTCATGATTAGTGAAATCCTGTCTTCACTCATCAAGGTACCGTGAACACTTGCACGTCCTCCAAGTAGCATGTAGCATAAGCAAAAAATGTTTGCCCCGGTATTGTCCAGGAACTTGGAATCAGCTGTGCCTAGTTAGGCGGAGCTGGTTTAGAGTGGAGAGGACCACCGATCTTCCACCTGGGCAAGTGCCTTTTGACCTTCTGCCATCAGAGGGCCAAAAACTCCAGCCTGAGAATGTGCTGAGCCCTGTAGCCTATTACACCGGCTCAGAACAATGAGGAGCACATCTTTTTCCAATCACCTTGCCTCAAGCTCCCCATGACCCATACTGCCCTGCTTCTTTATTCTTTATCCCACAGATACCCCAAGCCCCTTGCTTTCGGGAAGGAGGATTTGAGACCTATTTTCACGTCACTTCCTCGCATGGCTGCCCTGTGAATAAACCTCCTCTTTGCTGCAAACCTCAGCATCTCAGTGTTTTGGCTTGCTGCGCCTCAGACACAATGGTTGGGAGCAGTGGTAAAGGTCCCTTGCCTGTAAGGGAAGCTGGTGCCTAGTAGTCACTTTGTGGATGTTTTCTCCTCCCGGGGGGCAGACGTCCTGCTCTTCCGGAAAGGGAGAAATGCAGGAGCTGGACCCTTGCCCTCAGCATCACCGTCACCTAGGAGCTTCTTAGAAGGACAGAATCCAGACCCCACCCAGAACTACTGAATACCAGCCTGCATTTAACAAGATCCTCAAGGGAGGCACAGCCATGTGAAATTTGGAGAGGCACCAAGCTGTCATCCTCTTCTCCGCAGCTAATGAAAACCAAGCAAAGATTCATCCCAAGCCTACTCTGCCTCAGTCAATTGGATATCATATGAGCTCATTTAATACTCCCCAGAACCTGCAAATGAGACGGCACATGCCACGGAGCAACTAAGACCGTGCGCCACAACTACCGAGCCTGCGCTCTAGAGCCCGTGAACCAAAACTACTGAAGCCCACACACCTACACTCCATGCTCAGCAACAACGAGAAGCCACCCCAATGAGAAGCCTGCGCACTGCAACAAAGAGTAGCCCCCGCTCACTGCAACTAGAGAAAGCCCACACACAGCAATGAAGAGCCTATGCAGCCAAAAATAAATAAATAAATAAACCTGTTAAAAAATAAATCGTGTTTTAGTAACTTACTAAAAGGCACACAATCAGTAAATCTGAGCAAGAATTCCATCCCAAATCTGTCACACTGAAGTTTAAGCTAGTACTTGAGATTAATAAAAACAGCACTAAATTAAAAGTTCAGAGATATTTTTTATTTCCTACTCTTTCACTAACACTCTTTGGAGATAAATCATTTCATTTATATGGGCCTTAGTTTTTACAACTATAACAGTTGGAAGCTTGACTAGATGATCTGTATGTAGTTTTCCAATTCTAAAATGTTCCACTAATTTGGATTCCTACAATAATTGCTCTTGCAATACATACATGCTGCCACCAAGTAGCAGTAGAGACTACTAGTTCCTTTTTTATCCCTAGTGGGGAGTGCATTTTGACATCAGACTTATCCGTCAATAGTACAACCTGTTAGTATAACTGTAAAATAACAGAATCTGGTATTGTCTCCTGCAAAGCAGAAGCTTTACATTGTGTCTGTGAGTCATATCAGAATCACCTGTAGGTTTTGAAACATAGAGGAAATCCAGAACCCATTGAATGAGAATCTTCAGAGACAGGACTTGGGCATCTGGATTTTGGGTCTCCCATCATTTGTATATTTTATTTCATTTTATTTTTTGCCTATGTACAATATTAGTCACATCCTTTTGAATCTTTAAAAGTTTCTTTTTGTTTTAAATTTTAGAATATTCCATAATCTTCACCTACTTTTCATAAGGTGTTATCTGTTATGTTTATTCGATCTTGTGCTTCTCCTGGTTAAGACTTCATTATATTTTTTTTCGGGGCCCTGCCTCATGTCTTGGAGGATCTTATTTCCCTGACCTGGGATTGGACCCCAGGGCCCCAGCAGTGAAAGCGCCAAGTTCTAACCACTGGAAACCAGGGAATTCCCAAGGCTTCTGTTTTAAATGACTTCTTTTCCCACTCTAATTCATTCCTGGGATGAATTTCATGTTTGAACATTAAAGCAACCTGGCATTACCAAAATAAAGCTACTTTGATTCTGATATATGATTGTTTTACATACCATAGGTACACTTTGTGCTTCTGTTTACACATTTTGCATGCATTTTCAAAAGAGAAACTGGCCTGTGATTCTATTCTTGTAATATTCTTTATAGATTTTGTTTTGTTTTGTTTTTAAGGTTCTATACTTTATTTTTTATTTATTTATTTTTGGCTGCATTGGGTCTTCATTGTTGCACGCGAGCTTTCTGTAGTTGCGGTGAGCGGGGGGCTATTCTTTGTTGTGGTGAGTAGGCTTCTCCTTGCGGTGGCCTGTCTTGTTGTGGAGCACGGGCTCTAGGCATGCAGGCTTCAGTAGTTGCGGCACGCGGGCTCAGCAGTTGTGGCTCGCAGGCTCCAGAGCGCAGGCTCAGCAGTTGTGGCACGTGGGCGTAGTTGCTCCACGGCATGTGGGATCTTCCCCCACAAGGGCTCGAACCCGTGTCCCCTGCACTGGGAGGCGGATTCTTAACCACTGCACCATCAGGGAAGCCCTTCTTTGTACTTTTGATCTGAAGCTTATGTTGGCCTTATAAATACTTTGAGCAATATATAGTTTTCTGTTTCCTGGAAGATTTTTATGTAAGATTACCAATACTTCTTCCCTAAATATTTGGAAGAAGTTACTTGGAAACCCATGTATCCCTGGAAATCATTTTCTGTAAAGGTACTTAACTATACAAACAACTTTTTGAGTAGATACAGGCTTTGTAGATATTTTTTCTTTGTTGGGTTAGTCTTGTTAGCTTGCATTTGTTAAGAATGTGTAATTTTGGATGAATTTTCAAATTTATAACTATAAAATTATCATAATTTTAACAGCTTTATTGGGATGTAATTTACATACCATAATTTCAACTCTTTTATGTATACAATTCAGTGGTTCTTAGTGTAACCACTAAAAGACTTGTGTAACCATCACAACAATCCAATTGTAGATTTTTGTCCCCCCACCAAAAACCCATTACACATTAACAAGGTTTTTTCATTCTCCTCAACCCTCTCAGCCCTGGGCAACCACTAATCGACTTCCTATCTCTACAGATTGGTTATTCTGGGCATTTCATATAAATGGCACCATACAATATGTGATCTTTTGTGATTGGCTGCTTTAACTTTACATAATGCTTTCATGGTTCATTCATGTTGTAACATGGATCAATATTTCAGTCCCTTTTATAGCTTAATGCTATTCTATTGTACGGCTGTTCCACATTTTCTTTCTTCATTTATCAGATTGACATTTGAATTATTTCCACCTTTTGTTTTTAGAAATATGCTTCTATGAACATTCACGTACAAGCTTTGGTGCAGACATAAGTTTTTATTTCTCTTAGGTATATATTTAGTAATGGAACTGCTGGGTCATAGGGTAACTCGATGTTTAACACTTGCAGGAACTCTCAAGCTGTTTTGTAAAATGGCCGCGCCATTTTACATTCCCACCAGCAATGTATGTGGCTTTTAATCTCTTGTCTTACAGCCTAGCATGTCGTCTATGTTGGGAAATGTTTCACATGTAGTTCAGCAGGATGAGCATTTTACTGTTCGGTTGAGTGTTCTCTAGACCTTTAGTAGGTCTTGTTAATTCATAGTCTTCTACAAGTCTTCTATATTGTTGTTGATCTTCTGCCTAATTGTTCTATCCATTATTGACCGTGGAGTACTGAAGCCTCTACCTAATATTGTGCAATTATCTACTTCTTCCTTCAATTCTTCATGGGTTTTGGTATTTTCTTCTTCATGTAGTTTGGTTTTATCTTATTCAGGGCAAATATGTTAAAAATTTTGGTATCTTCCCTTTTTTATCATAAAATGTCCCTTTTCATATCTAGTAACTTTTTTGTTTGTTTTAAAGTCTATATTTTCTGGTATTAGTATAGCCACTTCAGCATGCTTATGGTTGCTATTTGCATGCACCTCTTATGTTTCAGTGAACTTTGTGAGAAGACAGGGCCTGGGAGCTGCGGCCTCACACTCAGGCTCCAGAGGAAGATGTGTGTGACAGACCTCAAACTGACCCAAAACACGGAGTAAAACCAGCCCTCTAGAGGTCTCAATGGGAGCCACTGCAGCTAGCCCACAGGTCCAAGGAAAATAAATTCTTTCCGATTTCTTCCAAAGCATTTTCACAGCAAGAGCTGACTAACACCACATCCTCCAAATCATTGTTATGTAAATGGCTGCCACCAGGCCTACATGTAAGGTCATTGTGTACTCAAAATGTGAGAATTCTTGAACTCTCGGTGCCTCTCCAACACAATGTACATGGCTAAATTTCCGCCAATAAGTTCACTAATATACCACACAGATCTCTCTAAACTTTTATTAAATGCAATGCAAAGTTCTTTCTTTTCATTTTCTGCTTCGGCATAGTTAAAATGCTTTTTATCAATGTAAAACGGCTCTTGCTGCTTGGCTTCTGTGGTTAGAGTCTTCTGAACTCTTTGGCTTTTGAGCTCCTAGGCTGTAAGGTTTGAATCAGCAAATGCCCCAAGGAGAAAAGCTGCAGCAAATGTCAAGCTTGCATCTGTGTTTCCCTTCTCTCCACAACTTGGCCCGCATGTCTTGGTGTCTCTCCAACATTCAGATGCCAGAGAACAGATGTTTTCTTACTTTATCCAGGTTTTCTAAAATTTCTTTAGACTTCACCTGATCTTATGTTATTATTGAACTATCATCTCAATTACCACTAGGAAGAAAATTTACAATTTTTAGAGAAAAGGAAACCCTGGTACACTGTTGGTAGGGACGTAAACTGGTGCAGCCACTGTGGAAAACAGTATGGAGGGTTCTCCAAAACCTAAAAAGAGAACTACTATATGACCTCGCAACTCCACTCTTAGGTATAAATCTGAAAAAAACAAAAACACGTGTTCTCAATAACATGTATTGGAAAAGATACATGCACCCCAATGTTCGCAGCCTCCTTGTGTACAATTACCAAGATATGGAAGCAACCTAAGTGTCATCAAGAGATGAATAGATAAAGAAGATGTGGTACATATAACCAATGGCATACTACTCAGCCTTACAAAAGAACAAAATTTTGCCATTTGCAGCAACATAGATGGACTTGGAGGGCATTGTGGTAAGTGAAATAAGTCAAACAGAAACAAATACTGTAGGATATCACCTCTATATGGAATCTAAAAAATACAACAATCTACCAAATATAACAAAACAGAAGGAGAGTTACAGATATAGAGAACAAACTAATGGTTGCCAGCGCGGAGGGGGAGGAGGGGGCAATACAGGGGTCGGGAAGTGAGAGATGTGAACTACTAGGTCCACAATAGGCTCAAGGATGTATTGTACAACACAGGGAATATAGGCAATATTTTGTAATAACTGTAAATGTAAAGTAACCTTTAAAAAGTATATAAAAATGTTTTTAAAAGAAATCATACTGAAAATTGGAAACAATTTAAATATCCATCAACAGGAAAATGCACATATAAATTATTGTATTTCCATACATGGGAATCCTACATAGTGAGGAAAGTACATGAACTAGACAGATCTTTACGTGTCAGCTTTGGTGAAACTAGCAAAGATAACACTAAATAAAGCAAGTAAGAAGACAAAATATAGAATACTCTATGCGGTTTATGAGTACTAAAAAATGTAGCATAAATAGAAAGACGTCCATGTCAGTGATGGAGACCAAGTTCAGAAGAGTGGTTACCCAGGGTCAGCTGGGGAGTGGCTGTGTTTGGGAAAGTGGTCACACCAGACTCTTCAACAGGAATGGAAATGTTTCAGTTCACACGCTCGCTGGAAGACAGAGGAGTGTCGGCGATGTTATAATGTGAGCATCTAGGGGATCTGATGCATGGGAGCTGGTAGGGGGTGGAGGCATCCAGAAGGTGGTGGTAGAAGAGGAACGTTGTACACAGAATGCCTAAGGCCTGACCAGAGGACGACCACTGTTCTAGAAACTGGACACAAATCCAACTTCTACGGCCAACCTTAAAAGACAAACTGAGGCATATTTAAAATTTTAAGACTTTATGTGAGCAAAATTAGATTCAATTCAGGCACCACCAAAGTGGAAGCGGTGAGGAGCACTCCAGCCACAGGAGCTGCAGAGATGTTTATTTTAAAAGGGAAGAAGCAAAGCAAAGAAATGACTGATTTGCTATAGCTTTAAAGCCTAGTTGGTGGTTTGTGACTGGTTGTCCTCAGCGGTGTCCGTCACCCTGAGCCGTTGACAGGCTTAGATTTTCGTTGCTTTACATAGGCGGCCGCATCACTAGAGCCACCACAGTCTAATGGCCCCCTGCAGGATTAATTTACTAACACCAGTTGTCTCAGTCCTTCCTCTTACTCAGTCACTTCACTTCCTACGCCTCAGTTTCTCTTCTGTAAAGTGGACATTCAGTAGTAAATTCTCTGTGGAGGTGTCAGTGCCAAACAAAGTGATTATTAGTAACCATGATCATGTCCTGAATACACTGAACACGTCACCGTTTGCCAACCACCGTGTCAAGTCAGCAGAGACAACAGAAATTAAGAGTTCTCCGCAAAAATTCACACACCCGTGCACCAGGTAACGGACCACAGGCAGACGTTCACTCAGCCTTTCATGTGTCCCTCACGGAGTGCACGCTCTCTCCTAGGCGGGACTAGCACAGACACTTAGCGGCAGTTTAATGACTTTTTAAATACGTTGATACAAGCATGTCTCACTTTTGTTTGGATCAATCAGCAAACACTTTTTGTAAACCCCAAACTCTCCACACCTCCTACCTTTCGCGCCACCCTAGTCTCGAATCTCCCGCCCCTGCTCCTCAGGCTGGGTCCCCATGGGAGGCGGGGCTGCGTGCTGACACACAGAGGAGCAGGTGGAGGTCTTCTATCCCCGCCCACACTGCGCTGCCCGCAGGTTTGAACCGCAGCGTGGAGAGCGAAGAGGTCTGAGCCAACGTGAGCACAGCATCGAGGGGCCTGCCTAGCTGGGGTCAGTGGCCCTGTGTCTTCTGCCTGCAACGCGGGTCCTGCGCACGCTGCACCTGAGGGGCTGGGAGGTGAGCCGGGGCCCCCAGGCAGGTGTGAGCATCGTGTCCGCAGCCAGCGTCCCCGAGGCCACGCTGCGGAAATGATCACTTGGTGAAGCTGAGCCGTGAGAGCGCGGGAATATATCAGGGAAGTGCTGGAGAAAAACAGAAAGCAGGGAAGGGAGATGGAGATTGTTAGCTGCTAGGAGGAGGCTGCTAGCTGAAACTAAGTGATCCCTGAGGACTTTCTGGGGAAGATAAAATTTAAGAGGGAGCAAGGAGCATATCTGGGAAGTGAATAGTACAGGTAGAGGGAACAGCCAGATGGAAAGTCAATGAGGCAAGAGTAGGCTGGAGTACCCAAGGAGCAGAAAGGATGTCAGTGTGTGGAAAACAGAGCAGGCAAAGTGGAGAGGAGAAGGAAACAGTCAGACACGAAACAGAGGTCCACATTTCTAGGGCTCTGGAGGCACTTTGAGGACTTTGCTTCTTCTGTGAAGAAGCCATTGAAGAGATTTCAGTGACATGATCTGACTTATGTTTAAACAGGATCTCTCTGGATGCCATGTTGATTAGAGAGTGTAGGAGAGTAAGGACAAGCCCCAGAAGACCAAGAGTTGATTCAAAGAAGCGATTACTCAAACATGGTCCCCCTCCTCAGTGAGGACGCAGAGCAGGAATCGGCAAATAATGGCCACAAATCAAATCAGGCTCTCAGCCTGGATCTGTGGGACTGTGAGCTAATAATGCTTCTCACGTTTAGAAAGCTTGTTGAAGAAGAAAGAGGAGAAGCTACAGAAGCTGTATATGGCCCACAAAGCCTAAGATATTTAAAATCCAGAAAATGCTTTCCAACACCTGATGTAAAGCATGTGGCTCGTAGGAGGTGCTCAACAAAATTTGGAAGAGGACATGTGTCAATTAGTTCCTGAAAACATTGTAAAGTGATAGGTGTCAAGAAACATTTATCCCTTCACCCTTAACCTTCACAAATGATGCCATTTCCATCGAGCTATTGAAAACTATATTCTGGCTTTCAAAACAATAAACCAGGGGGCATTTTATCACATAAGCAAGGTCATAAACAACTGTCGAGTAAAGTTGAAAGAGCAACAGATCAAATAATAACAAAAACATTTTGATAGATTTTTAACCCTTACAAAGCATTTTCATGTTCATTCTCTAATTTAATCCTCAAATCTACTCCATGATATAGTTATTATTTTCCCTTTAGAAATGACCACATATTACAATCCTCAGTGATTGCTCAAGAAAAGCTGAAATCTTGAGTGTCACATCAATTAATGCCAAGGTTGGGTTTTTTCCCATGGGAACATTGGCTGCTAAAATCCACAGGGATTTTCAGCTCAAGATGGCAGACAAGGAAACATATTCACTTTCTGTTCCTCCTGAAACCATATTTAAACAATACTGTAGGAATACCAAAATTAATCAACCAATCAAAGCCAAGACACTTTGGAAGTCATCCACCACAGAAAGATTTCAACACATTTCGAGAAGGCAAACAATGAAATGGAGGAGCCATGAATAAAATAATGAAGAAAAGACTAACCCTAAGTAAGGTCTGAACAAACCCAGTCAGCTTTTGCTGAGCTCTGGTTATAGTAAAGGGCAGAGGAAAGAAGAGGGGCTGAAAACAAGGAGACAAAAGTCATTTTAGGAAAAAAAGGTCATTTCATGAGCTCCAGGGAACACTCAGCCTGCTGCCATACTAACTCATGAATTACAATGGATTGTTGGTAAGCAAGATGAGAAAACAGGGAAAACAGGGAAACCAAACAAACAAAAATCAAGACATTGTTTCTTACTGAACTCTTCTCAAATGAGATCGAGGAATTAGGGTTCAATGCCACAGCTGTAAATCATCTCTGCTCTTGGAGAGGTTACAAAGGGCTTATAATATTTACCCTTTTCTTTCAGACATAATTTAGGTGTGAGCAAAAGCTTTTTGTGTCCTCCAACCCCAAAGTTTATTGGGGATGGAAGTCCAAATTTGCTGTGACATACCATAAAAAGAATCTCATGAGCAGAGGGTCCAACTAATTCTGGAATATATGAATTACGCCCAGTGTTATTTTCAATAGACTTTGAACAAAAATATATACATACATTTTGACTGATCTATACGATTCTGGGTCCTGAAACTTCTACATGTCACCTGTGTGATACATAACACACAATGTCAGCCCCAGGAGAGAGAAAACACTCCAATGAAGCAAGCCAAAGACACAAGTTTTAAACAAGGTCAAGTGAAGTGTAGACCATCAGCTTCCAGCTCCTGAATAACAACACATGTTTCCCTTGTCGTAGACAGCCAAGAGTAAGTCTCCTCTCTTGGGCGTAAGAATGTCTCGAGTTACATATGTGTAATAAAGAGTGGACCCAGCTGGCATACTCACAATGACCAAATTGTGTTGATGGTACCTTAAACCAATACATCGCTCCACGCTGAAGTTGCAATAAAG
This sequence comes from Hyperoodon ampullatus, assembly GCF_949752795.1. Taxonomy (NCBI): domain Eukaryota; kingdom Metazoa; phylum Chordata; class Mammalia; order Artiodactyla; family Ziphiidae; genus Hyperoodon; species Hyperoodon ampullatus. The sequence continues at coordinate 139,817,902 of NC_136915.1, read as the reverse complement.
GATATATTTGCTTTCTAGACATGAATGAGACGCCTTGCTGGATATACGCCAGGAGGGCCAGAGAAACTGGCTTCTAATCCATACGGAACAATTCACTGGTGAATTTCTTTCAGGATAGCCCATGATTTATCTAGACTACAATCTTTACATATCTGGATCCTTCAATCTAGACAAAGGGAAAATCCGGCCTTCAAGCCTCAGTTAGAAATGTGGAAGGGCAGCACCAATGGTAGCACCAGCTGACAACTGGTGGTCTTTGACCTGTATCTTCTGAGATTAGAACACAGTGTGGTGGATGACCAATTCATGTGTTGAACAAAAGAAGACCTCCTACAGGACAGTGTAGCTGTTCGTTACAGGTATGGCACTTAGGGCTAAGTACCATAAGGACTACAAGAAAAAATGAAAAACAAGTAACACATGAAGCATATATGATAAGGTGGCACCGCAGTCCAGAACACGAGCTCTGGAATCACACAGGCTTGCTTCGAATCCCGGCTAAGCCACTACCATCTGTATACCCTGAAGAACAGTGCAAGGTTTAAATGTTGTTTGACCAAATTTCAAAAAAGAAGTGAAGAAAGAACCTACCTGCCAGGAAGGGACATCGTGGGGTGCAGCATCCAGTCGGATCAGGGCTCTGCATCTCCTGCTCAGAAACCTTCGCCACCTGGCTCATGGTGATGCTGGCAGCTGAGCAGCCCTGGAGAAGGCGATCCTGTCTCCAGCCCTCGCAGAGCAGCTGGGGAGGTCCCCGGAGGAGGTGGCCCACACCCTGGCAAGCTCTGGGTGCCTCCTGCCCTCAGCTCTGAGCAGGCTCTGGCCTCTGGGCCCCGTAGTGCGGAAGGGCTGGCCGATACATACGCGCGGCTGAGGGGCCTGCAGGGCCGGTGCCCAGGCAGGGTGAGCTCTGAAGGAGAAGGCTTCCACAGTCGCCAACAGTCTCTGCATGCTGGCCCATCCCGTGCCAAACACCTGCCACCCACAGCGAGAAGACCCAGCCACTAGAAAGTCCAGAAGGGGCCCCGCCTTTTGCCTTTGGGCTGGGGTTTCTCCACCAGCTGGGCTCGCATGTGCCCCCTGCCTCACCCCCTGCCCCGCCCGCCCTATCTCTGTGACACGTACAATGGACATGTCACAGAGGCAGGCGGAGCCGTCAGATATAAAAGGAGTGAGAAGCTCTCCCACTGTCACTCTCTGCTCTCAGATCAGGCACGCAGCAGCTCTGATATGGAACCCATGGACACCACACCTCCTTCCCACGCCATCATCTACCATTCTGCTCCTGTTTTCCCCAGCACCCCATTTACGGCTTTGCCGGGCATCGGTGCTTCAGCAGGCAGCACGTCTGACCCCGAACCTATGGACACCACACCTCCTTCCCACGCCGTCATCTTCCGTTCTGCTCCTGTTTTCTCCAGCACCCCAGTTACGGCTTTGCCGGGCATCGGTGCTTCAGCAGGCAGCACCTCAGACCCCGAACCTATGGACACCACACCTCCTTCCCACGCCGTCATCTTCCATTCTGCTCCTGCTTTCTCCAGCACCCGTTCACGGCTTTGGCGGTCACGGCGTTGGCGGACATCGGTGCTTCGGCAGGCAGCACGTCTGACACCAAAGCTACGGACACCTCACCTCCTTTACAGGCTGACAAGACCCAACACATAGACCAACACTTCAAAGTTATGACAGAAAGTTGAGTAAGGTATACATTTGGAATTTCATGTATTATTATTAAAAAGCACAACTGTAGTGCTTAGACTATAACAAGTACTATTCTAAGTTCTTGACAAATATTAACCCACATATTCCTCATAATGGCAACCCTATAGGCAGGTGATGTTCTTTTTTTTGTGGTACGCAGGCCTCTCACTGTTGTGGCCTCTCCCGCTGCAGATCACAGGCTCTGGACGCGCAGGCTCAGCGGCCATGGCTCACGGGCCCAGCCGCTCCACGGCATGTGGGATCCTCCCGGACCGGGGCACGAACCCGTGCCCCCTGCATCAGCAGGCGGACTCCCAACCACTGCACCACTATGGAAGCCCGGCAGGTAATATTCATAATATTCACTTTTGGGGGGAAACTGAGGCCCAGAGACGTTGAATAGCTTGCCTCATGCCACACAGTAAGTAGGTGGCAAAAACCCAGGAGTAAAACCAGACCTTCTTGACTTTCATCACTTTGCTGTGTCACCTTAGTATAAGTTGTGGTTAGGGAAGGGACTAAATTGGCAAGACTCTGAACTCAAAGGAGAAGGGAGAAATGAGAAAATGCGTGATCCTAGAAACTAGAGAAGACTTAGGCTCAGAAATTTCTGATGATGAGACCCGGAAGATCAAGAACTTGGTTGGAATATTAACTTGGGGTAGTATCTGAATCCATTGAGAAATGGTTTTGTTTTGTGTAAAATTTAGAAAGGCCAGTTGGATGAAGATTAATGAAGAAAAAAGAAGGAAGGAAAAGGAAAAGGTGCCTTAAGTGAGACATAACCACTTCACTCTAAGTACTAGGGATGTGGTCCTGTGGGGAAGGATGGAGCTCTCTCTACCAGGTTTGTCACCAGGATGAACAAGGAGAAACATGGCAAGCATTGTACTGGTTTTGATGATCCCTCAAAACCACGGCTTCAGTTTCCAAGAATGACCTACGGTAGCATAACTACTGTGTGTCAGACATGCCACTAAGTGTGTTTCCAGTCACACCTTTTAATTGGAGAAAAGGATCAATAGTCTATCTACCTAAGATCACACAGAGGGTGGGGGAGCCCGTTTTTAAACCATCTGCCTCCAATTCCAGGTGCCAGGAGCCAGACTCAGCCTACAGGTCTCTTCTGCTCACCTGGAAGTGAAACCATGTGTCATGATTAGTGAAATCCTGTCTTCACTCATCAAGGTACCTTGAACACTTGCACGTCCTCCAAGTAGCATGTAGCATAAGCAAAAAGATGTTTGCCCCGGTATTGTCCAGGAACTTGGAATCAGCTGTGCCTAGTTAGGCGGAGCTGGTTTAGAGTGGAGAGGACCACCGATCTTCCACCTGGGCAAGTGCCTTTTGACCTTCTGCCATCAGAGGGCCAAAAACTCCAGCCTGAGAATGTGCTGAGCCCTGTAGCCTATTACACCGGCTCAGAACAATGAGGAGCACATCTTTTTCCAATCACCTTGCCTCAAGCTCCCCATGACCCATACTGCCCTGCTTCTTTATTCTTTATCCCACAGATACCCCAAGCCCCTTGCTTTCGGGAAGGAGGATTTGAGACCTATTTTCACGTCACTTCCTCGCATGGCTGCCCTGTGAATAAACCTCCTCTTTGCTGCAAACCTCAGCATCTCAGTGTTTTGGCTTGCTGCGCCTCAGACACAATGGTTGGGAGCAGTGGTAAAGGTCCCTTGCCTGTAAGGGAAGCTGGTGCCTAGTAGTCACTTTCTGGATGTTTTCTCCTCCCGGGGGGCAGACGTCCTGCTCTTCCGGAAAGGGAGAAATGCAGGAGCTGGACCCTTGCCCTCAGCATCACCGTCACCTAGGAGCTTCTTAGAAGGACAGAATCCAGACCCCACCCAGAACTACTGAATACCAGCCTGCATTTAACAAGATCCTCAAGGGAGGCACAGCCATGTGAAATTTGGAGAGGCACCAAGCTGTCATCCTCTTCTCCGCAGCTAATGAAAACCAAGCAAAGATTCATCCCAAGCCTACTCTGCCTCAGTCAATTGGATATCATATGAGCTCATTTAATCCTCCCCAGAACCTGCAAATGAGACGGCACATGCCACGGAGCAACTAAGACCATGCGCCACAACTACCGAGCCTGCGCCCTAGAGCCCGTGAACCAAAACTACTGAAGCCCACACACCTACACTCCATGCTCAGCAACAACGAGAAGCCACCCCAATGAGAAGCCTGCGCACTGCAACAAAGAGTAGCCCCCGCTCACTGCAACTAGAGGAAGCCCACACACAGCAATGAAGAGCCTATGCAGCCAAAAATAAATAAATAAATAAACCTGTTAAAAAATAAATCGTGTTTTAGTAACTTACTAAAAGGCACACAATCAGTAAATCTGAGCAAGAATTCAATCCCAAATCTGTCACACTGAAGTTTAAGCTAGTACTTGAGATTAATAAAAACAGCACTAAATTAAAAGTTCAGAGATATTTTTTATTTCATACGCTTTCACTAACACTCTTTGGAGATAAATCATTTCATTTATATGGGCCTTAGTTTTTACAACTATAACAGTTGGAAGCTTGACTAGATGATATGTATGTAGTTTTCCAATTCTAAAATGTTCCACTAATTTGGATTCCTACAATAATTGCTCTTGCAATACATACATGCTGCCACCAAGTAGCAGTAGAGACTACTAGTTCCTTTTTTATCCCTAGTGGGGAGTGCATTTTGACATCAGACTTATCCGTCAATAGTACAACCTGTTAGTAGAACTGTAAAATAACAGAATCTGGTATTGTCTCCTGCAAAGCAGAAGCTTTACATTGTGTCTGTGAGTCATATCAGAATCACCTGTAGGTTTTGAAACATAGAGGAAATCCAGAACCCATTGAATGAGAATCTTCAGAGACAGGACTTGGGCATCTGGATTTTGGGTCTCCCATCATTTGTATATTTTATTTCATTTTATTTTTTGCCTATTTACAATATTAGTCACATCCTTTTGAATCTTTAAAAGTTTCTTTTTGTTTTAAATTTTAGAATATTCCATAATCTTCACCTACTTTTCATAAGGTGTTATCTGTTATGTTTATTCGATCTTGTGCTTCTCCTGGTTAAGACTTCATTATATTTTTTTTCGGGGCCCTGCCTCATGTCTTGGAGGATCTTATTTCCCTGACCTGGGATTGGACCCCAGGGCCCCAGCAGTGAAAGCGCCAAGTTCTAACCACTGGAAACCAGGGAATTCCCAAGGCTTCTGTTTTAAATGACTTCTTTTCCCACTCTAATTCATTCCTGGGATGAATTTCATGTTTGAACATTAAAGCAACCTGGCATTACCAAAATAAAGCTACTTTGATTCTGATATATGATTGTTTTACATACCATGGGTACAGTTTGTGCTTCTGTTTACACATTTTGCATGCATTTTCAAAAGAGAAACTGGCCTGTGATTCTATTCTTGTAATATTCTTTATAGATTTTGTTTTGTTTTGTTTTTAAGGTTCTATACTTTATTTTTTATTTATTTATTTTTGGCTGCATTGGGTCTTCATTGTTGCACGCGAGCTTTCTGTAGTTGCGGTGAGCGGGGGGCTATTCTTTGTTGTGGTGAGTAGGCTTCTCCTTGCGGTGGCCTGTCTTGTTGTGGAGCACGGGCTCTAGGCATGCAGGCTTCAGTAGTTGCGGCACGCGGGCTCAGCAGTTGTGGCTCGCAGGCTCCAGAGCGCAGGCTCAGCAGTTGTGGCACGTGGGCGTAGTTGCTCCACGGCATGTGGGATCTTCCCCCACAAGGGCTCGAACCCGTGTCCCCTGCACTGGGAGGCGGATTCTTAACCACTGCACCATCAGGGAAGCCCTTCTTTGTACTTTTGATCTGAAGCTTATGTTGGCCTTATAAATACTTTGAGCAATATATAGTTTTCTGTTTCCTGGAAGATTTTTATGTAAGATTACCAATACTTCTTCCCTAAATATTTGGAAGAAGTTACTTGGAAACCCATGTATCCCTGGAAATCATTTTCTGTAAAGGTACTTAACTATACAAACAACTTTTTGAGTAGATACAGGCTTTGTAGATATTTTTTCTTTGTTGGGTTAGTCTTGTTAGCTTGCATTTGTTAAGAATGTGTAATTTTGGATGAATTTTCAAATTTATAACTATAAAATTATCATAATTTTAACAGCTTTATTGGGATGTAATTTACATACCATAATTTCAACTCTTTTATGTATACAATTCAGTGGTTCTTAGTGTAACCACTAAAAGACTTGTGTAACCATCACAACAATCCAATTGTAGATTTTTGTCCCCCCACCAAAAACCCATTACACATTAACAAGGTTTTTTCATTCTCCTCAACCCTCTCAGCCCTGGGCAACCACTAATCGACTTCCTGTCTCTACAGATTGGTTATTCTGGGCATTTCATATAAATGGCACCATACAATATGTGATCTTTTGTGATTGGCTGCTTTAACTTTACATAATGCTTTCATGGTTCATTCATGTTGTAATATGGATCAATATTTCAGTCCCTTTTATAGCTGAATGCTATTCTATTGTACGGCTATTCCACATTTTCTTTCTTCATTTATCAGATTGACATTTGAATTATTTCCACCTTTTGTTTTTAGAAATATGCTTCTCTGAACATTCACGTACAAGCTTTGGTGCAGACATAAGTTTTTATTTCTCTTAGGTATATATTTAGTAATGGAACTGCTGGGTCATAGGGTAACTCGATGTTTAACACTTGCAGGAACTCTCAAGCTGTTTTGTAAAATGGCCGTGCCATTTTACATTCCCACCAGCAATGTATGTGGCTTTTAATCTCTTGTCTTACAGCCTAGCATGTCGTCTATGCTGGGAAACGTTTCACATGTAGTTCAGCAGGATGAGCATTTTACTGTTCGGTTGAGTGTTCTCTAGACATTTAGTAGGTCTTGTTAAATCATAGTCTTGTCCAAGTCTTCTATATCGTTGTTGATCTTCTGCCTAATTGTTCTATCCATTATTGACCGTGGAGTACTGAAGCCTCTACCTAATATTGTGCAATTATCTATTTCTTCCTTCAATTCTTCATGGGTTTTGGTATTTTCTTCTTCATGTAGTTTGGTTTTATCTTATTCAGGGCAAATATGTTAAAAATTTTGGTATCTTCCCTTTTTTATCATAAAATGTCCCTTTTCATATCTAGTAACTTTTTTGTTTGTTTTAAAGTCTATATTTTCTGGTATTAGTATAGCCACTTCAGCATGCTTATGGTTGCTATTTGCATGCACCTCTTATGTTTCAGTGAACTTTGTGAGAAGACAGGGCCTGGGAGCTGCGGCCTCACACTCGGGCTCCAGAGGAAGATGTGTGTGACAGACCTCAAACTGACCCAAAACACGGAGCAAAACCAGCCCTCTAGAGGTCTAAAAGGGAGCCACTGCAGCTAGCCCACAGGTAGAAGGAAAATAAATTCTTTCTGATTTCTTCCAAAGCATTTTCAGAGCAAGAGCTGACTAACACCACATCCTCCAAATCATTGTTATGTAAATGGCTGCCACCAGGCCTACATGTAAGGTCATTGTGTACTCAAAATGTGAGAATTCTTGAACTCTCGGTGCCTCTCCAACACAATGTACATGGCTAAATTTCCGCCAATAAGTTCACTAATATACCACACAGATCTCTCTAAACTTTTATTAAATGCAATGCAAAGTTCTTTCTTTTCATTTTCTGCTTCGGCATAGTTAAAATGCTTTTTATCAATGTAAAACGGCTCTTGCTGCTTGGCTTCTGTGGTTAGAGTCTTCTGAACTCTTTGGCTTTTCAGCTCCTAGGCTGTAAGGTTTGAATCAGCAAATGCCCCAAGGAGAAAAGCGGCAGCAAATGTCAAGCTTGCATCTGTGTTTCCCTTCTCTCCACAACTTGGCCCGCATGTCTTGGTGTCTCTCCAACATTCAGATGCCAGAGAACAGATGTTTTCTTACTTTATCCAGGTTTTCTAAAATTTCTTTAGACTTCACCTGACCTTATGTTATTATTGAACTATCATCTCAATTACCACTAGGAAGAAAATTTACAATTTTTCGAGAAAAGGAAACCCTGGTACACTGTTGGTAGGGACGTAAACTGGTGCAGCCCCTGTGGAAAACAGTATGGAGGGTTCTCCAAAACCTAAAAAGAGAACTACTATATGACCTCGCAACTCCACTCTTAGGTAGAAATCTGAAAAAACCAAAAACACGTGTTCTCAATAACATGTAATGGAAAAGATACATGCACCCCAATGTTCGCAGCCTCCTTGTGTACAATTACCAAGATATGGAGGCAACCTAAGTGTCATCAAGAGATGAATAGATAAAGAAGATGTGGTACATATAACCAATGGCATACTACTCAGCCTTACAAAAGAACAAAATTTTGCCATTTGCAGCAACATAGATGGACTTGGAGGGCATTGTGGTAAGTGAAATAAGTCAAACAGAAACAAATACTGTAGGATATCACCTCTATATGGAATCTAAAAAATACAACAATCTACCAAATATAACAAAACAGAAGGAGAGTTACAGATATAGAGAACAAACTAATGGTTGCCAGCGCGGAGGGGGAGGAGGGGGCAATACAGGGGTCGGGAAGTGAGAGATGTGAACTACTAGGTCCACAATAGGCTCAAGGATGTATTGTACAACACAGGGAATATAGGCAATATTTTGTAATAACTGTAAATGTAAAGTAACCTTTAAAAAGTATATAAAAATGTTTTTAAAAGAAATCATACTGAAAATTGGAAACAATTTAAATATCCATCAACAGGAAAATGCACATATAAATTATTGTATTTCCATACATGGGAATCCTACATAGTGAGGAAAGTACATGAACTAGACAGATCTTTACGTGTCAGCTTTGGTGAAACTAGCAAAGATAACACTAAATAAAGCAAGTAAGAAGACAAAATATAGAATACTCTATGCGGTTTATGAGTACTAAAAAATGTAGCATAAATAGAAAGACGTCCATGTCAGTGATGGAGACCAAGTTCAGAAGAGTGGTTACCCAGGGTCAGCTGGGGAGTGGCTGTGTTTGGGAAAGTGGTCACACCAGACTCTTCAACAGGAATGGAAATGTTTCAGTTCACACGCTCGCTGGAAGACAGAGGAGTGTCGGCGATGTTATAATGTGAGCATCTAGGGGATCTGATGCGCGGGAGCTGGTAGGGGGTGGAGGCATCCAGAAGGTGGTGGTAGAAGAGGAACGTTGTACACAGAACGCCTAAGACCTGACCAGAGGACGACCACTGTTCTATTTATTTATTTATTTATTTTTTATTAGTTTCTGCTTTATAACAAAGTGAATCAGTCATACATATACATCTGTTCCCACATCCCCTCCCTCATGCATCTCCCTCCCTCCCACCCTCCCCATCCCACCCCTCCAGGCGGTCACAAAGCACCGAGCTGATCTCCCTGTGCTCTGCGGCTGCTTCCCACTATCTATCTACCTTACGTTTGGTAGTGTATATATGTCTATGCCTCTCTTTCCCTTTGTCACAGCTTACCCTTCCCCTTCCCCATATCCTCAAGTCCATTCTCAAGTAGGTCTGTGTCTTTATTCCCGTTTTACCCCTAGGTTCTTCATGACATTTTTTTTTTAAATTCCATATATATGTGTTAGCATACGGTATTTGTCTTTCTCTTTCTGACTTACTTCACTCTGTATGACAGACTCTAGGTCTATCCACCTCATTACAAAGAGCTCAATTTCGTTTCTTTTTATGGCTGAGTAATATTCCATTGTATATATGTGCCACATCTTCTTTATCCATTCATCCGATGATGGACACTTAGGTTGTTTCCAGCTCCGGGCTATTGTGAATAGAGCTGCAATGAACATTTTGGTACATGTCTCTTTTTGAATTATGGTTTTCTCAGGGTATATGCCTAGTAGTGGGATTGCTGGGTCATATGGTAGTTCTATTTTTAGTTTTTTAAGGAACCTCCATACTGTTCTCCATAGTGGCTGTACCAATTCACATTCCCACCAGCAGTGCAAGAGTGTTCCCTTTTCTCCACACCCTCTCCAGCATTTATTGTTTCTAGATTTCTTGATGATGGCCATTCTGACTGGTGTGAGATGATATCTCATTGTAGTTTTGATTTGCATTTCTCTAATGATTAATGATGTTGAGCATTCTTTCATGTGTTTGTTGGCAGTCTGTATATCTTCTTTGGAGAAATGCCTATTTAAGTCTTCTGCCCATTTTTGGATTGGGTTGTTTGTTTTTTTGCTGTTGAGCTGCATGAGCTGTTTATAAATTTTGGAGATTAATCCTTTGTCAGTTGCTTCATTTGCAAATATTTTCTCCCATTCTGAGGGTTGTCTTTTGGTCTTGTTTATGGTTTCCTTTGCTGTGCAAAAGCTTTGAAGTTTCATTAGGTCCCATTTGTTTATCTTTGTTTTTCTTTCCATTTCTCTAGGAGGTGGGTCCAAAAGGATCTTGCTGTGATTTATGTCATAGAGTGTTCTACCTATGTTTTCCTCTAAGAGTTTGATAGTTTCTGGCCTTACATTTAGGTCTTTAATCCATTTTGAGCTTATTTTTGTGTATGGTGTTAGGGAATGATCTAATCTCATACTTTTACATGTCCCTGTCCAGTTTTCCCAGCACCACTTATTGAAGAGGCTGTCCTTTCTCCACTGTACATTCCTGCCTCCTTTATCAAAGATAAGTTGGCCATATGTGCGTGGGTTTATCTCTGGGCTTTCTATCCTGATCCACTGATCTATCTTTCTGTTTTTATGCCAGTACCACACTGTCTTAATTACTGTAGCTTTGTAGTATAGTCTGAAGTCAGGCAGCCTGATTCCTCCAGCTCCGTTTTTCGTTCTCAAGATTGCTTTGGCTATTCGGGGTCTTTTGTTTTTCCAAACAAATTTTGAAATTTTTTGTTCTACTTCTGTGAAAAATGCCAGTGGTAGTTTGATAGGGATTGCATTGAATCTGTAGATTGCTTTGGGTAGTAGAGTCATTTTCACAATATTGATTCTTCCAATCCAGGAGCATGGTATATCTCTCCATCTATTTGTATCATCTTTAATTTCTTTCATCAGTGTCTTATAATTTTCTGCATACAGGTCTTTTGTCTCCTTAGGTAGGTTTATTCCTAGATATTTTATTCTTTTTGTTGCAATGGTAAATGGGAGTGTTTTCTTGATTTCATTTTCAGATTTTTCATCATTAGTGTACAGGAATGCCAGAGATTTCTGTGCATTAATTTTGTATCCTGCTACTTTACCAAATTCATTGATTAGCTCTAGTAGTTTTTCGGTAGCATCTTTAGGATTCTCTATGTATAGTATCATGTCATCTGCAAACAGTGACAGCTTTACTTCTCCTTTTCCAATTTGGATTCCTTTTATTTCCTTTTCTTCTCTGATTGCTGTGGCTAAAACTTCCAAAACTAGGTTGAATAAGAGTGGTGAGAGTGGGCAGCCTTGTCTTGTTCCTGATCTTAGTGGAAATGGTTTCAGTTTTTCACCATTGAGGACAATGTTGGCTGTGGGTTTGTCATATATGGCCTTTATTATGTTGAGGAAAGTTCCCTCTATGCCTACTTTCTGCAGGGTTTTTATCATAAATGGGTGTTGAATTTTGTCGAAAGCTTTCTCTGCATCTATTGAGATGATCATATGGTTTTTCTCCTTCAACTTGTTAATATGGTGTATCACATTGATTGATTTGCGTATATTGAAGAATCCTTGCATTCCTGGAATAAACCCCACTTGATCATGGTGTATGATCCTTTTAATGTGCTGTTGGATTCTGTTTGCTAGTATTTTGTTGAGGATTTTTGCATCTATGTTCATCAGTGATATTGGCCTGTAGTTTTCTTTCTTTGTGACATCCTTGCCTGGTTTTGGTATCAAGGTGATGGTGGCCTCGTAGAATGAGTTTGGGAGTGTTCCTTCCTCTGATATTGTTTGGAAGAGTTTGAGAAGGATGGGTGTTAGCTCTTCTCTAAATGTTTGATAGAATTCGCCTGTGAAGCCATCTGGTCCTGGGCTTTTGTTTGATGGAAGATTTTTAATCACAGTTTCAATTTCAGTGCTTGTGATTGGTCTATTCATATTTTCTATTTCTTCCTGAGTCAGTCTTGGTAGGTTGTGCATTTCTAAGAATTTGTCCATTTCTTCCAGGTTGTCCATTTTATTGGCATAGAGTTGCTTATAGTAATCTCTCATGATCTTTTGTATTTCTGCAGTGTCAGTTGTTACTTCTCCTTTTTCATTTCTAATTCTACTGATTTGAGTCCTCTCCCTTCTTTTCTTGATGAGTCTGGCTAATGGTTTGTCAATTTTGTTTATCTTCTCAAAGAACCAGCTTTTAGTTTGGTTGATCTTTGCTATCGTTTCCTTCATTTCTTTTTCATTTATTTCTGATCTGATCTTTATGATTTCTTTCCTTCTGCTAACTTTGGGGGTTTTTTGTTCTTCTTTCTCTAATTGCTTTAGGTGCAGGTTCAGGTTGTTTACTCGAAATGTTTCCTGTTTCTTAAGGTGGGATTGTATTGCTATAAACTTCCCCCTTAGAACTGCTTTTGCTGCGTCCCATAGGTTTTGGGTCGTCGTGTCTCCATTGTCATTTGTTTCTAAGTATTTCTTAATTTCCTCTTTGATTTCTTCAGTGATCACTTCGTTATTGAGTAGTGTATTGTTTAGCCTCCATGTGTTTGTATTTTTTACAGATCTTTTCCTGTAATTGATGTCTAGTCTCATAGCATTGTGGTCGGAAAAGATACTTGATACAATTTCAATTTTCTTAAATTTACCAAGGCTTGATTTGTGACCCAAGATATGATCTATCCTGGAGAATGTTCCATGAGCACTTGAGAAAAATGTGTATTCTGTTGTTTTTGGGTGGAATGTCCTATAAATATCAATTAAGTCCATCTTGTTTAATGTATCATTTAAAGCTTGTGTTTCCTTATTTATTTTCATTTTGGATGATCTGTCCATTGGTGAAAGTGGGGTGTTAAAGTCCCCTACTATGATTGTGTTACTGTCGATTTCCCCTTTTATGGCTGTTAGTATTTGCCTTATGTATTGAGGTGCTCCTATGTTGGGTGCATAAATATTTACAATTGTTATATCTTCTTCTTGAATCGATCCCTTTATCGTTATGTAGTGTCCTTCTTTGTCTCTTCTAATAGTCTTTATTTTAAAGTCTATTTTGTCTGATATAAGAATTGCTACTCCAGCTTTCTTTTGATTTCCATTTGCATGGAATATCTTTTTCCATCCCCTTACTTTCAATCTGTATGTGTCTCTAGGTCTGAAGTGGGTCTCTTGTAGACAGCATATATATGGGTCTTGTTTTTGTATCCATTCAGCCACTCTGTGTCTTTTGGTGGGAGCATTTAGTCCATTTACATTTAAGGTAATTATTGATATGTATGTTCCTATTCCCATTTCCTTAATGGCTTTGGGTTCGTTATTGTAGGTATATTCCTTCTGTTGTGTTTCTTGCCTAGAGAAGTTCCTTTAGCATTTGTTGTAAAGCTGGTTTGGTGGTGCTGAACTCTCTCAGCTTTTGCTTGTCTGTAAACGTTTTAATTTCTCCATCAAATCTGAATGAGATCCTTGCTGGGTAGAGTAATCTTGGTTGCAGGTTTCTCTCCTTCAGCACTTTCATTATGTCCTGCCAGTCCCTTCTGGCTTGTAGAGTTTCTGCTGAGAGATCAGCTGTTAACCTGATGGGGATTCCCTTGTGTGTTATTTGTTGTTTTTCCCTTGCTGCTTTTAATATGATTTCTTTGTGTTTAATTTTTGACAGTTTGATTAATATGTGTCTTGGCGTATTTCTTCTTGGATTTATTCTGTATGGGACTCTCTGTGCCTCCTGGACTTGATTAACTATTTCCTTTCCCATATTAGGGAAGTTTTCAACTATAATCTCTTCAAATATTTTCTCAGTCCCTTTCTTTTTCTCTTCTTCTTCTGGAACCCCTATAATTCGAATGTTGGTGCGTTTAATGTTGTCCCAGAGGTCTCTGAGACTGTCCTCTGTTCTTTTCATTCTTTTTTCTTTATTTTTCTCTGCATCACTTATTTCCACTATTTTATCTTCCACCTCACTTATCCGTTCTTCTGCCTCAGTTATTCTGCTATTGATCCCATCTAGAGTATTTTTCATTTCATTTATTGTGTTTTTAATCGATGCTTGATTCATCTTTAGTTCTTCTAGGTCCTTGTTAACTGTTTCTTGCATATTGTCTATTCTATTTCCAAGATTTTGGATCTGGGAAATAGAATCTTGGATCAGCTTTACTATCATTATTCTGAATTCTTTTTCAGGTAGACTGCCTATTACCTCTTCATTTGTTAGGTCTGGTAGGTTTTTATCTTGCTCCTTCACCTGCTGTGTGTTTTTCTGCTTTCTCATTTTGCTTATGTTACTGTGTTTGGGGTCTCCTTTTTTCAGGCTGCAGATTCGTAGTTCCCGTTGTTTTTGGTGTCTGTCCCCCGTGGCTAAGGTTGTTTCAGTAGGTTGTGTAGGCTTCCTGGTGGGGGGGACTAATGCCTGTGTTCTGGTGGTTGAAGCTCGATCTTGTCTTTCTGGTGGACACGTCCACGTCTGGTGGTGTGTTTTGGGGTGCCTGTGGCCTTATTATGTTTTTAGGTATCCTCTCTGCTAATGGGTGGGGTTGTGTTCCTGCCTTGCTAGTTGCTTGGCATAGGGTGACCAGCACTGTAGCTTGCTGGTCGTTGACTGAAGCTGGGTGCTGGTGTTGAGATGGAGATCCCTGGGAGATTTTCGCTGCTTGATATTATGTGGAGCTGGGAGCTCTCTTGTGGACCTGTGTCCTGAAGTTGGCTCTCCCACTTCAGAGGCACAGCACTAACTCCTGGCTGCAGCACCAAGAGCCTTTCATCCACCCGGCTCAGAATAACAGTGAGAAAAAGTTGAAAGAAATAATTAGTAGAAGAAAGAAAGAGAGATTGAAAGAAAGGAAGAAGGGAAGTAAGGAAGGAAGGAAGGAAGAAAGAAAGAAAGGAGGGAGGGAGGAAGGATGGAAAGAAAGGAAAGAAAGGAGGGAGGGAGGGAGGAATGAAAGCAAAAGGAAGAGTGAATGGAAGAAGAGAGGGAGGGAGGGAGGGAGGAAAGAAAGAAAGAAAGACAGGAGGGAGGGAGGGAGGGAGGGAGGAAGGAAAGAAAAAGAAAGTGGAAAGAAGAAGGGTGGGAGGGAGGGAGGGATGGAGGAAAGAAAAAGAAAGAAGGAAAGGAGGAGCGGAGGGAGGGAGGGAGGAAGGGAAGGAGGAAAAAAAGAAAGAGCAGGTAAAGTAAAATAGAATAAAGTATGAAATATAGTAGCGTTATTAAAATTAAAAAGTAATTATTGAAAAAAAACACGGACCGAAAGAACCCTGGGACATATGGTGGAAGCAAAGCTATACAGAGAGAATCTTACACAGAAGATTACACATACACATTCACAAAAAGAGAGCAGGGGGAAAAATCAAAACTCTTGCTCTCCAAGTCCACCTCCTCGATTTGGGATAATTCGTTGTAAAAAGAGGAAAAGGGCGAAAAGTCTGAAATCTTGCTAAGTCCACCTCCTTAATTTGAGATAATTCGTTGTAAAAAGAGGAAAAAAAAAGGGGGGGAAAGTCTTAAATCTTGTCCTCAAGGTCCACTTCCTCAATTTGGGATGATTCGCTGTCCATTCATGCACTCCACAGACGCAGGGCACATCAAATGGACCGTGGAGCTTTAATCCGCTGCCTCGGAGGCTGCACAGAGAGATTTCCCTGTCTCTGCTCTCACAGCTCCCGGGTCTCAGCCTTGGACCTGGCCCCGCCTCTGCGCGTAGGTCGCCGGAGGGCGTCCTTTCTTCGCTCAGACAGGACAGGTTTAAAGGAGCCGCTGATTGGGGGCTCTGGCTCACTCAGGCAGAGGGGAGGGAGGGGAATGCCCTCTCCTCGCGCACCAGGCAACAAAAGGGAAAAAAGTCTCTTGCCTCTCTGGTAGCTCCAGACCCTTTCCCCGGACTCCCTCCGGGCTAGCACTAACCCCTTCAGGGTCTCTTCCTGCCGCCAGCCCCAGACCTCTCCCTGCGCTCCGACTGAAAGCCGATACCCGAGCATCAGCTCCCAGCCCCGCCCGCTCTGGCGGCCGAGCAGACAAATCTCTCGGGCTGGTGTGTGCCTGAGGGCACCGATCCTCTGTGCCAAAATCTCTCTGCTTTGCCCACCACACCCCTGTTGCTGTGCTCTCCTCCGCTACTCCGAAGCTTTCCCCCTCCGCCACCTGCAGTCTCCGCCCTCGAAGGGGCTTGTAGTGTGTAGAAACCTTCCCTTCTTCACGGCTCCCTCCCACTGGTGCAGGTCCCGTCCATATCCTATTGTCTCTGTTTGTTCTTTTTTTCTTTTGACCTACCCAGGTATGTGGGGAGTTTCTTGCCTTTTGGGGGGTCTGAGGTCTTCTGTCAGCGTTCAGTAGGTGTTCTGTTGGAGTTGTTCCACGTGTAGATGAATTTCTGATGTATCTGTGGGGAGGAAGGTGATCTCCGCGTCTTACTCTTCCGCCATCTTCCTCCGGCCCCCACGACCACTGTTCTAGAAACTGGACACAAATCCAACTTCTACGGCCAACCTTAAAAGACAAACTGAGGCATATTTAAAATTTTAAGACTTTATGTGAGCAAAATTAGATTCACTTCAGGCACCACCAAAGTGGAAGCAATGAGGAGCACTCCAGCCACAGGAGCTGCAGAGATGTTTATTTTAAAAGGGCAGAAGCAAAGCAAGGAAATGACTGATTTGCTATAGCTTTAAAGCCTAGTTGGTGGTTTGTGACTGGTTGTCCTCAGCGGTGTCCGTCACCCTGAGCCGTTGACAGGATTAGATTTTCGTTGCTTTACATAGGCGGCCGCATCACTAGAGCCACCAGAGTCTAATGGCCCCTTGCAGGATTAATTTACTAACACCAGTTGTCTCAGTCCTTCCTCTTACTCAGTCACTTCACTTCCTACGCCTCAGTTTCTCTTCTGTAAAGTGGACATTCAGTAGTAAATTCTCTGTGGAGGTGTCAGTGCCAAACAAAGTGATTATTAGTAACCATGATCATGTCCTGAATACACTGAACACGTCACCGTTTGCCAACCACCGTGTCAAGTCAGCAGAGACAACAGAAATTAAGAGTTCTCCGCAAAAATTCACACACCCGTGCACCAGGTAACGGACCACAGGCAGACGTTCACTCAGCCTTTCATGTGTCCCTCACGGAGTGCACGCTCTCTCCTAGGCGGGGCGAGCACAGACACTTAGTGGCAGTTTAATGACTTTCTAAATGCGTTGATACAACCATGTCTCACTTTTGTTTGGATCAGTCAGCAAACACTTTTTGTAAACCCCAAACTCTCCACACCTCCTACCTTTCGCGCCACCCTAGTCTCGAATCTCCCGCCCCTGCTCCTCAGGCTGGGTCCCCATGGGAGGCGGGGCTGCGTGCTGACACACAGAGGAGCAGGTGGAGGTCTTCTATCCCCGCCCACACTGCGCTGCCCGCAGGTTTGAACCGCAGCGTGGAGAGCGAAGAGGTCTGAGCCAACGTGAGCACAGCATCGAGGGGCCTGCCTAGCTGGGGCCAGTGGCCCTGTGTCTTCTGCCTGCAACGCGGGTCCTGCGCACGCTGCACCTGAGGGGCTGGGAGGTGAGCCGGGGCCCCCAGGCAGGTGTGAGCATCGTGTCCGCAGCCAGTGTCCCCGAGGCCACGCTGCGGCAATGATCACTTGGTGAAGCTGAGCCGTGACAGCACGGGAATATATCAGGGAAGTGCTGGAGAAAAACAGAAAGCAGGGAAGGGAGATGGAGATTGTTAGCTGCTAGGAGGAGGCTGCTAGCTGAAACTAAGTGATCCCTGAGGACTTTCTGGGGAAGATAAAATTTAAGAGGGAGCAAGGAGCATATCTGGGAAGTGAATAGTACAGGTAGAGGGAACAGCCAGATGGAAAGTCAATGAGGCAAGAGTAGGCTGGAGTACCCACGGAGCAGAAAGGATGTCAGTGTGTGGAAAACAGAGCAGGCAAAGTGGAGAGGAGAAGGAAACAGTCAGACACGAAACAGAGGTCCACATTTCTAGGGCTCTGGAGGCACTTTGAGGACTTTGCTTCTTCTGTGAAGAAGCCATTGAAGAGATTTCAGTGACATGATCTGACTTATGTTTAAACAGGATCTCTCTGGATGCCATGTTGATTAGAGAGTGTAGGAGAGTAAGGACAAGCCCCAGAAGACCAAGAGTTGATTCAAAGAAGTGATTACTCAAACATGGTCCCCCTCCTCAGTGAGGACGCAGAGCAGGAATCGGCAAATAATGGCCACAAATCAAATCAGGCTCTCAGCCTGGATCTGTGGGACTGTGAGATAATAATGGTTCTCACGTTTAGAAAGCTTGTTGAAGAAGAAAGAGGAGAAGCTACAGAAGCTCTATATGGCCCACAAAGCCTAAGATATTTAAAATCCAGAAAATGCTTTCCAACACCTGATGTAAAGCATGTGGCTCGTAGGAGGTGCTCAACAAAATTTGGAAGAGGAATACATGTGTCAATTAGTTCCTGAAAACATTGTAAAGTGATAGGTGTCAAGAAACATTTATCCCTTCACCCTTAACCTTCACAAGTGATGCCATTTCCATCGAGCTATTGAAAACTATATTCTGGCTTTCAAAACAATAAACCAGGGGGCATGTTATCACATAAGCAAGGTCATAAACAACTGTCGAGTAAAGTTGAAAGAGCAACAAATCAAATAATAACAAAAAATATTTTGATCGATTTTTAAGCCTTACAAAGCATTTTCATGTTCATTCTCTAATTTAATCCTCAAATCTACTCCATGAGATAGTTATTATTTTCCCTTTAGAAATGACCACATATTACAATCCTCAGTGATTGCTCAAGAAAAGCTGAAATCTTGAGTGTCACATCAATTAATGCCAAGGTTGGGTTTTTTCCCAATGGAACATTGGATGCTAAAATCCACAGGGATTTTCAGCTCAAGATGGCGGAAGAGGAAACATATTCACTTTCTGTTCCTCCTGAAACCATATTTAAACAATACTGTAGAAATACCAAAATTAATCAACCAATCAAAGCCAAGACACTTTGGAAGTCATCCACCACAGACAGATTTCAACACATTTCGAGAAGGCAAACAATGAAATGGAGGAGCCATGAATAAAATAATGAAGAAAACACGAACCCTAACTAAGGTCTGAACAAACCCAGTCAGCTTTTGCTGAGTTCTGGTTATAGTAAAGGGCAGAGGAAAGAAGAGGGGCTGAAAACAAGGAGACAAAAGTCATTTTAGGAAAAAAAGGTCATTTCATGAGCTCCAGGGAACACTCCGCCTGCTGCCATACTAACTCATGAATTACAATGGATTGTTGGTAAGCAAGATGAGAAAACAGGGAAGAAACCAAACAAACAAAAATCAAGACATTGTTTCTTACTGAACTCTTCTCAAATGAGATCGAGGAATTAGGGTTCAATGCCACAGCTGTAAATCATCTCTGCTCTTGGAGAGGTTACAAAGGGCTTATAATATTTACCCTTTTCTTTCAGACATAATTTAGGTGTCAGCAAAAGCTTTTTGTGTCCTCCAACCCCAAAGTTTATTGGGGATGGAAGTCCAAATTTGCTGTGACATACCATAAAAAGAATCTCATGAGCAAAGGGTCCAACTAATTCTGGAATATATGAATTACGCCCAGTGTTATTTTCAATAAACTTTGAACAAAAATATATAAATACATTTTGACTGATCTATACGATTCTGGGTCCTGAAACTTCTACATGTCACCTGTGTGATACATAACACACAAAGTCAGCCCCAGGAGAGAGAAAACACTCCAATGAAGCAAGCCAAAGACACAAGTTTTAAACAAGGTCAAGTGATGTGTAGACCATCAGCTTCCAGCTCCTGAATAACAACACACGTTTCCCTTGTCCTAGACACCCAAGAGTACGTCTCCTCTCTTGGGCGTAAGAATCTCTCGAGTTACATATGTGTAATAAAGAGTGGACCCAGCTGGCATACTCACAATGACCAAATTGTGTTGATGGTACTTTAAACCAATACATCGCTCCACGCTGAAATTGCAATAAAGGATATATTTGCTTTCTAGACATGAATGAGACGCCTTGCTGGATATACTCCAGGAAGGCCAGAGAAACTGGCTTCTAATCCATACGGAACAATTCACTGGTGAATTTCTTTCAGGATAGCCCATGATTTATCTAGACTACAATCTTTACATATCTGGATCCTTCAATCTAGACAAAGGGAAAATCCGGCCTTCAAGCCTCAGTTAGAAATGTGGAAGGGCAGCACCAATGGTAGCACCAGCTGACAACTGGTGGTCTGTGACCTGTATCTTCTGAGATTAGAACACAGTGTGGTGGATGACCAATTCATGTGTTGAACAAAAGAAGACCACCTACAGGACAGTGTAGCTGTTCGTTACAGGTATGGCACTCAGGGCTAAGTACCATAAGGACTACAAGAAAAAATGAAAAACAAGTAACACATGAAGCATATATGATAAGGTGGCACCGCAGTCCAGAACACGAGCTCTGGAATCACACAGGCTTGCTTCGAATCCCGGCTAAGCCACTACCATCTGTATACCCTGAAGAACAGTGCAAGGTTTAAATGTTGTTTGACCAAATTTCAAAAAAGAAGTGAAGAAAGAACCTACCTGCCAGGAAGGGACATCGTGGGGTGCAGCATCCAGTCGGATCAGGGCTCTGCATCTCCTGCTCAGAAACCTTCGCCACCTGGCTCATGGTGATGCTGGCAGCTGAGCAGCCCTGGAGAAGGCGATCCTGTCTCCAGGCCTCGCAGAGCAGCTGGGGAGTTCCCCGGAGGAGGTGGCCCACACCCTGGCAAGCTCTGGGTGCCTCCTGCCCTCAGCTCTGAGCAGGCTCTGGCCTCTGGGCCCCGTAGTGCGGAAGGGCTGGCCGATACATACGCGCGGCTGAGGGGCCTGCAGAGCCGGTGCCCAGGCAGGGTGAGCTCTGAAGGAGAAGGCTTCCACAGTCGCCAACAGTCTCTGCATGCTGGCCCATCCCGTACCAAACACCTGCCACCCACAGCGAGAAGACCCAGACACTAGAAAGTCCAGAAGGGGCCCCGCCTTTTGCCTTTGGGCTGGGGTTTCTCCACCAGCTGGGCTCGCATGTGCCCCCTGCCTCACCCCCTGCCCCGCCCGCCCTTTCTCTGTGACACGTACAATGGACATGTCACAGAGGCAGGCGGAGCCGTCAGATATAAAAGGAGTGAGAAGCTCTCCCACTGTCACTCTCTGCTCTCAGATCAGGCACGCAGCAGCTCTGATATGGAACCCATGGACACCACACCTCCTTCCCACGCCATCATCTACCATTCTGCTCCTGTTTTCCCCAGCACCCCATTTACGGCTTTGCCGGGCATCGGTGCTTCAGCAGGCAGCACGTCTGACCCCGAACCTATGGACACCACACCTCCTTCCCATGCCGTCATCTTCCATTCTGCTCCTGTTTTCTCCAGCACCCCAGTTACGGCTTTGCCGGGCATCGGTGCTTCAGCAGGCAGCACCTCAGACCCCGAACCTATGGACACCACACCTCCTTCCCACGCCGTCATCTTCCATTCTGCTCCTGCTTTCTCCAGCACCCGTTCACGGCTTTGGCGGTCACGGCGTTGGCGGGCATCGGTGCTTCGGCAGGCAGCACGTCTGACACCAAAGCTACGGACACCTCACCTCCTTTACAGGCTGACAAGACCCAACACATAGACCAACACTTCAAAGTTATGACAGAAAGTTGAGTAAGGTATACATTTGGAATTTCATTTATTATTATTAAAAAGCACAACTGTAGTGCTTAGACTATAACAAGTACTATTCTAAGTTCTTGCCAAATATTAACCCACATATTCCTCATAATGGCAACCCTATAGGCAGGTGATGTTCTTTTTTTTGTGGTACGCAGGCCTCTCACTGTTGTGGCCTCTCCCGCTGCAGATCACAGGCTCTGGACGCGCAGGCTCAGCGGCCATGGCTCACGGGCCCAGCCGCTCCACGGCATGTGGGATCCTCCCGGACCGGGGCACAAACCCGTGCCCCCTGCATCAGCAGGCGGACTCCCAACCACTGCACCACTATGGAAGCCCGGCAGGTAATATTCATAATATTCACTTTTGGGGGGAAACTGAGGCCCAGAGACGTTGAATAGCTTGCCTCATGCCACACAGTAAGTAGGTGGCAAAAACCCAGGAGTAAAACCAGACCTTCTTGACTTTCATCACTTTGCTGTGTCACCTTAGTATAAGTTGTGGTTAGGGAAGGGACTAAATTGGCAAGACTCTGAACTCAAAGGAGAAGGGAGAAATGAGAAAATGCGTGATCCTAGAAACTAGAGAAGATTTAGGCTCAGAAATTTCTGATGATGAGACCCGGAAGATCAAGAACTTGGTTGGAATATTAACTTGGGGTAGTATCTGAATCCATTGAGAAATGGTTTTGTTTTGTGTAAAATTTAGAAAGGCCAGTTGGATGAAGATTAATGAAGAAAAAAGAAGGAAGGAAAAGGAAAAGGTGCCTTAAGTGAGACATAACCACTTCACTCTAAGTACTAGGGATGTGGTCCTGTGGGGAAGGATGGAGCTCTCTCTACCAGGTTTGTCACCAGGATGAACAAGGAGAAACATGGCAAGCATTGTACTGGTTTTGATGATCCCTCAAAACCACGGCTTCAGTTTCCAAGAATGACCTACGGTAGCATAACTACTGTGTGTCAGACATGCCACTAAGTGTGTTTCCAGTCACACCTTTTAATTGGAGAAAAGGATCAATAGTCTATCTACCTAAGATCACACAGAGGGTGGGGGAGCCCGTTTTTAAACCATCTGCCTCCAATTCCAGGTGCCAGGAGCCAGACTCAGCCTACAGGTCTCTTCTGCTCACCTGGAAGTGAAACCATGTGTCATGATTAGTGAAATCCTGTCTTCACTCATCAAGGTACCTTGAACACTTGCACGTCCTCCAAGTAGCATGTAGCATAAGCAAAAAGATGTTTGCCCCGGTATTGTCCAGGAACTTGGAATCAGCTGTGCCTAGTTAGGCGGAGCTGGTTTAGAGTGGAGAGGACCACCGATCTTCCACCTGGGCAAGTGCCTTTTGACCTTCTGCCATCAGAGGGCCAAAAACTCCAGCCTGAGAATGTGCTGAGCCCTGTAGCCTATTACACCGGCTCAGAACAATGAGGAGCACATCTTTTTCCAATCACCTTGCCTCAAGCTCCCCATGACCCATACTGCCCTGCTTCTTTATTCTTTATCCCACAGATACCCCAAGCCCCTTGCTTTCGGGAAGGAGGATTTGAGACCTATTTTCACGTCACTTCCTCGCATGGCTGCCCTGTGAATAAACCTCCTCTTTGCTGCAAACCTCAGCATCTCAGTGTTTTGGCTTGCTGCGCCTCAGACACAATGGTTGGGAGCAGTGGTAAAGGTCCCTTGCCTGTAAGGGAAGCTGGTGCCTAGTAGTCACTTTGTGGATGTTTTCTCCTCCCGGGGGGCAGACGTCCTGCTCTTCCGGAAAGGGAGAAATGCAGGAGCTGGACCCTTGCCCTCAGCATCACCGTCACCTAGGAGCTTCTTAGAAGGACAGAATCCAGACCCCACCCAGAACTACTGAATACCAGCCTGCATTTAACAAGATCCTCAAGGGAGGCACAGCCATGTGAAATTTGGAGAGGCACCAAGCTGTCATCCTCTTCTCCGCAGCTAATGAAAACCAAGCAAAGATTCATCCCAAGCCTACTCTGCCTCAGTCAATTGGATATCATATGAGCTCATTTAATCCTCCCCAGAACCTGCAAATGAGACTGCACATGCCACGGAGCAACTAAGACCGTGCGCCACAACTACCGAGCCTGCGCTCTAGAGCCCGTGAACCAAAACTACTGAAGCCCACACACCTACACTCCATGCTCAGCAACAACGAGAAGCCACCCCAATGAGAAGCCTGCGCACTGCAACAAAGAGTAGCCCCCGCTCACTGCAACTAGAGGAAGCCCACACACAGCAATGAAGAGCCTATGCAGCCAAAAATAAATAAATAAATAAACCTGTTAAAAAATAAATCGTGTTTTAGTAACTTACTAAAAGGCACACAATCAGTAAATCTGAGCAAGAATTCAATCCCAAATCTGTCACACTGAAGTTTAAGCTAGTACTTGAGATTAATAAAAACAGCACTAAATTAAAAGTTCAGAGATATTTTTTATTTCATACGCTTTCACTAACACTCTTTGGAGATAAATCATTTCATTTATATGGGCCTTAGTTTTTACAACTATAACAGTTGGAAGCTTGACTAGATGATATGTATGTAGTTTTCCAATTCTAAAATGTTCCACTAATTTGGATTCCTACAATAATTGCTCTTGCAATACATACATGCTGCCACCAAGTAGCAGTAGAGACTACTAGTTCCTTTTTTATCCCTAGTGGGGAGTGCATTTTGACATCAGACTTATCCGTCAATAGTACAACCTGTTAGTAGAACTGTAAAATAACAGAATCTGGTATTGTCTCCTGCAAAGCAGAAGCTTTACATTGTGTCTGTGAGTCATATCAGAATCACCTGTAGGTTTTGAAACATAGAGGAAATCCAGAACCCATTGAATGAGAATCTTCAGAGACAGGACTTGGGCATCTGGATTTTGGGTCTCCCATCATTTGTATATTTTATTTCATTTTATTTTTTGCCTATTTACAATATTAGTCACATCCTTTTGAATCTTTAAAAGTTTCTTTTTGTTTTAAATTTTAGAATATTCCATAATCTTCACCTACTTTTCATAAGGTGTTATCTGTTATGTTTATTCGATCTTGTGCTTCTCCTGGTTAAGACTTCATTATATTTTTTTTCGGGGCCCTGCCTCATGTCTTGGAGGATCTTATTTCCCTGACCTGGGATTGGACCCCAGGGCCCCAGCAGTGAAAGCGCCAAGTTCTAACCACTGGAAACCAGGGAATTCCCAAGGCTTCTGTTTTAAATGACTTCTTTTCCCACTCTAATTCATTCCTGGGATGAATTTCATGTTTGAACATTAAAGCAACCTGGCATTACCAAAATAAAGCTACTTTGATTCTGATATATGATTGTTTTACATACCATGGGTACAGTTTGTGCTTCTGTTTACACATTTTGCATGCATTTTCAAAAGAGAAACTGGCCTGTGATTCTATTCTTGTAATATTCTTTATAGATTTTGTTTTGTTTTGTTTTTAAGGTTCTATACTTTATTTTTTATTTATTTATTTTTGGCTGCATTGGGTCTTCATTGTTGCACGCGAGCTTTCTGTAGTTGCGGTGAGCGGGGGGCTATTCTTTGTTGTGGTGAGTAGGCTTCTCCTTGCGGTGGCCTGTCTTGTTGTGGAGCACGGGCTCTAGGCATGCAGGCTTCAGTAGTTGCGGCACGCGGGCTCAGCAGTTGTGGCTCGCAGGCTCCAGAGCGCAGGCTCAGCAGTTGTGGCACGTGGGCGTAGTTGCTCCACGGCATGTGGGATCTTCCCCCACAAGGGCTCGAACCCGTGTCCCCTGCACTGGGAGGCGGATTCTTAACCACTGCACCATCAGGGAAGCCCTTCTTTGTACTTTTGATCTGAAGCTTATGTTGGCCTTATAAATACTTTGAGCAATATATAGTTTTCTGTTTCCTGGAAGATTTTTATGTAAGATTACCAATACTTCTTCCCTAAATATTTGGAAGAAGTTACTTGGAAACCCATGTATCCCTGGAAATCATTTTCTGTAAAGGTACTTAACTATACAAACAACTTTTTGAGTAGATACAGGCTTTGTAGATATTTTTTCTTTGTTGGGTTAGTCTTGTTAGCTTGCATTTGTTAAGAATGTGTAATTTTGGATGAATTTTCAAATTTATAACTATAAAATTATCATAATTTTAACAGCTTTATTGGGATGTAATTTACATACCATAATTTCAACTCTTTTATGTATACAATTCAGTGGTTCTTAGTGTAACCACTAAAAGACTTGTGTAACCATCACAACAATCCAATTGTAGATTTTTGTCCCCCCACCAAAAACCCATTACACATTAACAAGGTTTTTTCATTCTCCTCAACCCTCTCAGCCCTGGGCAACCACTAATCGACTTCCTGTCTCTACAGATTGGTTATTCTGGGCATTTCATATAAATGGCACCATACAATATGTGATCTTTTGTGATTGGCTGCTTTAACTTTACATAATGCTTTCATGGTTCATTCATGTTGTAATATGGATCAATATTTCAGTCCCTTTTATAGCTGAATGCTATTCTATTGTACGGCTATTCCACATTTTCTTTCTTCATTTATCAGATTGACATTTGAATTATTTCCACCTTTTGTTTTTAGAAATATGCTTCTCTGAACATTCACGTACAAGCTTTGGTGCAGACATAAGTTTTTATTTCTCTTAGGTATATATTTAGTAATGGAACTGCTGGGTCATAGGGTAACTCGATGTTTAACACTTGCAGGAACTCTCAAGCTGTTTTGTAAAATGGCCGCGCCATTTTACATTCCCACCAGCAATGTATGTGGCTTTTAATCTCTTGTCTTACAGCCTAGCATGTCGTCTATGCTGGGAAACGTTTCACATGTAGTTCAGCAGGATGAGCATTTTACTGTTCGGTTGAGTGTTCTCTAGACATTTAGTAGGTCTTGTTAAATCATAGTCTTGTCCAAGTCTTCTATATCGTTGTTGATCTTCTGCCTAATTGTTCTATCCATTATTGAACGTGGAGTACTGAAGCCTCTACCTAATATTGTGCAATTATCTATTTCTTCCTTCAATTCTTCATGGGTTTTGGTATTTTCTTCTTCATGTAGTTTGGTTTTATCTTATTCAGGGCAAATATGTTAAAAATTTTGGTATCTTCCCTTTTTTATCATAAAATGTCCCTTTTCATATCTAGTAACTTTTTTGTTTGTTTTAAAGTCTATATTTTCTGGTATTAGTATAGCCACTTCAGCATGCTTATGGTTGCTATTTGCATGCACCTCTTATGTTTCAGTGAACTTTGTGAGAAGACAGGGCCTGGGAGCTGCGGCCTCACACTCGGGCTCCAGAGGAAGATGTGTGTGACAGACCTCAAACTGACCCAAAACACGGAGCAAAACCAGCCCTCTAGAGGTCTAAAAGGGAGCCACTGCAGCTAGCCCACAGGTAGAAGGAAAATAAATTCTTTCTGATTTCTTCCAAAGCATTTTCAGAGCAAGAGCTGACTAACACCACATCCTCCAAATCATTGTTATGTAAATGGCTGCCACCAGGCCTACATGTAAGGTCATTGTGTACTCAAAATGTGAGAATTCTTGAACTCTCGGTGCCTCTCCAACACAATGTACATGGCTAAATTTCCGCCAATAAGTTCACTAATATACCACACAGATCTCTCTAAACTTTTATTAAATGCAATGCAAAGTTCTTTCTTTTCATTTTCTGCTTCGGCATAGTTAAAATGCTTTTTATCAATGTAAAACGGCTCTTGCTGCTTGGCTTCTGTGGTTAGAGTCTTCTGAACTCTTTGGCTTTTCAGCTCCTAGGCTGTAAGGTTTGAATCAGCAAATGCCCCAAGGAGAAAAGCGGCAGCAAATGTCAAGCTTGCATCTGTGTTTCCCTTCTCTCCACAACTTGGCCCGCATGTCTTGGTGTCTCTCCAACATTCAGATGCCAGAGAACAGATGTTTTCTTACTTTATCCAGGTTTTCTAAAATTTCTTTAGACTTCACCTGACCTTATGTTATTATTGAACTATCATCTCAATTACCACTAGGAAGAAAATTTACAATTTTTCGAGAAAAGGAAACCCTGGTACACTGTTGGTAGGGACGTAAACTGGTGCAGCCACTGTGGAAAACAGTATGGAGGGTTCTCCAAAACCTAAAAAGAGAACTACTATATGACCTCGCAACTCCACTCTTAGGTAGAAATCTGAAAAAACCAAAAACACGTGTTCTCAATAACATGTATAGGAAAAGATACATGCACCCCAATGTTCGCAGCCTCCTTGTGTACAATTACCAAGATATGGAGGCAACCTAAGTGTCATCAAGAGATGAATAGATAAAGAAGATGTGGTACATATAACCAATGGCATACTACTCAGCCTTACAAAAGAACAAAATTTTGCCATTTGCAGCAACATAGATGGACTTGGAGGGCATTGTGGTAAGTGAAATAAGTCAAACAGAAACAAATACTGTAGGATATCACCTCTATATGGAATCTAAAAAATACAACAATCTACCAAATATAACAAAACAGAAGGAGAGTTACAGATATAGAGAACAAACTAATGGTTGCCAGCGCGGAGGGGGAGGAGGGGGCAATACAGGGGTCGGGAAGTGAGAGATGTGAACTACTAGGTCCACAATAGGCTCAAGGATGTATTGTACAACACAGGGAATATAGGCAATATTTTGTAATAACTGTAAATGTAAAGTAACCTTTAAAAAGTATATAAAAATGTTTTTAAAAGAAATCATACTGAAAATTGGAAACAATTTAAATATCCATCAACAGGAAAATGCACATATAAATTATTGTATTTCCATACATGGGAATCCTACATAGTGAGGAAAGTACATGAACTAGACAGATCTTTACGTGTCAGCTTTGGTGAAACTAGCAAAGATAACACTAAATAAAGCAAGTAAGAAGACAAAATATAGAATACTCTATGCGGTTTATGAGTACTAAAAAATGTAGCATAAATAGAAAGACGTCCATGTCAGTGATGGAGACCAAGTTCAGAAGAGTGGTTACCCAGGGTCAGCTGGGGAGTGGCTGTGTTTGGGAAAGTGGTCACACCAGACTCTTCAACAGGAATGGAAATGTTTCAGTTCACACGCTCGCTGGAAGACAGAGGAGTGTCGGCGATGTTATAATGTGAGCATCTAGGGGATCTGATGCGCGGGAGCTGGTAGGGGGTGGAGGCATCCAGAAGGTGGTGGTAGAAGAGGAACGTTGTACACAGAATGCCTAAGGCCTGACCAGAGGACGACCACTGTTCTATTTATTTATTTATTTATTTTTTATTAGTTTCTGCTTTATAACAAAGTGAATCAGTCATACATATACATCTGTTCCCACATCCCCTCCCTCATGCATCTCCCTCCCTCCGACCCTCCCCATCCCACCCCTCCAGGCGGTCACAAAGCACCGAGCTGATCTCCCTGTGCTCTGCGGCTGCTTCCCACTATCTATCTACCTTACGTTTGGTAGTGTATATATGTCTATGCCTCTCTTTCCCTTTGTCACAGCTTACCCTTCCCCTTCCCCATATCCTCAAGTCCATTCTCAAGTAGGTCTGTGTCTTTATTCCCGTTTTACCCCTAGGTTCTTCATGACATTTTTTTTTTAAATTCCATATATATGTGTTAGCATACGGTATTTGTCTTTCTCTTTCTGACTTACTTCACTCTGTATGACAGACTCTAGGTCTATCCACCTCATTACAAAGAGCTCAATTTCGTTTCTTTTTATGGCTGAGTAATATTCCATTGTATATATGTGCCACATCTTCTTTATCCATTCATCCGATGATGGACACTTAGGTTGTTTCCAGCTCCGGGCTATTGTGAATAGAGCTGCAATGAACATTTTGGTACATGTCTCTTTTTGAATTATGGTTTTCTCAGGGTATATGCCTAGTAGTGGGATTGCTGGGTCATATGGTAGTTCTATTTTTAGTTTTTTAAGGAACCTCCATACTGTTCTCCATAGTGGCTGTACCAATTCACATTCCCACCAGC
Organism: Hyperoodon ampullatus; assembly: GCF_949752795.1. NCBI lineage: Eukaryota > Metazoa > Chordata > Mammalia > Artiodactyla > Ziphiidae > Hyperoodon > Hyperoodon ampullatus. The sequence continues at coordinate 139,788,361 of NC_136915.1, read as the reverse complement.
AGTGCAAGAGTGTTCCCTTTTCTCCACACCCTCTCCAGCATTTATTGTTTCTAGATTTCTTGATGATGGCCATTCTGACTGGTGTGAGATGATATCTCATTGTAGTTTTGATTTGCATTTCTCTAATGATTAATGATGTTGAGCATTCTTTCATGTGTTTGTTGGCAGTCTGTATATCTTCTTTGGAGAAATGCCTATTTAAGTCTTCTGCCCATTTTTGGATTGGGTTGTTTGTTTTTTTGCTGTTGAGCTGCATGAGCTGTTTATAAATTTTGGAGATTAATCCTTTGTCAGTTGCTTCATTTGCAAATATTTTCTCCCATTCTGAGGGTTGTCTTTTGGTCTTGTTTATGGTTTCCTTTGCTGTGCAAAAGCTTTGAAGTTTCATTAGGTCCCATTTGTTTATCTTTGTTTTTCTTTCCATTTCTCTAGGAGGTGGGTCCAAAAGGATCTTGCTGTGATTTATGTCATAGAGTGTTCTACCTATGTTTTCCTCTAAGAGTTTGATAGTTTCTGGCCTTACATTTAGGTCTTTAATCCATTTTGAGCTTATTTTTGTGTATGGTGTTAGGGAATGATCTAATCTCATACTTTTACATGTCCCTGTCCAGTTTTCCCAGCACCACTTATTGAAGAGGCTGTCCTTTCTCCACTGTACATTCCTGCCTCCTTTATCAAAGATAAGTTGGCCATATGTGCGTGGGTTTATCTCTGGGCTTTCTATCCTGATCCACTGATCTATCTTTCTGTTTTTATGCCAGTACCACACTGTCTTAATTACTGTAGCTTTGTAGTATAGTCTGAAGTCAGGCAGCCTGATTCCTCCAGCTCCGTTTTTCGTTCTCAAGATTGCTTTGGCTATTCGGGGTCTTTTGTTTTTCCAAACAAATTTTGAAATTTTTTGTTCTACTTCTGTGAAAAATGCCAGTGGTAGTTTGATAGGGATTGCATTGAATCTGTAGATTGCTTTGGGTAGTAGAGTCATTTTCACAATATTGATTCTTCCAATCCAGGAGCATGGTATATCTCTCCATCTATTTGTATCATCTTTAATTTCTTTCATCAGTGTCTTATAATTTTCTGCATACAGGTCTTTTGTCTCCTTAGGTAGGTTTATTCCTAGATATTTTATTCTTTTTGTTGCAATGGTAAATGGGAGTGTTTTCTTGATTTCATTTTCAGATTTTTCATCATTAGTGTACAGGAATGCCAGAGATTTCTGTGCATTAATTTTGTATCCTGCTACTTTACCAAATTCATTGATTAGCTCTAGTAGTTTTTCGGTAGCATCTTTAGGATTCTCTATGTATAGTATCATGTCATCTGCAAACAGTGACAGCTTTACTTCTTCTTTTCCAATTTGGATTCCTTTTATTTCCTTTTCTTCTCTGATTGCTGTGGCTAAAACTTCCAAAACTAGGTTGAATAAGAGTGGTGAGAGTGGGCAGCCTTGTCTTGTTCCTGATCTTAGTGGAAATGGTTTCAGTTTTTCACCATTGAGGACAATGTTGGCTGTGGGTTTGTCATATATGGCCTTTATTATGTTGAGGAAAGTTCCCTCTATGCCTACTTTCTGCAGGGTTTTTATCATAAATGGGTGTTGAATTTTGTCGAAAGCTTTCTCTGCATCTATTGAGATGATCATATGGTTTTTCTCCTTCAACTTGTTAATATGGTGTATCACATTGATTGATTTGCGTATATTGAAGAATCCTTGCATTCCTGGAATAAACCCCACTTGATCATGGTGTATGATCCTTTTAATGTGCTGTTGGATTCTGTTTGCTAGTATTTTGTTGAGGATTTTTGCATCTATGTTCATCAGTGATATTGGCCTGTAGTTTTCTTTCTTTGTGACATCCTTGCCTGGTTTTGGTATCAAGGTGATGGTGGCCTCGTAGAATGAGTTTGGGAGTGTTCCTTCCTCTGATATTGTTTGGAAGAGTTTGAGAAGGATGGGTGTTAGCTCTTCTCTAAATGTTTGATAGAATTCGCCTGTGAAGCCATCTGGTCCTGGGCTTTTGTTTGATGGAAGATTTTTAATCACAGTTTCAATTTCAGTGCTTGTGATTGGTCTATTCATATTTTCTATTTCTTCCTGAGTCAGTCTTGGTAGGTTGTGCATTTCTAAGAATTTGTCCATTTCTTCCAGGTTGTCCATTTTATTGGCATAGAGTTGCTTATAGTAATCTCTCATGATCTTTTGTATTTCTGCAGTGTCAGTTGTTACTTCTCCTTTTTCATTTCTAATTCTACTGATTTGAGTCCTCTCCCTTCTTTTCTTGATGAGTCTGGCTAATGGTTTGTCAATTTTGTTTATCTTCTCAAAGAACCAGCTTTTAGTTTGGTTGATCTTTGCTATCGTTTCCTTCATTTCTTTTTCATTTATTTCTGATCTGATCTTTATGATTTCTTTCCTTCTGCTAACTTTGGGGGTTTTTTGTTCTTCTTTCTCTAATTGCTTTAGGTGCAGGTTCAGGTTGTTTACTCGAAATGTTTCCTGTTTCTTAAGGTGGGATTGTATTGCTATAAACTTCCCCCTTAGAACTGCTTTTGCTGCGTCCCATAGGTTTTGGGTCGTCGTGTCTCCATTGTCATTTGTTTCTAAGTATTTCTTAATTTCCTCTTTGATTTCTTCAGTGATCACTTCGTTATTGAGTAGTGTATTGTTTAGCCTCCATGTGTTTGTATTTTTTACAGATCTTTTCCTGTAATTGATGTCTAGTCTCATAGCATTGTGGTCGGAAAAGATACTTGATACAATTTCAATTTTCTTAAATTTACCAAGGCTTGATTTGTGACCCAAGATATGATCTATCCTGGAGAATGTTCCATGAGCACTTGAGAAAAATGTGTATTCTGTTGTTTTTGGGTGGAATGTCCTATAAATATCAATTAAGTCCATCTTGTTTAATGTATCATTTAAAGCTTGTGTTTCCTTATTTATTTTCATTTTGGATGATCTGTCCATTGGTGAAAGTGGGGTGTTAAAGTCCCCTACTATGATTGTGTTACTGTCGATTTCCCCTTTTATGGCTGTTAGTATTTGCCTTATGTATTGAGGTGCTCCTATGTTGGGTGCATAAATATTTACAATTGTTATATCTTCTTCTTGAATCGATCCCTTTATCGTTATGTAGTGTCCTTCTTTGTCTCTTCTAATAGTCTTTATTTTAAAGTCTATTTTGTCTGATATAAGAATTGCTACTCCAGCTTTCTTTTGATTTCCATTTGCATGGAATATCTTTTTCCATCCCCTTACTTTCAATCTGTATGTGTCTCTAGGTCTGAAGTGGGTCTCTTGTAGACAGCATATATATGGGTCTTGTTTTTGTATCCATTCAGCCACTCTGTGTCTTTTGGTGGGAGCATTTAGTCCATTTACATTTAAGGTAATTATTGATATGTATGTTCCTATTCCCATTTCCTTAATGGCTTTGGGTTCGTTATTGTAGGTATATTCCTTCTGTTGTGTTTCTTGCCTAGAGAAGTTCCTTTAGCATTTGTTGTAAAGCTGGTTTGGTGGTGCTGAACTCTCTCAGCTTTTGCTTGTCTGTAAACGTTTTAATTTCTCCATCAAATCTGAATGAGATCCTTGCTGGGTAGAGTAATCTTGGTTGCAGGTTTCTCTCCTTCAGCACTTTCATTATGTCCTGCCAGTCCCTTCTGGCTTGTAGAGTTTCTGCTGAGAGATCAGCTGTTAACCTGATGGGGATTCCCTTGTGTGTTATTTGTTGTTTTTCCCTTGCTGCTTTTAATATGATTTCTTTGTGTTTAATTTTTGACAGTTTGATTAATATGTGTCTTGGCGTATTTCTTCTTGGATTTATTCTGTATGGGACTCTCTGTGCCTCCTGGACTTGATTAACTATTTCCTTTCCCATATTAGGGAAGTTTTCAACTATAATCTCTTCAAATATTTTCTCAGTCCCTTTCTTTTTCTCTTCTTCTTCTGGAACCCCTATAATTCGAATGTTGGTGCGTTTAATGTTGTCCCAGAGGTCTCTGAGACTGTCCTCTGTTCTTTTCATTCTTTTTTCTTTATTTTTCTCTGCATCACTTATTTCCACTATTTTATCTTCCACCTCACTTATCCGTTCTTCTGCCTCAGTTATTCTGCTATTGATCCCATCTAGAGTATTTTTCATTTCATTTATTGTGTTTTTAATCGATGCTTGATTCATCTTTAGTTCTTCTAGGTCCTTGTTAACTGTTTCTTGCATATTGTCTATTCTATTTCCAAGATTTTGGATCTGGGAAATAGAATCTTGGATCAGCTTTACTATCATTATTCTGAATTCTTTTTCAGGTAGACTGCCTATTACCTCTTCATTTGTTAGGTCTGGTAGGTTTTTATCTTGCTCCTTCACCTGCTGTGTGTTTTTCTGCTTTCTCATTTTGCTTATGTTACTGTGTTTGGGGTCTCCTTTTTTCAGGCTGCAGATTCGTAGTTCCCGTTGTTTTTGGTGTCTGTCCCCCGTGGCTAAGGTTGTTTCAGTAGGTTGTGTAGGCTTCCTGGTGGGGGGGACTAATGCCTGTGTTCTGGTGGTTGAAGCTCGATCTTGTCTTTCTGGTGGACACGTCCACGTCTGGTGGTGTGTTTTGGGGTGCCTGTGGCCTTATTATGTTTTTAGGTATCCTCTCTGCTAATGGGTGGGGTTGTGTTCCTGCCTTGCTAGTTGCTTGGCATAGGGTGACCAGCACTGTAGCTTGCTGGTCGTTGACTGAAGCTGGGTGCTGGTGTTGAGATGGAGATCCCTGGGAGATTTTCGCTGCTTGATATTATGTGGAGCTGGGAGCTCTCTTGTGGACCTGTGTCCTGAAGTTGGCTCTCCCACTTCAGAGGCACAGCACTAACTCCTGGCTGCAGCACCAAGAGCCTTTCATCCACCCGGCTCAGAATAACAGTGAGAAAAAGTTGAAAGAAATAATTAGTAGAAGAAAGAAAGAGAGATTGAAAGAAAGGAAGAAGGGAAGTAAGGAAGGAAGGAAGGAAGAAAGAAAGGAGGGAGGGAGGAAGGATGGAAAGAAAGGAAAGAAAGGAGGGAGGGAGGGAGGAATGAAAGCAAAAGGAAGAGTGAATGGAAGAAGAGAGGGAGGGAGGGAGGGAGGAAAGAAAGAAAGAAAGACAGGAGGGAGGGAGGGAGGGAGGGAGGAAGGAAAGAAAAAGAAAGTGGAAAGAAGAAGGGTGGGAGGGAGGGAGGGATGGAGGAAAGAAAAAGAAAGAAGGAAAGGAGGAGCGGAGGGAGGGAGGGAGGAAGGGAAGGAGGAAAAAAAGAAAGAGCAGGTAAAGTAAAATAGAATAAAGTATGAAATATAGTAGCGTTATTAAAATTAAAAAGTAATTATTGAAAAAAAACACGGACCGAAAGAACCCTGGGACATATGGTGGAAGCAAAGCTATACAGAGAGAATCTTACACAGAAGATTACACATACACATTCACAAAAAGAGAGCAGGGGGAAAAATCAAAACTCTTGCTCTCCAAGTCCACCTCCTCGATTTGGGATAATTCGTTGTAAAAAGAGGAAAAGGGCGAAAAGTCTGAAATCTTGCTAAGTCCACCTCCTTAATTTGAGATAATTCGTTGTAAAAAGAGGAAAAAAAAAGGGGGGGAAAGTCTTAAATCTTGTCCTCAAGGTCCACTTCCTCAATTTGGGATGATTCGCTGTCCATTCATGCACTCCACAGACGCAGGGCACATCAAATGGACCGTGGAGCTTTAATCCGCTGCCTCGGAGGCTGCACAGAGAGATTTCCCTGTCTCTGCTCTCACAGCTCCCGGGTCTCAGCCTTGGACCTGGCCCCGCCTCTGCGCGTAGGTCGCCGGAGGGCGTCCTTTCTTCGCTCAGACAGGACAGGTTTAAAGGAGCCGCTGATTGGGGGCTCTGGCTCACTCAGGCAGAGGGGAGGGAGGGGAATGCCCTCTCCTCGCGCACCAGGCAACAAAAGGGAAAAAAGTCTCTTGCCTCTCTGGTAGCTCCAGACCCTTTCCCCGGACTCCCTCCGGGCTAGCACTAACCCCTTCAGGGTCTCTTCCTGCCGCCAGCCCCAGACCTCTCCCTGCGCTCCGACTGAAAGCCGATACCCGAGCATCAGCTCCCAGCCCCGCCCGCTCTGGCGGCCGAGCAGACAAATCTCTCGGGCTGGTGTGTGCCTGAGGGCACCGATCCTCTGTGCCAAAATCTCTCTGCTTTGCCCACCACACCCCTGTTGCTGTGCTCTCCTCCGCTACTCCGAAGCTTTCCCCCTCCGCCACCTGCAGTCTCCGCCCTCGAAGGGGCTTGTAGTGTGTAGAAACCTTCCCTTCTTCACGGCTCCCTCCCACTGGTGCAGGTCCCGTCCATATCCTATTGTCTCTGTTTGTTCTTTTTTTCTTTTGACCTACCCAGGTATGTGGGGAGTTTCTTGCCTTTTGGGGGGTCTGAGGTCTTCTGTCAGCGTTCAGTAGGTGTTCTGTTGGAGTTGTTCCACGTGTAGATGAATTTCTGATGTATCTGTGGGGAGGAAGGTGATCTCCGCGTCTTACTCTTCCGCCATCTTCCTCCGGCCCCCACGACCACTGTTCTAGAAACTGGACACAAATCCAACTTCTACGGCCAACCTTAAAAGACAAACTGAGGCATATTTAAAATTTTAAGACTTTATGTGAGCAAAATTAGATTCACTTCAGGCACCACCAAAGTAGAAGCAATGAGGAGCACTCCAGCCACAGGAGCTGCAGAGATGTTTATTTTAAAAGGGCAGAAGCAAAGCAAGGAAATGACTGATTTGCTATAGCTTTAAAGCCTAGTTGGTGGTTTGTGACTGGTTGTCCTCAGCGGTGTCCGTCACCCTGAGCCGTTGACAGGATTAGATTTTCGTTGCTTTACATAGGCGGCCGCATCACTAGAGCCACCAGAGTCTAATGGCCCCTTGCAGGATTAATTTACTAACACCAGTTGTCTCAGTCCTTCCTCTTACTCAGTCACTTCACTTCCTACGCCTCAGTTTCTCTTCTGTAAAGTGGACATTCAGTAGTAAATTCTCTGTGGAGGTGTCAGTGCCAAACAAAGTGATTATTAGTAACCATGATCATGTCCTGAATACACTGAACACGTCACCGTTTGCCAACCACCGTGTCAAGTCAGCAGAGACAACAGAAATTAAGAGTTCTCCGCAAAAATTCACACACCCGTGCACCAGGTAACGGACCACAGGCAGACGTTCACTCAGCCTTTCATGTGTCCCTCACGGAGTGCACGCTCTCTCCTAGGCGGGGCGAGCACAGACACTTAGTGGCAGTTTAATGACTTTCTAAATGCGTTGATACAACCATGTCTCACTTTTGTTTGGATCAGTCAGCAAACACTTTTTGTAAACCCCAAACTCTCCACACCTCCTACCTTTCGCGCCACCCTAGTCTCGAATCTCCCGCCCCTGCTCCTCAGGCTGGGTCCCCATGGGAGGCGGGGCTGCGTGCTGACACACAGAGGAGCAGGTGGAGGTCTTCTATCCCCGCCCACACTGCGCTGCCCGCAGGTTTGAACCGCAGCGTGGAGAGCGAAGAGGTCTGAGCCAACGTGAGCACAGCATCGAGGGGCCTGCCTAGCTGGGGCCAGTGGCCCTGTGTCTTCTGCCTGCAACGCGGGTACTGCGCACGCTGCACCTGAGGGGCTGGGAGGTGAGCCGGGGCCCCCAGGCAGGTGTGAGCATCGTGTCCGCAGCCAGTGTCCCCGAGGCCACGCTGCGGCAATGATCACTTGGTGAAGCTGAGCCGTGACAGCACGGGAATATATCAGGGAAGTGCTGGAGAAAAACAGAAAGCAGGGAAGGGAGATGGAGATTGTTAGCTGCTAGGAGGAGGCTGCTAGCTGAAACTAAGTGATCCCTGAGGACTTTCTGGGGAAGATAAAATTTAAGAGGGAGCAAGGAGCATATCTGGGAAGTGAATAGTACAGGTAGAGGGAACAGCCAGATGGAAAGTCAATGAGGCAAGAGTAGGCTGGAGTACCCACGGAGCAGAAAGGATGTCAGTGTGTGGAAAACAGAGCAGGCAAAGTGGAGAGGAGAAGGAAACAGTCAGACACGAAACAGAGGTCCACATTTCTAGGGCTCTGGAGGCACTTTGAGGACTTTGCTTCTTCTGTGAAGAAGCCATTGAAGAGATTTCAGTGACATGATCTGACTTATGTTTGAACAGGATCTCTCTGGATGCCATGTTGATTAGAGAGTGTAGGAGAGTAAGGACAAGCCCCAGAAGACCAAGAGTTGATTCAAAGAAGTGATTACTCAAACATGGTCCCCCTCCTCAGTGAGGACGCAGAGCAGGAATCGGCAAATAATGGCCACAAATCAAATCAGGCTCTCAGCCTGGATCTGTGGGACTGTGAGATAATAATGGTTCTCACGTTTAGAAAGCTTGTTGAAGAAGAAAGAGGAGAAGCTACAGAAGCTCTATATGGCCCACAAAGCCTAAGATATTTAAAATCCAGAAAATGCTTTCCAACACCTGATGTAAAGCATGTGGCTCGTAGGAGGTGCTCAACAAAATTTGGAAGAGGAATACATGTGTCAATTAGTTCCTGAAAACATTGTAAAGTGATAGGTGTCAAGAAACATTTATCCCTTCACCCTTAACCTTCACAAGTGATGCCATTTCCATCGAGCTATTGAAAACTATATTCTGGCTTTCAAAACAATAAACCAGGGGGCATGTTATCACATAAGCAAGGTCATAAACAACTGTCGAGTAAAGTTGAAAGAGCAACAGATCAAATAATAACAAAAAACATTTTGATCGATTTTTAAGCCTTACAAAGCATTTTCATGTTCATTCTCTAATTTAATCCTCAAATCTACTACATGAGATAGTTATTATTTTCCCTTTAGAAATGACCACATATTACAATCCTCAGTGATTGCTCAAGAAAAGCTGAAATCTTGAGTGTCACATCAATTAATGCCAAGGTTGGGTTTT